>NW_004524608.1:12984455-13047535 GCF_000260255.1 Octodon degus
ACCAAATCAGGGATCTCTATTGCCTTATCTTGAATGTAACCCTCATCTACCATTGTTTTGTTTTTGCTACACGGTCTCCCATCAGATGATTCTGTTCAATGATTTAAATTAAAATTTCATTCTGTTTTCCAAAAGCATAGAGTGCTAATAAGATAATTAGGAGTATCTGCTTAGAAGATAATTCTAATAAGCGAAGACACAATTTATTATGAAAATATAGAACTGTGCTGAATTGTTCTCATTAGCTATTTTTTAAAAGTCAGACTTTTTCTTGTACTTCTGATATTTGAAGGTGGAGAGAAATCTGACTGTATAAGACATATGTCAAAAATATCATAAACTTAAAAAACAAACTACTAGCCAAAGGTGAGTAATTGTAAGAGAGTTCTTGCTGTTTAATTAAAAAGTAAAAATGCAGCAATAAGAAAATAAGTAAATAAACTGGCAAATTTACAGAAGAATAAGTACACAATGTCAAATATATGTGAAGGGTCAGCCATATTAATAACAAAACAATCACAAATGACATTTCCAGGTGATCAACCTCAGGCAGCAGGGGCAGGGTGGTTCCCGTGACTTTACGCTTGTCACAGCTTCTCGTGTGGTCATGCTGTTGGACAGAGACCTCATCTCTGCCATCACCCTCACTTTACAAATAAAAGCCCACAGCTAAGCAAGGGCTGAGTAACTTGCTGAAAGAACTCACACAGAGCTTGTAAGTGACCTTCAGATGAGGGGCCCAAACTCAAGATCAGTTTTTTTTCTTCCACTTCATCACTTTTGGTGCAGATTTTACCCTAACATGACAATGTAAGTGGTAGCTTTCTTCCCATGTTGATCCCGAGCCCTCTAGTCAATCACAATAGAGTTGGGTGCTACAACCAAGTTAGGGCTGTGATTTCTGGCCTGTAGCAGGCAGGGCTGGGAGGAGGAGAGAGCGAAGGAAGAAGACAAGTTCCTCTCTGTCCTGCTATGAGATGACTCATACTTGACAACAGCTTAAATTATCAGAATACAAAGACATTGTCATCCTGTAAACTCACTCCTGGGTTTGGGTTGGGAGGCAATAGAACACAGTGATTAGAGTCTTTGGAATGTGGAGTCTGAACGCCTGATTATCTTCTGAGTTTGAGCTAGTAAGACATATAGGAAGTCTAAGTAAGTTTCAGCTAGTAGGTCGGCATGGGAGGGATAGGGCAGAAGATAAGGACAACAGCCATGACATAGGCCGGGTAGGAATCCAGGTGCTTTAGGAAAATGAACCTTCATTTAAAGAAATGTTGCTGGGCTCTGAGAGCCACTCATTGTGTGCTGCATCGTATTTCAAGACTATTTCTCTGTCCTACTTTTGCAGTAGTATTCCGTACTTCTGCTTACCTACATTTGGATTCAAGCACATTCTGCCACTGACAAATGACGCTGAAAGATTCAATGAAATTGTGAAGAAACAGAAAATTTCTGCTAATATTGACACACCTGAAGGGGGATTTGACGCAATTATGCAAGCAGCGGTGTGTAAGGTATGCTGAGGAGAACAAGCTTCCATTCTGGTAGCATAAATTCACCTCTTGCTCACAAAGCTGCTTTGGAAAAGTTAAATAATTTTCTTTCCTATAATCATCATATTTCTACTTTTGATATTTTTCCTAAAACACAAAATTTCTATCAAAATTTTAATTCTATCATATTGAAATAGGGACTCCTTCATATGTCTCATATTCAAATACAGTGATATTTTAACACTTTTGGACAAAAGTGACTAATTTGCACAGATTGAGATCAGATTAATTTAGTTTGGGGCTGACTATGGTGAAAACAATCAAAAGCAGAACATTAATGAAAATAGTAAACTGGGCATAGTGGCAGTATACCTCTTATTCCAGTGAGACAAGTAAAGGGATTACAAGGTCCAGCCCGGCCTGGGCAGTTTAGAGACTTAGTGAGAGATGCTACCTCCAAATTACAAAGAAATGTTTAAATGCTGGGGATGCACCTCAGTGAGAAGGCCTTGGGTTCAACCCCCAATATGACATACAAAAACAATAAAAATAAAAGTAAAAATGCTCTGGATCCATTTGTAGTTATCCTTACAAATACATAGCTATTGTTTTGAAGCAACAAAATAAGCATCCAAAGTCGTACTTCTGTAGGACATCAGCAGTCATACTGTCTCAGCAGGACCTGGGACGGCCAACCTTGATTAGAAGTCTTTTGTCTTCCATCACTAGAAAAAGAAACACATTCCTAAATGTCAGGTGACGTTTTTCATGCAACTGGTTTACTTTTCATCCATTTGTGTTGAATTTTGACTCATTTTGTTTCAGCTTAGATTTGGAATTCTCTATGACCTTCACCACCTTCTTTTCTCGTTTTTCTGGTGAACTGAAGGCCAGACAGTAAAAGCAATTAATTATGTAAAAGTCAAGAGCAACTGAATACTGATTGTAGTGGAAGTATTTTTTTCCACAAAATATAAATCATCCAAAAATGTTATCTAAGAAAAAGCAAATGTCATAGAATTTCATGTTTATAATACATTATCAAGTCACATGGATGAGAGATGTTAAAATAGACAGACCAGCAGTATGTTGTTTATAATATGAATGTGTCTAAGCAGAATTGATCCACATTTATTATGTTCCCACCTCCCTCAAATGAAGCCTGAATGTTTCTTTCTTACTGTAGGAAAAAATTGGTTGGCGGAATGACTCACTCCATCTCCTGGTCTTTGTGAGTGATGCTGATTCTCATTTTGGAATGGACAGCAAACTGGCAGGCATTGTTATTCCCAATGACGGGCTCTGTCACTTGGACAACCAGAATGAATATTCCATGTCAACCATTATGGTATGTATCCCGTACCCTATAGTGCTTTCTGGGCCACAAGTAGGCGAATGAAGCAACAGTCACTATAACACTACACAAAATAACTTACACTTGGTGAAAGCAGTGTACATTTTTGATCTGAGAGGTATAAATCGCCCCTTCTCAATCCTCACCATTACTAGAGACCACTCGGGAGCACAGATAGGACTGGTGGGAAATGTAAGAAGTTTGGATTCATAAAGGCACATGTGCTCCTAGAATGCCTCAACTGTTAAAAGATCCCTGGGCTGGTTAAAAAAAGAAAAAAAGCAACCATGGATAGATAACTCCTTTCTTTTCCAAACTACAGCCCAGAAAAGGAAGCCCAAACTAGAACAGTAGCATCTGGGGTTTGTTGGAAATAACTGCACCTAACTTATGCCATGTTTCTAAGGCCCATAAGACCTCCTGAGAACCAGCTAGCCAGCTGTCACTTGGTTGATCTGTACTAACATTTCTTTCATTTAAAAAATACTGATAATGTTGAGAGATGAAACACGTGACTTTTGTAAAACAGTATAAAATTTTCTGGCGGCCGGTTAACTCAGTTGGTTAGAGCGTGATGCTAAAATTTTCAGAGCTCTTTTGACATACATGATCTTGTCTGATTCTCAGCACAACTTTGTGTATCCAGAGCATATGGCTACTGTGCTTGGCTATGTTATTTTCTCTTCTTGGAATGCCCTTCCTCCTAGGTTGTTGAGAAACTCCTGATTGTCTTTTAAGACCCACCTCATTCATAGCTGTCCCCAAAGAGGCTTCTGATTTCTAGTAGGCCCTAAAAGCATTGCCTCTGCCTTTGTTCTTACTCATGGATGTCTAGAAGGATTGTGTTTGCTTATGTCCATCGGTTTTTACTGCACAGTGCCAGGGGACCAGGCTGGTTTTTCTTAAATCTCTCTTTCTTGGTTGTACAGAGCCTGTAACACAGTGAGTGTTGACTATGTATGCAACACTGCTGAACTGTGAAGCAATAACCTGAGAAGGTCCTATGCTCATTTACCACAAGAGAAAATATGATTCAGAAAATTTAGATTTATCAAATGGAAAAAATGTTCTCCATAAACTAATAGTTTGTATATTAGTACCATTCACTGACCTAAATTTCTAAATTTCAACTTGAATGTTTTCCTATAATTTTGGACAAGTTGTATTCCCTAAACATATACATTCTTTAATTACATAATCTGCCATTTCATATCATAGCAGTGAGAAAGGGGATATTTTGATTTTTTTATCAACAAGGGACAAGAAACTGAGAAATACATTTTCACTACTTTTTCCTTGCAAGTTTTCAAAGGGCCCATAATACATATCTCGATCATAAAAGCAAACACTACCTATTGCCCAATATGACATTCTCACATAACAAAAGCTCAGTTCGTTCTTGCTCCACTTGTGCAGAGGTCCTGGACCATGTCCATGCCCGCTGGGTCCTTAGTGCATTTCCTGCATACTCAGAACTGGGCCAGATTCCTGGGACCAGAAAAATAATAGGATGTGGTTCCTGGCCTTTAACCTGCAGTATAGTTAAGGAGATGAAACCAGTAGATCTTAGTTACAGAGAAAACTGCATCTCCTGTGGACTCTGTGGTGTGATCTTGGATCCACACACCCAGAGGGTGAAGGGTGTGGGAAGGTGTGGAGATGAGGGCAAGCCCTGGTGGACTGCCTCAGTTACTCTGTAGTGTGATCCTGGATCCACACATCCAGAAGGTGAAGGGTGTGGGAAGGTGTGGAGATGAGGGCCATCCCTGGTAGACTGCCTCAGTTAATCTTCTCTCGTTGCTGGGACAAATACCCGACACTCAAAATGAAGGAAGGAAAGGTTTGTTTAGCTCACAGTTCCTGGAGGTTTCAGTCCATACTCAGCTGGCTCCAATGCAGAGCAGCACATAGCAGAAAGCAACCTTTCATGGTGGTGGCAAAGAGCAAGAGCACAAGGGAGTAGCAGCAGCTCAAGCAGCTAGCTTCTCTTCCTTCCTTACATTGTAACGCAAATTGCCTGCCCCAAGGCAAGTGCTGCATCCACACCCACAATAATCAATCACAAACTTCAGAAGCCGCCCCAAGACTGCATGAGGCTTTGGGGAGACAACTATACACAAACCATAACACTAGCGCACATTACTGGAGGTTGCATAGTTTAAAACAACCTGAATTACACAGCAAGATCTCAGAGCCTTCTTTGCTCAGGAGAGAGGGTCAGTGCCTTGGTCTTCCCCAAACATCTCCACTCCGCCCGAGGTGGCCTCAATGGCAGACACCAATGCCCTGTGCTACAGGGCATCGTGTCCAGGATGACCAGCTCCACACCTTCAAGTGAGGCCACAGGATCAGGGGAAGCTCGCCGGACCAGTTTAACAGCACCTCTCTGGCCCTGACCCTCAAGCCCCACCCTGGCCCTTTGGTCCCGCCCCTCAAGCCCTGCCTGGCCCTTTGGTTCCGCCCCTCAAGCCCCGCCCCAGTCCCCTGACCCCACCCCTCAAGCCCCAACCTGGTCCTCTGGCTATGCCCCTCAAGCCTTGAGCCTCTAGCTGCTCCTGGAGCTGCGTCCACCCCATGATTCACATAAGGCGTTGAGGGGACAGCTAGAAACGAACCATAACATGGATTTAAGGTTTGAAGATGAAAGATGCCTGCATTCAAGGAGCTGAAAAGCACAAGAAACTGAATGCATTGGACTCAGGAAAATTATATTCTCTGGTATCTGTGTTAATAAAAATCCAAATGTGGTTGAAAGTACATTACCGTCAGATCTGCAGTTGGAAATTTACCTGAGTGTTCAACACAAAAGTACACATTCCCCTCAACTTGAACTTTGTACCTAAAGAACACTTCAGATAAAAATACCCAAGCCTTGTGGAGCACGGGAGAACACACTCTGTTAGAGGAGAGCTGTTCAGCTCGTTCCTCCAGCGGGCTGACTGCCCTCATAATCAACACATTCTTAATTGAATCAGATGCAGGCACCTCCCTCATTTGACTTTCCTTTTTGGGCATCATCCACATTTGGATTCGTATGACAGGAAAATGAATTTCAGGGTTTTCTACACTTGGAAAGTAAAGTGCACATTCACATTTGACAGTTAATGACTTCCTTGTTTTTAAGTATTCATAACTATATTAAGTGGGAATGAATGTGTCAGTGGGCCAGAAATGCAGGAAGTTTTCAACTGGCCTGTGAAAGTACTGGGGGATCCCAATCAGTAAGTTTAGGACACTGAAAAGGCAGTAAAATCAATCCCAAGAACTAATATAGCTTTGAAAAAAATAAATAAAATTAAATTTTAAAAAAGAACTAATATAGGAAATTCTCACTCCAGATAGGCATAGGAATTGTAGCACATTGTACCTCCACAGACTGTCTCTTCCTCTACCTCCAAGGCATCTCATCCAACTCCAATAAAGATTTCAGGGCTGGGGAGATAGCTCAACCATCTAAGCACCTGCCTGGCAAGCACAAGGACCTGGGTTTGATCCGCAGTATCACATGCCATGCCACTGTGCCAACCACAAACCAGGTGTGGCAGCGCATGCCTGTACTCCCAGTGCTAGGGAGGCTGAGACAAGAGGATCGATCACTAGGATCTGAGCTGAGTAATGAGACCCTGTACCAAAGGAAGAAAGAAAGAATGAAAGAAAGAGAGAAAGAACGAAAAGAAAAGAAGGAAAGAAAGAAAAAAGAAAGATGATAGATAGATAGATAGATAGATAGATAGATAGATTGATTGATTGATTGATTTCAGAGCTGCAGGGACCATCTCAGTCACATGCATCACAGTCTAAATGCCTCTACCTAGATTCTAACATTCCTGCCTGCCTGTCAGTGGTACTCACAAGAAGTATTTCTCTATCCTTGCCTTTCAATAGATACCAAGTGATCTGCTTAGAAGCGAGTGACCATGAGGAACCACTTTAGCAACTGACTTTTAGGGCCAAACTAAACTTATCAGATTTGGAAAACTAAGTGAGAAACATTAATTATGTGTTTGTTTGCTTACTGTAATAGATACAATAATACTTGTGAGCTTTGAAATGCTCAGGGCAGTAAAATATCTGAAATAAATGTTCTTTTCCTTATGCAAAGGTGATACTTAAAAATCTATACATTAATTTTTAGGAATATCCAACAATTGGACAACTCATTGATAAACTGGTGCAAAACAACATGCTACTGATCTTTGCCGTAACCCAAGAACAAGTCCCATTGTATGAGGTAAGCAAACACAACTCGGAAAATTCCTTCAGGGAGATTATGTCATGAAACTTTAACTTGATGAGTTCAACACACAAGAAAGCCACAAGATAATCATTAACACATACCAAATGTAAAAGGCACTTGGCTAAGGGAATTCATTTACTTCTGGTAATTTAAATTATAATCATGGAGCTGCAGTAGACAGTGGAGGCAGATGTGGCGGGCGAGGAAGAAAGAGTTATTACGGAAATGAATGAGGCAAACTAGAAGAGCATGCCAGTAAACACAGGGCCACCTACCTAGAGGAAAATTAGCCTGTCTCCTCCTGGAACTATTGCATGATGAGGCAGAAGTTAACAGAGAACAGAGAAAATATTAAGAGTGGGAGGAGAACTGACTTCCAATTTTTTGACATTTGCAAATTAGATACATAGAAATGACACAAGTAGAGACACAATTATTGAGAAGTGGAAAGTTAAAAGAAAAAAAAGTACAAAATTGGACCAAAAAAAAAAAAAAAACAAACTTTCTCCTCATAGTACTTAGGTTTGAAGGTCCAGATTTTAGATGGAAGTGCCAGCTGTGAAAAAGAACTTATTTCACAATATAAAATGATGCATGTAAACTGTAAAACATACATACAGACATAAAAGATTTCCAGTGTAAAAAAGCCAGTATATCAAAATGCCAACTGCCATTTCATAGAGAAGCAAGGAGTCTTTAGCGTGGGCCCCAAGCAATGTAGAGAAATTAAATTGTCTGTGCCTTCTATGCAGAAGTGTCAAATACTCCTAAATTCAGAGTCTGGTCTCCTTTTTCTTTTGCAAGGACCTCTTAACTTACTGGTGACATTATGGGGCTCAGGAAACTCTGAGATTATTTCCCAGAAGGCTTTGACTAAACGTATTCACTACCAAGTATGGCACGGTCCATGAACTTGCATCAGGTTCTGCAGAAAGGATCCAGGAGGAGATGCTATCTGGCACTTTTAAAGAGAGGAAGGCATTGTGCTCCCAGGTGAGACCGCCTTCTCCTGCAAGCCACGGAAGTCCCTTGCAATCAAGCCCCATACTGGAGGCTTTTGTTCTCTTCAGAGACCTTGTGGGTTCAGAAAATGATCTGGGCATTTTCTTAAAGCTCTTTAGTATGTGATACCTGTTTCCACCGATTTTAAGTAGTGGAGCTGCAGTAAAGATTTTAAAAAATACTCCCCAAATACAATAGCAAATCTGTTCCGCCTTTGATCCTTAAGACTAATGTGAGAGGACCCTGGGGGTCACCATACCTCCTCCCCAGCAGGCTCTAGTTTAGGCAAGGTGGGGGAAGCTGCACGGAACTTATCTTCAAAAGGGAGTCTGGGGAACAGGATTGACGACCTTGAACATAGGCTCCCATAGCTCACTTCAGTAACGATCTTTAAGACTCACAACTCATTTATACGCCTCCGCCGAACTGCTATTAAAAAGACAGAGGCAGAGGGCAAACTAGAATCTTTTGGATTTCAACTAGTTGCATCATGATTACCATGTTGCAAAAGAAATGATCATTTCCAAGGAAAACACTAGATTAAAGGCTGCCTCTCACATAACAGCAAGCCATTTATTCTGCCTGCCTACTAATCTCATTATGAGGCCAATTTATGTTCTGTCATGATCTGTGGTCTTTGCCAGGCAGGCGCTACTAAATTCAAAAGGACATTTGCAGAAAGCCAAGCAGCAGACCTGTACAGCTGATCTCCCCATGATTCTGGTTGTTTCATTATTTTATTTTTTTATACTGATGGGCCCATCATTTTAGCTGCATTAGTGGGGCCAGCGGCAGCCTGGTCTAAAGATAATGACAGTAGCATTGCATTTTCTTAAAGGTTTCACACAGCATGAAAATGCTGATCTCTTGTTTTATTGATAATGAAAATGGAAAGTAGGCCAATAATGGCCCGTGTTGCCTTTCAATTTAAATCTCTTAGAAGAAGCCCTAGTGTGCAGGAGTCCTGTGCAACCTAATGTTTGGGTAGCTGTGGTATAAGGACCATAACTACCAAGGAGTCACTGAGAAATAGATAAATAAAGCAACTAAGTGGTGAGATCTAATAGAAATTCCAATTATTTGCCCAATTTACGTGCGAGGCAGAACTGTGTTCCTGCCTAAGAAATGGGGGCTGGGTCAGGTTCAGTGGCAGCTCTGTCTTGAAGCCAATAAGATTTATGTTGCTCATATCAATGCCAGAGAAATGACTGCTTTTTCAGTCATTTTGGTAAAGTGCTTTGGACTGCCCAGGTGTGCTGTGCTGCTGTGCATTATTGTAAGGGGGGAGAGCTAACAGCGGAAGGGCTGCAATGTGCATCCCAGACTCCAGCAAACACATTACTTTGCACAAACTTATTATTACGTATAGTTTCCTGTTTATCCAATTACAATGTTCAAAAGGCAATGATAGGGGCCGGGGAAATGGCTCAGTGGAATAAGCGCTTCCCTGGCAAGCGCAAGGGCCTGAGTTCAGTCCCTGGTTCTGCCAAAAAAAAAAAAAAAAAAAAAAGGCAATGATAGATAATTGAGCAGCCAGTAGTATATTATGTTCTAGTGCTAGACACCATTTTGAATCAGGATTCAATTACCTAAGGTTTTTTTTTTTTAATATTTCTATCTCTTCCTATTGTTCATAAGCATTCACTGTTGACTTACACTAAGATAGTAGCAGGCTACTCAACACTGCCTCACTTGACTAGTCTCTCCTTGCTAGGAGATTGTAAAACACAAATAAATTAAATTAGTTTTTAAATTTTTTTTTTTTACTACATTGTCAAATCTTAACCTGGGCATCGTGGCATGCACCTGTAATCCCAGCTCTTGGGAGGCTGTAAACAGGCAGATCACTATGAGTCCGATCTAGTAGTAAGGCCCTGAACACCCTATAGACCCTTCCCTAAAAAGCAGAAAAAAAAAAACCTGTCAAATCTTTTCAGAGTACCTACATCTGGCTGAAAAAGTTGACTTTTGTGATATTATCAGAAATAATTATTATATGATCTGGTATTTGTGATGTGTCTCTGAAACACAGCACTTAGAAAGTGAGCAATTTTGGTAAGGATCACTGATGGTTTACTCAGTAAAATTGTATCCATTAATAATGTCCCTGTGTCTAAGGTACGGGGAGAGAGGTGCAATCAACCTTCAGTGTTTATATAGCCAAAGTGCCCTTTCCTCTGAAGACACAGGCCCCTGAGTCATCAGTCTTGGTGAGTCTTGCTCATCCTCCTGTTCAGGGTGAATTCGCAGTACACATGTGTTTGTTGAATGAATGAAACAGGTTAATAAAAGCCTCTCCTCTTTTCTAAAGTTGAATCACATGTTATAAATGGGAACTTAAGAGTTTTGTATGATACACTTTTTGAGACAGTGAACCCAGGTGCCCAGAGCAGGAGGCTCCTGACCTTTGCTAGGGTCCTCAGCAGCACAGGCTGCCCTGCTTCCTTGGACTATCCTGTGCTGAGACAGCCCAGCAGGGAGAGGAGCAGTCTGCTGTCTGTTCCAGGACAGGCCTGCTGGCGAAGTGCCACTGCCTTCCTACTGTGCTGTGAAAGGACAAACAGGCAGTTATCACTACCCCAAAAGCCATCCGTTCTGTAAGCCAGATGAAGAGCAGCCACGTGTGCTGTGTGCAAGCCGATGTGCTCACGTGGCTTGTGAAAATTTCATATTGCATGCAAGTTTTCATTTTCTAGCAGTCAGTACCCCAATTTTGTTCCATCCCTCCATGTTGCAGCTTTTTTGAGTTTTTTCTTCTCATGAGGGAGGAAAGGAAACAGAGAGAATAGGGAAGGAGACAGAATAAAAATTGGTTCGTAGTTGGGTTTAGTGGCACACACTTGCAATCACAGCCTGCTTGGAGGCTGAAGCAGGAGGATCACAAGTTCAAGCACAACCTGGGCAACTTAGTAAGAGCAGGTCTCAAAATAAAATGAAAAAGAACTGGGGATTTTCACTCTGTTTAGGGACTCTGGGTTCATCCCAAGTGCTGGAAAAAAATTTGGGTCCTTTTGCTATTTGTCCTTTTCATTGATTGTTTTGTTTTTTTAATGTTTTCACTGGAAAAGATCAAAACAATTTCATTTGAGTGGAAATCACTCTGATTTATAAAATATAATCCCCTTTAATAAAATGAAAGGACTGAATCTGATGATTTCCAGCTTTAACCATCAGTGACTAACCCCAGGGAGGGGAAGTCACCATGAATTCCAATGATTTCCACATGGACAACAAAGTGAATTGAACTCTTCTCTAGCTAAATTTAGGGTATAATCTAAAAAGTTGCTCTTCCTCTTATCAATCCTATCCTTTAATTGGATATTACAAACTTGTATATTAGTGAGAAATAAAATCACCTGAAGTAGAAGATAATTTCTGGATTATGAGACATGTCCAAGAAATTAACAAGTTACTGTAAATCCAAGTATAATGGAAAATATTTTGATTTCTCCTTGATTGATAGTATCTGGGAACAAAGGCTAAGGAAAACCAGCTGCCTACACTTTCCTCATTAATGAAAGCATCTCTCAGAGAGGGAGGATTATGAAATAAAACTCATGTCCTCAGATTATCAGGCTTTGATAGAAGGAATACTTTCCAGGCTAATTAATATATCCCAGCCATGAAACATCATCAGTAGTTACCCTGTAATCCCAGCACTCAAGAGGCTGAGGCAAGAGAATCACTGTAGGGAGTTCAAGGCCAGCCTGAACAGCACAATGAAACCCTATCTCAAAAAGACAGGAAAAAAAGTACAAATTTAAATGGAGACACTGATATGTTCTGTTATGCCAAGCCCATGTAGAAATATATGATTGTCAATACAGGATCTAAATATTTCAAGATTTACCCAACACCTGGAATGTCTAATATATCATTGGGCCAAGTTGCCATGACTATCTAGTCATTATTCATTTGTCAATTAATTTATTCCACAATTTACGGGCACCTTTCATGAAGTGGGCCAGAGCTCGTGTCATGTAAGAGAATAAGGCATGGTGACTACGTCAGGAAGTCTCACAGAGAGATCACAGACTTTTAAACTAATAACCAACTTAGAAAACAGGAAGAGAACCTTTTAGAGACTTGGGTTCTAAAGAGAGAGTTCCTGGGAGAGTTTTGCTGAGGATTAGAGTTTTTATATCGGTCAGTCTTTGTTCTCTTTTCTCTTCACCATTTTTGTTATAAGAGGCAGCAGAGTAATTGGCAGTCACCAGAGTGCTCTGAATGCCAGTCGTATCTAGTGTTGGACCAAGCCCTTCACACTATAAGGCTCAGAACTGAAGGCTCAGGATGATACGCAACAGTGACTATGACAAGAATAGGGTAATGGGGATGAATGCAGAAAGCTTATTAGGTGGAAATCTGGGGGTTAAGTGTTTCCCACCCATTTTATAAATTAGTTTGCATTTTATGGCTGTAGAACCCAAATGGCAAAGCAAATTCTAAAGGCAGGATTTGGATACAGACAATGTCCAGCCTCAACCACTGAGATAAGTTAGAATTGGACTCAAACTGCTGTGGGGATAGACCAGGCCAATTTCTAACCACTAGATCACCTGAAGAATAGTATTTTAAGTAAAGCAACCAATGTTAGACATCACTTTAAAAGTAGCCCAAGGGTTGAGCAGAGATCCCTGACAGATGAACCAGTAAGTGAATGCCTTTGAAGGACAGAGTCCTCAAGGCCAGTAAACACTTGACCTAGGGTTCTTTATTGTTGCTGTTAATTTAGCTGAATAGAGCAACTTAAAGGTATGTAGAATTGAGGAAAGTCATTGATTCTGCCTTGTGGGTTATTTAAACTCTGAGTGGTAAGACAACATGCTGGAGAGCATTTTACCATTGATCAAACTCCTAAACCCGCTACTATCCAAGGTAATCACTATCACTGTTTCCAGTCAAAGGGACAAGATGGAGGCACCATGTCTGACAAAAGCTGTGGTTTACTGTGATTACAGAAATGCTGCATACTCATTGCCAGTGTTTTTCAAATCTTAATAAATCTTAACAATTTTGCTACCATTTTTGGTTACAATTTTTTAAAAAGAGATAAAACATCTCATATATACTTTTCTTCTATGAAACTGCCCAATCCTGATCTGACCCCTCTTTTTCTTTTCTGTTGAGGTCATTGGTATCCAAAATTTACTGTTCATTATTTTTACACTTGTTTTCTGTTCTATAAAAATATAGAGGCCAGGAAGATAGCTTGGCAGTCTAAACACCTGACTGGCAAGTGCGAGAACCTGGATTTGATCCCAGGTGCCACATGCCTCCTCATCCCCATGCCTTGCTAGCCGCTGAAACTGGGTGTGGTGATGCATGCCTGTAATCCCAGCACTGGGAGGCTAAGACAGGAGGGTCACTATGAGTCTAAGCTTTGTAGCAAGGCCCTGTACCAAATAAATAAGTAAACAAATAAATAAATCTTTTTTTAAAAAAATAGGTGCATTTATAGTTATATAAACACACCTCATAAGCTTCATTTCATGACATACATATTATTTCTACAATTTGATTTTAGCTATTAGAAGACTAGAACAATGACCTCTGGCTTTCATAGCAATGACTGATGCTGAAAAGGAGGCAATCATCATGAACTCCAATGATTTTTTGAATTGTATTTTCTTATTATATTTTTATACTCTAGATAAGACATAAACTTGACCATCTTAGTCACTTTTAGCTTAGGTACAGTCACTAAGGTACATTCCCATAATTATTGTGCTCAGTGCTCTGCATCTGAGGTCTACCCTGGGAAGCTGGTGTAGCTCTAAGCGACTCCATCCCACCGCTCTGCATATTGGGACAGCAGAGATACAGCAGTGAGTTCTTTCTGTGACTGTCACATCTTAGGACAGGTACTACAGTTGTGCATACCCTTGTACATACACTGTCAAGCATCCATACCTACAGGTGAAAGCCCTGGTGGTACGAAAATAGTATCTTCAGTTTTACTGGGATTCTCCAAGTTTCTTTCCCAAGCTAAAGAAAGTGCAGCTAAACAAAACAAATTTATGTAATTCTCTTTCTCATTAAAAAATTAACACATCATTTACCAAAAAAAGGAGGAAGTAGAAGACTAAACCAGAAGAAGAGAGTAAAGATCACTTATAAATTCTCTTCTCAGACATAGCTAACTAACATTGATATTTTAGAATAAGCCTTCCCTATCTTTTTCTTTGCATGTATTTACATATTTTAACATAACTGGCATAATACTGTGCATATTAAGTATATCCAAAAGTTTTAATGAGTTTACATGTTTACAGCCTTACAAAGGCATAAAACATTAAATTGTATTGTTAGACATCTATCACTTTAATTAACAAGAATAATATTAGATCACATCAAGATCGTCCCACAAGGTGCTGGGCCTATGGTCATCGTACTTTAGGACGTGTGCTTTAATATAAAGACAAGCCTGCTTCTCTTTCACCGTGGACTGCAAATCTGAGCTACATTCTTATTTGTTGGCTACTTTTTTTTACAGCTGCCAGTGGCAACTTTTTCACATGTCCATGTTCTAATTTTAATAAAACAACTCATTTCTTTTTGTACCTGCTTCCTTCTGACCCTTGAGAGTGAGGACTGTGATGTCTAGTAAAAGGTCCCTCTCTGGGGCCGGGGAGATGGCTCAATAGAATAAGCGCTTCCCTTGCAAGTGCAAGGGCTTGAGTTCAATCCCTGGTTCTGAAAAAAAGGCCCCTCTCTGAGACACAGAGAGCTCAGGACTCTGGAATTACCCTGCCTATGCCCTCCCTGGGCCCCACAGGAAGAGAGAGTCATCTGTCCACTGAGTCATCTGTCCATGCCCTGAAGCTCTACGATGGTGGCAGCTGGCCATGCCATCCAAGTTGGCATTTGGATGTCTGGCCCACATTACCACTGAGCTTACGTGGTGTTCACCCAGCTTGGATCACCATGCAGGAAGCTAAGTGCAAGCAAGCACTTTCCACATGGACTAGCCCTCTAAATGGGCACAGATGGCATAGCACATGGAGAAGAAACTAAACTGACAGGCCCCTGGACAAAAAGTTTAAAAGTTTATATATTTTAATTTCAGATCAAGTTATCTGGGAGGGGCTACCAAAAGACTAATACTATTTTCTTGCCCCTACAGTACTGAATCTTCCAGAAGTAAACAGAAAATTCTAAAGACATTCATTGAACTTTCATAGTTTGGGCATGCTTTTCTATTAATTTAGAGGTTGACACACTATTCCAAAAGGTTACTAGAATTGGCAGATGAAAAATAGGACATCCATTTAAATTAGAATTTTAAGTAACAATCTTCAGTATAAGTATGTTCCATGCAATGTTAGGAATACACTTGTATTGGAAATTATTCTCTTTTCTTCTCTGAAATTCAAACTGCATGCTGTGTTTTATCTGGTAGCCTCTTGGTGTAGAGGCACAGAGTGATTTAAAACTTTGTGGGCCATCTGGCTTCTGTCATAACTACTCAGCTCTATCACTGTTGCATGAAAAGCATCTTGGGCCATAAGGCAACACATGAGTGTAGTTATTTATGGAAATAGGTGAGAGGCAAAATATAGCCCACAGGTCATAGCTTGATGATACTTGCCTTCATCCCTTTGTTCTGTGTGCCCTGCCAAACACTGAAGGAGGCACTAGGAGAAGTATCTTTAGTTTATTGCAGATAAATAGACGAGAAATAATGAACCAATAGCCAAGTACCAATTTTAAAGGTATTAGTAAAGAAACAAAAAAAGAGGAATACACCCAAAAGGGAGGCAATAAAGGGGTAAAGAGTGAGATCATTCTTAGAATCTTGAACAAAGATTCCTTGTAAGAAAGGATAGGCAGAAAGCCGAAGGCTGAGGAATTTTCAAAAGGAGAAGGCATGTTCAAAGGTCCTGAGGGAACAAAGGGTTCAGTACTCAGTGTGTTTGAAAAAGTAAAAATATTTCAGTCAACAGGGAGTAGGCTGCAATGGAAGGGGATAAAATGAAAAAGGAAAGCTCAAAGCAAATCCCCTCATCTTGGAGAGGGGAAAGCAAGCGCTACTCCATAGGCATCTGGCATTGAACAAAACCACTTTTGTTGCTGAGTGTTACAGAGTGTAACACAGGTGTGTCAGGTGGGCTGAAAACTTCATATGAATGATGGCTTAAAAATAATTTTAGGAGCTGGTGAGATGGCTCAGCAGACTAAACCCCCTGATTAGGCAAGCTTAGGGAAGCTCAGGGATCTCAGTTTGATTAATGAACCATGTACTGCACCCAGCCTTGCACCCAGGGTCCGCTAAGCTGTCCAGAGTCCGGGCATAGTGGAGCATGCCTGTGATCCCAGCACTGGGGAGGCTGAAATAGGAGGATCACTATGAGTCCGAGCTCCATAGTGAGACCCTGTAACAATCAAATACATTTTAAAAAATAGGCTTAAAAACTTAATATCTTAGGGCCAGCCAAATAGCTCAGTGGATTAAAGGTTCTGCAAACAGGAGCAGGGGCTGAGGTTTCGATCCTCAGGCCTGCTGAACCAGCCCCAACCCCAGGGCGTGCTGAGATAGCAGTTGAGACTGGGCGTGGTGAGGTGCACCTGTAATCCCAGCTCCTGGGAGGCTGTAAACAGGCAGATCATTACGAGTCTGATCTAGTAGTGGGACCCTGAACACCCTGTAGACCCTTCCTTAAAACACAAAATAATAATAATAATAATAATAATAATAATAATAATATCTTTATTTTCCAAATTATGACCCCCCCCCCAAAAGCCCATTTTGCACCTGCAGTTCTCAGGCTTTGGTGCTTATCAGAATTACTTAGGGAGTGTTTTGTACTTTTTTTTGTTTTTATTTTTTTTGTATTTTTTAATTAATTTTATTGACAAACAAATAACAATAGGACAGCTTCAAAGCTGATCAGTAGGATATTTTTAATAATTAATACATTGCATGTTGTTGTCTTCATAGTGGTTATTCATAGTATAAGATGCAGACATGATAGCCTGTCCAAATATTGTTAGTGCAAATATTTCTTCTCATTGAATTAAGAGAAAGTAGCTATATATCTATCCTAACTATTCTGTATATATAGATACAAAATGGTCATTCATTTCTATCCCTTTTTTTGTTTAGTTTTGTCAGAGATGGGTATTCAGTTGCCATTTAAATATTGTACGTGTGTAAATTCAGCAAATTAATCCAATATGGTCCAGTAGTCCATAATAGTAGTGAATTATCTGTACAGCTGGTAATGTCAGAAGTTGTAGAGTTGAGCCTTTTACAGCTTAGCATATTAATATGGCTTTACTTTTTATACTTCATTTTTATACTTTTCTACTGGCTGGTTAAGAACAACAAAAGCAAGACCTATATAACAAGAAATGTAACTTTTGTATCTGACAAGGTCAATCGATTCCCCTCAGGATTTAGCCTGAAACCCTGTACCGCAGTTTGCAGATCCTTTGTCAGTGTTAGCCTGTGGATGAGTCATGGCCTTTGCTTGACCAATTTGCTTTCTGTGAAAAGCTGAGAGAATGTTGTATTTCCATGTGACTCTTCTTAGGCACACTCTACATCATTGATCACTTTCCTCCGTGGCCCCATAATCTCCTTGATCAGAAAATTTAGGACACAACTGAGTTATATGATGTTACAGTATAGGTTCTCTTATGTCCTAAGTCCTCACTGACCTTGAAAGGCTAGGGCCAAAAATGTTAGCTGTCCTTGCAGCCCTTCTGTATTTTATTTGTTTGTGTTAAGTCCAGTGCCCAACCTATATCCAGATCTGATTAAATCAGCATGGCTGGGGCTGAGATGAATGTACTAGTATTTTCTTTTTCAATTCTCCTCTGATGTATGCATTGAGGGGGAGAGGGCTGTTAACATGCAGATTCTGATTCAGGAGAGGTAGGTTAGGCCTGAGACCCTACATTTCTAACAATCTCCAAGAAATGCTGATGCTGCTAATCCACCCACTACACTCGCAGTAGGGAGGGCTGGGGGCTCTTCTGCAGTCCCCCCACACATACCTGCTTGCTGTTTTGCTGTCCCCTTCTCCTTCCTGTCATCCTTCATATCACCTGTCACTGGTCTACAGAGCTCATAGGCTGCTGCTGAGCCCTACATTGCTTCCCATTGTAAATGGGCTTTCTCAAGCTTCGGGACTTGCATTCCCCAGCAAAGACCTGCAATGGCCCTCAAAAGGCAAAGTAATCTTGTTAAGAGAAGATCTGAAGTATCCCAGTAACACATACTCAAGGCAGCCTCTTTGTTCTCCGAGTCACCATTCTACGATGCCTCTCAGTGTATTTGTTTGTCTCAGAGCAGTCATGCACCATGGCTCTGTTCATCTTCCCTTATCACTGTTACTGCTGCCGAGCACTCATTCAGTGGTGCACTGCAGCTTCTTGGCTGACAAGGTAATTACATTCCAGGCAGACTGGGAGAAAGACAGGTAGTGCTCAAAAGTTCTGAAGCCCACTACCTAGTCATTGCTGGTACAGACTTCAAGATCAAGCACCTGATCTAATTAGCACACTCCCATCCCTACCTGCTTGCCTGTGGAATGCTGACAATTGAAAGCCTGAAGGCAAAGCAGGCAGCTTGCAGCCCAGAGACAGACATTCACCCCACCCTTGTGCCAGAAACAATTACATGTTCTTTTTTGGAATTTTGGGTGCCCTAGTAACAGAGATGAGCCTGCGGGTGAACTTCTGCATAATACAAGTAGCCCTGCATTTACTGATAATGAGCAGGAAACACAGGGAGATAAAACCTGACAAGAATGAAAGACCTCGCAGGAAGAAAGAAAGTGTTCTGATTACTTTCCTAAGGATTTATTTCAACACCCTCTCTCCCTATGCTCTGGAAGAAGCACACTACTCACAAGGCTTTACCAGCAAAGAGCTATTTTCCTTGGACTAGATAAATAACACAATACACTCCCCTGGGAAATTTCCTTCTACCTCTATGCTTTTGCTACTTCCTAACTCTTTCAAGATGTAGTCTTTGAGTTGGAAAATCATTGCAACTACAACCCTTTTTCTTTCTCCCTTTTGCTTTGGGTAGAAAAGTATTTTGTAATCTCCAAGTTCTTATGTGCAACTTGGTAATGAGACTCTCATTTTCATTTGCTCCTGGAAGTGGTACCACTTCCTCCTGCAAGGGCCCGGTGGAAAAGACAGGGCACCTGCCATGAAGTCAAGATTGGTTTCTACCATTACACCCTCTGCGTCTGAGCAAGGTACTCAACTGCCTGGTTTAAAGTAAGGGTATAAGGTTAAAGAAATCAAAAGAACTCATCTCTATATTTCTGGGTGAATCTTGTCTCCAAAAAGATATGTTAAAAACCCAGATGTATGTCTGTAATCCCAGCACTGGGGAGGCTGAGGCAGGAGGAATATTGGGAGTTTGAGGCCAGCCTGGGCTGCAGAGTGACACCCTGTCTTAAAAAAAAAGTTATACTAAAGATCAAATACTGAATATGTGGATGTAGTTAATTAATATTAAGATCACACTGGATAAATCTAGTAATCTAATAACAGTGTCTTTATAAGAAAAG
Source organism: Octodon degus (assembly GCF_000260255.1). Classification (NCBI taxonomy): domain Eukaryota; kingdom Metazoa; phylum Chordata; class Mammalia; order Rodentia; family Octodontidae; genus Octodon; species Octodon degus. Next base: position 13,004,082 of record NW_004524608.1, read on the forward strand.
GAGAATTGCGGAGACACAAACATTTGAGGCAAGAACACACTGGGGTGGTGGAGTTAGAGAGGAGGCCTACATCTACACACCAAAGACACTAAGCATTGCTGGCATCACTGGTAGCTAGAAAGACACAGGGACAGGTTCTTCCCTTCAGGTTTCAGAGGGAGGCTGGCATTTCCTGCAACTTAAATCTCAGACTTCTGAGCCCCAGAACATGAACCAATAAATTTCTATTGGGAGTCACCCAGTTTGAGACAGGGTACCACTATGCAATTCAGGCTGTAGTTTGACTCTTTATGTAGCCCAGGTTAACCTTGAGCTTGAAGCAATCCTCCTACCTCAGCCTCCTCCGTGCTGGGACTACAGGTGTGTGCCACCACCCCTGGAAGCATGGGCCTGATCTAAAAGCTTACTGTATCTTCTGAGAGTGTTAAGAATTTTGGAGTGTGTTGCCTAGAAAAGAAAAAAGAAGGCATTAAACTGTAAGTAATTTTTGTTGTGTTCTGAAGCTATAGTTTTCTTAAAAGTATAATTTTAAAATTATCATTTTCCTCTCTCCTTTCTACCTATCCTTATTTTCCTTATCCCACCTCAGAATTGCTAAAAGGGCGTGCTTATGTTCAACACTAGCAGATACAGTAGGGAACTATATTCCCAACATAGTTGGGCCAACTCACACTCCAACTATGTGTCTATAATCATGTTTTAAATTTACTGTTTTGGAGTCACCACTGTGTAGCTCTGCTTCTGTGACGTGGCAGACATAGTCCAAGCCAACTTGCTCTCTTGTATCCTAGCCCTTTGTGGTCAAGATGCCTGAGGAGACGCACCATGGGGAGGAGGAGGTGGAAACTTTCACCTTTCAGGCAGAAGTTACCCAGCTCATGTCTCATCATTGCCCAGCTTGGTCTCTGACCAAGGTAGGCCTGGGGCTGCATGAGGATGAGGAGAAGAAGAAAAAGATGGAGGAGAGCAAGTTTGAGAACCTGTGAAAAGTCATGAAGGAAAACTTGGATAAGAAGGTTGAGAAGGTGACAGTCTCCAACAGGCTTGTGTCTTCACCCTGCTGCATTGTGACCAACACCTACAACTGGAAAGCCAACATGGAGTGGATCATGAAGGCCTAGGCCCTCTGTGACAACTCTACCGTGGGTTACATGATGGCCAAGAAGCACCTGGAGATCAACCCTGACCACTCCATTGTGGAGAACCTGAGGCAGAAGGCCAAAGCTGATAAGAATGACAAGGTTGTCAAGGATCTGGTGGTGCTGCTGTTTGAGACAGCACTATTGTCTTCTGGCCTCTCCTTGGAGGATCCCCAGACCCACTTGAACCGTATCTACTGCATGATCAAGCTGGGCCTGGGCATAGATGAAGCTGAGGTGACTTCAGAGAAGCCCAGTGTGGCTGCTCCTGATGAGATCCCTCCCCTTGAAGGGGATGACGATGTGTCCTGAATGGAAGAAGTGGATTAGGAGCTCCCACTGTGGGAAACCTGTGCCCTCTGTGTAGTGTCTCTGTGGCTCTCCAGCAGCCTGAGTAGCCCTGTCCCACCTCTCCCTCTGCCGAGTCTAGTAACTAATTTCTCCTGCCCTGTGTTGTGTACCTTCTACTCCAACAAGGAAATTTTCTTTTGGGAGTTGATCTGTAATGCTTCTGATGACTTGGACAAGATCTGGTATGACAGTCTGAAAAGACCCTTCCAAGGTGGACAGCAGCAAACAGCTGAAGATTGACATCATCCCCAACTCTCAGAAGTGGACACTGACTTTGGTGGACACAGGCATTGGCATGACCAAGGCTGACCTCATAAACAACTTGGGAGCAATTGCCAAGTCGGACATGAAAGCATTCATCAAGGCTCTTCAGGCTGGTGCAGACATCTCCATGATTGGGCAGTTTGGTGCTGGATTTTACTCTGCCTATTTGGTGGCAGAGAAAGTTGGCAGGATCACAAAGCACAATGTTGATGTGCAGTATGCCTGGGAGTTTTCTGCTGGGGGATCATTCCCTGTCCACACTGACCATGGGGAGCCTGTTGGCTGAGGCACCAAGGTGACCCTCTATCTCAAAGAAGGCAAGACAGAGTGTTGAGATGGGTCAAAAAGGTGGTAAAGCAGCACTCCCAGTTCATTGGCTACCCCATCATCCTTTCTCTGTAGAAAGAGCCAGAGAAGAAAATCAGTGATGATGAGGCAGAGGAAGAGAAAGGTGAAAAAGAAGAGGAAGATAAGGATGATGAAGAGAAGCCCAAGATTGAAGATGTGGGCTCAGATGAAGGGGATGATACTGGTAAGGATAAGAAAAAGAAAACCAACAAGGTTAAGGAGAAACCCATTGATCATGAGGAGCTGAATAAGACCAAGCCCATTTGGACCAGAAACAATGATGACATCACTCAGGAGGAACATGGAGAGTTCTACAAGAGCCTCGCCAATGACTGGGAAGACCCCTGGTGGTCAAGCACCTATCTGTGGAAGGTCAGCTGGAATTCAGGGCATTGCTATTCATTCCTCGGTGGGCTCCTTTTGACCTATATGAGAACAAGAAGAACAACAACAACAACATCAGGCTCTATGTCTGTCATGTTTTCATCATGGGCAGTTGTGATGAGTTGATCCTTGAGTATCTAAATTTTATCCATGATGTGGTTGACTCAGAGGATCTGCCCCTAAACATCTCCAGAGAAATGCTGCAGCAGAGCAAGATCTTGAAAGTCATCTGCAAAAACATTTTTAAGAAATGTCTTGAGCTCTTCTCTGAGTTGTCAAAAAACAAAAAGAACTACAAGAAATTCTATGAGGCATTCTCAAAAAATCTAAAGCTTGGAATCCATGAGGACTCCATTAATAGGTGACGCCTTTCTGAACTGCTGCACTATCACACCTCTCAGTTTGGAGATGAAATAACATCCCTGTCTGAGTATGTGTCTCACATGAAGGAGATGCAGAAGTCCATCTACTGTATCACTGGCGAGAGCAAGGAACAGGTGACCAACTATGCCTTTGTGGAGAGCATGCGGAAATGGGATTTCAAGGTGGTGTACATGTCTGAGCTCATTGATGAGTACTGTGTGCATTAATTCAAGGAGTTTGGTGGGAAGAGCTTGATCTCTGTGACTAAGGAAGGCCTGGAGCTACATGAGGATGGGGAGGAGAAGAAAAAGATGGAGGAGAGCAAGTTTAAGAACCTGTGAAAAGTCATGAAGAAAATCTTGGATAAGAAGGTTGAGAAGGTGACAGTCTCCAACAGGCTTGTGTTTTCACCCTGCTGCATTGTGACCAGCACCTACAGCTGGAAAGCCAACATGGAGTGGATCATGAAGGCCTAGGCCTTCTGTGACAACTCTACCATGGGTTACATGATGGCCAAGAAACACCTGGAGATCAACACCAACCACTCCACTGTGGAGACCCTGAGACAGAAGGCCAAAGCTGACAAGAATGACAAGGTTGTCAAGGATCTAGTGGTGCTGCTGTTTGAGACAGCACTATTGTCTTCTGGCCTCTCCTTGGAGGACCCCCAGACTCATTTGGACTGTATCTACTGCATGATCAAACTGGGCCTGGGCATAGATGAAGATGAGGTGACTTCCGAGAAGTCCAGTGTGGCTGCTCCTGATGAGATCCCTCCCCTTGAAGGGGATGAGGGTGTGTCCTGAATAGAAGAAGTAGATTAGGAGCTCCCACTGTGGAAAACCTGTGCCCTCTGTGTAGTGTCCCTGTGACTCCCCAGCAGCCTGAGTAGCCCTGTCCCACCTCTCCCTCTGCCAAGTCTAGTAACTAATTTCTGCTGCCTTGTGTTGAAAGCAGGAATAAGGGTCTTGAGCCCCATCCCCCTGTCATTTGACAGTAAAGTTGGATGTTGTGCACTGTGACCTTTTTTTATTTTGTTCTGTAATTAAAGTATGTAAAATAAAGAAAAAAATAATAAATTTACTGCTTTTAAATTTTAGCCATTCTGGGGCTGGGAAGATGGCTCAGTGGAGTAAGTGCTTCCCTGGCAAGTGCAAGGAACTGAGTTCTATGCCAGTTTCTGAAAAAAAAAAAAATTTAGCCATTCTTGTGGTTACATATGGGCCTGCCATGTGGCTATTAATATTTCCCTAATAAATAATAATACTGAACACTTTTAACATATTTATTTACAGCTTCCATATCTATTTCTATTAAGATGTCTTTTTGTTGATATGTAAAAACACTTTGTTATTTGTATGTCCTTTATTATTTGCACATACAACAGACACCTTCTCCAGTCAGGGCTCTTTCTCAATCTCTTAAAAGTATCTCTTTGAGAAGAGAAATTCTTAAAACAAAAAATAAACTTTTTAAAGAGAAATTTTAGGTGTACAGCCAAACTGAGGAGAAGGCATAAAGGTTTCTCCCAGGTCCCATGTCCCCTGTCCCAGTCATGTGTGGCCTCCCTGGTTATTATCATCCCCTGCCACAATCCAGGAATCTACACTGATGCCCCATCATCACCCACAGTCCAGTTACATAAGGGCTTACTAGGGACATTGCATGTTCTAGGGTTTGACAAACACATAATGGCATCTATCCGCCATTGCAGTATCTTAAGGGGTAGTTTCACCCTAAAAATCCCCTGTGCTCTGCGTATTCATCCCTTTTTCCCCACAGCCCCTGATAACTAGACATTTTTATTTTAAAATGTATTTATTTACTTATCAATGCTGGGGATCAAACAAAAGCCTCACCTATGCTAGGCGCTTGCTGTGCCCCAAGCTATACCTTCAGCAATGATCTTTGGTCCTGGATCCACAGTTTTGCCTTTTCCACATCATGTAGTTGAAACACTACAGATGGATCCTGTCAGATAGACTTCTTTCACTGAACAATAGGCATTTAAGATTCCCCCATGTCTTTTTATGGACAATAGCTCATTTCTTTTTAATACTGAATAATATTCCACCATCTGAACATGCCATACTTTATCCATTTGGCTACTGAAGCTATCTAGGTTGCTTCCATGTTTTGACAATTATAAATAAAGCTAGTATAAACAGGTACCTGAATTTTTTTTTGCTCAGTCATAGGTTTTTGACCCCCTTCAATAAGTGCTCTGTAGTTTGATTTCCAGGTCATATGGTAAGTGTTAAAGATGAAGAAGGTAAAAAGCAGCCTGAGAAAGCTCTGTATAAGCAACTGAGGTTGTTTATGTTGTCAGTGTACCAGTTCTGGACATTCTGATAGGCGTGCAGTGGAGCCTGATTGGTGTTTTGTTTGCATTTGCCCAACAACATATGATATAAGGTATCTCTTCATATGCTTATTATCTGTGTATCTTCTTTGGTAATGTGTATGTTCAGGTCTTTGGCTCACTTTTAAATCAAATGGTTTGTTTCCTAGTTGAGGTGTAAGAGCTCTTTATTTATTTTTATAAACCATGCCTTTGGAACTTACTCCTGCCACTCAGTGGTTGCCTTCTCATTCTCTTGGCGTCTTTTGCAGAACAGAAATTTCTAGATCCAGCTTATCAGTTCTTTCATGGATCATGCATTTAGTTTATCTAAAAGAATCACCACCAAACTCAAGATCACCTAGATTTTCTCCTGCCTTCTAGGGTGCTATGGTTTTACTTTTTTTTTTTTTTTTTTTTTAATGAATTTAGGACAGGGCATTCAGGATGTACAGGATTTTACTACATAGATCAGACTCATAGTGACTCTCCTCTTTTCAGCCTCCCAAGTGCTGGGATTATAGGCACAAGCCACCATGCCCAGTCTCACTCTTTGTTACCTCAGCCCACCCTGGGGGCAGGGTTTGCACAGCATATCAGGGATTGAACCCCAGTCACAGTGCTCTGCTGAATCAGTTGCTTTAGTCTGCTGAGATATCTGCCCAGCCCTGGTTTTACATTTTTAATTAGCTCTGTAATGCATTTTGAGTTAATATTTATGAAACCTACAAGGTGTGTATCTAGACTGACTTTTTTGCACGTGGATATCCAATTGCTTCAGTACCTGTTGTTGAACATACTATTTTTTCTTAGGGTGGTAGCCTTCCTTCTTCATCAACAATCAGTTGATTATATTTTTGTGGGTGTATTTCTAAACTCTTTCTCTCCATTGATCTCCTTGTCTTTTTGTTCTTTGAACCACATTGTCTTGATTACTGTAGCTTTAGAGTAAGTCTTAAGTTCAAGTAGTATCAGTCTCCCAACTTACTTTTTCTCATTCAGTATTAAGTTGGCTACTCTAAGCCTTTTGCCTTAATTCAGAGCACATATTTTGACTGGGATTACATTGGAACTCTAGAAGTCCTATTTATCCATCTTTTCCTTCATCAGTAGTGCTTTTCGTGTCTCATATAAGACAGGTTTTTAACTTTGAGGCCATGAAGATGTCTTCCCTGACTTCTATAGTAATGAAAGTTAAGACAATTTTATGCTACAAGCAGAGGGGTGATGACCAATGACTGGGAAGCAGACAGGGAGGATTCCAGGGGAGGGTTCATGTTTGATTGCTTGATCTTCCAGGTGCTTTCAGTTTCTCATTCACCTTTTAAATCCTCACTGAATTGAATCCTTACTACTTGAACACTATGTATGTGTATTATGCTGCTATTGAACTTTTGGGGGAAAAGAGCACAGCCAGGAGCCACTGACCAAAAGAGCACAAAGAAATGACAAGAAAACATTGAAAGATGAGGTGAAGTGTTTTTGAGCAGATGTAACATCCTGAGTTCTCAGTCTATACAAGCCAATCTTATAGCCAATATATTTTTTTCCTTTTTGTCAGTATATATCTGTGATGCATAATCATTGTATTCATGGTGAGGAAGTGGTACATACACAGAACACAGCATTTACACCCCTTTCCCCAATGACCTCTTCCCTCCTCTCCCATATCACTTTCCATCTTTACAGTCCACTTCTCTGTTTCCTACTCTTTCCCTTCATTTTTGTTCTTTCAAAGATTTACATTTGGGGCTTCTCTTATTAACAAAACCATGTGATAATTAATCTCCTAAATCTGATTTATTCCACTTAGCATTAGTATCTCAAGATACATCCATTTTCCGACAAATGATTCAAAGTTATCTTTCTTTATGGTTGAATATAACTCCATCGTGCACACTGCCACATTTTCTTCATCCATTCATTTATTGACGGGCTATAGGTCACTTTTATAATTCAACTGTGGTGAAATATACAGCTATAAATGTAAATTTAGTAAGTATAATTAAGAATGTAAACATTAATGCAGGTTGCTAACATACTGAAAGCTAACAATGTTAATCTTCTATCACTGCTGAACATAAAGTGAAGTAGTGATGTTAGGGAGACTTCATAGAAAGAGTTATATGTAAGCTCAAAGCCTGAAGAGAAGTGGCTCATAGCTCTAGCTGGTTTTACACATTCTTTATGAAAATGTTTCTAGACAGTATGTGGCCAGCTGATTTTGCTCTCCGTGCTCTACTGAGAGGCATGAATATGTGATCTCTATAAAATGATGGTTAGTGACCTCTGTGAAGGTAAAACAACCTCCAGACTGCAGCGAAAAGGTCCCTGGAGCGGAACATATGGCTCCAGACTAGAGTCACCACACCGTCCAAGGTAGAATCCAAAACAAGATATCAACAAAGATACATGTAGTACTAAACATGGATCCAGATGCCAGCCAGGCTCTGAGGACATATCCAACAATCAATGCAGGAATGGAGGTCACATCGGAAGCTGTCCCTTCTGGGGTGAGAGCACCAAGACATGACCAAAAGCAGGAGAGGGCCTGAATCTCTTTGAAGAGAAAGCCAAGCCATGGCCTGTCCGCCAGCCAGCAGGTGTGAAACTCACTACATGTTCCTCAGCCTGAGCCAAGCTGGAGTGCACACCTGGCAACTGGTTCTGGTAGTCAGATACTGAGGGGTTCGAGAGGAGCCTGGAGAGTGCAGGTGTGAAGTCAGGTGCTGTCCTCTCTCTTCTGACGCCTGTCCACTAAATGGCTCCTGTCCTCTTCTAATTCTCTATCCTTGACAAGGAGATTTTCAGGGAGCAAATTCTCTCTTGAACAAGTAAAATATTTTTTGAGATGGGGATGGAATGAGCAAATCAATTAGGCTTGAAGAAGAAAATAAACTAAGACAGAGTGACTGAGAAGTGCAACGCAGGAGACTCCTAGGTGGCATAGCAGAGGGTTGGAAGAAAACCTAAGTAGGATAATCTACAGAAAATTTAATATAGAAGTCAAGCCCAAGCATAGAGTTTTGGATTTTTAATCAGCTCATGCAACCTCATGCTTACAGAATTCACCATTTCTAATATCCAAGCATCATCATCTTTCAAAGGCATGCAAAATCATCCTTTTTCTAACATTAAACTTGTTTAATCATGACAATTTATAATAACACCTAAGGACCTTAATTCAAGGAAGGCGCTTGATACATGATATTTACAGTGACCATAATAATACCAGATTTGAAGTATTATTTAACGAAGCCAAATTATCCATGTTTTCAGTTAATTATTTCAAATGCTTCTGGGGGGATCAGCATCCAGAAAATAATTAATAGTCTTTCTCTCCACAATTGTCAGTGCTAGCACTGGTTCACCCTACCAGCTGCCAGTTTGTCTACAGCCTTGCTCTGCTGGCCCTCAACAAATGCCAGGAATGTTATCCATTTAACATGATCCACTAATAGCCAAATGCCAAATGTCAAACTGCTGTGGAATTGTAGTTACGCCTTAAGATGCCGATGAACTCAGCTTTGTTAGTCAATAATTAACCCCAAATCTGGAGCCTCCTTGAACTAGTGCTTGCAGAAAATTCCCATGGCCTTGCCTTCCTGGGCGTACCAGAATGGAGTTGAAGGATGGCAGTGGTCATGCAAAGCTAAGAGCCTTGAAATGGTTTTTTTGGAGGATCTAAACCTTTCTTTGTTGAGCTCTAAAATTGCCTCTGACTGTCTTCTGGGATCAGTCAAATTTACACGCCTTCCAGCACCACATGAGCGGAATGCAAGTCCATAGCTAAGCATTTGTTATTAACCACAGGTCTCATGCTTCACAGCCTCTTGTGGCATGTGTTTATTTGAAGAGGTAAGTTGATGAAGTGGTGCCGTCCTGGTATTTTACAAGTTCTACCTGACTCAGGGAAATAGAAGAGGGCCCGTGGCCAACAGGCAGGAGTGGTGCATGGACTAAGATGAGGAGCATTACCTGCAGCCCCCTCAATAGTAAAATGCAGTGTCCAGGCACAGCCACACCTGACACACTTAACAGTTTAGATTTCTAGCAACTTTGGGCATGAACACTGAAGTAAGTGGAACATTACAAAGCCCATAAATCAAAACCAAAACCTATTTTTTTTCCCTTACATATAGAGTAGAGAGCTTGGACACACCCAGGCTCCCACATCTAGCACACACCAGTACTTCCACCTGCCTTAGTGTTCTAACATCATCCTGGCTCCTTTTGTTCCTCTCATTCGCTATAATTATCTGTTTTATATACTTAGAATCACCATCATAATTAGATTATTAATTCTAATTCATTTTCATGCACTTTCTGAATCTTCTTTAGAATAAGAAGGCTTATTTAACTTACATTGGAACTATACACGATGTCCTGAATCTATGACTCCAAGTGTACTTACTTTTCCTATATGCAATTTCAGTAACTCAGTCATCTGCTTTTACTACACACAGTGATGCAGAAGACCATGCTGACCAAAAGTGCTAGCTGTTACTTATCTGGTGCAGATTATCAAGCCTACTTACTAGATGTTGTTGCCTGCAACAGTAAACAAATAAATTTGTAAATGAGTTAGTTAGCTAGTGAACCTGAGGGTTTAACAAGGAGGAGGTAGAAATCATTTTACAACAAATACAAGAAACAAAACATAGCAGGCAGGGCCTACACGGTGTAAGTATAACTTCTATAGGGGTTATGAAACTCTTTGAGGCATACAGAACAGTAAATAATGGCAAATATAACTCTATTCCTTTAAAAATAAATTGGTGTGTTCTCATGAGCCTTTAAGTCAATGTGTAACATGCACTTTAGGAAGCTGTAAGAGAAATACCATGCAGACGTCTGGACAGCTCACTTCTTTGCAGTGCCAAAGTCCTCTGGCTGGGCTTGCTAGCTGGGTGGTGAAGAACTGGTACTGTGTGCTCTCACAGGAAACATAAGCAGAATATGCAGACTATTTAGAAATATGTTCTGACTTACAGGATTGTGATGTAGCGAGATCAACTCCAGCCAGATCCTGGACTATGCTGATACTTCCAAACAGTGCTCACTGCCATCCAGAAAGGGAGAGTCAACAGCAGCTGTCCTATAGTACCTTCCATTTGTCCACCAAGCAGGCATTCGCAAAGTGCTGTGAACCAGTGACTTACCCAACAACCTGATTGTCTCATTATCAAACCTTGGTTTCTATAATGCTAAAAAGAGAAGGAATTTCCTAGATTCGTGCTCAAAAGTTTTTGGACAAACCATGCTCCAGGAATGGAAGACATTATTTAAATGTTATTATTTGAGACATGAATCCTGTCATGATATAAGTCACAGTCCTAGAACAAGGCAACCATAAATTCTGGATCTCCCCAAAGCAGTCCTGGCCAATCCATTTCCCACTGGACTTCAGTAAGCAGCGTCAAGTAGGTATTCCATTTTCAGGGAAATCCCTAGTTACGATCAGGAGCCTGTTCTCCCAGCCTATTAAGTAAAGGATCACAACCCACAAACTGAACTTCATATTTAGCATTTCTAAGTAATTTGGAGCAAAGATTGACTCAGTCTTGTTTGTTTGTTTACAGAATTATGCAAAGCTTATTCCTGGAGCCACAGTGGGGCTACTTCACAAGGACTCTGGAAACATTCTCCAGCTGATCATCTCAGCTTATGAAGTATGACATTTTACTTTATGAAAAGTTGACTTCTCGTTTGCATGGCTGTAGTATTCAAAAACTAAGATGTGTTGTTTTAGGCAGTGATGTGCCCTCTTGTTTATTGGGAGAGACAGTGCTTATCTAAGGCAATCCTTCTGTGTTAGTGTAGCCAACACAGAAGGATTGAATGAAGTAAATGAATTTTATTTACTTCATTTGCAGATCTTCTTTCTGAAAGGGGGCACAGAAGGTGAATAAAGCCAAAACCTGATCCTAGAGTTCAAATAGCAGTACTGTTCCTGGCAAAGTTTTAATTTGACTGAAAAGACTCCATGAGTCTTATAATTAAGTTCTCCTCTGCCTAAAAAAGAATTCAGTGTAAATGAATTCAGTGAGTAACAGAAATATGGGGAAACCAACTCCATAGGCTTAATGAGATGATGTCATAGCTTGAGCAAAACTGCAAGAGCTGCCTATGCAGTGAAACCCACAGAGCACATCGCTTGTTAGGGGACCAAGGAAATTTTCATTTGTTTAATGAGTACTTATATGATTTTTGGCCTGGTGTTCATGAATTAGTACTGAGGACAGAATTCTTCCCTGAAATTAAGATACGTACTTGCAGAGTTGTTATTCTCCTTTTTTTGTCCCCATTTCCTAATTTCATTGGACAAAAATAGATAGCCAATTGCTCACTTTTCTGTATTTTGGCTCCTAAATATTCTCTTGCTGACTTCACTTACAAAAAAAAAAAAAAAGAAGAAGAAGAATGTATATGTAGCTCTAAATTAGAAAATTATGAGAAGCAGGTAAAAGTACATTTTTAGAGACCAGTAAAGCTCAAAGTTTGCTCTAAACAGCATTTGCACAATGCTGAATGAGTAAAAGTTTCCTAATTTGTGCTGTTTGAACATTGCAAGTCAATGATCCGCATGCCGTCGTACTTAGCGTACACTGTGCTAGCGACAAGTGCAGTGACTTGTCAGAAGCATCTGGGAAACTTAAAAAAAGATGTGCTCAGATTTCTTTCACATACCTCTCTGGAGAAGAGTAAAGAAAGGGAAAGCTATGGTTTTGTTTTTGTTTTTGTTTTTCTATTTTAGGGAAGGGTCTACAGGGTGTTCAGGGTCTCACTACTAGATTGGACTCATAGTGATTCTCCTATTTAAAGCCTCCCAAATTCTGGGATTACAGGTGCGCGCCACCAAGCCCAGTCTCAGTTGCTGTCTCAGAGCGCCCCAGGGGTGGGACAAGTACAGCAGGCCGGGGGATCAGGGATCAAATCCCCAGCCCATGGGCCTGCTTGCAGGTGCTTTAATCCACTGAGCCATTTGGCCAGCCCAGTATTGTGAAAACAAAACTCCTCTGTGGCTTTGACATTACCGTACCAATTTTGAAATTCACCCGAAGGAGCAAAAGCAAGGTAGTTCTTCTCAAATGCTTCATTTACTCAAAGAACTAAATATAGCTGTATCCACAAAAGTAACAAGAGGACAGGGCTTTTCTCACTAATAATACTCAGAAATTTCAGTGTCCTCAGTTCAGATCAAACATTAATTGCCGCATTAGTTCAGACTTGAAATTCTTCTAGATAGGAAAACTTGTCAACAAAACACTGTAAGAACCTTCTTCCAGGCCCGGGGAGATAACTCAGTAAAATAAGCACTTGCCTGGCAAGTGCAGGGTCCTAAGTTCAATCCCCAGTACCACAAAAAAAAAAAATAAAATAAAAAAAATAAAGAACCTTCTTCCTTCTTGTGAAGCAACATTTTAGTGTGTGAAATCAAACAAAATCACAGTGCAAGCCTTCACTGAATTATAACACATTGCATTTTCTTTACCACAATACTCATAACAGTGCTGGCCACTAACAACTAAGAAATCAGACAAATCAGAAGATAGTGACTTGTCAAAAGTGTTTCCTCCCTGCACCCTGACAACCTCATCCATCCCCCCTGCTTTCTCTGTCAGAAGTTCCATCTCAATTTATTGTCCCCAGTCATTCACATAATTTATGAAGCAGTTGAAATAAAGACATTAAACACTTGAACTGCATCATATGCCCTTGTTTTACAGTCTCAAAAATATCTTGAGTTATGGATAAAGTATGCAGTCGGTTATGGCACTGATATCAATTGTCTTTTACTATTGTCATTTTTAAATGTACTCATAAAAGACTAAAATATAGGGACCTTCAGACTGAGTTTCTTCTTCAGACTAAAAAAAGAGATGGAAGGGAATTATGGAGAGACTACATAAAACATTTCTGACTAACCTCTAATAGAGCAGAGGAAATATGTGTTGACAATTTGTGGCTACAAACATCAGCTTGGTATTTTACCTTCTTTGTTAACTCTTGATATAAAAATCTTAAATACTGGATGTGTGCTTGCCTGACCATCTCTTGCTAATTTCATTTCTTCTGTAAACATAGTATAAAAGCTACTAGAATTATCAATGCACCCAAGGGTAAACTCTTCTACTGGGATTTAAACCATAAGAAAAAATTCACCTGGCTTGTTTTCTTTGCCTGCCTCAGAAGAGGTGGTCCATAAATAAATTAATGAAGTGATGAAAACTAGAAGTTAACATTGATGTCCTTTCCCTGGGAAATTTGCATTAAAATATTCCTGGTTAAATTTGCAGTATGATACTCAGTTACATCAATCCTAGATTCCTTTCATTTAGGTTAGATTATGTCACTCACTAGCCCTCACTATGGCTGTCACCTACAGATACATCTTTCATTTCTCATTTTGCTCCCACCTCACTGTGCCACTTCCCCAACACTACTCGGTCTTAATTCTTGATGATTTCAGTATAAGCACAATGTGGAAAAGGCAGGGTCACCTTACTATACAGCAGATAATATTATAGCTCAGGAAAATTTGAAGCTGAATACGTTTTATAAAATGTCAACAATGAAAGCTGCGTGTGGTGGTGCATGCCTGTAATCCCAGCACTTGGGATACTGAGGCACGATGATCCTTGCAAGTTCGAGACCAGCCTCGGCTACAAAGTGAGCTGAAGGCCAGCCAGACCTGCAGAGTGAGACTCTGTCTCACAAAAAAACTAAATAAATAAATAAGATGTCAACAGTGAAATCAGTTTGCTGTCTTAAAGCCATTCAAATGATTTGAACAATAACTTAATTCATAATATTTTGAAATTTACTTTTATTCTTTTGTACAGAGGAGTGAATCCAGGCCACATTTGCTAGGCAAGTGCTGTACTGCTGAGCTACATCTCCAAAACTTTTCTAATTGGAGTTTTTAATAATTTGGTTTTGTCCTCCAAAGAAAAAAGAAATAGAAAATGCAAGATGATGCATTTGAGAGAAGAAATTTAGTCTTTCCCTGACTCTACACTTAATATATCATAGGTGTTCAATCATTCCAATAAGGCACAGTTTCCCCCCCTACATTTTAATACTTCTAAAACTGGTGTTCATCTTGTAATTAATGTTCTCTTACCACCACTGTGTGCCAGGCAGCAATCAAGGGTAGAGTTTTCACTGATAATGTGGTCGCCATCATTCCAAGTTGTTACATGCATTGTGGCTTCTAGAAGCACTAAGTTTAATTGGCATTTTAAAATATCTTCAAAAGTTTGCACTATGACTCAACGTTGGGATACGAAGCTATTACACATGCAGAAATGTAAACCAAAACAGAGCAGCAGGGTGTAAATTTGATATAAGTGAAGCGACATTCATCCTTGGAGAAATGGCTTCAATTCTAAGTTCCTTAAAAAGCAGCAACCAGCTGCTTTATGGGACTTAGGAAATAATGACACGTGCAAGTAAAGGCACCCATTGTTCTATTATGTTAGTAATACATAAGCAAAAGAATCGCCTTTTATGTACCAAGCTGTGCAACTCAAGGTAGGAGAATTTTCAGATCCTTCAGAATGATGAAATGCTTCTCAGAGCAATGATAAATTGATGTCTATGATACACAGCATTCTGCAGAACAATCTCAGGCATTTTATAACAGAATAATTTTTAAAATAGTGCATCTTATAATTAATGTCTTATATTAGATAAAATATGAAATGTGCTGTTGTCTGCTTGCTTCATGATATGGAGAATTTCTTTGAGAACCAATTTAATTTTAGCCACATGTAGCTGAATGAACACGACTCCCGGTTGCTTCTTCTGGCTGTAATCTTTCAGCTGTGACTCATGATCTCTTCTTGTCTTCATGACAGGAACTGCGGTCTGAGGTAGAGCTGGAAGTATTAGGAGACACAGAAGGACTCAATCTTTCCTTCACAGCTGCCTGTAACAATGGTACCCTTTTCCCCCACCAGAAGAAATGCTTGCACATGAAAGTGGGAGAAACGGTAAGCAGATGGCCAGTAGAATGGCTGGGAAGTATTTGGGTGGGCAGAGATGAGCTCAGCTCATTGAAACCAGACTTCTACCAAGAATTGCGGAGATGTCCTTACACACTTTTTCCTTTTTGGCAAAAGTGATTTCCCCACAGCTTTGTTTTGCCTTCTGCAGGTTGGTGAATGGAAGAAGCAGATAATTAGTATTTTCTTTTCCAGGCTTCGTTCAATGTGACTGTGAGTATATCAAACTGTGAGAGAAAAAGCAGGCACATTATCATAAAGCCGGTGGGGCTGGGGGACACCCTGGAAATCCTTGTCAGCGCAGAATGCAGTTGCGACTGTCAGCAAGAAGTGGAAGTGAACAGCTCCAAGTGCCACGGAGGGAACGGCTCCTTCCAGTGTGGGGTGTGCGCCTGTAACCCCGGCCACATGGGCCCCCACTGTGAGTGCGGCGAGGACACTGTGAGCACAGATTCCTGCAAGGAGGCCCCAGACCATCCCTCGTGCAGTGGAAGGGGCGACTGCTACTGTGGACAGTGCATCTGCCACTTGTCTCCCTATGGAAACATTTATGGACCTTACTGCCAGTGTGACAATTTCTCCTGTGTGAGACACAAAGGGCTGCTCTGTGGAGGTAGGTTTCAGCTAAGTCCCTCTCAGGCTACAGCTGTTCAGGTTCCAGGAAGGTGCTGTGCATATTTTGCCCCTTCCTTGTTTTCTTGGGCATAGTAAGTGCCCTCCTGTGGACTGAACTCTCATTATCTTCTAGAGCATTCTGGGTGAAGCTGCTAGGTTTGATTCAACTCTTAAATGTCTGCTACACTGAAAACAAAACAAAACAAAAAACATATCTCAAAAAGTAAAAGCAGGGCTTGGGAGATAGCTTGGCATGCTAAGCACCTGTCTGGCAAGCTCAAGGGCTTAGGTTCAATCCCCAGTGTTGCATGCCCTGCTAGTCACAGGATCTCAGGCATGCTGTGCCAGCCACTGAAACCGGACATGGTGGCGCACGCCTATAATATCAGCACTGGGGAGGCTGAGACAGGGGGATCATTATGAATCTGACCTGTGTAGTGAGACCCTGTACCAAATAAATGAATAAATATTAAAAATTAAAAGCATATTGCCCAAGACAAGGAACACAGAAATGCCAAGTGGATTTTCAGGACCTTTACTTATTCCACAAATATTTATTAAATACCTACCATGTGACAGATACTAGGTTTAGTTGAGTCTAATGAAGATGGGTAAGCATATGTGAGGAATCCTACCAAAAGAATAAAAATAGAAAATTCCTTCTAGTTTCTCGAGAAATTTGAGAAAAGTTTGAAGTAAAAATATTGTTGCAAAATCTCTCATTACAAAAGAGTTCATCATCTGTAACATGACTGCTATAATTCATTCCAACAAACAGACACATGCAATTGAGTATAACCTAATCAGACAAGAATTATAAACATGTTCATATATTTTTAAATTATCTAAATTTGTACTACAATTGAAATTGTAGCTGGCTGCTGAATTTAAGATCTAATGTCTTGGTTTCCCACAGTGTGTAAGCAGACAGCTCTTCAAAACAGAAATTCATTATCTTTATAGAAAACTAAGCAAAGTCATGTTTGCAAGCCACAGTGTCAGGAACATATAAAAGAGACTAATTTCCAAGGGGGGAAAGCCTGAAAGAAAGAGGCCTCAAAGAGCTCCAAGCCTTTCAAAAACCATTTGAAACCCTTAGGAGTCTATTACTTTCATTTCTTCGCTGCTGTGGTGGCTCCCAATAGGTTCTTCTGAGCAAAATTTCCCTTTCCACCCCCACCCCCAACAAAGAGTAAAATTTTAGGATCTGTTCCAGTTCTGACCCATTTCTCTCCTTTTTCACTCAAAGGTTTATTTTCTGATCGACAGTAGCTTTCTAAGCCTGTCTCAGCTCTTTCTTCACATGATGCCTGCGGGACACAATCTGAAGGTGGCAGGAAGTCACCCAGAGGCTGTCACCACATCACAGAAAAAAGACATTCAGCAGAATCCCACACTGTATTTCTACTGCAAGTCTTTTAATACATGCATGTTCAAAACATTTGCCTTTCCTCTTTTTAAAAATTCTGAAGGCAACCTAGTCCAATAGTGATAGTAACTCTACCTGTACATCACCCTTTACATCCTGGGTCAGCGGGACCTAGGACAGTGTAAATCACTCAAGTGGGCCAGCAGCTTGCATCCCTTGACCGTCTTTCACTGCACTTGTATACAGAAGGAGCAAAAATAAACTCAGAGTTGATTTGATCTGTACATTAGTTAGGAAGTTCTGACAAAAACACCTCTCTTTTTAATCAAATACAGAAATTCTATTTAGAAAACACAATTATTTCCTCAGTTGGACTTAGAAAACTCGAACAATGCCAGTTTCTTTCATACTGTGGAGTACTTTATGATCTTCAAACATTACTCTTTCTGAAAAGCTCTTTTGTTTTTCAGTAGCATCACCAAAGATGTTATTCTATCGTTTGTCTCTTTTAAAAGGTACACTAAAGGTAAACACAGTTTCATAAATTCAACAAGTATTTGTGGAGTATCTACGGTGTGCTGGGTTTGTGCTTGGTGCAGGGATGAAAACTATGCCTGGCACTGTTGTGCAGATATTGCTGCTGCTGCTGCTGCTGCTGCTGCTGCTGCTGCTGCTGCTGCTGCTGCTGTGATTTTCAAAGCAGGCCAAATAGGCTACAGCTTCACAAGTTGTGTCATCTCATTTGTTTTACAAGTAATATGCTGGCCATGTGCTGCTTTCCGAAGGGCTATTATCACGATGTCCTTTTTCATGCAACTTCTTTCATCCATCTGTAATCTCAAAGATAGAGGGTTCCATTGATTTTTTTCCTTGATCAAATTCCATTTGTCTCTTATACTTTGATTCTAAGAGGCTGGAAACAGTAAGAGGCAAATAGTATTAGGGAACAAGCTTCCTGCCATTATGCACTTACTGTTATTTGTCATGACTTTCAGAAAGATCTATCCATCTGAAATGAGCCTGCTAACAACTTTTTAGTTATTATCCGGCCTCTACATGTGACTAAGTACAAATTTCTTGAAGCTGTTTTTGTTGTTGTTGTGGTTTATGAACAGATGCTTTACACAACTGATCGCTTGAAGGTATTAAATAGCAACTTTGGAGACTGGGTTGCTGATCCTGAGGCCATCAGATCTGAGGCTTTCTAAATTTTGAAAAGAGTGTTGTGTTTTTGTTGTGATACTCCTTTTTTACTGCTCTAGGAAGTTTTCTAAATTTCTGCCAACTAATTCTTACAGGCAATGGTATCCTCTGGCATTTCCAGTGTTTGGAGATGAATATTCATTTAATAATACTTTTGGATCATATTAATTTTCAGACATTGCAGTTTAGAAATGTCTTCATGTCATGAATATAAGTTTCTTCTTTTGCTGAGGAAGGAACAAAGAAATTTTATAACTCTTAAGATCACTTATATATAGAAATTTTATTACTTTATTATTTTTGGTTTTGAATTAATAGTTCAATTACAAGTTACATAGGTAATGAAATGCATTGGGGAGACCATCCAGATAGTGCAGAGGACTAATGCACCTGATTAGGCAGATGCAGAGGCCAGGGGTTGATCCCCAGTGTGCCATGCCACTCCCGCCCCGAGACAGCGACTCTGAGACAGCGAGTAAGACTGGGTGTGGTAGTGTGTGTCTGTAATCCCAGATCGTGGGAGGCTGCAAACAGGAGAATCACTACAAATCCTATCTGTATAGTGTGATCTGTAGATCCTGTACTAAATACATAAAAAAAGAAAGAAAAAAATGCATTTGGGTTATCTTTTAACATCATAAATCCAGATAAAAGTTTAATTTGGCTTTCATTAGAGAAGCATGATTTTAGTGTATATACACAGCATACGCATATACAGAGAAAAATGTGTAAACATACACACACATGCTCAAATGCATATGTATGTAAACATACACACCAGGAGCAATGAGAATCCAACTTTGAAACTTTAGTCATTTTTTTTCAGTGATTCTTGGCTGTGTAAAGCATTTAAGGACTTTGTTCTTCTTTTTTAAAAAAAATGTATTTGGTACAGGGTCTTACTACGCAGCTCAGACTAATAATGATCCTCCTGTCTCAGCCTCCCTGGTGCTGGGATTATAGGCATGTGCCACCACACCCAGTCTTGGTGGCCTGCTCAGCACACCTGTGGGCAGGGCTGGGGTGGAATGCGGTGCCAGGATTCGAAGCCCAGTCCCTGCACTTGTTTAAGCAGGCACTTTGTCCACTGAGCTCTCTTACTGACCTGGACTTTGCCACTCTTAGTCTGTTAGCCCAAGTTATGAAGGCAGAAAAGGAGCTAAGTACTAGACCAAAGTTTACAAGAGAAAACCCAAAATCCTTCATGCTACAGTAAACCTGGCAGTGTGACCACCAGTGAAAGAATGAATCACTTGTGATTTTATTTTACATCCTCTTTTTTTCAGCAAAAGTACAGGAATTTTAATACTGATGAATAATTTTGCTTATAAATTCTTCAGATGTTTTGAGAAATAATTGTAATAACACTAATGCTAATAATGCTAATAGTACTTACATAGAGCTGAGTTATGGGCTAGGCATTGTTAGAAGCACTGTTTTATGCTGTTGTAGATAATCCTCATTTCTGCTGGAAAGCAAAACTTTTGGTGCAAAATGCTTCACTGTGCATTTCTTTTTCTGAAGAAAGTATCATTTATAAGAATTTGCTTGGTTTTTTGTTTGTTTGTTTGTTTGTTTTGTTTTGTTTTGCTTTTTGGTGGAACCAGGGATTGAACTCAGGCCCATGCACTTGCCTGGGAAGTGCTTATTCCACTGAGCTATCTCCCCAGCCCCATTTATAAGAATTTGTAAGTAAATGTTATTTGTTTGGAATATCAAGCATCTGTTTTAGTACCTTAAGCATGGCAGGCACACAAAATATTATAAAAAGAAACAAAAACCAACTGTGCTGAACACATTATCATTTTAGAGTATGTCACATGAACTGTTATGTGGTTAGACCCATAAAGGGCTTCCGAGCACTAGCGGAGCGGCCTGTCCACAGAAGTTGACCCTGTGCCTCTCTACTCAGACTGTGTTTGTCCCCGGCTTCAGCAGTATCATTCCCACTACCTTTACCCTTCAGTCTCTTTCAGGAGAAGCTTTTTCTCTGACCACATTTTAAAACCTGATACTCTCCAGAGCTTTTCTGCCTGCTTTTCCTGGATGACCTGACCCAGCATGCCTGCTCCTTGGTAAAGTCAGATCCCAACTTTGAGACTCATTTGTAGATATTCAACCACCTAGAATAACAACTAGGAGAGACAAAAGTGAATACGCTGTCTTCCATAACCAAATATAATTTCTCCTTCTGCTTCAGAACCACTTATTCACTCAAAAATTGAGTACTACAGGCATTGAGTGTATGACAGTGAGCACAGGCTGGCTTCTACTTCAGGTCAGAGGAAAGGTTGCGCTCCGGGAAGATTCCTTCCCTCTGTCTCTGCCCTTACCCTGCACCTTGTGCCCATCACACCATGCTCTGAGCACTTCATCCCTGAACTGTTCATCCTTTTTTCTTTTCCTATGTATGTTGCCAGTGCTTTAGGGTACCCCTCAATTGGTTTTCCTGTCTCTAGTGTAATCTCTGTACTGATGCCAAGATATTTCTAGACACATATACATCTGTCCAGGACCGTCGCCTATTTAGTAATTCCAAAACCCTCAAGAAAAAAGTTCTTGAAGCCCACATCATCTCTCATGACCTGACTTCTGCCAGTTTTCTGGCCTTTCCATCCTTTCCTATCACCATTCCATAGGTTCCTATCCATATGAGACTTACGGTTTTAAGCAGAGCACACGATTGCATGCTTTTATCATTTGCCTGAAATGCTGGTAACCCTCTTCTTCTATCTGCTCTCTTTATCTTCCAAGCCCAACCCAAGCATCACTTGCTCTGGAATCTTTCCCAGATTTCCAGTGTAATTTGGAAACTTTCTCCTTATGTACACAGACCTATTGTTCTGTGTTACATTTAGTAGGAATAGTATTTATCTGCCATTCTTCTATAGTAGATTATAAGTTCATTGAACTTGTCTTACTTAAATTTATATCTTCATGGCTAATATAATCTTCTGCATACAGTAGATGCTCAATTAAAATTTGTTAAATAATGACTTTGTTTAGTATTTGCTTGTATGCTTTTGGAACAAATAACAGTTGAATACAAAACCAGGAAATTTGTGTAAGTTATCTCCCCTGATCACAGCTATTAGAACTGGATTGTGTTCTCTGCTATATAGATGAGGCTTTCATGGTAATGCATCCTGAGGGATATAACCGAGAGGGTACTGATGGGGCCGCATGCTTCTGTCTCTTAGGGCATATTAATTAAGAACAGAAAATGAAGTGAACTATATATGTATCTATTACAAACACACACACTCACCACATAACTATGTCAGGATTACCTCATTTCATCTGTTTGCTAGAATGTAAGGTAAATCAAATGAATCTTCAGTTAGGGGACCAAACAATAAATACATGCTGTTACCAAAGCACATTCAATAAAGTGTGCCTGCACACCTTTCTCTCTCTCTCTCTCTCTCTCTCTCTCTCTCTCTCTCTCTCTCTCTCTCTCATTTTTTCTTATTTCTCATCCATCCTTTGTTAATGTTGAAAGCAAAGAGAAAAGACATCCCCACCCCTACAAAACCTGCAAGTGATTTTGGCCGCGGGTAGCCTTGAGCGTGTGTTTTACAGATAACGGGGACTGCGAGTGCGGGGAATGCGCGTGCAGGAGCGGCTGGACCGGCGAGTACTGCAACTGCACCACCCGCACAGACAGCTGCATCTCCGAAGACGGTTCCCTCTGCAGCGGGCGCGGGCACTGCGTCTGTGGCATGTGCGCCTGCACAGACCCTGGAGCCTCGGGCCCCACGTGTGAACGCTGTCCTACCTGTAGTGACCCCTGTAACTCTAAACGGTAATGTCTCCCCTCTCTGTAGTCCTTTGTGGATAGGTTTTCTGGTGATTGAAGTTCTAATGACGTTTTGTAAACTCAGACCTCAGATCGTCTTTGCTGGATTTAGTCTTCCTGCCTCCACAAAAACACACAAACCCTCCAGGGCCCTCTGATCCTTGTCCTGGAACGTAGTCTCCCTTTTGCCTGTTTCTCAGTCCTGATTACCCAGAGTCACAATGTCACATTTCTGCCAGAGACAGCATGGGAAAGTACAGCTGATGTCCCACACTGATAATATCAGGTGGCCTCTGGGTGACAATAGCAGCCACACAGAGGGACTGTCCTGGAGGTGGCCTGCTCACACCCACGTGCAGTCAGAACCTTTTCAGGGGAGGCAGGCAAGCAAGCCTGTTTGTTATCTGGAAGCTTATAGGCTGACTTTCCTGCCCACTTCTATCCCAAGACCGATGGAGGCAGAGGCAGAGAGAAGGCCTTATCATTTGGTCCCCTCCTTCTTTATCACCCTGTGATCGTTGGCTCCTTTTTGTGGTTGTTATTATACATATCTATTGTATATTGTAATTTTCATATCAGAATGATAACAACCTCCACACACCCCACTCACACACAAGTTCTTATTTACTAGAAAGAAAGTTGTTTGTTTGTTTAGCAGCTAACTTCTTCATAGAACTGGGGCAAAATTTACAGGTCAAGTGAAGCAAGTACCCAAGATAACTGCTGTCCTACTGCAGCTTATATAAAGTAGCAAAATCTTAAGCCATTCATATTTTTATTAACTCTGATACCCCAAACAGTAACATTAACATTTTTTGATGTAAACAGACAAAATCAAGTTTTGTTCAGTGGTTACCCACTATTCAGCTATTAAAACTTCTCTGTCCCTGTCCCAAGCAAACTAAAACATGCCAAAAGCATGGGGACATAATTAGAATCATTTGAGTAGAATCAAATGTAAGATTTCCCTTCAGGACATTTCCTTTATTACTTTTCATTCCATCTCTTCTAGAAACACAATTCAGTCTTAAGTCTGACTTGTATGATATGAAAAGTAACAAGGTGATTAAAACTTGAGAAGCAGCAGAACTCCTTAGTATGTATTAGTTTTGAACTGAGTGCCTTCCTCTATTTAAGATGAATTCACTTATCAGATAGGTATTGAAAGGGGGTTAGACCTGGCGTGCAGTGTGGCCTGAACAGAGTAGGTTCGTGCTTTCTCAGGTGCTCAGATGGGAAAGTTGACTACTTTTTTAAAGAACCTACCATGGCAGCCAGGCTGCCACTTAAAAAGGGATGTGAAGGACTATGCACTTCTATGGCCACAGACAGGGCCACAAGTCTACCACTGTAGCCATCATAGCCATATCCTAAGGAGTTTTTAAGGGCTTCCACAATCCCCACCAGGCCCCCACCAAACCACTCCATAAAATGTGTACTTTACATAAATGCAATACGCTTGCAAAGCAAAGAAAACTTCACAGCAAGACCTCTGTTACCATTCCCGCATGGGTTGCTGCCCCAAGGCCTTCCTGCAGAGGAGTTCTGTGGCTTCCCCTGCAAGGGTCAGGGTGGGTTTGCCTAAGAAAGTGCAGCTTGAGTTGAGATGTGATGAGGCATAGGCAGGGCATGTTTCAAGCACTTAGAAGAGCACATGTTTCCGTGGCCTCCTGGGAGAAAGAGGTAGCACCCATGTCAGTCCCCACAGGAAAAAAGCTGTGCTGTTTTGGTGTACTCCAATACTACCTACTTGGCATGTGATCCGTAGCACAAAATTAACTCAGCCTAAATTCTACTTTCCTCTCTAGATGACTTTAAGCTATCTCAATTTCCTTATATCCCTGGAATTACATTTTTATAAGTAGAAATCTTTTATTAAAAAGTCTGAATTAATGAGGATCCAGGCTCTAATCATAAGCTTTTTAAAATATTCCTATGAACTCTTGGGATTTATTTTAAAAAACTAACAGAAAAGTAGATTATTAAAATAAGCACATATGACATATATGAAGAGCATTAATTATTGTGGGAATTCTGATTGAGATATAGCTCATTTCTGTTTAAGATATTCAAACTTTGTATAGTCTCTATAAATATTTATGAGCATAATAGTCTCTCCCTAGGAAAAAGTGAGGTGAAAAAATGGCTAAATCAAATATAAAAATAATTTTTCTTAACCAATCAGAAGAAATCACTACAGAAAAATGAGTGATTTTTCTGAGTATGATCAAGGCTGATTCAGGGATTGTGGATTACTAAGTGGAATTTGGAATAATCCAGTGTCCTTGTGCACAGCACCCAAATGTTTCTCTGAAAGTAACAAAAGGCCAGTGTCATCTAGGTGACCCTCCTGGAGCACGAAGCGCAGCAACAGCAACAAGGCAACATTTCAGTTGCACATCTACTTCCGACCAACATAAGCTGATAACCTCGATTGGGTCCTGTTTGCAGGAGCTGCATTGAATGCCATCTGTCCACAGACAGCCAGTCCGGAGAAGAGTGCATGGACAAGTGCAGACTAGCGGGTGTGACCGTCAGCGAGGAAGCAGGTGCTCTGCTTGTCTTACATTGCCTTTATTTCCTTTACCCAGCTCTTGGGAGACAGAAACTCTGTGAGTCATGGGCCCTTCAGGCTCACCCTCACTTATACTAGGGCATTGGGTCATTCACATTTTTCTTCAGAATAAGTGCATTCTATAAGGCTAAGAACTTGATGGCTTGGAAGGTAGGCAATTTAAGGTCAGGGCTATTTTATTAGACTTCATCTCTGTTGACAAGTTCACTTTTGCTTAAAAATGCAACTATAAAGAATTCCAGAAAGTTGTATTTCCCAAGCTAGAAAGGAAGACAATTGAAGAAATAGCTAAATGTTAACCTCTCAAACCTGAAATTGTCCTCTGTCTTCTGACTACCTTATTTCAAGATAAGCTAAGGCCAGCTCTAAAGCACTTCACTTGATTCCAGTGCTAGATGCTGGGCAGTTTCTAGTCTGTGGCCATCCTTCCTCAGTCATCTTCTCTCAATTTTTCACTCCTTCCAGGAGGGAAGTGTTTTTACTTTTTCCCCTTTTGCCTCACCCCAGAATTGGGAGTCCCTGTTTTCTCTAACTGTAGTGCAGACTGCTCTTGCTGTCATCAGTCCCTATAGGTTTAATTACTTAAAATCATATTCTTTCTAGTGGCAAAATTTTATCTCAAATATTTAACTCAATTGCATTTTGACTGGGAAGGCCATTTACAAAACTAATTTGTGAAGCTTAAAATAAAGTAGACGACTGACTCTTCCCAGAGGGATAATTGAGAGGAATTTGGATTTGTGTCATCACAAACTCTGAGTCATGCAGCTCAGGTACAAGTGCTACTCTGCAAACATTATAAATGTGGCCGAGACTGACTCGGGTGACGGGAAATAACCAAGACAATAATTTATGACACTGTATGATATGTATTCTGAATAGATGAAATTAGGATTTTGAAATTAACCCATTTCCAAAATGAAATGATATAATGACATTTATATTCTTTTGAAAATTACCTGGTTTCAAAATTGAGAAACCTGACTGCACAGTTGTATTACCCTATGTAGCGAGACACGACTAGTGTTCATGAAAGCCCCCATCTCTGCTTCCCTGGTGACCAAAGATAAACATACCAAATGGCAGTAAATGGGATAAGACAGTATGTACCCAAGACTAATACCAAAGGTAAAAACATTACAGCACTGAGGGAAGCAGCATTTGTCCACATTCATAACTAGTGCTGAGTCTCAGCCTATCTTTCTAGATTCATTTCACAGCAAACAGTGGGGCTGTTTACCAGAAGTCTCTGAGAAATGAGCACAAATTGCAGAAAATGCCCTTAAATGACTGGAACTCAATTCCCCACCAACATGGGAAATCTAATGTGTTGCAGGGAAAAAAGAGGCATAAACCTTAGGAAAATGTAAATCCTGCTGTGTGAATGGAGTGCTTATTGCAGTTAGGTGTGTCATTTTCTGAGTAGATTGTTGTAAGCTCTTGGGTTTGAAAAGATGGCTAGGCTAAAGTGGTATTTTAAATATTTACATTTTTTGGTCTATTTGACTAAATCAGTTTAGAAAAAGAGACAAATTGTATTTCTAACTTAGAATTAGAAATAATAATTGGATTATTAATACCATCTAAAGAACTAATCTGGATGAATTTGAGACAAAAAAGGTTATTTATCAGACTGAGTTAAAAAGTCAAATTTCTTTTAAGTACTGGAGATTTCCAGGCCTTCTGAACTACCCTCTCCCAGTCCTTTTCATTTTTATTTTTTACTTTGAGATGAGGTCTCACTAAGTCATTAAGTACCCACAGTGAACTCAAAATTTATGAACCTCCTGCCTCAGCCTCCCAGAGTACTGGGATTACTGGGGGAGGGGAGACTTTTCTAATGAGCCTGTTTGGAACTATATACCCACATATTTTATTGATTATATTGCCTTGAAATGATCACATCATATTTCCTATTCCACCAGGTCTTTTAGCAAACCCATACATCCCCCGGTGAGGATGCAGAGAGGGAAATGAAATAAATGTATAACTCATGTGAACTGATCCTAAATTGTGCTGTGGGGAACTTGAGTCAGCCTATCTAAGAACATTAAATGTAGCCTTATTCATTTCATTTTACTGACTCATGTTTTTTGATTACCCCAATATTAACATACTCAGAGCATTGTTACTCAAAGCGTATTCCATGGAACACTAGTTCTGAAGGCAATGAATAGAAAAAAGAATGCACCATCAGATAAATTTTATTAAGAGTCTTGCCTTGCAAGACTATTGAGAGTTGTTGAACACATTAAATTAAGTGAGTGTGTGAATCCCCAGGAAGGGAAAGGGAAGAAACTAAAAGAACTAGAGTAAAAGAGGGATTCCCACACTTACTTGTCCTTAGGATCCTTTATTACCCCCTTAGGA
The DNA here is from genome assembly GCF_000260255.1 of Octodon degus. Classification (NCBI taxonomy): domain Eukaryota; kingdom Metazoa; phylum Chordata; class Mammalia; order Rodentia; family Octodontidae; genus Octodon; species Octodon degus. The sequence continues at coordinate 13,031,213 of NW_004524608.1, forward strand.
AGCTGATTCTTTGAGAACTGCTCACTGACCCCAGAGCCAGTGTCTTAAACCTTGATTTTCTTGACTCAGCTGGGCAGATGGCTTATATTTTCCACATTTTTCTTCTTGGCCTTCTCCAGACATTCCCTCTTTACCTTCTCTCTCAGGGTTCTTCCTTCTCTATGATGCCGCGGGGTCCCCAAGGGGAGGAGCTGTGTTTCTCTGGAGTAGCAATGCAGGCACTCACAAAGGCGGGTAGCACAGAAATGACCATTTTTTATGAGCAACAAAAGAAAATCCTAGCCACTTATTATTCAAATCTTTCAATGCACATTTGATAATACTACCTCAAAACCCAAACACTATTAACCAGGCTACATTTGGAGCTGTAACCGTCACGAGAAACAGAGTGCAGATGTGATTAAAGCAGGGCTGGAGTCCTGACTCAAAGGTCACGCTGGCAGTTTCATTAAAATTTAAATAGCCGTAGCCAAGAAAAGTAAGCCTCCCTGTGCTTCAGTGCAGCACTTAAAAGAAAATAAGACACAATTAATATTACTGAAATGAGCGTGATAGGCCATCCACGTGTGTTCTACCTGAGAACAAAATGTTCCATTAAGTATATTTGAATGAGCAGAGAAAGCCTGTGTTGTCTGTCGCATGGCAGAGAAGAGGGAGGAGGAGGGAGGGATGAAGGTAGGGAGGAAGGGAGGAAAGAGGGGAAAAGGAAAGATTTCACGGATTTTAGTTAATTGGAGTAGAAAGGTAGGCAACGTATAGTGAAGTCCGTCTAAAAATGACGACAGTATGTACTGTATATGCAGTGGCATTTGCGATCTAACACAACAGAAATAATACAAATTGCATTAAGCAAGTGTTACCCAGAATCGTTTTATTAAGATGCTTCTTAAATCATTCCCTAAAAGTTCACAGACCCACACACACCACTGGCTTTTCACATCAAGATCCTGTACCCAGAATTCATATTTTTCAACCCTCAAGTGATTCAGGTGGTCATAAACATCTGGAAAAGCTCAGACTAGAATGATTGTCATTAGTATACCTATATAAATTCAGAGATGATTCTAATGTGTTAAAGAGTTTATTCACTTAAATCCATTGTCTAAAATCTTATGCTAAATGTTTTACTAAACCCACAGCTTCAGGAATAATACAAGGCACACTTCTTGTAGGTTTTTATCTTAAATCCAAAAGAGCAATGACAATGTAATATTTACTTTTTTATAGCTGTAGTACTTGTGTACACCAAATAGGTTATTACTTAATTTTTCTTTGTAAGAAAGAGAGAAACACACATGGATTCTATTTTATTAACACTTACCATTTTCAAGCTAATAACAGAGGTATGAAGTCTAGGAAGAACGTATCCAAGATTATCTGGGACAGTTTGATTCTTAATATTCTGAACATTGCCTCAAAACACACACATATTGGAGCATATGTCTTACATTAAGAGTAAATGGTCATTCTCCTAAAAAAAAATGTACTAGTATCATGGAAGATTCTCCAACTCAGAAGATGGAGAACAATGAAGGAGTTTGGGTTTTTGTTGTTTTATTTAATTAAGAAAGTACTACAGGATTTTGGCTGAGGAGCTAAACCACTAGAATTTCTAATACATAAATCTTATATTGGCCTTTTACTTTTTTTTCAATTTCTGTCATGACTCTGACTCTTGAATAATCATAACAAGAAATACATTATTTGGAAAAGATTTGAGCAAAACTAGACCTTTTAATTAAGCGAGCTCTGCTGAATGACAGATAATGATTCTGAGCTCCTTTAAGTCTGAGGTTTCCCTTTATCCCCCTGTCCCTCAGCTACACAGGGCTTCAGTTTCTATTTCTTGATATTAATTTATATTTACAGCTGTGACAATACTTGGTTGGCAATCTTGACTATGCCATTGTGGGAAAGGTCCCTTTTAAAGTATCAATATCAGTTTGGACTGAGCAGCAATGTAATCTAGACATCCTCTCAGATGCTTCCTGCACATAGAAACATATAGCCTCCTCATTACCATAATCAAGGCTATTCTACTCCCGAGACAGCTGTGGGCACCTGCCTGGGAGTGCACTCTATTGAATCCTGCCCACGGCAGTTTGATAGGTACCTGTGATGGTCAGTCCTGATTAACCATGTCTCTAACCATTCTTCTGGAACGTGAATAAAGCTGAGAATCTCACTTGGTGGGAAAAATGCTGTGGCTTTTCAATTCCTATTCTGCAATATTGAAAATTCTCATTTGCATATTAAAACTCAATACTACTCTGCTTTTAAGATAATCTTTTTTGAATCTAATTTGACCTAATGAATGATTCCTTTTATCTACAGATTTCTCAAAGGATAGTTCTGTTTCCTGCTCCCTGCAAGGAGAAAATGAATGTCTTATTACATTCCTAATAAGTACAGATAATGAGGGGAAAACCATCATTCACAGCATCAATGAAAAAGGTGGGTTGCTTGCCTTCCATCGTCAATGGCAAGTAATACTGCAGGGAAGAAAATATTTAGAAAGTCACTTCAGGTAGTTTGCCAGAGTAGACATTTCCAAATTATTAATGGAATGTCCCTACTTTCCCAAGGATTACAGATACTCATCAAAAGGTTTTCTATGTTCCAAAATTTTTCTGTCTTTTATTGAGGCCAAGTAACACAATGGCTTGTATTTGCCCCATCTTTCTCTCTCTCTCAAAGTGGGTGCTGAACTGTGGAAAGGGAAACCGATAAAACACGTCTTTTGGTAAAGCTAGGGAAAAGGGGAAGTGTAGCTGATTTTAAAAATGATATTAACTTACACAAACTAGTTCAACTACTGCTCTACCACTTAACAACTGCTCCATATCCTGGAACATACTTGCCTTTCTCATCTCTCCTCATTTGTAAAATGAGGGCAAATGGTACTTCCTTTTAAGAGCTGGTTCAAGGCATGGATGGAATAATGCATGTGGAGTCCCATAACTCACAGCAAACGGTCATTAAGCGATAGTGCTGAATCAGAAAAGATCTAGCATAGACAGGGAGGAAGGACATTGTCTGTAAAGAATCTTTGAGAGCTGATTGCTTCTGTGCATTTGCATTCATCTCAGTGCCTGCAATCTGTTAGGGACTTGGGGAAAACTCAAATAAAAATTTCATATCCAGCAAAGGGAAGAGAGAAGTTTATATTAGGTACAAAGGGAAGTAGTGGAGAATGTGCTTTTGTTAAGACGTTTTCATATGTAGTAGTTATCAGACTCACCTGGAAGCTCGTTAAAATTCCCTCTGGAGTCAGCAGGACTGGTGAGTGGCCCAGGTCTCTGCATTTTAGTGACCTGATCCTGACACAGATGGTCCCAAGTTCTGTCTTTGAATGACTGCCATAACAATTCTGCAGAGTTGTCAGAAACAGGGTTCTTGCATCTACTGTCTTCAATGAATGGAGTGTTCCCACTAAAACTTTTCCTCAGAAATGACAGCAGCATGAAATCAGACCTCATCGGACTCTGCCCCTCTCGTCCTCCTCTCCCCAGAAGCCTAAAGCCTAAATTGTAATCCAGATGACAGCGGCAAGTGCAGACTACAAGGCCTTGCTTTCATATGCTGACAAAAAGGAAAGAAAAGAAATGCATCTGTAGCATCAGGAAGTAAATCTGTGAGTGTATGCGTGGGAGAAAGGAGGATGGATTATGAAGCATAGGAGGGAGCTCTTTGTAGTACTAGACATGTTCAGGATTTTGGTTTTGATGGTTTCACAGATGTACTGTATATTTGTCAAAACTCACCAAATTATGCTTATATGAGTTTATTAGCTGTAGGTTATATCTTTTTTTCCATCACAAATAGGACTTTATCACTATTAAAAATCTGGATCTTAAACAGACTCTTGAACTGGTAGTTCATATCCATCACCTCATTCAATTTTAGTTCCAGTCTCATCTACAGTAGCCTTTCCAGAGCTACTGCCTTCACCATGAAGCTCCATGAGTTTTTCCAATTCAAACTTGAGCTTCTTCAACATTTTTACTTTTCTCACGAAGACATTGGCAAGCCTTTTCTATGTCTTTCCTAATGCTGTCTGGAATCAGTTTATTGGCCACTTCCTTCAAGTCATTTGTCTGCACCTCTCATGTCATGATTTCCATCATCTTCCGGATCTGGTGGACCTGTTGGTGCTGAGCGTAAGAGGTCTTCCGGATCTGATTGTTGCGTTTTTTAGTAAAGCCAACACAGAACAAATGAAGCAAGTAACCACAGATAGTCTTTACATCAATATAAGCTTCGATCATGGTCTGCCATTTTTTGACCATGGAACACATTTTGTCACTGGTGAGGTCCATACCATGGAAGTTAGTCAGGCAGTTTTTGCCCTGAACATCTTCAGTAATTAGCTTGAATTTTCTGAAGGCAACTTCATCATTCTGCAGATCAGCAAGGCTCACTTCAAACACACGACCTTTGAGCCCATCAGATGCAATTTTGGTTCCCTGAGTTCTGGTGACGAGTGTTTCTTCAATATTTCTTATGTTGAACATAGCTGGTGCCTTCACATTGTAACAATCTTTTACAGAAAATGAATCAACTACTTTCTTCTTGGCTCCTTTTTTTGATGCCTTTCAGAAGGTGCATGTTCTTGCCTACTGCCGTGGTGCTGCTCAGAGAACCAAAAGGGCAGAAGTATAACTCACACAAGAACTTCTTGGTTAAATCTTAGTATTACGAAAAAGAAACAACAACAACAAAAAGTGAAATCTCCAATTTGAAATCAAAGCTATCAAACTGGCACCACTGAAGAACATTAAAATTAAAACAATACCAGTGTAACCAAAATCTAGGTTGAAAGCATCACGGTCCAATCAAGAAAATATGATCAGGAAAACATCACATTTCCATGCAGAGCACAAGAGAGAGCTGGAGGTTGCATGATCCAGGATAACTGAGAGCTTGATTTTGAATCTCAGGTGGGCAGAATGCTCCTGAAGGCCTTTTCTTGAAAAACTTATGTAAATTGATTTTTTTTGAAATGCATACATAAAATGTATCTTGCAGCCATTAAAAGGTGAATTTTGCTGTACAAAGATGGATAACTTCAGAATACAAAAGTATCTTTTCCTCATCATTTGCTTTATAAAGTCAAATTCTCCAGCTATGCCCAACCATCTGTGACTCTGAGAGTGGATTTAGCAAGTTATCTTGAAATCAAAATCATCCTGGGATCCCATCGCATTGATTCTACTGGAAAACGCATCCCAAACAACAGAGACAAACTTCCAGAGCAGGCCCTCCTTTGAACACAGAGGCTTTTGTATCAAGCTGGTTTGGTTTTCTTTCTGTGAAACTTGCCTTGGGCTGATAAATGTCTTCTCATTACTAAGTTGTTTATTCTTCTACTTTTCCACACAATTTGTGTGGCACATCAGCATGTCATCCTTTAGAGCATGCACAGCTGCCCTGATGCCTTTTTATTGCAACATTTTATCTATTTTCTATGCTTTCATAGTAGGAAAAAGTGAAGGAAGAAATTACCTGCCTGAGGCCTCACAGGAGTCATCCTGACAGCTCCTCTGCTGCCTCTTCCTCCACAAATATCCCATTCCTAGGTGGGCCGGGCTCTTCCACAAGCCCTGCACATAGTGCCCAGCCCACAGGTCTGTTGTCCTTCGCCTCCCACAGTGTGAAGACCCGGAATCCCAAGTCTTCAACTTCAAAACTTGGAGAGAAAACAGGCAAAATGACAAAGGAGGAAGGCGAGGAAATGGTTACTCATTTGCAGAGACCTCTGAGCACATTGAAAAGAAAGAGCAAGTGAAGAGTAGTCTTAGATCTGGGTAGACTTTCTTTTGCAAACAAAATCATGGGGCTTGTGAGCTTGGGTGGAGCTTTGTTCATCATCCTTCTCATATCTGGAGGAACTTTCAGAGCCTGAGTCACATCAGAGCCAAAGAATGACAGCAGAGGAGGCTTCCTGGGTGGAAGGTGCCACCTACTGTAGATGCTATACCTGCAGGTCCTACTCTGGAGGATCCAGGCCCTTGCTGTGTAGAGACAGAAAAGGGAGGAGAGTGCACTTTTGTAACAATAGGAACAGCAGTGCTCACTGTAGAGCCCTCACTCGTGCCGCAGGGCAGGGGGTACTTCTCATGTTTTGCGTGTCTTAACCCACTCAACACTCTCGGCAGTCATATGAAGCAGGTACTGCTGTTATTGTTTACAGTGGAGGACAGAGGCAGAGAGACAGAAGAAATTTGCTAGCTCTTACAGTTGATTAGGTGGCAGAGCTGGTTGAAGAGCTCCAGCAGCCCGGCTTGGAGTCCAAGCCCGTAACCACTGTGCTACACTGCCTCCCGCTGGCTGTGCCACAACAATGAATGTCTGAATTGCCGAAGTTGTTAGATCAGCATTTTCCAGACTATTATGTGAACCATACATAGTACTTAAAATTTTCTGGGAACCACATTAAAAATGAAAGGATACATATGAAATCAATTTTATTTGCTGCTCTCTCCGAAATATTGTTTTAATGTGAAATCAACATAAAATTATTAATTTATTATAACAAATAAATTATTAATTTTACTTTTTTCACCCAGAATATTCAAAATCAGTGTTTGTTTTACACTTACAGAACCACTGAATGTGGAAAAGTCACATTTCAAGTCTTCAGTAGCCACATATGGGAGAGTTACCAGACTGGACAGAGAAGCAGCATTAGATACCCAGCATTAGATATCTAGAAACAGCACTAAATGCCCAGTGTTAAATACCCAGAAACTTTTGGGCTACTAGATAGCTCAGCGACGTGAGTGTCTGCAGGGTGAGCATGAAGTCCCAAGTTCAACCTCCGAAGGAAATAAATAAATAAAATACATAGCAAGGGAAATACAGAACCTCAAGCTATTACGGAAATATCCAGAAGCAGCATTACATAGCTAGCATTAGGCAAAACATTGACCTGGATCTGACAGACAACATTACACACAGGGATAGAGGTAACCTCTTCTTCAACATACAAATATGCCTTCAATCTGAGTATCAAATGAAATATTAAAGGGAATGTGAAGAGTAAAGAGATTCATTGTGCAGCAGTTGCCCTGGTACTTGGGCCAAAATCTTTTCTTGTGAAATGCATAGTGCAGGCCAGCAAGATAGCTCAGTGGAGTAAGCGCCTGCTGAGGCAAGTGCAGGACCCAGGGTTTGAACCTCAGCACCACATGCCTTGCCAGGGATGCTCTTGGGCTCACTGAGTTGACCACTGAGACTGGTCGTGGTGGTGCACACTTGAAATCCCAGCAGTAGGAGGCTGAAAATAGGAGAATCACTGAGTCCAAGCTACGTAGTGAGACCCTGTACCAACTACATAAAAAAAGAAAGAAATGCATAATATCCAATGAATTTCACCTCCTAAAATAATTTTCTTTGCCAAGCTATGCCTAGTCCTCCTTTCTTCCTTCCTAGAGAGTCCTCCAAATTTACATTCTGGCTTCAAGGGCTTAGCAAACTTCACCCCACTTTGCACAGGAATATGCTATGCCCCACCCCAGACATTTCTTAGCCAAAGATATAACCAATACCATGCATATTCTCATTGACACAACCTGCTGCTTTCTCTGCAGGACTAGTGCTAACCTATTAGAGGCAGCCATGCTTCATTTGCTATGCCAAAACACAGTCCTTAGATCTTCAAGCTGTAGTAGGTATGTCATTAGCAACTTTACTTATTTCTGCATAATCTCCTTACATAATTCTTTGCCATAGAAATGTGTAAGGCCAGGCATCATGCTGTTAGGCAATCATTAGTCCCCCTCAGATTCAGATTGGCTGTAGATCTGATCTGAAAAGCAGCATGATCAGTTCTATGTGTCTAACTTCCCTTATTAAATATCTAAGAGCAATAACAGGATAAACTAAGCATTATTCATTTTCTCCCCAGGTACCATAGATTTTGCTGCACTTCTTGCAGAGAGATGCAGATATTTAATGATAATTTTTACGTAAGCTTTTTACCATGAAAGCAAAATGAGATCTTAATTACAATATTTCATTAAGAGATGTATCATCTCTGAAGCATATTGCAAGAATCATTAGTCTTTCTGGTGTCAATGAAAGAAGGTAATATATAATTGAAAAATTATATTACTACTATTAATAAAGTCAAATAACATTTCATAGAATCTTCAAGTTGAGAAGACCGTATAGAACATTTAATTTCTCAAGCTTCCCTGAAGAATCACTTGTAATACCTCTAGTAATGAAAAATCTGTGCCTTCACTCAAGGCCAACTGAACCATAATTTCAGGGAAAATGTCTGGAAATCTGTGGAGAGCTAAGCACAAATACCCCAGCTTGTTTCTGTGATTGGGAAAGTTGAAGTAACACTGAACTTTGTTTCACAAATGAGGCCAGGGACACAGGTACTGTGTATCAGACGGGAACTGAACCTAACATTCCCTGCTATAGTCCAAGAACTTTCCTCAATATCAGAGCCTTGCGTTAAGGTTCAACAAAATAAAACTGAGAGCCATGATTGCCTTCTATCTGTAAGAAAGGAAGCAGCAGCAAACAATTTTTTTTTATCTTTGAGACAGGTCTCATTATGCAGTTCAGGCTGGTCTTGAACTCCCTAAGTAGCACAGATTGGCCTAGAACTCACAGTGATCCTCCTGTCTCAGCCTCCTGGGTGCTGGGATCACAGACGTGCACCACCATGTCTGGCTACACATTAATTTGTTCAGGGGTTGTGTTTTGCATAATTTTTAATGAACAGTGGTGCCTCATTTCATGCACTTAACTTTTTCCATGATTCTGGTTGCAAACCAGATTGGACAAGAATAAAATCAAATTCAATGGTTAGGTTCAACATCAACCTTATGGGTAAATTTGATTCAGTTCTTGTCCAATTAAGTTTGCCACCAATCTTGTCATTAAAAGAATTAAATTCATGAACCAAGGTACCACTGTAATCTTCTAGACTGCTCATGATTCAAAAAGATCCTTGAAGAAGTAGTTGCATGCAACAAACACACACACACATACACACACACACACACACACACACTCCATTTCTACTTCATCATGTATTCAGAAGAGAGACAGCTTTACTGACGAAACTATGTGGTTTTTTTAATGGTCCTTTGACTGTTCCATGTGTATCACAGGTCCTTTTTTGGATTCTAACTTTTTTAGTCCATCATCCAGTACTCAGTCATCCCTCAGTATCCCTTAGTTCCAAGATGTTCCTGCAGACACCAAAATATTTGGATCTTCAAAGTCCTTACAAAAAGATATGTAGTTTTTCATATGACCTGCACACAACTTGCTGTATACTTTACATCATCTCTAGATCACTTTTAACACATAATACAATATAAGTGCTATGTAAATAGTTATTATATTCATAGCTTAAAGGATAATATTGTGGGGGACACTGCATTTGTTCAATAAGGACTCATTGTTTCCCACTGTTTTCAATCTGACCATGCAGAACCCAAGAATATGGAAAGCTGACTGTATATTCATTTACTTAGAATGATTAAATTTTTATTGTATTTTTCATTCTATTTTGGAGACGATAAAGAGCTATCCTTTCACAACCAATTTATTTTTAAAAACTTTTGGAAAGACAAAATGATGTCAATGTTAACTTCTACTGCAGAGAAAGTATGAGTGTAAAAGCCAATAAGAATATCTTGCCATGGGCTAGGAATGTAGCTTGATGATAAAACACTTGCCTCCTCTGTGCAGGGCCGTTGGTTCAAACCTTAAAACCTTGAAACAAAAGTGTTCTTTCCTAAATGACAATGTTGATTGTTTCAGCTTTTTTACACAATTTCATTTGTTTCTACAGATTGCCCAAAACCTCCAAACATTCCAATGATCATGCTGGGGGTTTCACTGGCTATTCTTCTGATTGGGGTTGTCCTACTATGCATTTGGAAGCTGCTGGTGTCATTTCATGACCGTAAAGAAGTTGCCAAATTTGAAGCAGAACGATCAAAGGCCAAGTGGCAGACAGTATGTGAACACTTAGTACTACTTTTTGCTCAGCACTTACTGATGGAAATAATGGGGGTGGTGCTCCTCTTTCTTCTATCTAAAGGAGAATTCAGATGTCACATTCCTTCTCTAACACTCTCATCATAACCCCAACAACTTTGATTTCTGTTCTGCTTCAGGGGCCAAGGAATCTCTGTCTAGTATCTGGATCCAGATAGCCCTCATTGCATGTACTTGTCTCAACATGCACTGGGGATTGGCACCACTCTAAAGTGTCATGAAACTCCCTATACAATGCCTTAAGGACATCTTGGAGGTATATTTTATTTAGCACCTCCTTCCCGCCAGGAAGATCCCTCAGTCTCGCTTGATGAATCATAGGTGCTGGATCTAAACATCTCCATAAATGTGATAGCTAATGAAATAATGCATTGCGTAGTATGAGCGTTCATGCCAGTTTCTATGGAAATAGTTGTTACTGATATAACAAGTTCAAAGCTGTTGAGAAAACTGTTTAAATACCAGGCAATTTATGTGAATAACATAAATGTTATCTACTAAAATATGAGGTATCAACTTTTAAATATATGTATTCAATAGAAATAATTTAAGAGCCTTTTTTTCACAGTAGGCAAACAGAAAACAGGACTACAATTTTTGTGTCTCTTTTCCACAAGAGAGATAATTACATTTCTAGAGACCCCTGGAAACAATTTCATGGTTTTAATTTCATCTCTTTATCTATAATGGTGTGTCTATCTATCTCATAGCAACTATATTACATTGAAGATTCTAAAAACACTGGAGAAAATACAGGCAAACACAATATTCCTTTGGGTTCATTTGCACAAATAAATTGATGTTAACAATGTTTTCTCTAAGCCTATAGCAATACCTTCAATTCCTAAAGCAAATGAAATTTTCTATTTTAGATAATTTTATCTAGACAAAGGATGTTTATGTTTTAGTCAGTTATTTCAAACTAATCATTGTATATGGTAAAGAATAACAGAAAGGGAAATTTATCTTCCCATTAAAAATCCCATTAGATACAACCAACAAATGTGATGAATGAATGGGTATTGTTTAGATCCGGATTTCTACAGTCTAATTCTAAGAATACATTTTTAGACAAATGAAAAAATTAATGTATACTGAATATTAGGAAAGCAAATTATGGATTTGCAATGAGAATGCAGGTAATCTATCCTTAGTACAGTAAAATGAAACCTCATAGCTAGCTCAGTCACCTGCAACATAGTGTTAAGGCCAAAGCTAAGGCATGCTTAAAGTTACCTAATTACCAAGACCACAGATGTTATTTTCAAGTCTTCACCAATTGTTAAGCAAATGCTTGACAGAGTCAGAAGGGCAGTAGACATCAGCCAACCCCACTGTGACAGTGGGTAAACTGAGATGAAGAAAGGTTGAGGAGGGGCCAGGGAGATAGCTCAGTAGTCTAAGCGCCTGCCTGGTAAGCCCAAGCACCCGAATTTGATCCCTGGTACTACATGCCACCCAAGCTGGACTTGGTAACAAATGCCTGTAATTCCAGCACTGGGGAGGCTGAAACAGGAGGATCACTATGAGTCCAAGCTGTGTAGCAAGACCCTGTACAAAAGAAAGGGTCTTTTTTCTTTTGGAAGGAAGAAAGGTAGGTAGGTTGAGGAAATCCCCAAATATCTTGTGAAAGTGGAGTTGAACTCTAATTGTTTATTGGTCTTCCAAGCACAACCTTTGGTTGACCTCTTAGAAATAATAAGCGAGTGCTCTGCAAATAAGCAGTTGTGCAATTATGTGATGTTAATCTGGTAACCAGCATATTTTAATGTTCTCATACAAGGGCATGAGTAATGACAAACGATTCATATCTTTAAAATAACATTTTAATTAACAGTTAATTTCCCCCCAAATCATGAATTATTTTCCATCAGGATGTGGAACATGACTGAAATTCAAATGCTTAAATCCTTGCTGTTTCTTCATCTAAAATGGGACAAAAACATGTATTAAACAGATAAAAAGCATAAATGAAAAATAGTATTCCCCTGTTAAATTGAGTTTTTTTGAATAACAAATGTTTGATGTTCCTGACTAGATAATGACTGGGTAATAATTATTCACTTGAATGCAAAAGAGGTTTAATTCAAATCATTCAGTTCAAATTTCACTAATATATCCTCCCAGAGAAAAACAGCATTGCTCAGTGCATGCATTTAAAGGTCTTCAATTTAATTCAGTTTTTATCAATAACCTATTTCTTTTCAAAAAGTGAATTTGACTGATCTTAAAACCCAAGAACAGAAGGTACAATGCAGTCTCCTCAACCCCCAGGCCCATTGGGCTCTTAAGGTGATGGAGCTTTGGACAGAAAGATCTCCTCTTGCCTCCTGAAATATTTTTATCACAGCTATAAGGAGAAATTATCTTTATATTACATTTTAAAAATAGCTTCCTGCATATCCCTTATGAAAACACAAATGGAAGATATTTAAATTCACCTTTGATTAGACATTTTTCTAGGATGACAAGTCATTAACTTGAGGCAAAAAAAAAAATGTTCCGCCTGACATTTCTTGCAGCCGTGGATTGATTTTGTTCTGTGCTAAGCAAATCAGGTCTGCATTTGACAGTTAGGTGGTCATTAGGTCATGACGGAGAGTTTTCTTATTATCACTTTTTTCAAGCTTGAAAGACGTGCCACTGCATTTCCAGAATCTATAGCCTAAATTAGTGTCCCAGTTCTGCAAGGGGAAATCAACTTGGTCACCTCAGAGGAACAGGGGCAAACCGTGGAGTGGAGGCTCACTTGCCGGGCAGGCCCAAGTCTGCATCCAGCCGGAGCCCCGATGCGGGAGGCTGCTGCTGCATGGCGCCAGGGAAGCCATGATGCATGTTTCCCCTTCCCCTCCTGCAGACCAAACTGGGTCTGAGCACAGGTGGAGTGCCTGTCCCCGCCCCCCTTCCTCTCTGCCCTCAGACAGAGATAATGTCTCTCTCCAAGGGCACAGAACGAGAGCAAGTCAACAGCAACATGGGCTTGTCTTCCCTCGCCTTTGTGATGCTTCCTTACTCACCCACTGTGGTGGAGTCTGCTTTATCCCCTTCCCAGATATTCCAACCTGAAGAAATGTAGTTGCTCCAAAATACAGAATGAAAACTGCATAACCAAGATCACACATTTAGCTATCTATAGAGTAGTATTTTGCTATTTTGTCGATTGCAACTCAAAGTACTTTTTCATAGCAAGTATAAATATAAATTCTATTCAGTGTGGGATGTGGGTACATTTTAATGTTTGACATGATATGGGTTAGGACCTACAAACAAGAGCTTGGGCCTACAAAGATATGAGTTGGCCCCACAGAAATCCTGTTAGCTTTTCCGAGTGTCTCTTCTGCTAAGTCTTCTTTTTCTTCCAGGGCAGCTCTCTCTGTCAGCCTCAGCCTGTTCCTCTTAATGTTTTTTATCTTGCCCCTTCATTTAAGTCTTTTATTTTATTACAACCAAGCAGTTTCTAGTTTCTGAAACTTCATAGAATTCCACACATGATTTTTGTTTGCAAATCAAACTCTCCCCACATATAAGACCACATCACTCTACCCTTTACCCTCAAAAATTCCAAACTGTTATGGCAGCAGGACTAAATAAAGGCTACAGATAATTTGAAATTATACAGGGTGATCTCAAAACTCAAGGCAATTATGCACATGTACCAGCTCCCCATATGAGTGAAATCATTATGTAACATGAGCATGAAGTACAAAGATAAACACCTGAAGAAAATAAATAAAATACAGAACAAGGGCATGATATATATATATATATATATCCTGACTTTCCCCATCATCCATCACCAGCCAAAGTTCCCCTTTTCCATTGGCCCTCAACATAGAGATAGCATCTCCCCAAAGGCCATGACCAAGGAAACCCAACATTTAGGGAAAGGCCGAGCTGCATGCTCCAGGCAACTTAGGAAGAGGTACAGGTATGATACTTGCTCACAGAGAAGGGGCTGCAGTAAGTCCAAGGGCAATAGTGGGAGGGGCCAAGGGTATGATTTAGTTTTACTTAGTTCTGAAAATTGAAAGGAAAGTACCATGATGAGACAGCAAATACGTTTTTCTTCAAGTGTGTGCTGAGAAATTGCTACTATCTCTGTAATTCACTGAATAATGTACTGTAGTTAAAATTTAGCACCTTAGAGGTAGTAAGTGGACCCCACACATGATCAGAACTGAGCTTGAACATGTTAAGAGTACCAGAGTCCCAGTGGAAAATATTTTACAACCCTCTCCAGGCCCGAAATGAAATTGCAAATGGGAAGAAAATTTGTAAATAAAAACAAATAAAAGGAGGCAGCATTCACTGAGCATATACTAGGTGCCAAGCATAGAGTTAAATTACGTTACCTCATGGATGAAGTAGGGAGTTTAATAACCCCTGTTTAATAGATGAGGACACTAATGCTCGGAGTTACTTCAGGTCTAGAGTAGATTCAAACTATAGCTGTCTAATGCAAAAACCAATGTGGTCAGCCTTGGAAAGCTGGAGGGAAGAAATTCTACCTTATAGATTCTACTGCTTGCTCCTGCCTAAACAGCTAGGCAGACTTTGTTCTCTGATCCTTGTGACCACAGTACCACAGCTGTTAATACACGAAGCATTTTCAGCCCAAATAGCACAACCAAGCAACCCAGGCTCGACACACATCCTCCCCAAAACCACAAGGACAAAGCTGATTTGCCTTGTCCACCGTGATGTCTCCTCTCACTCGGGAACCCCAGGTCCCACATGCCAGTCGCTTGCAGTTCTTTATACTCTTTTATGTAGGGAGAGACCATCGGGTTCTGTCCAGAGAGACTGTTACTATCCAAGGACTCCATCTCTGCACCTTCAGAGCAGGCAGTTGTTTCCCCTTCTAAGTTTTGATCTGGTTTTAGCAACATCTCATTCTTCTGATTCCTCTCACTAGCAGCCATCGGCTCATTAAAGGTAGATCCTGGGCCACTCTCATATGTGTCTATTTCTACCAGTTTCACTTTTCCCATCTTTGACTTTTTTGCCCTACACCTCATGTTTGGTTCACCTATCAATATTCATTGAATACATAATGAGTACCTTCTATGGCCTGAACCTTATTCTCAGAACTAGAAAAGGGGGCAGGGGTAGGGGCCAAAGTAGCCCAAGCCCAAGCCTTATTTTCTACCCACGAATTAGTGCATTTCCAGGGCTCCAAAAAAGGTAAGATATTTTAGAATACACATTATGAGACTGATTTTATATATTAAAAGTAAAATGAAAATATGTGAATTTAAAATGTTATGAGTATGAAATATCAAATAAATCAAAATTATTCCAATGGCTTTTTAGATTGAACTTGACTCTTCCAATTTGAACCGTAATGAAAATGTTTAGAAATATTAAAATGGATAATAGCAACATGGCCACATTTTAATTTGAACTTTTCTTCTCCTTATTTTTTTTAGGGAACCAACCCCCTGTACAGAGGCTCTACTAGTACTTTTAAAAATGTAACCTATAAACACAGGGAAAAACAAAAGACAGACCTTTCCACAGATGGGTAAACCACTTCAGGCATGGGGAAAAAAGTCTGTTTCACCGATATGAAAGGTTAACGCACTATTTGATTTTTCTTTCTTGCTTGCTTCAAAAGGAAGCTGGTTTAAGATAATAATAGGTCATTTGGAGATCAGTCGTTCTCTGTGTGAAGATGAGACAGGATGTTGACATGTTCAAAATAATCAAGAAGAGGAATTTGTTTAGCCAAGAGGTGACTTTGGGGATCACTGGAGGAATACTAACTCTGCTGCATTAATGCCTCAAAACATCCTCAAAATGATTCATGGGGGCCTTATTTGCATTTGAAAAACGTTTGAAATTAGAATCTCATTTGTTTCAGGAGCAGAGCTACCTGAAGTCTTTGTCTCGGCAAAGCCACACAGTGCACATGCTCGCGGTGTATGCTCCCCGCTGCCAGTGACTCCACACGTGTAGGAATTGGCTCTTTCCAAAAGAAGCACTTTTAAAAATCTGTCAGACACGAGATTCTGACTTTACTTCAGCTGAAAGGAAGTGAATCTTCCAAGGCTAACCCAAATGTAAGAGGGAAAATTAAGCGTTAATAATCTCTGTGAATGTGTATCCATTTAAAAGTTAGGTACACAAGTATTTTATTTGTTTGGCAGATGAACAGGTGACTTATCAAGTAAGTTTCTAGTGAAAATGAAGTGATAACCCTATTATATAACTTATTTTGAAACTACCTGAAAAATAATCTTCAATATTCAGCTTCTTTCTTGCCCCTAATTTTTCTTTTTTTTTTTTTTT
>NW_004524608.1:13047635-13070329 GCF_000260255.1 Octodon degus
TCAATATTCAGCTTCTTTCTTGCCCCTAATTTTTTTTTTTTTTTTTTTTGGACAGGGCAGCCTTAACTTTAATTAGATTCTTTTTAATTAAAATTTTTTGCAGTAGAAAGCACATCCTGCAAGGGGAGCAGCTCCCCAGGTGTTTTGTATCCCATGACCTACAAGTGGGAGTAAAATTTGTAGTCTTGGTGGCTTAAGGTGCTGATAGAAGTGGGGCGAAGGACCAACAGGAGGCAAGGATAAGGATCATACAGGGAACAATTCAGAAGGGCTTCAACGTCACCCAGCTTAAGTCTGTTTCACAACTGCTGGCCAATCAGATCTAGCCCATATATTTAATTTTGCCACTTCAACAGAACTTAGGGCAGAACATGGGCCTAGTTTGTAGCAAGTACCAACACGGCAGCTACTTAAACACCAGAAGATTGTCAAACAGTTCCCCTAGCCTTCTCACTCTGCTCAACAGAGGCCCAGGCTTCACCCCTCAGAGCAGTTCATCGAGGAAGCTTCATTTCTGTTTCTTCTCCTGTGTGCTGGTGAACCAAGAGTCTAGGAGTTTTTTGCTGTAATACAACTGCCAGCCATGCACTTGGACTGCCAGTATCAACACCAGCTACATGACAAAGACAGCAGGGAAACCAAAGAGGAAGCGGTAGGCCTTGCCATGGCGGTAGAGTTACTGTGCAGCAGGGAACATCCCCATGCTGCCATAAACGAGAGAAGCAATGGAGAAGAGCCCCACGCTGATCATGGAGAGCACCAGGTAGCTAATGTTGTTGCGGGGGAAGGAGAGAAGGCCCAAGAGAGATGGCACAATGCTCAGCAGATATGGGTACTCCCATTCATAAGGTCTGGCCACCTGATCATGCAACAAGAGCCTCAGGTGTCCCACTATCATCTTGGCAACCAGCAGCAGCCATATGACCAGATACGCGTAGATCAGCTTCTTGATTTCATACTTGAGGGTCACACTCATCTGATAATACATGGCGATGCAGATACAGTGCTGAAAGTCGCTGCCATCGGTGCCAGACACTCACAGGCCTGCCCAAGAAGCCATCATGCCTGTCCAGACTCCGACAGGCTGCCACAACAGCACAGCCAAGTCCTCAGCCACCGCTGCTCAAGCTATCTCAGCTCCATCTTGTCCCTAAATTTTAAATTACTTCAATTATTTCTTTGTATTGGTCTTCTAAATCTTGTAATTGTCATATGAAATTTTTCATTTATTTTTTAAAAAATAATTTTAAATGGCTACCTTTTCAAAAACTATCAATAGTATAAAAAGTACATGAAGTAAAAACAATGAAATCTTAAATGTCTGTAAGTCAAGCACATTAAGAGTATACAAATCTCTTGTGGGTTATGGGCTTTTTAATCCGTGTTCTTTTTCAATCTGCATAACCCTGGGTGCACATTTTAGATGCATGTGGTAGATAGGCATTGTACATTCAGAGCTAAGATTTTACTCATAAAATACGTGTAGACAATCAGTTAATTGAAGAATTGGACCCTGGAGAACACTGTTTCTAGGGTTATGGCTGTGTTTCAAAGCACTTTCATCTTTTTGGATCCTAATAAGGAAACTAAGCATTAGAACCGGGTTCAGGATCTACATCATCTAACTCATTTGTTTGAAAATATCCTGAGACTAAACAAGTAGCATTTAAAACACTGGAATACAGATTAAGTTATTGTACTTTAGTGCAATGTTTATTATTTTTAGTTAAATTGTAATGTGAAGCCTTTTACGAAGTGAATAGATGCATAAGTGGTGGACACTTCATAGTAGTTATCCATTAAATCTCATAATTTCTAACTTTTTTCACCATACCCAGTAGAAGTGTATATATTTGGTCACCTTTTTTCTCTGGTTCCTAACTAACTCAGGTAAATCAAATGCTTAGGGAGCACACAGGCTTATGAAAAGGATAACTAAGAGATCTCCTTTGGCATCTGAAGGGCTGGTGCACACCCAGGTTCATGACTGACCTCAGGGTTCCTGACTGACACCTGGGGAAAGTCTAGGACTACATGCAGGTACATTACCAATGGCCCAGCAGTGGCAGTCCCCTAGATGTGGACTGCTGGTGCTATTCTTGTATTATTTCTGAAGTGGTGTTTTAGAAAATAGAAGTTTCTTTTGTGTGTTTTATGGAAGAATCCACTCTCTCTAAATACTGTTTTGACCCAAGGCGGGACCTTGAAAGGGCCAAAACATGAATAGTAGTACTTCTGTTCACTGAAGAGTTGTTACATGAAAATGAAATGGTTGTTTTGTAAATTGTTGTACTGTATTTTGTGTTGCCATAAATAAAGATGGTAATTTAAACAATGAAACTCAGATGAGAATTACTTCCATTTACCCAAAACCCACCAGGGTTTCCAAATTCTTTCATAATCTATTCTATTCTGTTTTATTGGTCTCGGTTTGAGGCCAAGGAGGATAACAGAAAGAGTCAGTCACGGAAGGCAGGAGGCAGTGAGCTATGGGTATAATTTGCTGCACAGTGACAATATTTAAATCATGGGAACTTTTAAAACTGGTCCAGATGGTACCCCACACTTTGTAAATCAAATTCTTTAGGGTTAGTATCATGGGTTAAAAGGTGTTCTTCTTTCACACAATTCTCTGAAAAAGTACGTGTTCTGAATTATTATCCTCCAGTATGTACTTAGAATTTGACTATATGATTGGAGATAGGGTCTTTAAAGAGATCATTAAATAAAAATAACATCATGGGGTAAGCCCTACTCCAGTATGAACTAATGTCTGTATAACAAGAGGAGGCTAGACCATAGATTTGAATACAAAAAAAAGACCACTTGAAAACAGGGGAAAATAACCATCTACAATCCAAGAAGAAAGGCTTCGGAAAAAACTAACTTCTTTGACACCTTGAATTTGGATTTGTAGCTCCCAGATTTGTGAGAAAATAAATAAATTTCTATCGTTTAAGTCATTGAGTCCATGGCACTTTGGGATGGCAGCCCTAGGGAGCTAGTACAGTCAGGTAGTGCTATTTGGAGGAACAGTCATTTGGTAGACCCTTTGCTCATTTTCTGAATCAGAAAATTAATCCTAGCAAGACCAAATGTTCACAAGAAGAGTCATATTGCCCCTTTTTGCTTTATTCCTTCTTTGCTTTACTTTTTTTTTTAAAGTCCTATTTCTTACAAAAGGACAGCAAAGCCAAGAGAACTTATACTCTGAAACATACTGTATCCTGTTAGATGAAAGCCCAGAAGTCTGGAAATCTAGAACCTGCTCTTGTTTAGAATAGCACCAGTAAAGTTACTTCTTTCCTTAGTTTTTCTAATTGTAAGAGAGTGGCAGTCACTCCTAGGAACTATACAACCCCCAGACATGGTGACAGTTCAAAACTTCATTCAACAAATACTTGTTGAGTATCTTGTAAATTCTAGACATTGTTCTTATGAGTCTGGATTTAGTGATCACCGAACACGACAAAAGAAGCAAGTGCTTTTCACTGACACTTTTCCTTACTTTAATATTTGCTCTTTTGGGGGCTGGGGAGATGGCTCACTGGATAAGTGCTTCCCCGGCAAGCACAAGGGCCTGAGTTCAATCCCCGGTTCCGAAAAAAAAAAAAAAAATTGCTCTTTTGCTATGTTTGTGAAATGAGTTCTTGATTATAAAATACCAAATTACATTTTCTTTTCTTTTTTTTTTCCAGTACTGGGGATTGAACTCAGAACCTTGCACTTGCCAGACAGCCACCCAAATTATATTTTCATTACTCTTTCAGGTTCTCACACTAGTGAGATAATACAAAGTTTGTACATATGGATCTGATTTAGTTCACTTACCAATATAGTCTTTAGCTGCATCCATTTATATACAAAGCCTCAAATTTATATTTTTTCATAGCTCAATAATAACCCATTGTGTAAAAATATCATATATTTTTTACGCATTCCTCAGTTGATGGGCATTGTTCAATGGGAAGGAAAAACTGAGATGGGGAAAAGGACAAATGAAAGAAGGGAAAAGATAGATAGATGATAGATAGATAGATAGATAGACAGACAGACAGACAGACAGACAGACAGACAGACAGATAGATAGATAGACAGAATAGTTTGGATAATTGTATTGTCGATTTCTGCTGGTCTTTTGAAATGAGCAGTTAATGCTTAAATTTTCTTTTCACTTTGAATGTTTTCCTCTTTTGAATTTCTCTCTCTCTCTCTCTCTCTCTCTCTCTGTCTCTCTCTCTCTCTTTTATGTACGGGGTGTTCAGGGTCTTACCACCAGATTGGACTCATAGTGATCCACCTGTTTACAGCCTCCCAAGAGCTGGGATTACAGGTGTGTACCACCATGTCCAGTCTCAATTGCTGTCTCAGCGTGCCCCCAGGGCAGGACTGGCACGGCAGGCCAGGGGATCAAGCCCCCAGCCCTTGTACCTGCTTCCAGATGCTTTAATTCACTGAGCTATTTGGCCAGCCCTTGAATTTCTTATAATTTCTTTGTTATGGTTTTGTTTCTTTAAACAAATCTTACACATTTATATCTGGTAATCTGACCAACTAATTTGAAAATAATATGATGTAATACAGCAATCATTGTTGAATTCCTATTACTTTGTTTAGTGAAATCTTGTATTGTTTCTAATTTTTTTCTATCACTATTTTGTATTCTTTTAAAAAATAATAAACAAACAAACAGGGCCACCCAGATAGCTCAGTGGACTAAAGCACCAGCTTGGGCAGAGCACAGGGACTGGGGTTCAGTCACAAACCATGCTGGCCCTGCCCCTGGGGTGCACTGAGACTCTGGCTGAGACTAATCCCAGTGCTTGGGAGGCTGAAAACAGGAGGGTCACAATGGGTCCAATCTACATAGTGGGACCCTGTAGACCCTGTTTTAAATACATTAAGAAAACAAAAAACTATACTCAAAGAGCATGTAGAAAAAGCCAACCGTTGGCACAGCACGGAGAGTCCACAAGTAAGGACAGACAGCAGCAGGTGGTAGCAGGTGGGAAGTGACCGAAGCAGTGGTTACAAATGCTCCCAGGAAGCTAACCCTGCCCCGCAGGCTGCACTCCACAGTTAGCCCGGATTAGACGAGTCACCGTGGGTGGCCTCAGTGTGTTCGGGTTCAGAATCTACACCGCTGTTCAGTTTCTTCCACTTAAAAGTTCTTGGCTTTCACTGATCACTGGGTGAAAGGAGGGTACTGGAACAGTTTATTAGTTTTCCAGAATGCTGTCGTAGACCTGATAGATGATTGAGAGACTTCAGGAGCTCTACATTTCAGCGACAGCATATAATTGGGGTTTCCTGGCTGGAGGTGTAGCTCAGTCAAAAACCAAACACCATTAGTGAGCTTTAGGAGTTGGTACAGCATGTCCTGCCCTTCCCGTTCCACTTGGAAATAGCGTAAACGTCATTGTTTTGTATCTTGCTGGAAATAGTGTTGGCATCTAAGTGGCATTCCTCAACCTGAATCTGGGCTTCATTTTCATTGGGAATATCCTTCCACATTGCCAAAAAGACATGGCGCTTCATTCTGTCATCTTCTACAGAAAGCACGTTGGGTGGGATGAGGCAGCTGAAGTACAGACAGCAATAGCAGGGACTTTTTCTTCTTTTTCAAAAAGAAAATAAAGAATAGTTTAAAAAAATAGAAATGATACAGAACTTCACTACACAAAATAATAGGAATTCAACAATGGTTGTTATATTGCATATTATTGTCTTTAAATTAGTTATCCAGATTGCCAGATATAAGCATAAAAAATGGGTCAGAAAGTTATAGAAAACTAAAAAAAAGGAAAAAGGGAAAAAAGTAAGCATTAACTGTTCGTTTCAATAGACCAGCAGAAATGAGCAGTAGAGTAAATCTCCAAGCTGTCCTATGTATATACATATATATTTCTTTTCCCTTCCTTTTTTCTTTTCTCCCTTCCCTCATCCCAGTTGTTCCTGCCCTTGGAATGTATATTGGAATACAGTAGGAGCACAGTTCACTGTAACTGAATACTCAGTGTTTTTGAGACATCTACTACATAAGGTGGCGTCAAGTTCCTATTCACTCTTGCATGAGTTACTTGATCGCCAAAGGTTGTACGGCAGCCTCAAAAATATTAACACTGCGTATTCGAGTTGATTTTTCCCTTTTCTGTACCTGTAGGGGGAAAAGTGCCATGGCCTTTTAGGGAGTTTTGGAGAGTGTTGGTTGGTTGGTCGGTCTTGTTTTGGGGGTGTTAGTTTTCTCGTGACAGCTCCCTAATACTACATTATTGAGAAGGATCTGAGTAAGAAACAAAGTGAAAATTCTGGAAGAATACAAGGGTGGGTTGATATGAATAGCTAGGCACTGAACCAATGGGGAAAGAAAAGAAACAAAACTTATTCAGAACGTGGAGCCTGATTGGAAGCACATCGCTGGGGTCCATGACCTGGGAGGTGCCTCCCTGCCCGGCTCCCTTTACTTTTTGCTTCCTCACTGCCACAAAGTGAATACTGTTCTTCCTCCAGATCCTTCCGCTTCTGTCTTGAAGCCAGGCAAACATGGATGGGAAACTGGTCCAAAGTAAAGCTCTCCTCCTCTCAAGTCGGGGTGTTGAGTACTTCTTCCCAGCAACAAGAAAGTGAATAAGGCACTTGGTAATTCATAAAGATTCAGTGTCATTCTCACTTTATAAAATCTAAATGGAAAAGAATTCCCAAAAAACAAGGGTTAAAAGAAACATGATAGAGATACTCTCTTTTGTTGAATTTCATTACACTTCACGGAATTAAGGCAGCAAAATTATCTTAGTTACTTTCTAGTTGCTGGAACAAAATACCCACCACCCACAAGTGAAAGAAGAAATTTATTTTATTTCACAGTTTGTGGAGGTTTCAGTCCATAATCGGCTGGGCCCAAGGCAAGGTGACATGGCAGAGTGGCTTGGCAGGGGAGGAAAAACCCATGGCATGCCAGACAGGAAGCAGAAGGGATGGAGGAGAGGCCAACCTCTTTCCACCAAGCTTCACTTGCAATGCCACACCCAGCTATAAACCCATCAGCAGACTAATCCAGTGTCACCCTCCCCTGATGCAGCCACCTCCAGAAAGCCACACCCACCCACTAGTGCCTGAGGCTTTGGGGAAACATCTACTTATAAGTCACAGCAACGACTAAACTACAAAGCAAGGAAACCTGAGTTCTTACAGCCTTACCATAGTTCTCTTAACAGATCAGTTGGGCTGAGAAGCTGTGGCACGGAACGAGTGAAGTCTTGAGGAGGTTTCTGCAGTTGAGCAAGTGAAAGTGGCTGAACAGACTCACACAGCTCAAGATGTCAGTTCCTTCAGCTGTGAACTACAGAAACCCAGCCCACTGTACCATGGGGCCATCCACATGTGAATTTCTCCAGACTGAGCAATGGATAGAAAGCTTGATTTTCTGTTCTTTCCCACTGGGTTGCAGTGAGCAGAGCAAGCAACACAACCTCATGAGCTTTCCTGGCACTAGGCCTGAGAGAGACCAGGAAGTCAGAGGCCCAGACCCAGCCTACACACTTTTCAGCATCACTGACAGCTGCAAGGCTTTACAGAGCCCACAGAGGATCTCGTTAAGTTTGAAATCCCAGTCTGACCTTTGCAGTTTTTCACCTATATCTTTTATGAAAGAACTTGCTCCTCAGATAGTGTTTATTTTTTCAACCTAAAATTTATTTACATTCATGGTCTTGCATACCAATCAATCATTCTTGTTCTAGGTCAGTATGTGCAGACGCTGTGAAACTGTTGTCAATAATTGGATGAAAAGTCACTCTGTTTACTTCTTTCATAGAGTTAGCTTTGCTACGCCAAATGTAGATGTGGGTCCACACAAGCCCATTTTTTTTTTTTTATTTTAATAGATGCATCTAGGGCTAGCCAGATAGCTCAGGAGATTAAAGTGCCTGTTTAGGCAGACACAGGGATGGTGGTTTGATCCGTGGCATGCCGTGCTGGCCCCGCCCCCAGGGGCGAGCTGAGATGGCATTGAGACTGGGTGTGGTGGCACCTGCCTGTAATTCCAGGGCTTAGGAGACTGAAAGCAGGAGGATCATTAAGTGTTCAATCTGTGTGGTGAGACCTTGTAGACCCTGTACTAAAAATGCATAATAAAATAAAAATAAATAATAGATGTATCTCATTAGGATTAAGTAGCTTTCCTGGTTAATAGAAATACAACCCCATACCATTCTGAGTACAGCACTTTTTATATGCTAACACATTCAGAGCTCAGAACCACCCTACAACTGTCTTTAATTGGCTCCTACTTTGCAAATGAAGAAACTGAGGTGTAGAGATGTTAGGGAGGTTCCTTGGGTCATGAGTACAGCAATCTTTGAAGTGTGAAAGATAAATGAAGCCTGACACCAGTTAAACTGGTGAGCGCAGACTTTAATAATAATATACTATTGCAATGGAGTGCCACACGAGCTGAACTCACCTCCAGAGAACTTGGCATTTAAACTGAGAATGAGTGATGTGGGCAGTGCATGGGGGCTCCGTAAAGTCCGGGAAGTAAAAAATAACAGCCTGAAAGCGGTTGGTCCACATGAAACCTGTGGGGGTTTCTTGACTAGAACACACTGAAGTTACACTCCTACCCTCACACAGAGGCCAAGACAGGGCTCTATCTTCATGTGGTAGCTGAGCAAACAGCAAGATTTTTATGAAGGATCCACAGGGAAACACTGTCTTATGCCATACTGCCTTAAAAATCTCAGCTAAAGAAATAATAAACATGAAAATCATGTATTGATCATACGCAATAACCAGCATTTTACAAAACATACTATCTCTCATATACTTAATTCCTGGGAAGATAATTTTGTTTTTCTGTTGGGGTGTGTGTGTGTGTGTGTGTGTGTGGTATTTTTGCCCCTCCTTCTTGGGAAGCTGAGGCTCACAAATCTAGAGAAATTTTTCTCAGAGTTATTACATTTATAAAGGACAAAGGTGAGATTTGGGTCTGAGTGTGCCGCACCCCAAAGTCTCAGTTTTGATCCAGGAAGTACAGCGACAGCCTCAGATAGGGCTCACCCTTGCTTTGTCCCTTCTCCGATGTACAAGGAAGGTGCTACTATTAACCCTCCCTGGGAGGGTTCCTTCCCCAGGTGTGGAATGGACTTTCACTGATGCATGGAGACTTTCCCACAAAGCTATGATGAAATCTAACTCTAAGGTAAAGGCTTTTTCAGGGCATTGGGCTTTAACCAAACAAGTTAAGAAAACTGGGTGGGGATTTGGCCTGTCAGTTCTCATCCTAGAGCCCTGCCTACCACCCTTCAGATAAGGAGACTTTCTGGGCACTGATGTATAAAGCTTTAGCTCAGCATCCTATTTTGCAACATCTATTAAACATTTTGGTCCTAATTTATACATTTAGTTTCTTACATCAGAGAAACAATGCAGTAATTACATATGTGTGTCTGATTTATTTCACTTATTTGTGGTCTCAAGGTGCATCCATTTAGCTAAAAATGTCTCAAGCTTATCCACCTTCACGGCAGTTCTTCAAACTGAAAATAGGACGTAGGGAGGGGGAGGAGGAAGGGAAGAAAGGGAAAAGAAAAAAATGGATAAAAGGAGGAGAAAATGGAAACAAAGCTTTTGTAAATAAGGAGAGGAAGAGGGGTTGAAGGGAGAGCAGGGGAATGGGAAAGGAAAGAATCAAGATGGCCAGGTACTACGATGAATGCGATCATTATGTACACCTAAATATACCGATAAACTTAATGAAGTAAAAAAATCCTAAATCCTGGGGGGAAGGTTTAGATTGTTTTGGAAGGATGAGTCGAAGCATGACCAAGGATCTATTCCCAGCAGCACAGACTTTCCACACTGAATTTTCTTGAAGGGCTGCTGTTTATCCTTTGATGAATAAGATTGGTTGTTTGACAACAGAGACTCCCTTTTCCTATGAGGTCCTCACTGGCTCATGCGCTGCTGTCCAGAGGGTCACCCACTTGCCTGTGGGGGCCAGCAACCAGCAGAGAGGCCTGGACCGCTTGGTGTGAGGGCGAACCTGAAGGGCAACGTGGACAGGGTGTGAGTTCTGGAATGTCTCTTTGCAGGTTGATTAGGGAGGAAAACGTGGGAGTGGAGTGCAAACGAAGACAAATACAGTCAGAAAAGGGACAGTGACAGCGCAAGGAAGGCCCTCCAGCATGGATGACTCTAAAGCCCTTGTCCTTATTGTCCTCCATTTTTCCCAACCAAGCAACTAAAGACACAAATTAAAACTGGTGTTGTAAAACTGAAGTCAATTGCCATGTATTAATTTCTTAAAGAGACCTAAGGCTATGTTGTATAAAGACACCCCAAATCAAGTTGTAATCACCTCTGTAATCAAGAAAACAAACAAAACATTGTGCATTTTAGTGTTACCAGTGAAGTTACAGTTATTTTATAACCTTCTCTTTGATTAATATTTTGCTTGCTATTTTCTCTTTAAATAATTTTCAAATAAAACAAAATTGTATCACTTTCATTTATTCATCTCCTGTAGTAAATGATAGCATTCTACTACAACCTCAGCAGAACAGTATTGATTTTATACACACCAAGTGGTATAACGAAAATTTAAACTAAGTAGACTGTTAAATTTATTTTATTTCCTTTCAGTTGATTAAATATCCATTTCATTCATTTCAAAATGCGTGCCATGTTTTGGAACCTTTTTGACTAAGAAGATAGAATTGTAGAGAAAACATATAAATAAAAGAAGATTGAAAACACTGACATAATAAAAGATATAACCCTGTCATGAAGCCAGAAATGAAAATACATGGTGTTTTTCTCTGAGACTTTCTTGGTCTTAGTCGCATCATGTTCAATCATTGTTTGATACAATCAACTCTCATATTCATTTTAAGAGATAACCAATCCATGCCTTAATAAAAATCCTATAATTCATTCAAAAATCTGAAAGAAGAGCTTCAATTCAAGATGGACACTGAAAAGCACAGTACAATTTTTCTGCTGTAGCTGCAAAGGGACTTTCTCATAGCTCAAAGTATCATTTAATATCCTATGCTTAGAATTAATCAGCAGCTGATGGTGAACATACAACTGTGCCTTGATGTCACATCCTAAGAAATTTTTAGGGGAGAGACAGAGACCTGATGCAGATGCCGGTGCACGCCTGCCCTGCGCCTGTGCGTGGCGCGTGCACGTCCCGGCTCTGCATCCTATCTCTATAGCATATGCTTCACATATTTCCTAGGGTGTTGGGAGAATTCAGTGAAATAATATGCTAAAGCATTTGATATACTAAACTCAAAATGGTAGCTGTATTCATTGACTCGGTGCCTCCAATAATTGTCCTACTGGAAAAGGAGCCCAACGTTGGGATCTAGGTATGACTGAGAATTAGGCGGTTAGAAAAACCAAAGACACTTTTCACAGAAAAACCATGATGTGCATGTAAAGCAACAAAAAAGCTCACTGTCACCAAGAAGTAGTCAGTTTAGAACAAGGGAAATATTATAAGAGAAGAATGAAAGGGTAATATATAACTCAATTTGCTCTACTTAAATTGTTCAACCAAAGCAATCCTATTGTAGGTCTTTTTGAAACAAGTAAGTACAGAACAAAAGAACTACTTCCCACTGACAAAAGAAAGTTGAGCTCCCTTGGCCCAGAAAACGAACATCATCCTGTGGAATGGAGGCAGGTAGCCACGGTGGGGCAAGTACTCACCACTGCAGAGGGAGGGCAGCCTTGAGACAGAAAACACCAAGGAACATGATGGAAGACTGCAACCTTTGAGGTCTGGAGGCAAGAGTTCAGCACAGATGATAGAGAGGAAGCAGCACTGCTGCCTAAGCAGGCTGGTGACCGTGAAAGCAGTGCTGGTAGCGGCTGCCTAAAGCAGCACTGACAAGAGGCCATGGGGACAGGTGAGCTGTTCCAGAGGATTCGCAGGTACGAGAGGTGAGCACGACCCTCACAAGAGCCTCTCAAGCCTCCTGGGTGTCATGGTAAGGTCTATGGTCCACAGGATTCAGATCAGAGGAATAGTCTAAAAGACTATTCATAGCCACAGAAAGACAAAGACAATTTAAAATGACACTTCTCAAATTGACATTTGTATACCTTTAGAGGTCAATGCTTGATTCAAGAGTGATTTCACAAGTATTATCTCACTCAGTCCTTCCCCTAGCCAGTCCTCTCAGAGAGCAGCACACAAAACAATCACAGGATGATCTGAGAAACAAGGTGGTGCATGGAAAACTGGGGCGGGGGACAGAGTAGAGTAATGATGTTGGTCACAAGGACCCACAGAGAAAAATAGGAATAGTGTGGAAATGGCAATGCCATGACTACGTATGACAAATAAAGGGGACAAATGACAGTTTTAGGTTCTGTTTTTACAGAAACTCAGCAAACAAGTCAGGACCAGTTTGGATTTGAGTTTAGCCTTACTTGAAAATAATTGCTCTTACTAACAAACAAGACTTTACCTGAATAGAATGCACAAGTCAAAACATAGAAGTGGTAAAATGAGATGTGTACGTTTTATGTAGCTTATACAAGTGAATCACACAATCACTTCAGGGATAAGCTATAAGCAAAGACTAGGGAAAATTCCAGAGGGTGGAGAATTTCATCACCCTAAGAAGGTGAGATGGGTAGGAAAGTGCCTCCATGCCTTCTGTGACTTGGAGTAAGCCCAGCAAAACTTTATCCAGTCCCCAGGCTGGAAGTGTCCACCACCAGGAATTCATACTATTTAGAGAGTGAAAAGTCAACATGAATATCTAATCTGCTGTAGAAATAATGCAAGAATTCTTTTAAGGATTTATTTATTTATCTATTTGGTACAGGATCAAACCATGCAGCTCAGACTCGTAGTGTTCCTTATATCTCAGCCTTCCCATGCTGGGATTACATGTATGCACCACAATACCCAGTTTCAGTGGCCAGCTCTTCATAGAGCCTGCATGGCATGCGGTACCGGGGATCAAACCCTGGTCCTTACACTTGCCAGACAGGCACCTAGATGGCCAAGCTATCTCCCTGGCCCCAAGAACTTTTTAAATAAATGATTAGGGGAGATTTTGAAACTTGTAGAATTAAGGCAATTAGAATAGAGAAGGGATACAATTTCTGCAAAAAAGAACCAAAACAATTGCTGTCATGTTTCACTGTTGATCTGAGGGAAGACAGTGTTAATGGAAAACAAATCGTCTTCATGAAGCCTAGGAAAGCTGGAGACAGGAACTGGGCTTAAGTTTCCTTCAGGAATGTAGAGTTTGTTGAGCATACAAAACATAGGAAAGAAATACATCACATTAGCAAACTGAAAAGGAAAATAGTGATTCCCTCATCAATGCAGAACAAGTATTTGAAAGCAAATCCAACACTTGTTTCTGATGAAATCTCTCATCAAACTAAAAGTAGAAGGAAATGTCCTTATGCTGATTAAAAATTCTGCAATCAAGTGAGCTGTCATCTTCGGCACTCCTTGGCTTATAGAGCATCACCCCAAGCCCTCCGCCATCAAATGTAGCATTTACATTTGCATGTGTGCATACCTGTCTCTGAATCTTAGCAAGGAACATAGGAAACATGCAGGAATGGCAGGTGTATTACCATCTTGATTATGGTGATGGTTTTATGGGTATGTAAGTATGTCAAAATTCTCATATACGGTAAGTGTATTCTTCATTAATTGTCACTAACACTATGATAAAGCCATAACAAAGGGTTTAAATAATTTTATAATTTACTAGCAACATATTAAAATGTTTTTATCCATCAATCCTTTTTCATATTTGTATCTATCTATCAATATTTTCAAAAGCTGAGATTATTGTTCATATATTAATAAATTGATTTTCTTGTATCAATGCAAATAAAGCTATTATACAGAAATGAAATTATGATATATAAACATAATGCAGTTTCCTGGTCACTCAGCAATCTATATCTTCCTTTTCTTTTCTTTTTTCTTTCTTTCTTTCTTTCTTTCTTTCTTTCTTTCTTTCTTTCTTTCTTTTCTTTTTTTTTTTTTTTTTTTTGGTACAGGGTCTCGCTATGCAGCTCAGACTCATAGTGATCCTCCTGTTTCAGCCTCCCCAGCACTGGAATTGCAGGCATGTGCCACCACTCCCGGTTTTTGGTGGTTTGCACGGTGTGCTCCAGGTGGGGCCCACAGGGCATGTGATACTGGGGATCACCACTGAGCTCTCTCCCTTTTTACAAAATCTATACTCTTGGGGCCAGGGAGATAGCTCAGTAGAATAAGCGCTTGCCTGCCAAGCACAAGGGCCTGAGTTTAATCCCCAGTTCTGAATATAATAATAATAATAATAATAATAATAATAATAATCAACACTCTCTATAACACTGATTTCTTTTTCAACCTAGAAGAAAAGCGAGGTTGTAGAAAAGCTACTCAACGTACCTGAATGATTCCCAGGACAATCAGCAGCCTTAGTGTTGAAGATCCCAGAAAACTATACTGAGTTTCAATATTGAGCCAGTTTCACAAGTTGGGGGGTCAGGGTTGCCGCGGAATGACCTTTGTGTGCAAATTTCTTTTCACAGCCTGGTGACCCTCCCATATCTAATCTGCATCATTTCCTTTACCCTGAGTATAGCATTTTGTGTTGCTGAGAAATAAAATTTGGCAAAGTCTCCACCCTTCCTAACAAACAAATAAGACAAGTATGAAGACACTACTGCATCTCTGCCCCATCCCCACCCCACCACTGAGGACAAGTCTTCTTCCTGTAAAAAGGCTGCAGCTGTACTTCTGGTGACCTGATTGTGCCTGGTGCTTGGCTCATATTCGCTCCTCTTAACAACAACCCCAAGCTCTGGTTTGGTTCTGCTACTTCTTTGCTAATTTTTGTTTGCT
This sequence comes from Octodon degus, assembly GCF_000260255.1. Lineage (NCBI taxonomy): Eukaryota > Metazoa > Chordata > Mammalia > Rodentia > Octodontidae > Octodon > Octodon degus. The sequence goes on from NW_004524608.1 coordinate 13,062,520, forward strand.
TGACTTGTCTTTTTGGGATAAGATTGTGTTAAGGTCTCCTGTTAAGATTGTGGTATTGGATACTAGATTTTTCATGTCCATTAAGATTTGTCTTATATAGTTGGGTGGCCCTGTGTTTGGTGCATACATATTCATGAGTGTTACCTCTTCCTCTCAAATTTTTCCCCTATCCAGTATAGAGTGGCCTTCTTTATTTCATTTGATGATTCTTGGTTTGAAGTTGAGACTGTCTGAGAACAGGATTGCTACCCCTGCTATTTTCTGAGGTGCTGGGGCATGAAGTATCATTTTCCATTCTTTGACTTTCAGCCTATGAATGTCTTTATGAGTTAAGTGTGTTTCTTGTATACAGCATATTGTTGGATTTTGTTTCCTAATCCACTGTGCCAGTCTATTTCTTTTAATTGGTGAATTGAGTCCATTTACATTGATGGTTATAACGAGGTATGAAAAGTAAAACCATATTAATATGCTGAGCTGTGAAAGGTTCAAGTCAACCTCTTCTGACATTACCAGTCCTACAGATAGCCCACTACTATTATGGACTACTGGACTATATTGGATTATTTTGCTGAATTCACATATCTACAATATTTAAATGGCAATGGAATACCCATCTCTGGCAAAAGTAAACAAAAAAAGGGGATACAAATGAAGGACCATTTTGTATCTGTATATACAAAATAGTTAGGATAGATATACAGCTACTGTCTCTTAATTTAATGAGAAGTAAGATTTTTACTAATAGTGTTTGGACAGGATATCATATCTGCACCTTGTACTATGAATAACCACTACAAAGACAACAATATGCAATGTATTAATTATTGAAACTGTCTCATTGCTATTTGCTTCTAAATAAATAAATAAATAAATAAATAAAAACAACCCTGCAAGGCAGATTTTTACTTTTCCACATAGGGAGGAGGAAACATAACACAATTGTACAATGTGACCCAGGTAACACAAGTAAGAAATAAAGGAAGAAGTATTGTTCACCCACCAGTTCCACCCTGCTGTGTCCCCTTCCACTGTTTTTCCTTACCCGCTCCTTCCAAGTGTAAAGGTACTACCTACAAAATGCTTCTTTGAAATGCTTCCTATAAAGTAAAGGGGATAATTTGTAAAACCAAAAGATTCCAGTCTCTGATTTTTATTATTATTATTATCAAAAAGGAGTTTTAATGATTGAAAATAAAACTATTTTCTAAACTCTCATGAATATTAAATGGATAGAATATCTAAATTTCTAGAAAACAACGACTAAATGTTAAATATTTGTGTGTTTCCTAACCTTTCTCCTTGTATTCTAAGTGCCTGCTCCCCACTCCCTTTGTAATCACAATTCAGCCTACTGGAAATTATACTCTAAAGCCAGTCTCCTCCACCCCATCTGAGTGGTTTGTTGTTGATTCCTCTTCTTCTTCATCTCTTATTGGAGCCCAGTATGAGGTCTGAGTGCAGACCTGGCCATTCACCCTAGCTGTGCAGCGGAACGCACCAACCTGAGTGCTTTAAAAATGCCCACGCTGGGTCGTACCCCAGATGACCTAAATCCCAATCTCTGAGACTGAGGGCTTGCATGCTGGTGGGCTTTAGAAGCTCCCTAGGTGACACTACTAGGGAGTGGAGTGGGTTTCAGAGACACTGGGCCATTGCTGGGCGTATGGACTTCAGAAACACAGGCTGCAGGCAGACATTTCCTCTGGATCCGTCACCTCTTCATGGGATGCACACTGCCTCACCTGCTGGCTCTGCACATCCTCAGCAAGGTTATAGACGGGAAGCAGAAGAGAGGTGTGAAATGAGGGTGCAGAAAGGAGGCTCAGCTCCCCGACACAAGTGGAAGGATCCCTGGGGAAGTCACAGTCAAGTCAGAGGCTCAAGAGAAACAGTATGTGCAACTTGCTTTCTGGCTAAATAGCACACACTGACAATGTTGTTAATTGAATTAAATTAATACAAATTGCTGTATAGACTAAGGTTAAAAAAATAGTTCATTAATTCACTACTGAAATTGGCCCTTTGCCCAGGGAATTTTCACTTCTTTTCACCTGTTAGTCCTCCAGCCACTGTGGGCATTATTAAAGTACCACGGTGCTGCTAAATTGCAGTACAAAGTAATAGTTTGAATACAGCCAGAGTGTTTAATAAATAGATTGAAGAGAGTTGTTGGACATACACATTGAGTAGATTATAAAGCTCCTGTCTTATATGAACCAATGTTCTCTATTATTTGGCATATAGTTCCCACTTAATAAGATAGTTATTATGTAATGTTCATGGGGAGCTCGGGCTAGGACTTTAACACTATGTTACTTAACCTTTTACAGTGCCCTTATTATTTCATAGTGCTGCTGTTGCAGGTATTATGTGGTAATCACAGTTATATTTCATCAGCACTCACTATTTTGTAAGTTATGATTGCTTCTTATGTATAACTTTATGAGGTAGACATCCTGTTGCTCCATTTTACAGATAGAACACCGAGTCTGGGTATGGTGCAAAGACTGAGATTAGGCAACACAGCAGATCCCAAGCCTGACCTCTTAGCTTCTATCCTGTGAGCACAATATGAGTAAGATCCGGCACATATCAAGCTGTTAACAGCAGCTAAGATGAAGCAAGGACAACGTCGGATGGCTTTTCTCTCCACCTAGCAGGAACACAAATCAACACTTATTCTTTATTTGCCCATAAAGATGTTTTTGGTTGTTTAAAGTAATAAACAACTCTTAAGAAAAACAATTTTTGTGTCACTCACTGCCCAAAGCACTTTTCGGGTATTAACTCATTTAGCTTCCACAGCATTCCGTAACAAAAGACACTCATTATTTCAGTTTTGCAGGGAACAACCACAACCAATGGAAACTGAACAACTTGTCAAGTCACAGAACCAGTGGCCAAGCCAACATACACAACTGGCAGTCTGGCCCCAGCACTGCTTCTGCCAGGCCTCCCTTGTTCATCTGTGATCGTGAAGCTGGGCCTTGTGAGCTCCACAGCCACCTTTCCCTGCCCCACCACCAACTCCCTTGTGCGTATGTTCTGACGGTGACATCAGTCTGAAGGAAGCCTCCTGTCCCCCTCCTTCCTTCCTAACCCTGCGCTGCTGAAGAAGGGTAAAAGAAACCAAAACAAAACACAATAAATTCATGGCTCAGAGACCACATCTGCATGCTTCTCTTCCAGCTTCTTTTCCCCCGCAGCTGTCTCTGCTGTTCTGTACTGGAGCCAGCCTCTCCCTCTCCTAACTTCAGCTCTCCCATATATTTTATTCCCTGCTACTTCCTGAGAAGCTTACAGACTTACCTCCATCTAACACCATTGTTTCTTCCATTCTGGCTGTATGGGAGGCAGCATCTTCCTTTCTAAAATGAATCTTTTTACTTTTTATTCTGGAAAAGACTGACCTAAGGACCTACCATATGAATTTTCCAAGGATAAGTATTTTTTACTCTTCTTTCTCTACTGGATCTTTCCCATCAATGTTTGTCTCTTATCTAAAACAGCATAATAAGGACTGGGAATGGGGATATCTGAGGAAGCCCTGGATTCAAGCCATAATCAATCAATCAATCAATCGATCATAATAACAGGAACAACACCAGATTTCTATGCCCCGTGTCTTTTTTTTTTTACTTTAAAACTTATACAGGCAACATCTCCCTAGACAGTCTCCCTTATCTCCAACCATACCCTTACAGCCTGTGCAGTTTTTTCATCACCAAAATACTGTGTCTTCTTCTGTCCTTGTACTTGCCAGGTATGTTCTTAACTCAAACATTAAAATCAGTCTTACATTTAGTGAGGTGACTCATGTCTTTAACTCCAGAACTTTAGGAGGCTTAGGCAGGGAAAGCAAGTTTAAGCCTAGCCTGGGAAATTTAGTGACTTAGCAAGATTCTGTTCAAAGTTTTTTATTATTAATTTTAAAAGGCCAGGATTTAGCTTACTACAAAGGTGAAAACAACAAAGCAAAACAAAACTGTACTCCCACCCTCAAGGTCATAACTTACCTCTTAGACCTGAAATTCAATGCATCAATTATTCAGCCTTTTGAGAACATATGAAACTGTTGATGGTTCTCTCTGGTTTTTTGTTTGTTTGTTTGCGTTTCTTTTTGAGGCAGGGTTTCACTATGCAGCTTGGGCTGGCCTTGTGCTCACTTTTGTAGCCCCCAGGCTGGTCTTGAACTCACAGAGGTCCTTCTGGTTCACTCACCCAAGTGCTAGGATTACAGGCATGAGCCACCACGCCTGGTTCTGGAGCTGCACAGTGGGCACCCACATCCAGAGCCACAACCACACAGCATGTGGGTCTGGGGATCAAACTTGGGACCTTGTACTTGCCAGGTATGTTCTTATGCCTCTGAGTTATCTCTCTGGCCCCAGTGGTTCTCTCCTTCAAGCATTCTTCCCCCAACTTTCAGAATACTGCACTCTGTCTAACTTACCACTGACTATCTCAGTCTGCTTCTCTGGTTGCTCTTCAAATGTCCTTGTTCCTATGATTCTTCTCTCCCAACCTTTACTCCGTGGGCAGTCGCATCTACAGCTATGGATTAAATTGTAAGCTGCAGATAATCCCCATCTTGGCTTTGATGGTTATCTTTGTAACTGTCCTTGGAAATGGTTACTTGGATGTCCCATGTTTTTCAGTGTATCCCAAACCTAAATTCCTCCTCCTCTCCCAAAGTATTTTCCAGAGGGTAGACCCACTAGCTGGGCTATGAAATGTGATGTCATTCTTGACAACTTCCTCTTTTACTTCCTAACTACACCTAGCCAAACATTAACCTGATGACCCTTTTTCTTAAATATCATGCAATGCACATCTCCTCTCCTCCTTCCACTGCGCCCTTCCCAGACCAAACAACTGCCATCTCTCAATCTAGCTTCCTATCACAGCCTCCTAAATCCAAGAAATAGCTCACTTTCAGTCTATCCTCCACACTACAAGAATGTTCTTTCTAGAATGCAAAATACCAATCTGGTTACAGTGGAGCCCCTTAATGTTGCCTTTAGCATAAAGTTCTTATAGATTTTTGGACCTGGTATGAACTTTCCTACTCAGTCTCATTGTCCTCAGACCCTCCCGATGCAATACTCCGTCCCTGCTACAAGAGATCCTCAAGCACCTGATGTGCACTCCTGCTCTGCTCCTGCTGTGGGGAGCACCTGTCCAGACTCTCTTGGCTCAGCCAAGTCTTTCTTCCTAATAACCTCACCCCCACTCCATTCCCAGGTGACCATTACCCTGCTTCCTAGCACCACATAGCAGTTAACATTGTCCAGCATTTCATATTAATAAGATTATAAACATTTCTCTTTCTTTTCCTCTAGCATCTTTCATTAAGCATTGTCATACTAAAGTCTAATCGTGTTGTTGGATGTATTAATAGTTCATTGCTTTTTATTGCTGAGCAGTATTCCAAAGTGTGGATGTAAAGTCACATACCACATAGAAGTCAGTGACAGACATTTACAACAGTGATAGAAAAGATAACATCTATTGATGTCATAGCTGTTTTTATCCAAGTACATTCTATGATTTTGTGCAATAACAAATGTCCTACTGAAGTGTTTCTCAGAACATATCCACATTATTTAGGGACACATGACTGTACCACCAGTTATTGATTCACTTCTTGTTGGGTATTTGGGTTGTTTCCAGAATTTAAGTAGAACAAAGAAAGATGCTATGAACATTCATGCAAACTTGCATGAATGATTAAAATCAAGCTGCTATAAACATTCATGTACAAATCTTGTATGGATATGTGCTTTTATTTTTCTTGGGTAAACACATAAGTGGCACTGGCTACAACATATGGTAGATGTATTGGATCAAATAATGATTCTCCCCAAAATATCTCCACTGTCTTTAACTCCAGAACTCTGGGAGGCTTAGGCAGAGGGAGCTCAAGTTTAAGCCTCACCTGCACAATTTAGTGACTTAGCAAGATTTTGTTCAAATTTTTTTAAGAAGTAGTTAAAAGGACCAGAGATTTTAGGTTCCAAGGCTATCTCCACTGAAACCTCAGAATGTAACTTTGCTGGAAAGAAAACTTTGAAGATGTAAGTGGGCTCATACCGGATGAGGCCCTAAATTCAATGACTAATGCCTTATAAGAAGGCCAAATAAAGACAGTAAAAGAGAGACAGGAAAGAAGTCCTTGTGATGACAGAGGCAGCGATTACAGTGGAGCATCTATGAGCCAGGTAATACGAAAGACTGCGAGCAGCCACCAGAATCTGGAAGAAGCATAGGTGAGAAACTCCCTCAAATCCTAAAGAAGGAGGCAAGTTTGATTCTGAACTGCTGGCATACAAAACTGAGAATGAATTCCTGTTGATGAAGCCACTCTGTTCATGGCACTTTGCTAAAGTAAGCCTGGGAAATTAATACAGTAGCTGCACACTTTGGGAAGTTTTAAGTTTATTTTATGGTATTTACCTAGTTGCAGAACACAATATTTTGATAAACATATACATAGTGAAGTGGCTATTATAGTCAAAGTCAAACAGATATGTCTGTCATCTTCCAATGTGTAAATGCAGCAAGAGGACCTAACACCTACCCTCATAGCAAGTTTCCAATATATAATACAATACTAACCATAGTCTCTATGCTGTACATTGATTCTCAAACTTTGTTTACCTTATACCACATCAAATTTGTACTTTTGCTTATTTATTTATTTAATTTTAATGTATTTGGTACAGGGTCTCACTATGCAGCTCAGACTCATAGTGATTCTCTTTGTTTTCTGCCTCCCCAGAGCTGAGATTACAGGAGTGCACCACCACACCTGAACTAGGTGGCTGGCTCAGCAAGCCCAAGGGTGGAGGCCCAGTGCAGCATGTGGTGCAGGGGATCAAACCCTGGTCCCTGCGCTGGCTTAAGCAGGAGCTTAGTCTGCTGAGCTATCTCTCTGGCCTTCAGATTTGTACTTTTGTACCTACTTACCTGTATTTCCACCTGATATCTCCTTTCTTCTTTGTTCATCTTATTTAAAAAAATTGCATCTACAAGTGAGAGTGTGCAGTATTTTTCTTTTTGTGTGTGGCCTACTTCACAAAGCATAATGTCCTTCAGTTTTATACCTGCTATTGCAAATGGCAGTCTATCTTTTAAGGCTGAGTAAAATCTGCATGTGTGAACAAATATTATCCTCTTCATTTTATACAGAGAGAGATAAAGGATAAGGGAGCCTAGGCAGTGTATCGGTAAGCAGCAAAACCACATCCTCTTTCAACCCTTCTAACAGGGCCTCATAAAAAAAAGGACAAGGATGAGGATAATGATCATCTACTCAAAGGCTAAAAGGCTGTCTACCACAAATTTCCACCTCAAAGCTACAATGCTTCAGAAAGACATGAAAACCAGTGGCTCTTTTCTGAGTCATCTAAATGTTGAATAAGAAATGTGCTCGTAGGCCGGAAAGCTGTCTTCACTCTCTTCATTACACTAATTGCTCTGAAGATGAAATAAGACCTGTTTCCTGTCAGGGTCTACCCAGCAGTGATGGCGGCAGTGGTGGCAGCTGCACAGCAAAGTGACTGGAAAGATAAAAGAGGCTTTTATTCCAGACAAGGGAGGACCGCAGTAAAAGAGATGTGAGAATCCTTGGGGCAGACAGTAGAGGGCAGCTATATTTATAATTTTCTGAAGGGGGAGGGACCTTGGGAGGTGAGGTGATGATGTTATGATGGCTCATTGGAGATCATGTTGGCTGCTGTGGAAGGGATGGAGGGAGTGCTGGGAAGAAGAACAAGGAAGAGGAGGAGAAGGAGAAGGAGAGGAA
>NW_004524608.1:13070654-13072902 GCF_000260255.1 Octodon degus
TGAATGGGAGTGAAGTCATCATGGTGATGGCTCAGTCCCATGTGGAAGCTGGTCCCAGGTATGTCAGTCATAGTGAGAATCTCTTTGGTAGTAAAGGCCTGAATCCTTGGTTGGAGAAACCTTTAAAAAGCTTAAAAAGGCAAGGTGCTATGAGTAAAAGCATCATTATCATAATTAGAGGGCCCAGAAAAAGAAACACAAAAAGAGTCCAGGATCCAAATGTGTCACTCCACCAGGTGAGGGAGTGGGGTTAGGATACCTTAGTTCTTAGTAACTTGGTACCTTAGTTCTTAGTTCTTGGTGTTCAAATCAGTTATGAAGGCACTTTACCTTGTCCATGACTATCCCAGACTCGTTTATGAAGTAACAACATTCTTCACCCAGCATGGCACAGATCCCCCCTTTTTCAGCTGTCAGGGCATCTGGAGCTCAGTGGTTTTGGAGGGCAACAGCAGCAAGATTTTTGTGGCACCTGAAAGTCATCTGGGCAAACAGTCCAGAGTCCAATAGTAAAGGAAATGAACAGCAGAGAGTAAGGGATCAGGAACCAGATAGGGAAGCAACACATGACTTACCCTGAGATTTTTGAGTCCTTGGTTAGGCAGAGGTGTGTAGGCAACAGGAGTTGGGTGGACCACTCAGGAAGGTGGGGTTGTCTGGTGGAGGGGAGTTGTTTGGGCACCATTTGGCACAAGTAATGTGGAACCAGGAGGGCAGGCCAGTGAATTTTATAGCTGTTGGTGTTGAAAGAATAAGCAGGTGGGGGCCTGTCCACATAGGATCTAATCCTGTAGGCTTAGAGGATTTAAGACAGTAACTCTCCGGAAATATAGATGGTGTTAATTGAGTGGTATCTACTGGTTGTAGGAAGCAGGTATCCGCATGTTGTCACAGCAGATATGGGAGAAAAGATAGAACAGGAATATACTCAGCAATGGGAGGGAGGTTATCAGGAGTGGGGAAGCTGAGAAGCAGGATAGGTCTACTACACATGAACTCAAATAGACTTAGGATGGTGGGGTCCCTGGGGAGAGCCCTAAGTCTAGTTAGTGATAAGGAAAGGAGCTGAGTCCAGGCTTGGTGTGCCTCTAAGATGAGTTTTGTGAGATAAGACATTAAGAGTCCATTTGTGTTTTCTACTTTACTAGAGGACTGTGGATTGTGGAGGACCACCTGAGCAGCTCTCCTTGAAAGAAGAGCAGTCATCTCCATTTTGGCTGAGCCTAACCATACTTCCTTGTATTGATATGTACAGAGCTGGCTAGGAATTCTCTTTATTCCTTCAAATGGCCTTAAGCAATGCATATTAGTCTAGCTAAAGAACTAGTGGTTGTCTTTGAAGATTGCATGCTTGTTTCCCTCACAATCCACACCTGCTGTTCTTTAATATGAGCCAGGTCAAGACAGAATGAAGAACCAGTGCTCCATGCTGTTGGCTGGGATAGAGCCTTGAGATTGAGGATATGACTTCCTGGGCTTGAAAGATTACACATCAGAGTTGAAGCACCAGACCCCAAAACATTAGATACTATCTCAATGGTATAATGCAAATTACTTTTTTCTGCATATCCTTCTCTCTGCCTATGACAAAGGTAAATGCAGGCTACCCACCTAGCTCAGCTCACAGTATTCACCTACATCCCACAACTCATTCATCCTCAAACTATTCCTCCTTCACAACTCAGTAAAACCTGGATGCAGCCCTGGGTCAGCCTGTTTCAGAAAGCCATCCTCATGGCTGGTTTTAGGGCCCCTTGACTCCCCATAAATATGCTTTAATGTCTTCATTTTTGCCAAGGGTTGCACTAGCAATGGTAGGTTGGAAATAACTAGTTGGAATTCCAATAATGTACTTTGGGAATTACAAGTATAGACTTCTTGGACCAAGACAAGAACCAGGAGGGGCATCCTTCATGGATGATATGGTATATGTAGGTGCCAAGTGATATTAAGGTTTTAAGTCACCTGTTGAGTGATTTGGGAAATAAATTCTGGGCCATTATCTGACTGAATAATCTGAGATAGCCCAAATCTGGGAATAATATATCCTGTATGAGAACTCTAGCCACTATATCTGCAGTTTCTTGAGTAATGAGAAAGGCCTCTATCCACCCTGAGAAAGTGCAGATGAAAGTGAGAAGGTACCTCTGCGTCTCGTACTGAGGCATGTGTATAAGCTCTATCTACCAGTCTTCTCCCGGGGTGTGTCCATGAAGCTGGTGGGTTGGGAAAGAGGAGGGTGGTAGAT
>NW_004524608.1:13073497-13088249 GCF_000260255.1 Octodon degus
TACTAAATGTGTACTTAGAGTCTGTGTAGATATTTATAGCTCTGTCTTTGGCTAGTGTGAGGGCACATGTAAGAGCTATAAGCTCTGTCTTTTGTGAGGATGTCCCAGTAGTAATGGGCCTGCCTCTACTATAGTTGACCCATTCACTATGGCATGTCCTGCCCTCTCCTGGGTGCCTATGTCTGTTGAGCTGCCATCTATAAACTATATATCAGAAACTGTGGGAAGGGGGGTGCTGTCTATGTGGGGGAAGGGAGACGGGGTCATCTGTAGGACCTCAACACAACTATGTCAGGGACCTTCATCAGAGGTGGGGAGTAAGGTAGTGTGACTGAGAGGGCTACTGGTAGAAATAGTAATGGAAGGGTCCTCTATGAACATAAGGCAGATCTGTTGTATAGGGGAAGGGGTCATTAAGGCCAGAAGTGTCTTATGTGTAAGCTCACTGAGGTGATGGAATGAGTGGACTGTGATAGACTGTCCTAAAGTAAACTTTTGTGCCTCCTATGTTAGTATAGCTGCTTCTATGAGAGCTCAAAGACATGGAGCCCATCCACAAACTGTACTGTCTAGTTGTTTAGAAAAATATGCTACTGCCTGAAAGGATGATCCCTTTTTGTGTCCTAGAACACCCACTGCATTTTGGCACTGAGAAGAAGTGTATAGGGTAAAAGGTTGGGTTGGGTTAGGTCGAGTGAGGGCTGGGGTTTTTAGAAGAGCCTGCTGTAGTTTGTGAAAGGAGAAATGTACAGGAGCAGTAGGGTCTAGGGGTTCTAACAAGGAACATTTTGATGCCTTGTAGAGGGACTGTGCTAGGGAAGCAAAATTGGGAACCTAGAGGTGAAAGAAGTTAGCTAAGCCAAGGAAGAATAGAACTTGCTTTTTTATTATTAATTTTGAACTTGCTTTTTGTGGTGGGCACCTGAAGGTCACAAATAAAGACTTTGCGATCAGCAGTGATCGTGCAAATAGTGAGGGTGGGGGCAAGTCCTATACATTTGACTTTGGGTGAAGCTGTCTGGGCTTTTCTGGAGAGATCCTATAACCTTGTTGTGACAGGAAATTGAGGAGAGCAGCTGTGTGCTGCACAGCTAAGGCATGAGAGGGGGAGCAGGGGAGGAGGTCATCAATATACTAAACGAGTAGTCTCAAGGTCAGCAGAAAGAGCTTGGCTAAAGAAAGGGGGACTATCTCTGAACCCTTGAGGCAAGACTGTCCATGTAAGCTGTTGAGATCTAAGAGGACCTGGATCAGTCCATGTGAAAGCAAAGAGGTCCTGACAATCTGGTGTAAAAGAATGGTGAAGGAGGCATCTTTGATGTCTAGAACAGCAAAGTGAGTAGTGGAAGGAGGAATATGGGAGAGCATGGTATAGGGGTTTGGCACCACTGAGTGAGTATGAGTAACTGCCTTCTTGATGACCCTGAGATGTTGGACCAAATGACAGGAGCCATTGGGTTTGAGTACAGAGTGGGGGTATTACATGACAAGTGGGTAGTTCTAAGAAAACCACTGGCAAGGAGACAGCTAATTATAGGTTTTATTCCCCATTGGTGTTTAGGGGCAATGAGATATTGGGGAACATAAAGGAAAGCTGAGGAATCCCTGAGACTGGGAAAGGAGCATTGGGGGAAGGGCCTGGCACTGTAGAGCAAACCAAGAGTACTTGTTTTGCTCCACATGTCTCAGTAAAGGAGGGACATGACTCAAAGTGCACTAAAAACCTGAATATAAGAGATCTCTTGCCATTTGCCATTGTGGTGACAGTATCTGTCCAAATCAGCAAGGAGTTTGGAATCAAAGGTCTCCCCCTCAGGCCACTGGCTGCCTTTGTCTAGTTTATACTGTGGCCAAGCTGTCTGGCTGTAAAAAAAAAAAAAAAAAAATGGTCATACATCTTCTTGAAGTATGGCAAAATTGTGGGCTGCTCCCTTCATAAGGGCTTTGCCTTTGTCCAGTATGTTAATGAGAGAAACGTCCGAGCTGCTGTAGCTGGAGAGGATGGCAGAATGATTGCTGGCCAGGTTTTAGAGATTAATCTGGCTACAGGGCCAAAAGTGAACAGAGGAAAAGCAGGTGTGAAACGATCTGCAGGGGAGATGTATGGCTCCTCTTCTGACTTGGACTATGACTTTCAATGTGATAATTATGACAGGATGTACAGGTATGTTCCTCCTCCTCCTATTGCTTTGGCTGTAGTGCCCTCAAAATGCCAGCATGTATCAAGAAACACCTCCCAAAGAGGCATAAGTGGCTTCAATTCTAAGAGTGGCCGGTGGGGATCTTCATCCAAGTCTGGAAAGTTGAAAGGTGATGACCTTCAGGCCATTAAGAAGGAGCTGACCCAGGTAAAACAATATGTGGATTCTTTACTGGAAAGCCTGGAGAAAACTGAAAAGGAACAGCGCAAATAAGCAGTGGAGATGAAGAATGATAAAACCAAAGAGGAGCAGACCAGCACCTCCCAGAAGAAAGATGAAACTAATGTGAAGGTGGAGTCTGAGGGTGCTGCTGATGACTCTGCTGAACAGAGGGATCTACTAGATGATAATGAAAATGAAAATTGGGTGGAGAACCAGCTGGAATTGATCAAGGATGATGAAAAAGTGGCTGAGGAAGGAGAGGATGACAGAGATAGCGCCAATGGCAAGGATGACTCTTTAGCACATAGTTTGGTTTAGAAGTCTTGTCCCATTATTTCTTTATCTAGGTGCTTGTCTAAGATCAAAATCTCATCCGATCCCCTCCCCTAGTATCTTCAGCACATGCTCACTGTTCTCTCTGTGTCCTACCATGTTCATAATTGCCCTGCGCCTAGTACCATTTTTACTTCCTTTGATGCTCCTAGTAGTTTTGTTACATCTTCTCCCGTAATTTTTGCTTTTTAATTTTGATACCTCTTTATGGCTTAACAATAAAAAAGTTGTATGGTTTTTAAAAAAATAGATTGGCTGGTGCTGGGTCTACCCAGCAGTGATGGTGGTGGCAGTGGCAGAGGCACAGCAAAGCCACAGGAAAGGTAAAAGAGGCTTTATTGTGGACACAAGAAGACCACAGGAAGAGACTGAGAAAATCCTCAGAGGCAGACAGTGGAAGGCAGCTATATTTATAGTTTTCTAAAGGGGGAGTGAGTTGGGAGGTGAGGTGATGACGTTGCAACGGCTTATTGGAGATCATCTTGGGAAGTGAGAAGATGACGTTGTGATAGCTCATTGGACATCATCTTGGCATGCTGTAAAAGGGACGGAGGGAATGCTGCGAAGAAAAGGTAGTTGATCTGGACTCATGGCCACCTTGCGGTGATTCAGCTGGTTTCCACATGGGCCAGACCCATCATTTCCCCTCTCCTCATCCCTCTCATAGTCAGAGCCCAGCTACTTCAGAATATTATCTGCCAATGGTTCAGGAAACCTTGCTTGTTTGTTTGTTTATTTTTTCCCAAACCCCTCTTATTATAGAGAAGATAAAGCTGAACTCCTTAGCAAGAGCAGGGCTTCACCTTGGGAGGTAGCCCAAGGTCCCAGTGCCTCACCTCATTTCTCATAGTGGCCCAGGGACTGTCCTTCCTTCCAGCCAGTCATGCCTCCTCAGGCTGTCTCTCATACAAGCACTTTCCCCTCTAATCTTTGTTTTTTTTCTCACAACTTCTTCCTTCAAACACCCCAGGGCAACTTGACTGAGCGTTACACTTTCATAAGCCATTCACCAGCTTCCTTCCTCAAGCTCATGGCTGGCACAGAAGTGTGCCCAGGAGGTTACAAGCCCACATCTTAACCCACAGGGATCATGAGTCTGTGGGCAAATGCTTTCTATTTTGTCCTGGGACAGACATATCCAGGGCCTCTGAGGTTCCTGCAGGGCTGCAGCAGGCTGTTTTCCCTCCCCACTTCCCTCCCTCCCATTTCCACCCTGCTTCCTGCTGGAATTTCCTCTGAGGCTGGGTTTATGGGGCTAGAACTGCACTACTTGAAAACAATGATTTATACTGACAGATAAGTAGCTCTGTCACCCAAGGTCCCATCCTTCCTTCCTTCTTTCCTTTCTTTCTTTCTTTCCTTCTTTTTCTTTCTTAATTTTCCCTTTGTTTTTTCTTTCCTCTTATGTTTTAAAGGCTGATGTCAAGGTCCTGTTCAGGAAAGGATTAAAGCTTGTTCCTGCAAGTATTAAATACTTCCAGTATTCTGCTGGTTATTGGAACTACAGTCTTGTCAGGGTTTGCCTACTTATTAGTTGTTTGGGGAGTAACTTTTGTGGGGTTAAGGCATAACCTGGATTGCATCACTTCTCACTTCTGAGCAGGGCTTCTCAGCTATGAGGTGGGTATTTTGCTGGATATGGGAAATCAAAGAAGATGGGAGTAGAAGACTATTTTAAAACAGAAAGGGGTTCAACTGGAAGAATGTCTGGGTTACTCTGGTGCAGGAGGATGCAGGCCAGGGCGAGTCCAGAGCCTCCCAAAGCACTTGGGCTCCCAGAGCAGCTTCTTTGACTCTCGACTGTCTGCTGCCAGACCCGCAGTGTTTACCAGAACCCAGGGATTTGCAAACCCAGATGTCAGACTTCCTGTCCCAGAGGTTTCTAGTTAGTTCACCCCTAGGTCCTCGGTGGCCTCCCTCCAGAGACAGCAGGAAGGACTGAGATTCACGCACAGAAGAATGCACCCTTCAGTCCCACCCCTCCCCTGTCCCCACCCTAAAGGCAGGAATTTCTGGGAAGTGCAGATGGTGCACTCCCTTCTACCTCCTCCTTCTACCTCCAGGCCGGGTGCGTAGGGCGGGGAAACACTGCGACTCCGTCTGTCTCCCAGCCCAGAGTCCCAAGAGTGTGAGTGCGTGCTGTGGTGACCAAGAGTGGGGCGTGAGTCCCCGGCCAGGCGAGGGCTGCAGTCCCCCCTCCCCAGGAGCAGGCCCCGGGGTTTCCGGGGAGTTCTGGTCCCGAGGACAACGCCCCATGCCCTGTGAGCCCAGTGGCTAGCGATGCTCCTGTTGCCGCTTTCGCTGTTGCTGCTGCTGGGGCCCCAGCGGGGCTGCGCAGACCTTGTGGCGAAGACGCTGACCCCAGAGAGGGTCCTTGAATATCAGGGTGAGTGTCCCCAGGGCCAGGGCGCCCGATCCGTACTCGGGAGCCAAGGGGTGGTCGCGGAAGCGAGACAGCGGAGGTGCCTGCAAGCAGCGGTGCATTCCCATCCCCTGCCCTCTCCAGGGGTGGTCGAGCCTCTCCCCAGGCTGCACACCCCTCCTCTGCCTGGGGGCGCGGCGAGGGGCGGGACCGGTTCCCCAGTACTTAGCTTTGGTAGCGTCCTGGCCACCTGGACCAACCTCGGATAGAAGGAGTTTCAAAGTGTAGCTTTCCTAGAGTTGTTAGGGAGGACCACCTCTTGGATAAATGCTTACAAAAAGCTTTCTCGTTTTTACCCCTCCCAAAGCGATGCACGGGCAGGCACCACCCCTGCGGAGCTGCCTCTGCAAGACCCAGGCTTCTCCACTTTGTCACTTTGTTAGCACTTCTAAAATGAGGTGAAGGAGAGGAGCCCCAGGAGTTGTGAACTAACCCAGGTTGCTCACTTTGATTCCCAGTTGCCCTCTGCAGAAAAGTGAGACCAGCTAAGGCTACCCCTCCCCCAAGGAAAAAACCATGCAAGTTCACACAGAGCAACTGAACGTTTCTTGAGCATGTACTATATAGTAAGGGACCCTAAGAAGACCTGATAAGGGTTGTGTCCTTCAGGGCACCCTTCCAGAATGGGTCGCCTCTGAATCTCAGAGCCTAAGCCAGTGTGTGAAGGAGATACAGGGGGAAAATGCAGCTCCCAACCTGAAAGGGACGAGTTCATGTTCTCTAAAACCAAAGAATAAATTTTAGGAACAAACGGAGGTTAAGAGTAGAATATATTTATTGGGGAAAGAAAGCTCCTTTCCTAGAGAGGGACAGAAGGGGGATCCTGAGCTGGTTGTCCTGAGGGAAGCTGTCTCCTCTGAGGACTTTTATAAAGTAAAACCATGCAGTGAGGTGGGTCTAAGGTGGAAACCATGAGAACTCGCTTAGGTGGGCATGAGTTAGGACAAAACTATGGTCAACCAATGAGATCACAAGACCATTGCTCAGGTAAAATTGATTAAATCCAATACCAAATAAGGAAACGAGTCACATAGCAAGCGGGCATAATATGAGACAGGGTCTCTTCCTTTTGGGTTGGGTTGGCGACTCATGTGGGCTCTTTCAAGATGATTGATACCTGTTTAATAAGAATATCGATCACACCCTGCCATGCAGGCCCCAGGGCAAGCTGAGACCTGAACTGAGACTGCGCATGTGCACCTGTAATCCCAGCACTTGAGAGGCTGAAAACAGGAGGATCACTAGGAGTCCCATCTGTGTAGTGAGACCCTGTAGATCCTGTACTAAATACATAAAGAAAAGGCACCACATTTTAAGAATAATGTAGATATGTTTGCAATCAAGTTTTTCTGATCTACACAATGGTAGAAAAAGAAAAACTTAGCAGACACAGGCTCTGAAGCACTGTCTACTCTGTCCATACATTCTTCAGATGCAGAAGCCCAGCGCAGGTGCAGCCGCTGTAATTAGCCATGCTCTGGGGTGCCGCAGTTGACCATGTACTTGCTGAACCGCACTGATTCATCTTAGCTGTGACTGATATCCACAGAGCCTCCGACGACAACAACAACCACAACCACAACAATTCCCATTTTAGTTTCTTTCTTTCTTTTTTTTTTTTTTTTAATTTAGTACAGGGTCTACGGGTTCTCACTACATGGATGGGACTCATAGTGATCCTCTGTTTTCAGCCTCTCAAGCACTGGGATTACAGGCCCCCACCAGTCTCAATGGCAATCTCAGTGCACCCTGGGAGCAGGGCCTGCAGTCATTTTAGTTTCATATTCACTAATATGGATATATAATCACAGCAGATCTGAATTATTTGAGCAGTATTTGTGACAGTGATTGATTTGCTATTCATTAAAGCATACTAGCCATGGGAGGCAGGTGACAGGTTTTATCACCTGACTTTTCAATCATTTATCCATAATTTTGTATTCAAATATCATTATGTGCAGAATCATACAGTAGTAGTTAACTTCCTGAACTTTGAAGCCAGGTTGTAGAGAGTTCAAACCCCAGTGAGGCCATTTATCGACTTTGTGACCTTGAGCAAGTTACTTAGCCTAGTCTCGTTACACCTCGGTTTCCTTATTTGTGAGGATGAAATTAATCATAAAGTTTGCCTACATGGTGTCCTTGTGCTGCAGTGTCACCATGGTGCTCCTTCTTCTGGCCAGTCCAGAGCATCTTCACAGATTAGCAGCCGTGTCCCAGTTCTTCACGGCCTTGAGCGCTGTGCTTGTAGTTCTGGAGTCTGTCTCTAGCCTCTAACTGACTGTACCAGGGCACTTTTTTTTTTTCTTTGTCTTTTTGAGACAGGGTCTCACTATGCAGTTCAACCTGGCCTTGAGCTCACTTTGTAGCCCAGGCTGGTCTCAAACTTGAAAGGATTCTCCTGCCTCAGCCTCCCTAGTGCTAGGATCAAGGGTGTGCACCATCTCATCCAGCCCAAGGGACTTTTGGGGGTTTGCTTTCCCTCACCCAGAATCTCAGTCACCCTTCCACCCAGCATTAACATTTGTGAATGCTTGTTAACAAATCTGGCAACATACGCATTTGTGTATGCCAGACACTGGGAGGGCAGCAGGGAAGCAAGAAGGACATCCTGGCCAAGAGTAGCAGAGTCGCTGCAGAAGGACATGGATGGGGAGCAAGTAACAACATTTCCAAGCCACTCTGAGAGCTGAGAGTCATGCTCATCAAGTGGCCCCAGTCAACGTGGTAGGTAGGAGGAGGGTGACCTCCAAGCTCTTCTGCACAGACAGCGGCCAAGGAAAATGTGGGTGCAGATGTGCTTGCTTGGAGTCTATGGGCTCTTCTCTAAAGGGAAGAAAGTAATAGAGGGTAGGAAGAGGGATCCTCCTCACATCCTGTACCAGCGGGAAGAGACCTGGCCTCAGCAGCTCGCTCACTCTGTCTGGTAGTGAGTGCTTTGTTTCCTGGTTTGGGCTCAGAAGTAATCCCTGAGATATGTATACTGGGGGTGCAAAGAGTTTACTTTAGAGGTGATCCTCGAAAACATGGTCAGGGAGTGAGGAAAGGAGACAGGGCAGGGAAGAAAGCCATTACTGCACTGGCAGTGGGGCTCACATCCACAGGGGACCCTCGGAGGCCCTGTGTAGCTCTTGGTGGACCCCTGACAGTCAAGAGGCTGGGGTCTTTCTCCACTGCCCCTCACACTGACGGAGGGTCACTCCTGGAACGTTAATCCCTGGGTGCTTCAGACCTGCCTGAAACACCCTCAGCACACACACAGAAAAGGAGTCAGACTGCAAGTACCCAGAGGTGGGTGAGCTCCAGGGCAGCTGTGAGTGCGGAACAAAGCAATCTGCCTCACACCTCTGCACTGTGGAGATGGGAACATAAGCCTCCATACGGTCCCCAAGAAGCTGAGAGCCCAGCAAGAGATGCAGAAACATAAACAAATTACAAAACAGAATGGTAGGTGTTACATTAACAACAAATGAGCAAAGTGTCGAAGCAGTGCAGACGAGGGACTGGCCTGCCAAGCTGGAACTCACAAAAGGTATTTGTTTTTCTAAATAATAAGTAAGTAGCTGCTGTATAGGAAAAAAGAGGTAGATTGTACCTGGCAAACGTTTTTGTTTTTTTTGTTTTTTTTTTTTTTTATGTGAAAGGCACCAAAGCATGTGTTAGCTACAGTAAAATGTCAGTGAACTGGAATTTCCTCTCCTGCACTCTTAGGTTCAAGGAAAGAGGCCATTAAGACTCACTCAGGCAAATGGGAGGTGCCCATCCCAGGGCCTCCAAGAGGACCCAGGAACAGGGTCACCTGTGCATTCAGACTGCCTAGGAACTAGAAAGTTCCAGTGGACTAAAACAGCTGCTTTTGTTACTCTCATGGGTGTCTCCATGGTGTCCCTGCTGGTTTCTCCTGTCCTTTGGTTTCTTCTGCTTCTAACATCAGAACCTTTCATATGTACCTCCCATAACTCCCTTCAGTTTTCTAGGAGAGAAGTCTGACAACCTGCACAGGGAGTGCAGGCTGGGCCTCAACCTCTGCCCTTGAATCAAAGCCCTTCTCATGACTAACTGGCTAGAGAAGGATGGGAAGTGCCTGCAGGGATGTTGTGTCATCAAGGGAAGTGGCTGGGGTAGGTCTCCAGGAGAAAGTCACTGCCAGGACAAGAAGCCGTGAGAGACAGGAAGTAAAGAATTCAGCTGTAGGCACTCTGTGTCTAAAAACAAAATTCGAACGGGGTAAAGCTGAGAATGGGCTCATGGGTTTAGGCAAAGGCGAACCTGATCACATTTTTAAGTTTAAGACTTGAAAAGAGTAATTCTGAAGGATTGCAAAGAGACCATCTGGGTATTTAAAGTTGAGCTAAATCAGTCCTGGCAGGAGGGCCAGCCAGATAGCTTAGTAGCCTAAATTGCCTGCTTAGGTGCACTGTGCCTTGCAGGCCCTGCCCCTGGTGCTGGCTGAGGGGAATGAGACTGGGGGTGTTAGTGCATGGAGTAATCCTAGCACTTGGGAGGCTGAAAACAGAACCACTATAAGTCTGATCTGTGTAGTGAGACTCGGTAGACCCTGTACTAAATACATTAAAGAAAAAAAAAAAAGAAAGAAAGAAAGAAAGAAAAGAAAAGTAGTCCTGGCAAGAATAGGGCAAGAAGAAAGTTTGGGTTCAAGAAATAGTGTTTAAATGATCAATAGTAGAAGGAGATTGGAGAAATTACAGATTAGGAAGTATATTGGATATGCAATGGAAATTCCATGTTTTGAAGATGGATCTATTCTATGTGGTGGCCAGATTTAAGAAATGGTTGGCGGAATGGTCACTAAGGTGGAGAGTAGGTGAAAGAAGGTCCTCATAGCAGAGGACACGAAGGAACCAGGCATCCAAAACAGAGCTAGAGCTGGAGGCAAGAATTAAGGACTCTCCTGCCAATGAGCCACTGTAAAAAATATACTCTATAATATAACCTATAGAAATACACTTTATGAGACAAAACTGTATATATATATATATATATATATATATATATATATATATGTACAGTTTCAACTGAAAAAATACTTACATCATGCTTTATGCTGTATGCTTCTTTTTCTTTTTTTTCTTTTTTTGCAGTACCAGGTATTGAACTATACTTCTTTTTCTACTGTATTCTATTCTACATTTGTCTTGTCATACTTAGCATGACATGCTAAATTCATTTCATGACTTAATTAGTGGACCACAATCCACAGTGAACCGAGTACTGGGTCAGCATATTGGGCCATCTGTGTAGAAGCTGAACACTTGGTCACTGGGGAGACAACAGGGAGCCTGCTGCAGCCAGAGTCATAGTAGATGTGGGGAAGAGTGTTCAAAGCAGTGGACACAGGAGTAGGAAATGGGAAGGCCGTTGCCTCTTGGGAAAGGCTTCTGGGAGGAGAAGAGCTGGTTCCTAGAGGCAGCAGCAGGAGATCCCTTGGCCCTGAGATTCCCAGCCCTGAGATTCCCACCCTCCTTTGCCCCACCTCATTTCATTTCTAAAACAGGGTAAAAATGACCCCTTTCAATGCTTCTAGTATTTTCTATTATTTGAGGAAAGGTTACCTTGTGCTGTTTTAGATGCACTGCCATACTGAATCCTCACTACAGGGAGGACTGGAATAAAGTAGTATCATCATACTCTTCTAAAGATGGAGCCAGGTTACATAACTTGTGTCCACAGGCCCTTGTTGTGGCTTCTAACCAGTCACTCAGTGCTAACTCAGAGAATCCCTTGAAACACTCCACACCCCCCTGAGCTACTTCACTCTGTATCCTGCTGCATGATGGGAACATGGAAATGGATTGTGCCCAGAGGGAGCACGAGGCCAGCTGCTTGCCCCCTTCCCCTCTGTCCTGTCTAAACTCCCAATTCCGTGTATGGAAGGGAGTATTCTCTTAAAGCAGAAACATGCAAAGCTATTAATTTATTTCTTGAGCTTGTCAATTCCTCTCTTCCTAGAAAATGAGCCCTTAACCCAATCTGGAGCCTTAGAATCTAGGTGAAAGCATGATCAGTGGGTGGAGTAGCTTCTTTTTCTAGCCATAAATCACCTCAACTGTCTGGGCTGATCTCGTCCCTCTCATCCATCACTTTCAGCGTCTCCTGGCTTCCCGCTTGTCTCATCCCACTTCTCACACCAGCCCTTTCTTCCTAAGCTGTGTGAGTCAGCATACATTTCCCATTGTCCTGCTCGGTTTTTACTCTTTTCCATTAAGCCTCTAACCTCTTCCCATTGGTGGTTGTACACTAACTGACACTTCGTAAGGCAGGTTCCAAACCAAGGTTGAGCAGCATGGATAGCTCTTTTGTCCCCTCAGCTCTAACTTCTTGACATAAACAATTTGCTTATTTATCTTTGGTTTTCTGAAGCAACAAAGCCTTTGTGTTCTCTCTTCTAAATGCATCTCTATGCATCAAGTCCTCAAGCAATCTATCAAAGTAATATATTTGAGACACTTATAGACTCTTCCCTCTATTTACTTTCAGAAATTATTTTTGAAAGCTTTTTAGGAAATGTGCCAATGCATAGTCAGGAATATAAATAATATCTTGAATTGATCAGTGTGAAAAAGAAATACTATGATTTGTAAGAGAAACAGAAGTACACATTTTAAATACTACATTGTCATTTAGGAAAAATATTTTGTAAAGCCATAGAGAAAATAGAGAATAACAAATAGAATTTCTGTAATATGACACAAAGCTAAACAAAACAAAGCATTTCTTCTTACATGCATGGCCTTGTAACTTTTTAATGTTAAAGAGAAAAAAATAAAAACAATGGTACAGAATTTGAAAACAAGATATTAGGAAATTAAAAATGATTATTATTCTGGATATTGTTATCTTCAAAGTAGTTGCTCAGATTATAAGATATTGACATGCAAAACTGCTCAAAAATGTAAGCACAAACTATAGAAATTAGTAGAGTCATTACCTTAGCTATCCTGTGTGTATGTATGTATACATATACAGGCATATATTTTTTTTCTTTTCCCTTTTCTCCTTTCCTCATCCCCATGTGACTTTTTAATTAATGATCATTTCTAATCCATGCTTCCAAACAAATATGTTAATAAAAAGTCTTGCAATTGCTAACTTCTGGGATTCTGCTCTTAAGAACTTTTTAACTATGAAAACATAAACAGGAAATTCATACTGATTACTTAACTATAAACATTGTCCTATTGTGTTGCTCTTGGGCAACATCCATGGGTGAAATTAAGGATTATTTTTGCTGCTCTTAATATTCATAGGGCAGCCTCCTGTGACCTAAGTAACCCATGACACCAGCACTGTTATGAACCTTATTGTGGAGAAGAGGAGAAAAGGCAGACACTGTTGTAGCTTCAAGCAGTCCTAGCCCAAGTGTTCAGTAGTTAGCCATTCATTCCTGTAGAACTATCCTAGTTCATTAAGGGGAGGGCTCTGTGGACATGTATCCAGAAGAGTTGTACAGGGTCCCATGCTCAGAAGAACCTGCTGCTTAGGGTTTTGTGCTAAGTGGTTTGGGGTGTTAGTAATTTTTATCTTTAAATTTGTGTACCTTGTGTAAAGTGTGTTGGAGCCCTGGAGCACACACCAGAGGCCTGGACTCAGCTCCCCACCACCCCAGGGTGAGTCTGCAGCTGCCCCAAACCACTTATGCCTCACAGTGCCTGCTGGTTCCACTCAGTGTGGTAGCCACATGGTGTTAGGTTTGGGGCAGTGGCCTAGGGCCCTAGAGTGGACACCCTGTGGCATCCTGGGGCAGGACAAAGCAGCTGCTGTCCCACTGAGCCAGCACACTGCGGATTCTATGATGACGGAACAAGGGACTGAGTATGTGCTGAGCTGCCATGGCACAGAGGTCGCTGTCCTTTGTGGCCCATGGGAAAGGCAATTGATCTGAGTTCACCAGCCAGAGCTACACATCTTCATCTTACCTTGGGCCCTGCCAGTTATGCAGCCAGGCTGAATAAGAGGGCCAGAGATAGTGATGGGTTGAATGATGTCCTTGTCCCAAATTCTATCCTTTGCTACTTGAAAATGACTTCACTGGGATATAAGATTTTCATAAAGGTAAGTGACTTAAAATGAGATGCTTAGAGTAGCCCTAATCTTATATGACTAATATCCTCACAAGACAGGGAAGTATGAACATGGAAGTCTTCAAGAATAAGTGATGTTAGGAGACATAAGCAGAAGAAAGCTGGGGAGAGAGATCTGGAACATTTCCTTCCCTCACAACCCTCAGAGAAAACCAGACCTGTCTCAGTTTTATCTCATGCTTTAGCCTCTAGAGTGATGCAAAAATAATTCCTGTTTGTAATACTTTTTGTTGTGATAACGCTGGCAAACTCATACAGAGATTAATCATATATCTGCCATTGAAAATTGCTTGTTATTTTTGCTGTTATTTTCATTTCTACCTTAAATAAATGTAATTTCTTTTAGAAGACACATACTCTTAAAGCAGTTAAGAAGGCTACAGCTCAGTGTAAGCACTTCAGCCACCGATGAGGTGATGTTTTTTCCAGAGCTGTCTTGGTTGATGGTAGAGCTGTTTTCTGCTTTGTTTAGTTTGGTAGCCCATCTTTGTATCACTTCCCCTCAGGCTTTAGCATGCAGGCGTTTGTGAGAGAAGCCTAGTACTGTCTGACTTACTGCATCTTGCTTGTGAGGAGCCTACATGTGGTGTGAGATGGTATATTCTCAACAACCTAGGGTATAAAAACAGAGCCACTAGGAATAATGATTTTTTTAAAAAATGTATTTAGTACAGGGTCTACAGGGTCTCACTACACAGATTGGACTCATAGTGATTCTCCTGTTTTCAGCCTCCCAAGCGCTGGGATTACAGGCACACCCCACCACACCCAGTCTCATTCCCTCTCTCAGCACCACAGGCCAGGATCAAACCCCAGCCACTATGCTCTGTCTAAACAGGTGCTTTAATCTGCTGAGCTATCTGGCCGGCCCTTGAATAATGATTTTTATGTCATCAATGTCTTTCGGTAGTTTCCAGTTAAACAAAAGCAAAATGATAGGGAACAGAAAAGCTAAAAGAAAGAAAAATATTTCAATTCCATTTTTAGATTTATTGGTGATACAAAGTAGTAGCAAAAAGCCCAGACAAAGGCAGAGGTGGGGTGAGAACTGGAGGAGACCAAGGGGATCAAGGACAGTCTGATAGGGTTAACCATTCACAGGAGTCCATAACAGGCAATTTGAAGGCTCACAAAAGTGCACCCCCATGGAGCTGATTAAGCTAGGTTTCATTTTTCCTATGTGTGAGAAAAAGTACTGTGTGCCTTATGGAACTTAGAGCAGTGATTTAGGGAGATTAGAGAGGGGAGGGAAGAGAACACATAAAAAGATTTAGCGAGAGGTGTCCCACAGGCCTGTGGAGGTGGTGATTATATAGGTTTGGAAGCTGTCAGAGAATAAAGAAGGCTCAGAGACAAGGACAATGCTAGGACAGGAAATAAGAAGGAAGTTCTGAGAGAAGAGACAGTGATGTTTTTAATGGGTTTAAATAATACTGAGTTAATTAACAGAATAAAATTGAGGGGCTGGAGAGATGGCTCAGTGGTCTAAAGCACCTACTTAGAACAAGCTTGGCAAAGCATCAGGGACCGCG
>NW_004524608.1:13088381-13097457 GCF_000260255.1 Octodon degus
AAAATAAAATAAAATAAAAAATTAAAAAAAAAAAGAAAAGAAAATTGATCAGACTACAAAGTCTTCAGATTGTTAAAAGACACACACTACAACTCAGCTAATTTGGGCTAAAATGCACCCTGCCATGCAGAGATATAGGAATGGCTGGCACACTTTCTCTTGTCCTGTGGATCTGTCCTTTCAAGAACCCTGCATGTTCACTGGATGCAAGCATGGGAAGTCCTCACTTGTCAACTAGAAAAGTTATTTGAAGACCTAGATTTCCCGTATTACTCAGCCATAAGTGGGACTTGATTCAGCAGCTTCCAAGATCCCTTGTATGCCACAGTCAACTTAGAAAGGCAATAAGGCGTTAATTCAGTGGTCACTTGTAAGGGACACAGACAATCCAAATTTATGAAGGTGGAAAAAGCCTATAGATCTCCAATGAAAAGTTGCCCACCTCCACCCTGGTCACTGTGTGAAATAGAAACACTACCAGCAAGGAAGTGGAGCAGCTTGAGAGGCCACAGGGAGGAAGCGGGAGCCTAGTGCAAGCTGTACAAGTGGATGGAGTGGAACAGGTTTCAAACCCAGGATAGTGAGGTAGGAGACTGATGCTGGATTGCAGCTTGCATGCCACAGATTCCTAATAGTTTACATTCAACGTCACACTTAATGTGAACCATGCGCTTGAGCTTTTCCTTGCAGTTCCTTTAACAGAGCAGCACAGAGGACAGCTGCATATGTGTGGTTGGATTTGGTGAACCCTGCATGGTATATTTACTGACTACCAGAAAGCCTTTTGCTTGTTTGAAATGCCATCATAAAACTCTATTTCTTCAGGATTTTTGTTTTATTGTCTGTTTCACATGGGACGTTATTGTTGTTGCTAACAGTATAAACACTTATCAAAGCTTAACAATTTCAGCCTGATCTTAGTCATGCAACACTTCAGATCTTCATGAAACTGGTCTTAAGAGCCATTTATGGAAGGAGGTACAAACAGGCACTGGAATCAGTCAAAAGGTGATTGGGATTGCAGTGCATTGTTCTAACCTGTACATGAGGACTCTACCTCCCATTACCATTAATGGCAATTATATTGTGCAGTTCCCACATTAGAGGAGGTCTGAGAATGTATCCCCAAAAGTGTGAGCTTAAAATTCAAGACTCAAATTTTTGGTTAGCATTTACAGCGAAGGCAGTCAAAGTGCTGTCTGTATATGCCTTTACTTGTTTATCTAGTAGGGACTCTTCAGGAAACTTGACTCTGATAAAAGTTTTAAAGTTAGGCCACAAACTAGAAAAGCATAAATAGTCTAGATTGGGGTCTCACGTTTAGATAGGAGAAAAAAATATGAACTTACCCAATTTATTTGAGTTTTTCTTTACCAAACTTACTGGAGTCATATTTATCTGCTTAGCAATTTAGGGAAAAATTTGGCAATTCTGTGGGCTTTGAGATCATCATTCTTAAAGTACCAGTGTTTTAAAATCACAAGGATTCTTGTGATTTCAGATGCTTTGGCGAGGGAAGGCTGTTTTGTTATATACTTTTAATTTGGATTCTTTGTTATGTAATTTCAGGAGGAATAGTGAACATTTGAGTCCTGGATGATACTAATAAAGTAATTGCAGAATATTTTTTGTTTGTTTATTTGTTTAAAGAGATGATTAGAAGAGGTACTAAAGGTCAGGGGAGGACCCTCAAGTGTCACTTCCTACGGGTACCACCAGGTGGCCTGTACACATCAAATTATACCAATTAGAGTCCCACACTTTGGACTTCAGGACTTCAGGGTGTCATAATCACTGGCAGGTATTTGAAAGCCCTTTGAGTACCTGAAGCCAAAACATGAGTCATTTCAATTACCTTTCCAGAATTCTCATGAATTAGTTTTCTGTCACTATAATATAATAACCAAGGCTGATTACTTTATAAGGAAAGTAGATTTACTAAGCTCCACCCTGCATGTTTACAAGAGCCCTGCATGTTCACTGGATGCAAGCATGGGAAGTCCTCACTTGTCAACTACAAAAGTCATTTGGAGACCTAGATTTCCCGTATTACTCAGCCATAAGTGAGACTTGAGGCCACTTATGGCCAGTTTTGGAACTTCAAGGCCATGCTGCTAGCATTGGGTTGGCTCTGCTGAGGATCTCAGGGGCAGAGGGAGGGGATGGGCAGTTTTGCTTTTGTCACAGCAATCTTCTCATAAGAACTAGGCAGGCTGGGGACAACCCTCTCAGGCCCCCCTCCTGTCCCTCTCTCAGACAGGAGCTTTCTTTCCCTCAATAAATATATTCTGCTCATAAAAAAAAAAAAAAAGAACTAAGCAGAGCTCCATGAGAACCATGTCAGTTCTTTCCAAGGACAGAACCTCACTGACTTAACTGCTCCCTACTTGGCCCCACTTCTTAAAGTGCCACTTCTCATATTGTGCCAGTGGAAACCCAGCTTTCAACTCATTAAACCTTAGAGGACACACACACCATAGATAGACAATAGTACCTGACATTCCATTGCTCATTTATGCTTGTCATTTTTTTCCTCCACTGAAATGTCTCTGTCTAAGGGCTGGCCAGATAGCTCAGTGGACTGAAGTGCCTGCATAGGCAGACACAGAAGTTCGATCCCCAGCATGCTGTGCCAGTCCCACTCCCGGGGTGTGCTGAGACAGTGACTGAGACAGGGCATGGTGGCGTGCATCTGTAATCCAGGTGCTTAGGAGGCTGAAAGCAGGAGGATTTCTACCAGTCTGACTTGTGTAGTGAGAACCTGTAGACCCTGTACTAAAATACATTAACAAAAAAAAAGGAAAGAAAGAAAGAAAGAAAGAAGAAAGAAAGAAAGAAAGAAAGAAAGAAAGAAAGAAAGAAAGGCCTCAAGTCTCCCTGTAGGCATGAGTCTAACCACTAATAACTCAGTCTTTCTGCAGCAATAGTCTTCAGATGGTTCCTTGTATTCATGTAACATCTTATCCCATTTAAATGAAGATTTATCTTGGGCAAGAGCTTGGACATTTGTCCTCAGTTGTCTTGGCAACTAAAACCTTGTTGGACACCATTAAATATTCAGTGATTTTTTTGTTGAATGACTCAACCTCATTCTACATTGAAGTCTCAATAGTATCTTGTCTTATGTCTTTATCTCCATTTCATCTGAAGAATAACACAGATTTTTCATAAAATTCAAGTTTTTCATAAAATGACCCTAAACCATCTCTTTCTAGCTTCATATTCTACTGTCACCAAACTCTTTGCGGAGTGAGTGTATCATCATCCCAGAGCTGATTACTGTCATTGTCTCTGTGCTTTGGTGGCATTCTCCTCATCCAGAACGTCCCCTTTGCATGATCCCTCTGTCGCCTGACCTGCATCCCTCCATCCAGAACACTGTGATGAGA
Organism: Octodon degus; assembly: GCF_000260255.1. NCBI lineage: Eukaryota > Metazoa > Chordata > Mammalia > Rodentia > Octodontidae > Octodon > Octodon degus. The sequence goes on from NW_004524608.1 coordinate 13,091,771, forward strand.
ACACGCATCTGTGCCTGTCTGTTCACCAGTGTACTGCCGATGTTACAAATACTAGCCCCTACACAGTGTTCGTTGGGTGAATATGTGAGGAAGCTTGTTGATTCTCTGATCTTCTAAGCCAAACTAAAAGCCTCTACCCCTGGTATCTACTCCATTGGCATTAAGCTATAATTACTTCTGTCATTTCAGGGAGGATATGAGTACCTCTGTGCAAACACTGAGCACATGCGTGCGTGTGTGTGTGCGCGCGTGCACACACACACACACACACACACACACACACAATCTATAGTTCCCAGTCCGTGCTGTACCAGGCATTCAACACCCACTTGCTGTTTGAAATTTCAAATCTCTTACTTCAAAATGCCTTGCAACAATCTAGAGAAGATTATTTTATTTTTCCCAGGTTATAAGTTAATGTATGTAGTTAAGCTACACCTCAGCTGAATATAGTTCTCAGTAAGTTTAAAAATGGTATCCTAAGACAAATTGGGTTTTAAGAGAAAAAGTAATAGAAGGGTTAAATTAATCTTTACTATTCCATCCAGTTCTGAAGTTTAAGATTGTGGGTTTATGGTAAAGCTAGCCTCTTTTGTCATATCCTTTTTTCTCCTGAACAGTTGTGCTTTGTCCTCCCTTTACTTGTACACAATCTCCACTTCAAAAGGAGCCCTATCCATGTCATTCCTTCCATCAGCTGAAGACCCATTCATGTGTCTCAGATTTGGTCTGACTTTTATTTCTATAATTTATTTTCATAAAAGCTAATTTTGAAAACAATTACAATGTTTTCTTTTGAACCAATGAAACTTACTTCATTTTTATTGGGTAAGCAAGTCTGCATGATTCCTGAATAAATGGATGCAGCTTCAGAGGACAGATACTTGGGCTAATAAGTGCTAACTTTTGCACTGCACACAGTGCCCACGTAGCTGGTGCTGAATGAATGAATGAATGAATGAATGAATGAATGAATGAATGAATGTTACATATGAAGTCATGAAAGAAACACCCTGACTTTAAGTTCAACAGTTGACCAAAGAAACATTTTCCTCCCACTTCTTAGAAAAGTACATCTTGTCTTATGGTCCAAAGAACAGATTTAATATGATCTTCTCCCAGAAAAGCAGTAGGAAGTAAGAGAACTATCTTTCATGGATTTTTTTTAATGATGAAAATTACCTTCTAAATTACTTCTAGTAAATTAATCTTTCTTCTTCTCCTTCTAAACTTATAATTATGAAGGGAAGTATAACAACATTTCTCTGTAAAGAGATTTAGTAATTCTGGCAGTACTTCATTAATCACTTAATCAGTGTTCAAGCATAACTGATGTTGCTGACATATATAATCCATCTTGATTCCTCCACATTTGACTTGCATCCTTTTTGAATCCAACAACTACACACACTGAGAAGTGGTGGCCTGTTTTGCCATTGTAGTTTTACTAGACATAGATTATATGTTCTTCTCACGATCAATATTAATTCCTACTGTGAGTCTCCTCATAATCTACTTGAAAACAATTGTTTTTCTCTAGTGTATTTATAGCAATAAACAAAGCTAAAATTCTAGGTTGTAATTACTTAATGAGAAAATGAGCTAAGGTAATCTTAATATATTTGAAGGTAGCATATTTATTCGTTTTTGTTGTTGTTTTTTTGTTTTGTTCTGTTTTTGTTTTTTCTTTTTTGAGACAAGATCTTGCTATACAGTTCAGACTGCCCTTGAGCTCACTTTGTAACCCAGGCTAGTCTTGAACTCACTTGGGTCCTCCTGCTTCAGCCTCCCAAGCGTTGGGATTACAGGTGTGCACTACCATGCCTGGCCCTTAGCTTGTTTATTCTTATAGGTAAGCCACATGTACTTGTTTGTGATAAGCTCTGAAGAACATTTGCATAGTTGTAACATAAAGGCAGCTGGCACAGAGATATAATGGCATCCCAAGGTTGAGCAGCAGTGTAAATTAGGTTTGTCTCGTATTTTTTACTTTGGAAAGATATTTTTGTGGTATGACAACAGAAGTTCTTATTCAGCCACTCTTTTCTCTTCATATGCAGTAATTTGGAATTTTAAAACCAATTTTTACCTCAAATTTTATTTGTGCATAATTTCTAAATCGACTTCGTCATCATCCACCCATCCCTCTACTCACACACTTTGTAGATCAGGGCTGGCCAAATAGCTCAGCGGATTAAAGCGCCTGTAAGCAGGCACAGGGACTGGGGATTCAATCCCCTGGCCTGCCATGCTGGCCCCACTCCCAGGGCACACTGAGACAGCAATTGAGACTGAGCATGGTCACGTGCACCTGTAATCCCAGCACTTGGGAGGCTATAAACAGGTGGGTCACTATGAGTCCAATCTAGTAGTGAGACCCTAAACACCCTGTAGACCCTTCCCTAAAAATACAGAGGAAAAAAAAGAGATTTTTATAGGTCAGAAATGTGAAGAACAACAAAGGAAGACACTTACTTCCCAACTGTACATGCACTTGAACAATGGGACAAAGACTTTGTTATCTTTGTTGCTTGGAGAATACTTTTCCTCCAGATGATAGCGTGAAGTCCCAGGATTGTTTAAAACAAAAAAGTCTCTTCCTACTATGTACTGCAGAAATTTAAAACTAAACTTCTTTGCTAATGTTAGAAGAATTTTTTAGAGGATGCTTAGATTAGGACTTTATGGTCCTCAACCAGATCCACTACTGAATCTATGGACCAAAAATCAAGAAATCCGAGGGACAACAACAACAATAATTCCTGTTTACTGACATTTTTCCACTTTCTTTGGTATAGTGTGGGGAGCTTAACATGAGCTATTGAATGGAATATCCTTAATATCCCTCCCTAAGAGGCCAGTATCATGAACTTTCCTAGTGCAAAGAAGAAAGCAAAGGCTTGCCGAGATCGAGCATCTACCCAGAGTTACACAGCTCTTCTGTGTTGCGTTTGCTGAAGCCTGGGCTCTTTACCAGTTAGTCTACTTGTCTATTATAGGCATATAAACTCAGTCTGGGGCTGGAGATATATATAGCTCAGCGGCACAGCACTTGCCTGGTGTGTATAAGGTCTTGAGTTCAATTCCTGGTACCCACCCAAAAAAAATAAGTTGAAGCCTAGTCAGTTGGTTACATATATGGAAATATTTGAATGTATATATTATGTAGAAACTGAGTTACAGAACTATTATAGTAAGTTAATTATCCTTTAATGAAAATTTAATAGAACTCTGGGCTAGCTGGAAAGTGATTAGTAGGTTACAAGAGAAATTAAGGTTAACGTTCTACCAAGGCAGGGAAAGGTAGAAAGAAGGGTTGGAGAGAAGGTTAATTATCAGAGTCCGTATCTCATTGGTGAGAGGTGAATTTGATTTTGAGTGACTATTACTAATAACCATAGAAACATGGCCTTCATTAGAAAAACAAATTTTCTGATCTAAATGAAATCTCCCTGAAGCCATTCATTCTCTGGCTCCCCCACTGCCACTCCCTTCTCTTTTGCTCTGATGTATGGTGATCAAAGCGATTTTCTGACAATTAATTTTAACTCCTCAAACATGTGGCTAGAAAAAAAGGTTATTGATTATTAAATGAAGAATGGTTTACATTAACATATAGACAATTTTTTAAACTTTGTCCTAAATGATTTTGGTTATGTACATCAGCTCTCATGGTCCCAATTAATTTTGGAGAAACCATAAGAGCTTTGCCAAGGTGAACCACTGTTCCTCAGACTCACACATGAAGAGGCTTGTTCTGCACTATTCCAAATCTCTTGAAGGCACTGACTCATTCCTGCTCTGCCCCAGATGTTTTAGGGGAATCCCCAGTGTCCCTTCAGAGATGTAGGTAAGAGATAAGAAGCAAAACACAACTTGGGAGCCTCGCCAAGGGGAGAACAAAAAGCTCCTGGTCTGACCAGACCCTTGGAGCTAGGGTAACCGAGAGCGCTGGGGGGCAGCTGCTGTGTTCCATCGGTACCAAGCACTTGCTGAACTCCAGCACTCGGTACACTTGGTGCTTCAAGCAAAGAATCAAGGTGTGAGGGCCACTTCCAAAACAGCTGTGGAAGGCAAGCTCATAATGATTGTGCAATAATTGGTGACTCTCAGGCCAGCTACTCAAGGCAAAGTCTGAAAGTGGGCAAATAGCTGTCATGTATTCCCTGGCTGGGTCTCACCAGCATTTCTACAGGTAACTCACCCCAATCTCTTCTTCCAGCTCTAGGGGATGGGCTCAGAAGTCTGTCATAAAATACCTCCTTCCTTCACATGCCTGAGTAAACTCTGGTTTCTATTGCTGTCCTGGGGCTCCAGTGACTCTCGTATCTACATACGGTGTTAGCAAGTATCCAGGGCATTCACCTGCTCCTGCCTGACCCACCCAACAAGACTGTGCTGAGAAACTTTATCCCAAAGCAAAATGTTGCTACCTTTCTACTCTTAACGGATCCAGCACAGAAAAAAATCTGAGGAGAAGCGTTATCTTCTCACCTGCACTGACTCTCATAGTAGGACGTGGTAGAGATTTTTATGTCAGTGGCTCTCAGTTTTGCTACCAGGTTCCTAACATTCAGGTATTTGTCTGAAGAAAACCAAAGTACCACTTCAACCCCCATCCTCAATGCTCCACCCCTCTTGTGCTGAGTGTTACTGCTCTCTAGCCAGTTGCGGGGAGTGCCTTCTCTCAGTAGTACCAGTGAGTGACTGGCAACCCTATTCCTATATGGCCAAAGGGGTCTTAGATGAGAGGTGTCTCATTAGCTTCAGAAAGTCCTCTTATGCCTCCCAGGAACTCCTGTTTTATGTAAAGAAAGCTCTTCAGGTGGGCCCTATCTATCAGCTCCAGCTCTTGGATGTACATTCTGGGATCCTCATGAACTACCTAATTATATATGAAAATTGCATGACAGATCTTATATTTTTCTGTTACAGATAAAGGAATATTCATCATTCAAAGTGAGAGCCTCAAGAAATGCATTCAAGTGAGTGAATCTGTACTGAGCCTGGAAGACTGTAAAGAGCCAAACAGGAACATGCTGTGGAAATGGGTTTCAAATTACCATCTCTTTAACCTGGGAGCCAGCGGTTGCCTGGGTCTGAATTTATCTAATCCAGAGCAGCCATTAGGCACGTATGAATGTGACTCCACAGAGGTTGCACTGAGGTGGTATTGCAACTGGAAGACGATTGTGGGTCCGCTACAGTACATGATCCAGCTGGAACGTAACACTACGCTGATCGCCTCGCGGAAGCATAGTCACAAGTGGGTTACTTATATGTCAGATGGTGGAGACATTTGTGAACACCTTTACAAAGGTAAAAGTAATTTAAATCAAGGTATTTGTGGAAAGGCAGACAGAATTTAGAAAGAATACAGGATTTGTAAAGCATTATGTGGAAGAAGTCCAGAGTCTGCAATGCCAAGAGATCTATTACAGTAAATACATTTTAGTGGGTTCCTTGCTTATAGTAAAAGAATTACTGATGTCTTAAGAGTGGACATGCTAAATTCTGGGGAGGCAGAACTCATCAGAATTTAAACATATTGAAAGAAAACACACACACACACACACACACACACACACACACAAAAATATATCCAGGGCCGGAGAGATGGCTCAGTGGAATAAGCGCTTCCCTGGCAAGCGCTAGGGTCTGAGGTCAATCCCTGGTTCCACAAAAAA
>NW_004524608.1:13097557-13102742 GCF_000260255.1 Octodon degus
AAAAAAAAAAAAAAAAAAAAGAAAGAAAAGAAAAAAAGAAAGAGAGAAAGAAAAACCTAAGTTGGGAAAATCAATGGAAAGAAGAAGAAAGGATAAGAGGGAGAGAAAAGGAAAATAGAAGTGAAGGATTTCACCAAATCAAATACAGTAATGTCCCTGCCGCCATTCCTCTTACTTTAGCCACTCAGCCCCATGCGTGGAGGTGGGAAAGGACACCCACAGCCTCCTCCCTGCTGGCTCCCATCCACGTGGCACTCTGCTGCCAGGCATTGGAAGATGAATGGCATGCTACTGTCAAGGTTTATTTGGTGTGTGCCAAGCATGGCTTGTGGGAAGGATAATTTATGGGAGAACTTTCATTTTTCATAATTTTGTTATTATTTTTGTCATTTTTAAGCAGAAAAAGAGGAAGGAGAATCACATAGCTAAATTCTGACACAACCCCAACCACGTCTCTGAGAGACTGTTTTGTATCTCACCCGTTCATCATCTGAATACACATTTATCCAGCACTGACTGTTTATCAGGCACTGTGCTTCGCACCTGGTTTACAAAGGCCAGCAAGATAGAAGCACTTTCTCCCCTCACAGTGCTCTGTGGAATTATGCTTTAATGTAACCATATCCTCCAAAAATGTCTAAACCAGTCCTTGGAGGCAGAGCAAGGAACTCCTAAAGCCCAAGACAGGACCATTTCCTGTAGCACAAGGACTAAATGAAGGATCAGAGCCAGAGCAAGATGCTTTCAAGGTTCATAAAGCCAGTGCTGGAAAGGAGCACTCTGAAACCTATAGCTCTCTACAGCCAGACCACCTGGGACATGCCCAGCCTCACCAAAAACCCTGCAGTTCCAAGGAAGAATTTGGTCTTTTGCTTCGTGTTAACCTTTTAGCCATATACATATGTTAACGCAAGAGAAAATCTTCTTGCTTCTGGTAAAGGCAATGGGTCAAAGAGCAAGAACATACCCTGGCCTGAAAGACCTCTAGCTCCTAAGCAGGCCTGCTTGCTAGGCTGGCAGTATGCTGTGAGCTCATGCCAGCCCTGCAAAGTGGGGGAATCTCCATTGCTGACCCTTTTGCCCAGGAGCTATTGACTAGATTGAGGGCAGCTTGATCTCACCATAGAAAGTCCCAATTCATGAAAAAAGTTTTGATTCCTGTGTAAGACCAAGGCTGATGGCTCTTTGTAATGCTCTGATAAAGCAGCCTCTGTGTGGCCATCTCCTTTTAGGCCCCTCGAGAAACTTCGAGGCCAGCCCGTTTCACTCTTTCTCTTTTTAGACTGTTTGCCGTACTGCACCTGACTGATTCTTTAACAGTGGAAATAGAATCATCACTTTCTTATTTGAATCCTGCCAGTGGCTTCCCACCACCTTCAGAGTAAAAGCCAAAGCCTATAACAACATGGCAGAGACAGGTCTGCATGAGCAGACCTGTGGTACTTCCTTTATTTCCCTTCCCCTAGAGCCATGATGGCAAAGCTTTTAGAGCTCTCAATGACACAAACAGCCCGCTGTGGCACATCTGCATTGGTTTGCCACCACTGCCCTAGTGCTCCCTTGCTCTCCCTCATTTACCACACACACATTCTTTTCTCATCTTTTATACTTCTTGCTGTTCCTTATGCTGGAATAACCCTTTTCCTAAGCGTGTCTCTTCATCTAGATCTTATTCAGAGAGGCTACCTCACCTACAGTGGTGTCCTATCACTTCATGCACACACACACACACACACACACACACACACACAGTTCTTGCCCAATGTTATTTTTTTCATGGTACTTACTATTGCCTGAAATTGTATAGTTATTTGCATATTTGCTTTATCTTCATATCTCCCCCTAAACCACACACCAAAAAAAAAATGTATTTGTTGTTTTGTTCACTATTATCATCACAGTGCAGGGTATGTTAAATACTCAATGAATATTTATTGAATGAATAAATTAGTAAATGCCTACAGATCCATTAGGCTTTAGATTCTGATGGCTTATGTCTTTGGGGGCTGGCAGATATTTTACAGAAAAATCTCTATTAAGTTTTCGTTTTCATCCATTCACAAGTATTATGCTACTATAACAGCACATCACAGAAATATGCAGCTAGATAAATACATAAGCAAACTTTACCCAGCATTCCTTCTGAGCCCAGTGCTTGGCCTAGTCTTTTACAGACACTAGACGAACACCGGAAGGCTCCCTGAGGTTTAGCAAATGTCTGTCCCGGGAAGGCTTTCCATCAATAAAGGTGCATTAAGCAGATGATAATTTCCAAAGATGAAGCTGACACTGTAAATCTGAATTTGTAAACTCTTTTCTCCTAGATATATATACAATCAAGGGGAATGACCACGGGATGCCATGTGTATTTCCCTTCCAGTACAACCATCAGTGGCATCATACATGTATCCGGGAAGGTCGGGGAGACAACTTGCTGTGGTGCGCAACGACAAGCCGATATGAGAGAGATGAGAAGTGGGGATTTTGCCCAGATCCCAGTAAGTGTGAATCTAGTTTCCTACATGTGTCAAGGATGATTAGAGGTGTGCGAGAGCTTCCTGCTACCTTGCACAGGCAGGACCTTCCGGTCCAAGCCCAGGCCAGTGTGGGTGAGACAATCTTCCACCCCCTTGGGAGCCCCCCAACACTACGCAGCACCCCACCCCCACCCGCCTGCAGCGTGAGAATTTCTGCCACGTTCTAGGGACTCCCAGATCCAGTCCTAGCCCAGGCCAGGTGAGTGTGTGGGAGAGCTTCCTGCTACCCTGCGTGGACAGGACTTGCGGATCCAAGCCCTGGTGCAGTGTGGGTGAGCCCCTCTTCCACCCCCTTGGGAGCCCCCCAACACTCCGCAGCACCCCACCCCTACCCTGCCCGCTGCGTGAGAATTTCTGCCGCGTTCTGGGGACCCCCAGATCCAGTCCTAGCCCAGGCCCAATGAATGTGTGGGAGAGCTTCCTCTCCCCCCTAATGCACCTTGTCCCCTCCAGACTCAGCTCAGGTCTGGGGTGAAACCCTGCAACTGCAGTCCCTGCAGAGAGAATAGGGGACAGAACCACCCAGCTAATCCAGGAGCAGAACATCTTGCCAGACTTCACTTCCAAGGCAGGCAGCAGGAAGGAGCTGAGCACAGCAGCCAGACCCAAGCGAGGCACAGCTGGATAAATCCAAACTTTGTAGATCTGTACGTGAACTTCAGTAGGTGCTAAGGTTATAACTGCACCAAAGCTCTACAACAAAGTTCAGAAGGCAGTGCTACACAAAATGACAAGAAGGAGCAAAATGCAGTCTCAGACCCCAAGCCCAACCATAACAAGTGCAGAGGACACTAACACAGAACAAATTGGGAATCACACAGCTGAAATCAATGAATCAACGGCTTCTGAAATAAAGAAACAACTGCAGAAAGGTATAGAGGAACTCAGATTGGAAATGAAAAAAGAAATCTCTGAATTAATAATGTCTGCAGCAAAGAATCAAATGCAGAAACATATAGAGGAAACCCAATGCCCACCCAGAACAAGTTCAGAGGACACTAGCTCAGCTCAAATGTATGAATTAATAGTGTCGATAGTAAATAAGCAACAGCAGAAAGTCATAGAGGAACTATGAGCGGAATTTTTTTCTAGTAGCTCAGCTCAAATGTACGAATTAATAGGGTTGATAGTAAATAAGCAACAGCAGAAAGTTACAGAGGAACTCAGAGTGGAATTTTCTGAAGTAAAAAAAGAATTCTCAGGACTCATAGCATCTGAAGTAAAGAATCAACTACGGAAATATAGGGAGGAAACCCAATCTGAAAAAAAAACACTGCAGTAAAAAAATTAATAATTTCTTCTAAAGAAGACATTGATTAAAAAAAATATAGAGGAGATTAGAAAAATGACGGATTCCTTGACTGAGCAATACAGGAAAGAAATAGATCGCATGAAGCAGAGTCAAAGAGATATAGAGGAACTTAAAATCTCAATCACATGCTTGCAAAACCATTTAAGTGAAAATGAAGACAGAGTTTCAGATCTCGAAGATGCTGGTGCAGCTAGTGAAAAGATAAGAAAGGATCTCTTAAAAACAACTAGGATTCAGGAAAAAATAATCCATCACCTGCAAGATGATGCAAAGATGAACAATGTGAGACTAATAAGCATCAATGAGAAAGAAGGAGTCAATACAAATGACATTAAAAAAATATGGGCAGGACCATCAGTAGCTCACTCTTTCTCTTTTCCTTTTGTCTTTCCCTCTCCTGCATTCATCATTATTCAGCTGCCTTATAACACTTAAAAAAAAAAAAAGCTTCCTTCTAATTAGCGAGCTACCGATGGTCCTGGAAAAAATTTCCCCATAGAGGCTTGTCCCCAAAGGAGTGGAGAGTGGAGGCGAATGGAAGGCCAGCCCTGCCAGGAACTAAAGTTTGCTGGAGGAAATGATGGAAAATGACTACTGTGATATTCGGTGGCAATTCACTGGTGCTTGTCATACATTTATCTTCATAAGAACATAAGCAATTGGCTTGGTGCTGTTCCAGTGGAAGGGTGTCACGTTGGCTTGTTAATTAAATGCAGCATCGGTGCTTCCCATCTCCACCCAGTCCGAAAAAATCCAGATCTGTGTGCAGCACTCAGACCTTTCTATGGATGCAAGTGGATCTCGCACATACCACAGTCACATTATTAATGTCACCCAGAAGTTTCTTCTTTCCTGTCTTTTGTCCTGTTATCTACCTGATGAACATGGTACAAGTATTGAGAGGCATTTTCTGGATTCTTTCTTTGCTGAGAGGTTAAAAAGAATCACAGCAATTAAGAGATTTCGGGAGATGCAGAATGAGATGTTTTCATCATGGTAACATTTCTAAAACAAATGTGTTCTATGGAAGGTCACCATAGACAGATACAAGCAAGTGGAGCCTTACTGCTCGTGCTCAGAGCTGTGCACCTGCCCTCACACAGGGCCTCAGGTTAATGTTCATTTGGGGGAAGAATAGCAGTCCTGTCAAAGTAATTTTTAAAAATTTCCCAATTTTTTTTCAGTAGTGAAAGTAAATATTAGTTCAAATTGGCCTCTGTGGTCAGTCATTAGAATAGACTTAGATTATATTAATAAGACATAGTCACTGACCTCTACACTCTTTCTTTCCCCCTGAATTTCTCTTGAATTTCTTAAGGAGGGGTTTCATAAAAAG
>NW_004524608.1:13104368-13111987 GCF_000260255.1 Octodon degus
CATTCTTCATTAAGCATCATACATAAAAATGCTTTGACTGGAAAGACAATATAATACCCTGTGCTTTCATTAATCTCAGCTTCCTGGAAGGATTTTTTTTTTTTTTTTTTTTGTATTTAGTACAGGGTCTCACTACTCAGATTGGACTCATAGTGATTCCCCTTTTTTCAGCCTCTCAAGCACTGGAATTACAGGTGTGTACCACTGCTCCCGGTCTCAATCGCCATCTCAGTGTACTCTTGGGGGTGGGGCCAGCATGGAATGCTGGGGATCGAACCCTGCTCCCTGCACCTGCCTAAGCAGATGCTTTAGTCTGCTGAGCTATCTTGCTGAACCGCTGGCAGAATTCTTCAAAACAAATCTCAATGCATATAAAACCAAGTTATCCTTTCAATCCACTACCTCTTACAAATTGCCCTAATTTCTCTCCATCAAGACTATTTTTCTTGCCCATTGTCAAGGCCAAGCATAAACTACTCCTTTGACAATATGTCCATAAAACCAGTTACCTTCATTATTTCTCAAAACTGGATTTTCATCCTGTGTCCCTTTTATTATACTGTCTACCTATAATTTCAAAATCTTTTTCACTTCTTTACGTGATTTTCAGGGATCTGTGACAGATGCAATGTTTTAACTTTTTTGTCAGAGATAGTATTTTATTATTTTTGTTTTATCTTATCCATATTTAACTAAAAGATTTAAGGTTGTCTCTAACTATATACCTTATTCTTTCTGTATTCCATTTCCTTCATCTTGGTTCCTACAGGTCAGAGTACAGATTTATAATCTCTTCAAAATCCATGCCTATCTCCCCTCCACATACAAAATATAAAACTTAGTTTAAGATAAAAGCAAATTGAAGAAAATAACCCCAAAGAATCTGATTTATAAGTTATCTGTAGATCTGTTTCCTGAGCCAAGAGCCAGAATGACTTAATAAATAAAAGAGCGTATAGACTTTAAAATCTGAAAACCAAGGCTGGAGGTAATGAGATTTGGGGAATGCTCCCTCTGTCTCTCTGAGGCTCAGCTTTCTTGGTCATATAGTGGAGCTAATAATGCTACTAATAGAGTTACTGTGTGGATTCAATCAGATGCCTACAAGGCATTTCTCAAAGCACCTTGTCCACAGGAAGCATTCCTAAGGATGGGCCACCCCTCCCCCGCATCACCATCAAACCTGACTTATCTCCTTAGCACACACTTCGGAATCAGCAAGCCCTCCTCTTTATTGCTGGTGAACAAAAATGGCTGGGCATAGTCCAAATACCAAGAGTTTTACAACTTTGGTTCCTCCTTTCAAAGAACAAGGCACCCAAATGTAGATGGACTAGACGTGTCTGCTGTATGACACACAATACAGAATATATTTAGTGTGATTCTCTAGAATACCTGGAAGATAGCTGTAGATGTTGGCCCTCCCTCAAGAGATGCTGTGCTTCCAGGATGTGGGGCCTAAGCACCTGCATTTTTGACAAGTGCCTTAGATGACCCTTATACAGACAAATCTTCATCAAATGATTCACAATAAGTGGACAATTCCTGCAAAATACTTCTACATAAAGGGATGACATTAAGACATTTAACAATCAATATGATATAGGCTGTTAACCATTTCGAGTGGAGACCTTAGTGTTGGGGTTGGAAGTTACAGAGTCCCATTGTTGGTGTTAACTCCTTCCTGCTAGAATAAAAGTGGGTCCAGAGCATGAAAGCATCTCATTGCTTAAAACTGTCAGATCATCAGCCTTCTGTATCTTCATTTTCATGCATATCTATAAGTGCCCATGCATACCATCCCTATTCTCCTTGGATTCCTAAACTACATGTCGTAGTATTTGTATCATCTTCTCTTTTTGTTTCTATCCCCAGTGGATGTCATAATTAAAACCAAATATCATGAATAATACTAGTAAAATTAATACATATTTCACATGGTTCTTGTACTTGGTACTTTTCTTAGAGACGTTCTCTTTAAGGTTTTGGAAAGAGCCCTGTCACCAACTCTTGTCACTTATATCCAATTATAGTTTTCCCAGCAGAAACTTGGATTTCATGCGTCTCAAGGCTTTTCACCTCCCAGACTATTTGCTCAGCTTCCGACTGCTCAAAAGCCTCCTCTGCTTGACAGGTCCCAGATTCCAGCTCTCCTGGTCTTTACGGCAACTAGCCGAGAGCATGTTTATTTGTACAGTGCTAAATTACACTTCTCGTTTTCTTCCTTTCTTGTTTCTTTTGGTTTCTGGTGGCCAGCATAACTCAAAATGATGTCAGACACTGAAATCTGAGCACACTACTAGCTTTTCCCACAAGACGCACAGTGGATAAGACAGAGAGGAATGGAATAAAGAAACAAATTTCTGTATCTTACTTTTCTCATGGATTTTTAAAAACAATCTCCACATAAAAAGATGCTGCCCTAAACATTTTATTTCAAGGGAGGAAAACTTAAAGTTAATACTGATATACATGAACACTCTAACAGTGACAGATGTGATAAACATCTTCAGGAATTAGCATGCTACATAGGTAGCATGAGATTGTTTAGAGACAAGTGTGGGCAACGTGAGTTCTCTGAGCTGTGTGCCTTATACAGGTGATAGTCATAGTTAGATGTTTTTAAAATACAAACCTCTGGAATGATCTGACTGCCCTTGAACCTTATTCAATTGATAGAACTTCAATTTGTTACTTAAATGATATAACAGAGAAAATTGGTAGCAATTTACAATGTATAATTGTTACATAAGCCCTCACAATGGATCAGCAAAGCTATTATATCTGTTTTCATCAAAAGTAAAAACTTGCATTTTGAAAGATGGGAATGTGGCTCAGCATTGGAGAACTTGTCTAGCATGCTGGAGACCCTGGGTCCACCCTCAGCACTGCAAGCAACAGCGGGGAAAAGGAGAGTTAAAAGACCCCCGACAGAAGGCGAGAAAAAGTTGGCAAGTCATACATCTTACAAATATTTAGACTTAGAATATGAAAATACTTTAAGTCAATGATAAAAAACCAAATAATTCCATTTAAAATTAAAGTATCTAGACAAACACTTCTGCAAAGATTTACAAATAGCCAATAAACATGAAAAGAGGTTCAACATCACTAGTCATCAGAGAAAAATTAAAAAATCACAACGAGATATCATTTGCATGCTTGTTAGGATGGCTGAAATTAAAAAAAAAAAAAGATAAAGACAGATAATATCAAGCTGTAGGGATGATGTGAAGAAATTGGAACTTTATACCCTACTGTAGGATTATGAAGTGGTACAGCTGCTTTGAAAAAGTTTGTCAGTTCCTCGAAAGATTAAATGTAGAGTTACCTACGACCCTGCAATTCCGCCACTAGGCGTATCAGCAGCAGCAACGAAGATACGTGTCCATACAAACACTTGTCCGCTCATGTTCACAGTAGCATTACTCGGAAGAGCCAGCCTATCACAATAGAGTGTGATGTGCTTCTATAATAGAATAGTAAAGGCAGTGGAAGAAAAAATGAAGTACTGGTAGATACTGCCGCATTGATAATGCCTTGGAAACATACTAAGCGAATGAAACCAGCCACAAAAGCCTACGTGCTCTATAATTCCACTTACACGACGTGTCAGAATAGGCAAATCTGTAGAGATACACCAGGCTAATTGTTGTTGCGAGGTGGAGTGAGGTGGGTGTGGATTAAAGGGGCAACGGAAACTGTTAACGTGTACGGGGTCTCCTCTGAGCATGATGAAGTTGTTGTAAAATGTATTATGGCAATGGCTTCTTTGTAGAGCCTCAAAAACATTTAATTACATAATTTAAATAGGTGAATTATACGGTGTATGAATTCTACTTCAATAAAATAGAATTTTATTGAATATTTTGAACTTTATTTTTGTATTTAGGACAGGGTCTGAGGGTCTGCAGCTTCTCACTGCGTAGATCGGACTCGTAGTGATCATCCAGTTTACAGCCTCGCGAGTGCTGGGATTATAGGCGCGGGCCACCACACCCAGTCTCAGTCGCCAGCTCAGCGCACTCCGAGGGGCAGGGCCCGCACAGCAGGCCAGGGGATCGAACTCCTGGCCCGTGCGTCTGCCTACGCAGGATTTTATTGAATTTAAATGAATGGGAAATAAGGAAATAGAGATTACTGCATAAAAGTACAAGGCAGTAAGTGGGCTAGGGAGACACAGGTGGGGCCTCTTGTTTCTTTATAAGATGAAAGGTGCGGGCCATTTTTAAATGCGTCCAGAGATGATCGGTCAGAAGGTTGAGGTATAGGAAAGTGAACACAGCTGGTGGAATCTCAGTGGTCTTTCAGAAACAGAAGTTCAGAGGGTCCAGATCCTAGCGGTTCAGGCCAGCCTTTTTCTGTTCCACTTTTATTAGTACGTTTGCCATACATAATGTGCATCTTCATTGTAGGGAGTTAGTACATGTGCACAACACATTTCAACCCCCTTTATTCCTTTTCTCCATCCCCCTTTAACTTTTCCAGCATCAGATTCATTTGTTTATCTTATAAAAACTTATAAAGTTAATTATCATATACACAGGCTGAAAACCAGACTAGTAGACCAAAAAATGTATAAAACATTTAAGATAATTGCACTAAATCAAGGTACAGTTTGTCCACCCTGGATTACAATGCCTTTTCTTCCTTTTTTCCCCCCTATTATCTGTCCTCCATTTTTATCTTATATCTGTGGTTTTCATACATGAGAAACGATGGGATATTTAAGCTTGTGTGTGAATTACTTCACTTGTGGCCTCAAGGTGCATCCATTTTCTACAAGTGACTCAAGTTCATCCTTCTTCATGGCAGACTAGTACTCCATTGTGTATAAATAACACTTTTTTTATTCATTGATCTTTTGAAGGATATAAAGGTGGTTTCCAAGATTTAGGCATTATGAATTGTGCTGCTATAAACATAGGTGTATGTACATCACTGTGGTATTATGTCTTTAACTCTTTGGGGAACATACCTAGCAGGGTAGTAGCTGGGTCAAGTGGAATTTCTACTTTTAGAGTTTTTAAAGGAATCTTCATATTGATTTCCATAATGGTTGCAATATGGGAATGATATAGGACTTCCAAGCATTATAATTCTCAACTTATTAGATACACTGGGTTTGTATTCCCCTAAATCAAAGATGAATTCTAAGGAACAAAAGAGGGTGACATTATGAAATATTTCAGAGATAGATAGCTTCTGCCTGAGAGAGACAGAAGGGGACCCAGAGGGTCGGTTGCCAAGGACCCACTTTTCAGGCAGAGTTTCATAGCGCACAGTCCCGTGGGTGCAACGTGGGCTACGGCTCTGATCAACCAATAAGTACAGCCACTTGGGTAACTTGATCCAGTGAAGGTCACATAATGAGCACACAGTGAAAGAACAAAGAACTTTTCAGGAAGGGATGAGTTCCAGGGTCTTGACCACCCACCATGGTGGCCGCTGTCTCTCTAAACTTGATTAGGGCTGCTGTTAGCACTGACCTTAGGCCTGGCCATTTCATCTTTATCTTGCAGCCTAGCTCCAACAGATGCACTGCTGGCCACAGTTGTGCTTTCATCTTTGCACTCTCTGGAGGGCCCAGCCCTATCTGACTGCCTATAATAGTTCCCCCTAAGTTAGCTCTCTGTAATAGTTGTATCTATTTACACTCCCACCAAAAGCAAGGAAAGGTTCCTTTCTCCCACAGCCTCACCAGCACTTGGTATTGGTTCATTTCTTGATGTTAGCAATTCTTTCTAAAGGGAGATGGAATCTCAGCATCATTTTAATATGCTTATCTCAAATATCCAGTGATGTTGAATATTTTTACATGTATTTCTTGGCTGTTTGTCCTTCATCTGAGAAGTGTCTATTCATTTCTGATGCCCATTTTTATTTATTTTTCATTTATGTATTTAATATAGGGTCTCACTACATGGCTCAGACTCATAGTGATTCTCCTGTTTTCAGCCTCCCCAGCACTGAGATTACAGGCATGTGTCACCATGCCTGGACTTAGTCCTTGACCCAGCGCACTCTGGGGGTGGGGCAAGCGGGGCATGTGGGACTAAGGATCAAACCCTGGTCCCTGCACTTGCCAAAGCAGGTTCTTAATCCTCTGAGCTATCTCACTGGCCCTTCAGATGCCCATTTTTAATTGGGCCTTTAGAGATAACGACAGTTTCAACAGAGGAGGGTTGCAGATCAAGAGAGCTTCAGGATGAGGTGATGCAAGAAAGTGAGGACCTGGTCCAGCAGCTGTGGCTATTTCTCTTAAGAAGGGGACAGATGTTTGAACAATAGGGGAGGCATGAAAGGATATTATGGCTAATAGGAGAGTAAGTCTACTGGAGAACATTGGTAATATTTCCAGGAAGTATCAGGGGTGATAGGTAAAGGGTTGGCTGATAGGACTTCTCTTGGCAATGCTCATCTGTTTGGTGTGGGCAGAGAAATGTAGATACCTGTATTACTGCTCTGAAACTGGCTCCTTAAAGCCATTAGTGGAGTCAGTCTTCACTGTAGTCAAAGATTGCATAATGCATAACAAAACAGACACTCTTTCCTTGAGTTTATTTAACCCACCCTTACTAGTTTTTCCTTTTCTTTGTGGCCACTTCCCAGCTTCCTCTGATAGCATATCCTCTTTCAGCCTGTAAGTGTTTTGAGAGAGCTTAGAGGACAGCATGAGTAAGCTGAACCACATGTCCTGACTTCCTTGTACTTGTATTTTACCAGGAGAAACAGACAATCAAAGCACAATTGCATAATGCAACGTTTAATTTTAGTTGCAATCAGGAGTGCCTACCAAGGAGCTTGCAAAGCATCGAAAAAGTGCTCTGCGAGAAGCCCCAACTTGGCCTGGTGCCCTCTTACAGGAAATTTACCAGCATAGCACTTTTCAGGGAGCGGGCACACAACAACTACTTGCTGAGTCCATGAAAGACCAAAGAGAAAGAAAAAAATAGTAACTTTTCAACTATGAGTTCAATACTTGCTCTGAAAGCATAAGTCTTCACCTTGTTTTTTTAAAACAGTTTTTTAAAATGACAAGAAACAGCACACCTGGAATAACAGCAAAGCCTTGTCCTTAGGAAAGGAAAACCACATTTACACAAAAGGATGAATGGCTGAATCTCAGATATAATTCATAGCAAAATCCGAGCTGAGGTACACCTCAATTCATTACGAGAGAAGTGGAGTTTGGGAAGAGAAAGATCTGCTTACAACACAAAAAGATTTTAGTGATCTCTTATCCAATAATATTCCTTAAGGAGCTCAAAATTTGGAGCCGGGGAGATGGCTCAGTGGAATAAGCGCTTCCCTCGCAAGCGCAAGGGCCTGAGTTCAATCCCAGTTCCGCAAAAAAAAAAAAAAAAAAGAAGAAGCTCAAAATTTAAAGATAGAAAAATTAATGTCACAACAATCATATATACAAAGAAATATGAAAAGACACTACCAACCTTTAAATTAGACTTTTTCCAGAATATTTCTACTTAAGACACAAGTCTTGCATTGTCAGTGGTTTGGGAAGAGATTATATGTAAGTGAAAATGTCTCAGGCCAAGGAAGGGGTCCCAAGCAAGTGTGGTTTTGGAAAGGTGTCTCTAAATCAGAGATTAGCCTGTGGT
>NW_004524608.1:13112087-13155945 GCF_000260255.1 Octodon degus
AAGAAAGAAAGAAAGAAAGAAAGAAAGAAAGAAAGAAAGAAAGAAAGAAAGAAAGAAAGAAAGAAAGAAAAAAGAGAAAATGTGTTGGAAGTAGGGAAGTATTTTGAAGAGGTTTGGTAGTAATCTGTATTTTGCTGTAATAATAGTTTAAGTTTAAACATTTGCTGTATGTTGTAATCACATGTCATATATCTACCATATCCCTTTTGATAGGTTTCTTCAGGTGCATGGCAAAAAAGCAAAGGGGCTTTATTTTCTTTGAGGACATGGAGAGAATTTGGGGAAGATAAAGAATTTTCTGGTTGGAACAAAGGGAGGCTGAGGTTTTTATGGTCATTTGACAGGGGTAGAGTTGTTTTGTTTTGTTTTGTTTTGCAGTACAAGGGATTGAACTCAGGATCTTGAACTTGCCAGGAAAGCGCTCATTCTACTGAGCTATCTTCCCAGCCCCTGGGTGGAGTTTGAAGGGGATGTTTAGATATACACAGGGGGCTGATTGATGGTTGTCCCTGAAGCGGCAGGAAGGGTGAAAGGAAATTGCACCCTGGGCTGAGTAGGAGAAGAAGGGGGAAGGTGATCTGGGGGAAGATGGGCTTTTGTTTTAAGGGCTTGAGCCATATTAGATGACCACCATGATGATTCAGCAATTCATACTAGGGCCAGAACCTATCACCTTTTATTGCATTTAGCACTTTTATTGCAATTAGAACTTTGGCATTTAGAGAGAAAAGTCTTTTGTGTCTCTCAAATAAATAAATTCACAGAGCTCAATGCAAAGTGCCAAATGAATGCTTATTAGAAAACTAAAATGTTATTTTCACAATTATTTCTTTTCTTATAAGAAGTAAAACCATGCTGTTATGTTGAGCTGTAGGGGTCTCAGGTCAACAATTTCTGACATTGCCAGTCAAGTGGAAGACCCAATACTATTATGGACTACTGGACTCTTTTAGAATATTTTGCTGAGTTAACACACCTATAATATTCAAATAACGGAACTAAACAAAAAAAAAAAAAGGGGGATGAAGATGAATGTCCATTTTGTATCTGTGTATTCAAAATGGTTAGGATAGATATATAGTTACATTCACTTAATGAATAGAGGGATTTGTTCTAATAGTGTTTGTAAACAGGATATCATGTCCGCATCTCACACAGCAATTAAGCACTAGGAAGAATGTATGCAATGTGTTAATTATTGAAACTGTTCTGCCATTTTGGTTTGAAACTGTCTCATTGCTATTTGTTTCTCAATAAAATTATGGAAAAATAAATAAAAAAATAAAAATAAATAAAAAAAAACCAATTATTTCATTTCTACTTTTTTCTCTTAAAACTAGTGTCTGTTATTTTCCCTGGATGTATGAGCTTCTTCATTGACAATTTCTAGAGTTTTTGCAAGTCCTGAAAGAGTTTACCTATAAATAGAATAAGTAGAATAGCAATGCAGATTTCATTATAAAGACCTAGTAAAAAGTACCTAAGGTAGTGAAGTTTTTAGCAGCAGCAGGTTAAAATCATTCTGTTCAAATGCATCTTGGAAATATATTGCTGTGCAAATAAAGTAAGACTAATGACTTTCTAATGGACTGTCTTCCCAGCCTCTACAAAAGTATCTTGTGACGTTGTCTGGGACAAGGACCACAATGCACACATTTGCTACCAATTCAACCTGCTTTCATTTCTCTCTTGGAATGAGGCACGTGATTCATGTCAGATGCAAGGAGGTGATTTATTAAGTATCGAGGATAAAAATGAAGAAAATTTCATAAAGAGTAAGTAGACAGATGATGCACATTGATATTTATGCAAGAAAAAAAATTGCTAACAATTATGTTTATGTATGCAAAACTATATTTTGAAATTTTGCCCTAAAATTATTTTTACTTCCTTTTTATGGCCCAAACACTTACTCAGAATTTCTCCATGAGCCCCAGGCCTCTCCTTCAGACAATCAGTCCTGTCTTCCCATTTCCTGCCCTTAACAGAGAGAGTTCAAGGCAATTCCTGCTCTTCCAAAGACCTTAGTCATTCAAGTCTGATGATGAATAATTAAGTAACCTATTAATTGACAGCACATTTATCACCTATTGTGTGTAAACATATCTTACATCTTTTAATGGATGCCAAAGAGCTTAAAATTTAGTGGGAAAAGCAAAGTATGGGCCTGTTAACCAACAGTGTACACAGTAACAGAAAACAGCAAAGGAGCTGCATTCATGAGCGAGATCAGTTTTATTCATCACCTAAACTCTCCCCTTACTTCTCTCCTTCATATATTAAATGTATTTATGTCTCCTTAAATTAGTCACTGTCATTAAATGTTTTTGAGCATATGTTTTTCTCAATTTTTACTGGACATGTAGTACAGAAGGGTTTTTTAAAAATAATTTTTAATTCAGCCATATGGGAAGAAAAGTAAAGGAAAAATCTCCCACAGTTCTACAGCCTGGTGAGCTCTGCCTTCCTGCAAAAAAAACATATATATGCATGTGTACGTGCATAGCATCTATAAAAAAACAGTATTGCATAAAACATGAGCTGATTATTGCAGTATTTAGGTATTTAGGGAAGATTCATTTACCTGCCTGCATTTGAATTTTGTCTCTACTACTGATTAGTAGCACCACAAGGTCCTTAACCACTCTGTGCCTGAATTTTCTCTCTATCAAGTGGAAATAATAGTAGTCTGTACTTCTTCACATGTGTTACATCTTATAAAACAAGTGAAATCCTAGAAAAGTAATAGGCACACATAATAAAATACCCATTTTAAATACCCATGTATAAACCATTTAACACACCCACACCCTGTTTGACTGGCTGATTGTTTAATTTACCTTCATATAGAGAAAATCTGTCCATGTCTAGAAATATAGTTTGATATAATTTTGGTCTTTATTTACATATTTGTTATTACAAACCATCCTCTACATACCTTTATGCATTGTTCCCAAATTACTTCTCTTATAAATTTATACATATGAATTGCAACAAGAATGTAACAGATTGATGTGCTGGGCACACTTGCTCTTCCTCAGAGCTGTGCCAAAGCAGAGAATTATCACTGAAGCTGATTGGCGTGAATACTCTTGGAGGAATACACAAATTTCCAAAACAGTTACTAACCTGGAATGGTTTTTGTGTGAAAGTTTGTGCATCACTTATTTGTTACTAGAAGTCCAATGCGCTATCCATTGTGTCACAGAGCCACTTTGTGCATCACTTATAAACTTCAAGGGCTATCTGTCTTAATTACCAGGATCTCTTATAAAACTTGAATAATAATTTTTTAAATGCAATGTGTTGGAGAATGATTTAAAAACTTTAGCTCTATCATTAGACTTTGGGATTGTTGAGGAAAATAGAAGTCTGAGCAGAGTGTTAAAGGTGTTTGTTTGCTTTGTGCAGTAAGGAGGATTGAATGCCTTTACACTGAACTACATCCCCAGGTCATTTATTTATTTATTTATTTATTTATTTATTTATTTATTTATTTTGAGGCAGGTTCTTGCTAAGTCACTAGATTGCCCACTCTGTGTTTACCCTTGCAGTCCTCCCCACTTGGCCAAGCAGATGGCTGGAGGCACAGGCATGTGCTGCCACGCCTGGCCACCAAAGTATTTTTAATGACGAGGACAATACTACAAAGTTTCTTGCTAATCCCTGGTGGACATTAAGTATGGTATAGGGAATTACATAAGCTGTCACCAATGCCAAGAAACATTTGTATGCATTTGTGTTTGAATTTATTATTAGAGCATTATAGGCTAATTTAGTTGTAAAGGTAAATGAACTATTTCTGTACTTCTAAATACAGACCATAAATGAGAGAGTTACATGTGATTTAATAAAACAATTGCATAGCCAGTGTTCAAAATAACTCAAAAAATAATGATGTGCTGGTCCGATAGCTCAACAGACTAAAGCGCCTGCTCAGGCAGAGCGCAGTGGCTGTGGTTTGATCCTCGACCTGCCATGCGGGCCCCGCCCCCGGAGCAAGCTGAGCCGATGATTGAATCTGGGCAAGGTGGTGGCACCTGTAATCCCAGCTCTTGGGAGGCTGAAAAACAGGAGAATCACTACAAGTCCGATCTACATAGTGAAACCCTGTATACCCTATCCTAAATTTAAAAAAAGGGGGGGGGGCTGCCCCTTAGCTCAGTTCTTTATGTGGCTGCTTCAACAAAGCAGTTAGGCTCAGGTTGCTGTGGTTCCATCCCCACAACTCAAGCCAGGCAAACCTGCCCTGAAGGCATTCGGAGCCAGCAAAAAAAAAAAAAAAAAAAAGTGATGAATATTTAAATATTTTTATTAGATTTTTTAAAAGCTTTTTTGTACGTATTTTGTATAGTGTCTCACTATGCAGACTCATAGTGATCCTCTCGTTTTCAGCCTCCCCAGCGCTGGGATTAGAGGCGTGCACCACCACACCTGGGCTCGCTGGCCAGCTCAGCATGCCCAGGGGTCACGGTCCGCGCAGCATATGGTGCCAGGGATCCAATGTCCCTGCGCTTGCCTAAGCAGGGGCTTAGTCCGTGGAACTATCTTCTTTCTTTCTTTCTTTCTTTCTTTCTTTCTTTCTTTCTTTCTTTCTTTCTTTTTTTTTTTTTTCTGAGCTATCTTGCCAGCCCTTGATGAGATTATTTTAACATATCATCTGGCACTAACCTGAATATGAAATGTGGAAAATTTGTCCTGGAAATTTTGTTACTGCATCTTCAAATGTATCTCTGTCATTACAAGACCTATTAAGCGATTTAATCAAACACTTGCTATTGAAAACAGTAATCCATTATATATCAGGAAGAGATTTCAGGTTAATGCCACAGAAATAGGCTCATTCTGTTCAGTGATTTCTATGATCTCTCTTTCTAAGAGCCTCAGTTTCCTTCAGTTTTTCACTATTGCATTGAACTGTCTGATTGCTGAGGATGCTGTGGCCTCGTTACGTGAGCACACGGACGCCATACGGGGTATTTGTACAGTCTGCCATGCAACTCGAAGCTCTTAAGAGTAAAAGGGGCAATGATTAATTATTATTCTCAGACTGTCAGCATAACCCATGAGCTTCCCTGGGAAGCTGGGCATAGAGACACCTACTCACAACCCTGTCAGGATCCCAATCTCAGCATGGGTTTCTGCATCTGGTTCAGAATAAAGTGAGTTCTGAAACAGATGAACTATAAGAAAATGCTGTCCTGTGTAGGATGGTGAAATGGCACACCTTTGAGAATGTCATGAAATTGGCCATTTTCACTAAAATTCAGACACTGGCTTCTCCCCAAATGTTATTACACTAGTAGTACATGCATAGAAAAAAAAAATTAAAATTCAGGGCACAAAAAGAAACACTTTCCATAATTCTGCAACTTTGATGACTGCATTTTCCTGTGTATGTCGCTGCATGTGTATTTATTATCTTGTATATAACAATGGTACCGTGTCACGCCGGAAATTGCTACCGTGCAGGGGTTAGACTGTCGTAAACCTTTTCTACCGAAAGCACTGTTGCAGAAGCAGCCTCAAGTTTGTGCTGTGTGTGTGGCCATAGTCCTCACTTGCCCAGGCTTCTTCTCTATACCAGGTGCTGCTGCTTCTCTTGGCCAGGCCATTCCAGTGGCCTCACACACCTTCCTAAATTTGAAAACTTGTCTCTGCTCAGTTTCTGGGAGTGACCGTATACATTTCCTCCTCCCTTTAAAATTCTTTAACTTTGTGAGTTCATGAAAATAAAGTAAATTCAAAATTGTAACTACACACTCTGGAACAGACTGAGGACTACTGAATGAGAAAATTGCTGGACTCTCACATGAAGCACTTCAAGCTAAGAAATGCTGTCCATGAAGCTTTGGAAGATCATTGGATTCCTGAAGGAGACAGAGGTTTGCTTTGTCACTCTGGAGTACCTAAAACTCTTTCTGTCACTGTCTGGGATTAATTGATAGTTCTATAATCCCAGAATAGGATGAAGTGAGAAGTGTAACACCGAATTGTTTCTGAAGCTCCATAATTTTTTTTTCAGAGCATATGAGCAATAGCACACAGGAAGTGTGGATAGGTTTGAACCAGCTACATGAAGACACTGGCTGGCAGTGGTCCGACGGAACACCATTAAACTACCTCAACTTGTACCCAGGTACCATCAGCACTACTTTCTCTTTGGCAGGTGACATCATCCTGTGGCCTTGAACAGCAGTATTTCTCCTGTAGATATCAGGCATATTGTCCTGAATTACTCTAAGACAAGCTCGTTCTGACAAGAAGGGAGAGGCCAGGAAAGAAAGGATATTTAGCCAAAGTTGCAAAATGTGGGTCAGACCCAAAGTTTGGCCTTCTGTTTTAAAAGTAACAACATTTGGTAAATAATCTTTTAAATATCATTTTAAATGATAAAAATCAGTGTTTTTGTAAACCTCAGTGAAACATTGAATTCACGCCTGGATTTAACTGCAAAATCATTGGTACAACATATTGTCTTCTAGGATTTGCTATCTGAGCCAAAGGGAAGTGTCCCCTGGTGCTAAAACTCCATCTCAGGATGTGTTAAACACACACTAAACTTATGCATTGTATTTTCAGAGATCCATTTTGATCCATTTGCTGAACATTACTGTGGAACGTTTCATTCATTTATGCTAACTTCTTGGAGGAGTAGGGGTTGTGGGCTCCCTTTTCCTTATGTATGTAAAAAATATCTAAACCACACTGATCAGGAAGCAGCTGGTAAGTTTTCACACTGTTTTTACATGTTATTTTCTTGTCCTCTTTTTTGCTAATAATTCATGATTGAAACTTAGCTAAAACTGGTTTTTATGAATAAATATGTGTACCTAGATTATATCTGTATTCCAAAAACATTGTGAATCTAACAAAAGCATTAGTTTTACTTAAAATTAAGACAATATAGTGGTCGGGGAGATGGCTCAGTGGAATAAGCGCTTCCCTGGCAAGCGCAAGAGCCTGAGTTCAATCCCCGGTTCTGGGGAAAAAAAAAAACAAACAAAACAAAAAAAGACAATATAATGTTTTCTTCCTTATTTTTTTAAAATTTGCATTAGAAAAACCAAATATGTTCTATTTCTATTTTAATTTTGAGTTTTGTTTATGGTTGCTCTCTCAGTTGCTTTTCTCTCCTTGCTGGGACAAAATACCTGACAGGCAAAATTAAGGAAGGAAAGGTTTATTTAGCTCACAGTTTGGGGTGGTTTCAGTACATACTGATCTGGCTCCAAGGCAGAGTGGCATGTGGCAGAAGGTAACAGTTCATGGGAGTGGAAAAGAGCAAAGCAGCCAGAGAAAAAGGGAGGAGCAGAGACAGAGGAGCAGCAGCAGAAGCAAAGAGCAAGCCTCGCCTCCTTATACTGAATCCGGGATATCTGCCCCAGGGGAGGGGTAGCATTCACACCCATAATCCCAGCAGCATTTACACCCCTAATCCCAGGATTGGATAATGAATTAATCACACTTCTAGAAGTCCACCCCCATGACTACATGAGGCTTTGTGGGGAACAAGACACAAAGCTTAACATTCACTCCTGGTGCCCCAAAGACTCATATACAACCTTTTATGCAAAAGGCATTTTAGTCCATCTCTAAGAGTTGCCAAAGTTACTACAATTTCAGCACTGCTGAAAAGTCCAAGTCCCTAGTCTCCTCTGAGATCTAAGGCAAACTCTTAGCTGTGAGTCCCTGTGTAAATGAAAAGAAAGTTAAACACTTGCAACATTCAATGGCTCAAGAAAAACATCACAGTTCCAAATGGTACAAACAGCAGGATACAAAACTTTGGGTCAGAATCAAGTCCAAAATCCCACAGGGCAGTCAAGTCCTGTAGTTCCATGTTTAACATTTAAGGTGTCTTAATTACTCTTCTCTCGTTGCTGGGACAAATGCCCTACACTCAAATTGGGGAAAGAAAGGTTTATTTAGCTCACAGTTACTGGAGGTTTCAGTCTATACTCAGCTGGCTCCAAGGCAGAGTGGCACATGGCCAAGAGCAACCCTTCATGGCCACCTGCAAAGAGCAGAGAGGAGCCAAGGAAGGAGCAGCAGCAACTGTGCTACAGTGAGGAAGTTTGTCTCTCTGTCTCTCTTATGTTACATTCAGAATATCTGCCCCAGGGTGGGTGTAGCACTCACGCTCATAATCCCAGCAGTACTCAGACCCATAATCCCA
Organism: Octodon degus; assembly: GCF_000260255.1. Classification (NCBI taxonomy): domain Eukaryota; kingdom Metazoa; phylum Chordata; class Mammalia; order Rodentia; family Octodontidae; genus Octodon; species Octodon degus. Next base: position 13,120,267 of record NW_004524608.1, read on the forward strand.
GCCTTGGATCCCGAATTAACCGCAAACTGTAGAAGTCTGCCCCATGATTGCATGAGGTTTTGGGGGGAACAAATACACAGAAACTTTAACAGAGACAATCTGGCAAATTGTGAGCTCCATGTGGCTCTACCTCTGTGGTAGTCTTGGTGGTAGCTCCCATGGCTTCTTTCTTAGTCCTGCTTTGCTCCTTTTTTGAAGTTCATGGGGTGGAAAACAGCAAAACAGCCAAAGTAAGAAGGAGGAGCAGAGACAGAGGAGCAGTAGTAGGGGCAAAGAGCAAGTGTCTCCTCCTTCCGCATACTGCATGCAGAATATCTGCCCTAGGTTGGATGTAGCATTCACTCCCATAATCCCAGAGGCACTTACACCATTAATCCCAGTGTTGGATAATAAATTAATCACAACCTCTAGAAGTCCACTCCATGACTACATGAAGTTTGGTGGAGACATCTAAACACAATCCATAACAGTCACCCTAGAAATTATACCTAAAAAGAATTTTCAAAAGTTTTACTTCACTGATTTTCTCTTTTGTTGTTGTTAGCTTTTTAAATTGACACATGATTTATGGAGTACAATGTGCTATTTTGTTACAAGTATACATTGTATAATGATCAAATCATGGTAATGAGCTTATCCATTACTTCGAACATTTATCATTTCTTTGTGATGAGAACATGTAAAATCCTTCTCTAGTGTTTTGAAGTATTCCATGCATTATTTATAATTAGAACCACCCTGCTGTGCAATAAAACCAGAACCTATCCCTTCTAATTGTCATTTTGTACCCTAATTATTGATTTTATGCCATATTCTATATCTCTCTTTAAAACCCTATCCTCTCCCTGACCAGGGGGTACAACATACAAAATTGGGGGTAATTGAAACAATACCTAATTATAATCTAATACTTATAGTAGAATAGTTTTTGTTTTCAAAACAGTATTTTAAAACAGTAAAATAATATTTCTTTTTAGCTTATGTAGAAATTAATGTCTTACCTCAAAAGTAGACATAAAACAATCATCTTTTAAAGAATTCTTACAATAATAACTCTAGATTTAAAATAAACTTGTTATAATTTTTTCAGTATTGCCCCTTATAATTAAGGTTAACTGCTCTTTTCCTTTAAATTGCTAAGCCATGGGCCAGCCAAATAACTCAGTGGACTAAAATGCCCGCTTAGACAGGGACTGAGGCTCGATCCCCAGCATGCCTTGCTGGCCCCGCCCCCAGGGCATGCTGAGATGGTGATTGAGACTGGGTGTGGGGCCCGAGAGATGGCTCAGTGGAATAAGCACTTCCCTGGCAAGTGCAAGGGCCTAGGGCCGTGGAGCCTGGGCATGGTGGCACCCACCTGTAAACCCAGCACTTGGGAGGCTGAAAACAGGAGGATCACTAGGAGTCCCATCTGTGTAGTGAGACCCTGTAGACCCTGTACTAAAATACATAGAAAGTAAAAAATTAATTGCTAAGCCAGGAAGAAATGTAGCACAGAGGGTAGGAAGGGAAGAAAAGCAGCATCCTGGCATTCTTTTTATTAGTCCATGTTTATAGTGCATAATGTTCACCTTCCTGATAGACACTAGAATGTATACCACACTTTAATTCCTTTTGATCGTCTTTCCCTTCTCCCCTTTGCTCTCCATCCATCTCTGTTTTTATGCAGAGATTTTTTTCCATTATTTGAAGAATTTTCTAAATTTACTACTGGCTATTGCTTTTTCCTCCTTCTTCTTTTTTCATTTTTCTTTCTCCATTTCTTACTTCTTTATCTTTTCATTCTACCCTAAGCCCACTAACACTCCATCCTGTCACTTTTCTTTTGTCTGTCTTATTTATTCTTCTAGTCTACTAATTGAGGCCAGGAGACAAGAAGTGGAGGGAATTGCACTAAGCATGTTTGAATTATTTCTTGTTGCTTTGAATTCAACAAATTCTTCTGATAACCTAGCCTTGTGCTTTTAAACTGTATATCTGAGATACTGAGGTTCTTTTAAAAAAAAAACCTGAAATACAAAATTATGCTTTTTAATGGGGTGTCATGTAATGTTTCCATACAAATACACACTGTGTAGTATTTGGCAGGTTAAACATATGTCCTTAAACTTTAATCATTTCTTTATGGTTACATTTATCAAAATTCTTAAAGTTTCTCAAAATGTACAACACATCATTGTTACTTGCAGTCACCTTACACATGCTGAAGCACTCCAAAACCTCCCAATTCCATCTAACTCTAACCCAGTGCCCATTCATCAGTCATTGCCTGGCTTCCCCCCTACTCTCTATGGCCTCTATGCCACCAACTTCCATGACACCAACATTCTTCAACTCCACATATGAGCCCTATATATTAGTTACCATATATGGTTCTATACTTATCTTTCTGTGTCTGGCTTAGTCCAGTTCACATAAAAATCTCCAGATGCATGCAAGTTGTTGCAAATGATGAATTTCAATCATTTCATAGGGGAATGATATGCTACTATACACTCATACCCAGTTTCTCTACCAGTTCATCAATTGATAGACACTTCAGGTTTGTCCATTTCTTGAATATTGTGAATAGTACTACACTGAACATTGGAATGCAAATGCATATGACGTATTGTTTTCATTTCCTTTGACTATATGCTCAGAAGTGGGATTGTTGGATGATATGGCAGTTCTTGTTTTAAGTTTTTGAGATGCCTCTATTGTTTTTTATTATAGCTATACTAACTTATAGTCTCACCAATATTGAGTGAGAGTTCATTTTACTCTGCCCCCTTGCCAATACTGTATTTTTTAGCCCTTTTGCTAACAGCCATTTTTGTTGGGGTGAGGTGATAACTCAATGCACTGTGATTTGCATTTTCTTGATGATTACTGATGCTCGCTTTTTCATACATGTACATATTGACCATTTGTACAAGTGTCTTCTTTGGGTTGTCTATTTAGAGCTATTGGCTGGTTTGTTTGTTTGTTTGTTAGTGTATTTGATGCTCATAGTGATCCTCCTGTTTTCAGCCTCTCCAGTGCTGGGATTATAGGCATTACCACCACATATGATTTCAGTGACTGGCTCAGTGCCCCTGAGGGCAGAGCTGGAGGGGCATGTGATCTCTGCACTCGCCTAAGCAGGCACTATTGGCTGGTTTCAAATTTTTGTTTTGTTTTATTTGTTATTTTGTTTCTTTCTTTTTTTTTTTTCCTGTTTGGAGTCTCTGGATAGTGTCCCTTGTCAAATATATAATTTGCAAATATCTCAATTACGTAGGCTATCTCTGCATTCTGTTGATAGTTGCTTTTGTCTTGCAGAAGAGTTTTAGTTAAATATAATCCCATTTGTCTGTTTTTCCTTTCCTGTGCTTTCTGAGCTACTATTCAAAACATCCTTGCCCGTTTCAATGTCCTGAAGCATTTTCACTGTTTTCTTCAAGTACTTTCTTAGACTCAGTTCTTCATTTAAGACTTTAATCCATTTGGAGCTGTTTTTCGTAGTTTGTTTAATCCATTTCAAGTTGTTATTTCTGTGTGTGGATATTTAATTTTCTAGAACCATTTATTGAAAAGTATGACCCTTCTCCAGTACACGTTTTTAGCACCTTTAGACCTCACTTCTAAGGTCTCTCTTCTGTTGTGTTAGTCTACATGTCTGTTTTTATGCCTTTACCATTCTTTCTTGTTATAGATTTGTATTATGTTTTGAAGTCTGATTACCTTCTGCTTTGTTATTTTTATTCAAGATTTTCTAAAGATGCTGTTGATTTCAGTTTGCTAATATTTTGGGAGGATCTTTGTTGTTATGTTCATCCTGCAGAGAGAGAGAGAGAGAGAGAGAGAGAGAGAGAGAGAGAGAGAGAGAGTCCTTAGCTGATTTTACCATCCAGATAATCCTAACATAGTAGAATATGTCTAGAAATATCCTGTGTCTTCTATTTTTTTAATATCTTAAGGAGAATTTATATTGGTTTTTCTTTAAAAATTTGGTGTAATTCAGTGGTGCAGTCATCTAGTCCTAGGTTTTTCACTGATGGCCAACTTTTATTACTGAAGTCCATTATCTCATTACTTATTATTGGTCTGCTCAGGTTTTCTATTTCTTCAAGATTCATTCTTGGAGCCAGGTGTGTAGGGATCTGTTAGTCTTACTGCAAACAGTTCTACCTGGGAGACACAGTGGCAGGAATGAGAAAGACAGACAAGAAGACAAAAGTTGGGCTAAGTGGTCAGTAGTCTGCTGATGGGCAAGACTCACACACCTGCACAATGAAACCTACATTTATTGATACCTTTTGCAAAGTTAGTGACATGTGACACAAGGTTGTCTAGTGACTAGTAGCTGACGTTAGCAGTCAGCGTGCTTATCTCAGAACTGAGGTAGCTTGTTTGCTTTAGGCACTGAGGCCTAGTCCTACCTACACAACTTTGACTGATTTTCCAGCTTCTGTGACTCCATACATATCCCCCTTTTTGTTTTATTTTGTCAGGGATGGGCATTCCATTGCAGTTAGAGAAGCTGTATTTAGAGAAGTCTTTTTTTTTTTTTAATTGGAAAAACAACCTCTTTATTTAACATACCTGATTTAGGATGAGGGGCTGCAAAAGTGGCCAAGGCAAAGGATGTGGAGAAGGCTTTAAAGGACTTTGTCATATTTGATGCCAGATTGTAAGTACTTGAACTCAGCAATATAACCGTACATAGTCCAATAGTCCATAATAGCAGTAAGTTATTAGCACAGCTGGTAATTGTCAGAAGTTGTTGACTTGAGCCTTTTACAGCTCAGCATATTAATATAGCTTTACTTTTTATACCTCATGGTTACACTTTTCTGCTGGATAGTTAAGACCAAGTTAAAGCAAGGCCTGTATAACTACAAACAACTTTTGCTATCTTACAAGGTCAGTTACATCTCAGGATTTGCCTTTGAACCATATACAGCACCTCTTAGACTATCTGTCAGTGTCAGCCATCTGGACGAGTCATGGCCACTGCTTGACCAATTTGCTCTCTGTGAGAGCCTGAGAGATTTTTTCTTTCCCAGTAACTCACCTTAGGCACACTATACATTGTCAATCACTTTCCTCTGTAGCCCCATAATCTTCTTTTTCAGAAAATTTGGGATACAACTGAGTTACAGGATATCACAACAGAGGTTCTCTTATATTCTGAGTCCTCACTGACCTTGAAGGACGAGGGCCAAAATATTGGCTATCCTTGTAGCCTATCTATCTCTAATTTTTGGTTTGCAAACTTTAGTTGTTAAACATCCAGAAGAGAAGCTTAATAATATTTTTACCCTATAACAGAGGCAGTTAAGTTTAACATTACTATCTATCTGACTATCAAACACCTTAGACATAAAATGGAACTGTTATTTTCCAACAAACATGGATATTCTAATATTTAAATTCCTATAGAATGTTAAAAAGCAATTACACATTTATACACAGAAATTTAGAAACTAAACAATATACGACATTATAGCAAGACAACCCTATGACTTTTTGTGACATGCTTACATTTTCATTTTGACATAACATAACCCTTTTAACTAATTTTTCTCTATCCAACACATAAAAATTTTTGACCTAAACTATCCTTAAATGAGATACACATCACAAGGATTTTTCTCTCCCCCCTCTTTTTTTTTTTAATTTGAAACAGTTTTATCACAATAAGCATTCTTTGTTTAACAGTTTAAAAGACCTGTACACTTAGAGTCATGGATACATTTAGGACACCATGAGATTAACAATAATTAGTTACCACACACGTGCAAACCTTTGCTTCTTAATTTAGTTGAATACCAAAACCATTTTTAAGAGAAAACCCAATTGTAATTTTTCTGAAAGACTTTTATCTTTAAACAATGGCCAACTTATTGAGGGTGTCTCCTAAGAGACTATAGAGATTATTGGGAGTTCTTCATTAATGAACAAAAGGGTTGGTCACACCTCTTATTCATCAATTAGACTCCTCTCTGATTAATTTGTCCCCACTCTAAGGAATTTTTGTTTAATTAATTTAAACTTTCCAATAAACTGTGCATAAACTGGTTTTTTATCACTTAGACCAGCTGGTTACTTAGGAAAAAGCATGCTTTTAAGTCTATACTCCAAATTGTAGTGTGGTGAACAAATGCTCAACAAATTAAAACGTTAAAAGGGAACAGTTGTTCACAGAATGATACACACATAGACATATACACCACACACACAGATAACCATCTTTATAAAATTATGAATACACTCAACTATATATTTCTGACCAGATTAACTTATACTAACCGTATTGCAAATTTTTTTTTTTAATTTTAGGGAAGAATCTACAGGATGTTTAGGGTCTCACTGCTAGATCAGACTCGTAGTGATCCACCTGTTTACAGCCTCCCAAGAGCTGGGATTACAGGTACCCACCACCATGCCCAGTCTCAATTGCTATCTCAGCATGCCCCCAGGAGCGGGGCAGGTACAGCAGGCCAGGGGATCCAACCTTGACCCCTGCGCCTGCTTGCAGGCACTTTAACCCACTGACTGACCCATGTATTGCAATTTTTAAAGAATTTAATAATTATAAATAGACTAATCAGATTTTGTTATTTGTCAAATAAGCAGAGATCTCTTATCAGAAAATTTTGGCAGGAATAAAATCTTTTGTCTCTAATTAATATGTATACTTTGTATTTTTTATCTTAATACTAGTAAAATTTAGCTCAGTTATCATTACATATTTTGCCATCTATTTAGGTCTTAGATTTCCATTTTGTCAGTTTCTTTAATAGGCCCCAGGTTGGATCTGGCCTTCCCGTTAACTTCTCCAGATCTGGCTTCCTGGTATATAGCCTGACAGCATGTTCCTGTATTCACATAGGTCATTCAGCATTCTCTGGAAAAAACACAAGCATACCTTCTCCCTCAGCTTAACAGTGGACTGGGTCCTTCCCATTGTCCAGTATGGAGATTTCTCCAAAGGATACTTTCTAGCCTTTTTGCTCTTATTTGATGGAATTGTCTTTCTGCTGCTGTACTTCCATCTTTTGTAGAATTTATAAATTTAATAGTGTTGTATACATGAAGAGCATTGTTTAACAATTTCCTGGGCCTGTGCTTGAGTCAAAAAGGCAGTTGCGTTAGATAGAAGCGTTTTGATGAAAAGTGGCATGAGATACAGAAACTTGTTGAATAGCATCTGAAAGAGTAACAATTTTGGATGGAGTATGTGGCATGTTTAGCCATGGTAAAGAACCCTGAGACTGCCAAAGAACCCCAGTTGGCATATACTGAGTTGGGAAAATAATTTAAAATATTGGCAAACATGGGTCAACTCTAGAGAGCTGAGCATTAGAAAGAACCTGATTAACTTGATATTCGGCAGTCTTGGCCTCTGGTGTATGTGTTCTTTTAGAAGTAGGGGTTGAGTCTCCCTTGAGAATGCAAAGAGAAGACTTAACTCATGAGTAGTTAGCTTAAGAGCTGGGCGCAGCCAATCAATGTTATCAAGTAGAGTCTAAAAATCAATCTTAGGGTTGCAAAGTATCTAACCTGGTTCTGAACAGTTTGGAGCACAATTTGCCCTGTTGAGTAAGATGTCCCAAATATGTAAAGGGTGCCACAGTTTGCACCTTTTCAGGGGCTATCACTAGACCTGCATTGAAGAGAACATCACCTAATTGGATAAACATGCTATGTAAAATGGATGGGGATTCATGTGCCAAGAGAACGTCATCTATGTAATAGATCATGTATGCAGATGAATAGGCCTGTCACACTGACCAAATGGCTGTAGCCACAAACTCTTGGCACAGCGTTGGACTATTCACCATGCCTTGTGGTAGACACCACCATTGAAAATGGCACATAGGGGCCTGATCATTAATAGAGGGGAAAAAAAAAAAAAGCAAAATGTTGTTTATCTTCAGAGGGAGAGGGATAGAAAAGAAACCGTCTTTTAAATCAATCACCGTAAGAAAAAAACATCTAAAGAATAGCTACAGGACTGGGCAGTCCCTGTTGCTGTGCTCCATACCCTATAATATGTCATGGCCCCATAGATTGACCAATATATGGGGGAGGAAATAAGGAGAAAATACCTAGAATGGCCTTCTGCATCCCTCCAAATTAGCAACTTAGCACTTCTGCTAAAGTAAGAAACCTTGCCCACCCCTTGTGAATCTGTAGTGGTCACAGCCAGAGGCCGCACCCCAGGCCAGTGATGCTGAGCAATAACTGAAACATCTGCATCCACGTCCAATAGCCCTTTAAATGCTTTTCCTTAAGTAGGCCGCTCCATCTCTAGGCAATTTTATTTAATGTGCTGAACGCATTAAGTATTAGGCGGCCCAAATATGAAGAAGCTACCATAGCTTACACCTCTTTGGAGACCACCACTAAGACTTTTATTATTTAAATGGGATGTCAAGGGGCCAGGGAGATGGCTCAGTAGAATAAGCGCTTGCCTGGCAAGCACAAGGGCCTGAGTTCAATCCCTGGTTCCGTCAAAAAAAAGAAAAAAAAAAAAAAGAATTCAGATGTGTCATGTACCTGTCCCAGCTCCTCACAATGAATGTAATCAGTCTATATGCAAACACAAACTAATAAAAAAAAATGCATTTAAAAATAAATAAATAAATAAATAAATGGGATGTCAAAATCAAGCTACTGTTTAAACTGTACTCCTTTTAGGTAGTACTCCACACTTCTATATTTGTTTGTAAAATATCTATATCTGTATCTATATCTACCAATTTTAATTTAGGGCTGTAAAACAAGCAATCAATATTCATTAGGAATTAAAGGAATTTTAAAGTAATTTTTAAAAATATCCCCATTATTGTAAATCTTCCAGAATTTTTTTAAACAAACTGTTTTTATCTTTTTTTTTTAAAGTGAACATGGCTTCCAATTTATTTAGGTAAATAGACTAATAACCCTAGAAACATAGTGTACAACATTAAAATCTTTTTTAGGAAGTTTTAGTGTCATCCCCTTTTCAAACTGATCATCTGTTTCATCCTCTTTTCAAACTGATCATCTGGTTATCTCACATAATTATAATAATATAATTATGTGAGATAGCTCCAATGAAGAAAACAGCATCCTATTTGAGACCCTTGATCCTGAAAAATGCAACTCATTGATTTTTCAGACTGTTGTTGACAATTTAGCAACAAATGCTTTAATAAAGCAAGTCATTTCAAATATTAATATAATAACCATGATAGGCAGCTCTTTATAATCAGAGGCTAATCACTATTAATTCCTTTGCCATTCAGTTGTTTTTATCTTTAGGATGGAAATAATCTTTGTAATCTAATCACCTTAAGGGGAAAATGTGAACTTTTCTTATAGTGTCAGTTGTGATGGAGCAAGACAGCCACTCTACTTCCCGCTTTTCTGCTAAGCTCTACTCCTGGAGGAATGGCCCTTTGTACAGCTCCAGGTGCACAACCCAGCTGCCTCACCTGAAGGCCATCCACACTTGAAAAAGTCCTTTAAAATGCTTTTCCTTTAATCAACCAATCCCTTTTTTTTCCTTATTAGTTTTAAAATTGTTATCAAAGAAAGAATGACCAGTTAAGCATTATGAGTCTGCTGTGGATTATACAATGGTTTTGGTGGATTCAATTGACTTTGATTTCCCAATGACACAAGGCAAAAATCTGGAGGCCTTTTAAAACGAGACTGCTGCAGCCTAGCAAGACTCCCACTGTACCCAGAGACATAGATCCAGATTCCAGTAGGAATAATTGAGGGCCCCATGTCAGGAGTCAATAGGAATCTGAAGGAGGAACTGAGGTCCAAGCTTCCTCTATCAGTTGTTGCTCCCCAAGGGACAAAGATGCCTGTGATGGGGGAGGGAAAAGGGCCACCACTGTTTAATAGGGCCAAGGTGGGCCCCATTGGAAGTTTCTCTGAAAGGGTCGGTCTTCCACATCAGTTTTAGGTCTACACTCACTTGTTCAATGGTACCCTTGTCTACATCTAATACACAGACTGGAAGGGTTTATTGAAGAGACAGATAAAGACTGTGTTCTCTTTGATGCAGCAGAGCAGTTTCGGACTAAATGCCCTTCATTCCTACAGTGGAAACAAATGACCTTACTTTTCCCCTTTTTTGGACTATGAATGAATAACCTGAGTAATAACTGCTGCCAAGGCAGTCCCCTGTGCATATGAGGGGTCTCTACCTGCACAAATATGAATCATCTCAAACAATATAGCCTGATTTTTATGGGCTCTTAAACCCTCTTACACCATTTATTTGCATTTTCGAAGGCCAAGTGTTGAACTATTAATTTGCTAGCTTCTGTGTCACTGATAATCCTCTCGGTAGCTTGCAATGAACCAGTAAAATCATGGAAAGGTGCATCAGGGCCCAGCCTAACAGAAGCCAAGTTAAAGAATATTTCACCCTTACAAAGGAGTTCTCTCAGGCTCTAATAGCAGCTGTTTTAGTTTGCTCATATATTCGCAATGCAAAGGTAAGTTGATTGTGCTAGAAAAACACCCTTTACAATTAGCAAATCTTTTGTAATGGCCAAATTGTGAGCCTCACATTTCCAGCTGCCTGTTCCCTGCAATATTCAAAGAAATTTCCTTTCCACAGTAATCTGGATTCAAACATGCTTTAGCTATTTCTTTCCAATCATTTGGGACCATAATCTGTTGTAGCATTTCTACTAAACTCAAGGTAAAGGGAGCAGTAGGACCATAAGTAGCAACAGCATGTTTCAGTTCTTTTAAGGTTTTAAAAGGTATGGATTCATGAAGACCTACAAATTGTCCTGGATTATTTTCAAGTAGAACTTCAGAAGCAGGGCAAAGTTGTTGAAAACCCTCCACGGACTCCTCTGCCTGTCTGGGTTTTTTCAATGCCAATTGCAAGGGGGACAAAGAAAATGGTTCTATTCCCCTGGAGGCTGAAGTCCCGATCTGTGACTCAGCCAAATTTCCCTGAACTGCCATGGCCAGGACTGCAGCTTATGGCTCCTTAAAACCCATTGAGTGTTTCTTTTTTGCCCAGATTTTAATCATAGACACTACCTTGAGTCTCTAACAAATTTGTGATGCCAAGAATGTGCATAGCCAGTGCCAAGGCCACAGGATACCATGGTCATGACACTCCTACTCAGCACTGGGCACACAAGACTGTAGTTGTGGTACACACCAGCCTCTGTGGTTGGATGGAGCAAACAGATGGGCAGGCAGCTGGGGAATCCCAGCTGGGTCTGCCTAAGACCTCAGCACAGGGGGCCTCCCGGAGCCTAGTTTGTGCCCCTTCCTCCAGCGGCTGGTGCCTCTTCAACCCAATGGTTTGCAATTTAAAAGAACTTTTTCATGTCTTATTTGAGCAAAGTTAGAGGGTTTAAACTCTGTCTGCTGTTTCTTTGCTCTACCCTCCTTGTCCTGTCTGGGACTTGATTTCAAAACAGTATTTCACACCAAGTCCTTCGTGGTAGTCTTAGAAAGTAGCACAAACACAAAAACCAAGAAAGCAACAAACATGTTTATATACATCTACAAACATCTATGGTCCTTGAAATTCTGTTTCTCATTGTTGACTCAATCAAATGTTTCCCTGTTAAGCTTCTCTCAAGCTTCTTTCTCTCTTTGTGCTCCCGTATCTCTCTGGCCCTAGTGAGCCCCATCCCCAAGTTTTATACCTAGTGCACCAGTGCCAATGCACCCCCGTGTGGACTACTGATGGCTCCAAATAATCCTCTTCCCTCCCTTATGGGTGCTCTTTAGAAAGGCTCTTTGGAGGTAGCTGGACCAAGAGTGTGTGATGCTGAAATCAAGGATACAATATTAGGATTAAGGGTGTGAGTAGTACCTGTCCTAAGGGTGGGTAGTCTGGATAAGTGACTGATACGAATAGATACTACACTTGATCTTAGCCAAAAGGCCGAGAAACAATAGCATGGACAAGATAAAAGGCACAGAAAATGATCATCACTTGCTGCTTGCTGCTTGCTGTCGTCCTGCCTTCTGCCTGCCATGAACTGTTTCTACTTGGTGATACCCTTCTGCCATTTCACCCTGCCTGGGCGCGAGCCAACTATGAACTGAAATCTCTACAAGATGTGTGCTACATGAATCTTCTCTCCTTTAACTTGTGGGAGTTAAGTATTTTGTCTCAGCAATAAGAAAAGTAACTAAGACATATCCAGAAATTCTAAATCAGTTGCTTGATTTCCTTGAGGCTATAGCTGTGTTTTTTTTTTTTTGTTTGTTTGTTTTGTTTTGTTTTGTTTTGTTTTCCTAGTATTTCAGTACTTGATGGCACCCAGGTCCTGATTTTTCAGGAGCCTGGTGTTAGTGTACTGTCATTGTTTTTGCATTAGAGAGCAATTCCTTATTTGTCCTGAACACACTGTTATGTTGTTTAGAAAAAACAGTGAGATTATTTAGAGAGAGCAGTATGTCCCCACAAGTCTTCGTTTGGTCAGGCAGGCTTGCATGCTTGGTTCACAGTTATTTGCCTGTGGTCAGATGTCACAGAATACTGCCTGGGTCTGGTTGGAGTCACTGTCGATGTGCCAGCATCATGTGCTATGCCGTATTTGTGCACATACTTGCAGCTAGACTGTGTCAGACCTTGTGCCCATAGTCAGCCAAAACCAGCACAACATTGGAGTAGAACCAAGGCCTACTCAAGAGGTGCCAATTGCTAAGGTAGATTTGCGATATGCTTTGATACTTGCTGGAGTACAATCCAACAGACTAGGGTCGTGTGACTTCCACTGCCACTGGTGCTCCTCCAGGTGTTCCACTTACATATCAATCTTGGAATAGGTGCCATCAGGACTTGCTCAGTGTGCGACAATTTCACCAGCTCAGCACTAAGTTCCAGAGCAAAGTCTTCTGCTTACTACCCTGCCCAACACCCAGCAAATGGGGTCTTGTGCCATACTGTGTTGCCCAAGGTAGAGATAGTGCTGATGGAGGCCATGACATGGCCATTTAAGCTGGATCATTCCTGAGTCTTACAGATACAAGGACCCACACAGTCTTGGGGGTAAAGGTGAGGGCCAGACTCCACCTGCACCTGTCAGTGATACAGAACAAAATAAGTCCATCCCACTAGGCACAGGTCTGTCTCTGATGCAGGAGCAGTTCTGAAACACCATCTATACAAGTTCTGTCTGTGACCTCTTGACCTGTGTATGGGGACTTCAGTTTCTAGTGGATGCAATGTCTCACTGTGGTGGACAAACCCATGTGCTAGCTTCTGTGTCCTACTGTCTACCACGTGAGGTCCTGCTCTCCACTCTGCCACCCCAGGTTGGAGGAAGGGTACTCAAGCCTGTCAGTCATCTGGTCTACCATAGCTCCTATGACTTGGTTCATGAGCATTGGCCTGACAGGTCCTGAAGCTTTGCCCAGCACTTAGAGACACAAGGAGACCCTTTGCTTTCTCATTTAATTTCCTTAGCTCTTATGAAAGTAGTTTGTTGTGTGAACAGCTGTTCTACTAGGTGCATCTGCATGAAGCCATCACTGGAGGATCTCACTCAGCCACCATCCTTTGTTTTGGCAGGGGGAAGGGCATCTTGGAAATCAAACCCAGCCCTTGACAGGTGGCTGGCAAGCACTTGTCAGCTAAGCCGCACCCTTATCCTCAGCTGCCACTGCACCCTGCCTCCCAGGGTTCTTGCGTGGCTCTATTCTTGCTTCCACCAGAGAAGTTCCTCTTTCATCTTTTTATCTTCCTTTTTAGTGGGGTTGAGCATGTTTAAAAAGGTATATGACTGGTTTTTTTTTAGGTTGGAAGCCATTGAGGTAGATGGTATCTAAATATTCTAGCACTTTCTGACATTGATTTTAATTGCTGTCAGAGTCCTAGAAGCAACTTTTAAAAAACTGTTTCCTGAGTAGCAGTGAAACTGCACATAAGTAAATGAGTTCTAAAGTGAAGCTCCTAGTAGAGGTTTATAAAATCAAACAAAAATGTGATTTCCAGCTGGGGATGAGTTCCTGAGAAAGAGCTAAAACTGGCATGCACACTATCAGCTTCCCTCGGCCAGCCCAAGCACTGTGGCCCTGGGCCCCTGGGAAGCCAACCCTGAGTCCACTACAGGACCCTGACTGACCCTCAAAGTGGGACTTGCTTGTTGTTCCTAGTCTAGGGGAAAGTGTCAGAATTTTCAACTATTTTTTCAGAGTGTAAATATGTATAAGGAAATCTACCTGTACTGTATAAAAAAATCTTTGAAATTTAAATCATGTTCCATAATAATGGTCTTATAATGTAAAAAGATTTCAAAAATGGACAATTCTGTTATTTTATATTTAGCTCTGTCTTCTTGCTTTCATTTTACAATATAATCTTTAGAATGTCCCCTATTGCTTTGTGCCTGAGATTGCTTATCTGGAAAATGAAGCACTAAGATCCATTAGACCTCCCATCTAGATCAGAAATTTAACCCTTCAGTATTTGAAAGCTCGCAAATTCTATGAATTATGTGTCCATTTCATGTATTCCTGTTTCTCACATTTAAGGGCAATTGTATTGATAGCAATTTATATACAGAGCAATAAGTAATGCTTAAATACTTATGGAAATTACATTTTTATTGATTTAAAAAGAACAAGATGCTTGGAAATACCATGCTACCCACTGTGAACCCGGCTGGAATCCCTACAATCGTAATTGCTACAAGCTTCAGAAAGAAAAAAAGACCTGGAATGAGGCTTTACAGTCATGCCAGTCTGAGGACAGTATATTGATAGACATAGCTTCGTTAGCAGAGGTGGAGTTTCTTGTAAACCTCCTTGGAAATGGTGAGTACTGACTGCCTTTGACTTAGAACTATGAAATATGATGGGGTGATTGTTTGATTAGTGATATTTCTAAGCAGTATACAGGAATGTGAAGTCATTGGATTTTTACACAAAGTTCAGAAACTTTATAAAAATCTTTACAAATGTCTGGTGTATTAAATGGCTTTTTTAAAAAAAATAAGGATAAAGGTTTTTTATGGAAGTTTCTAATGAACCTAAACCTATAATTTAGCTTTTGGCCTTTAGGCAGCAGTATTGTGTTGTGCTCCTGTGAAGGGAATTTTCTAGATACATAGTTAGATTTGGATCACTGTGGCCAAGACCAATTTGTCTGATGCAGTAGTTCTTAGGCTATGTGTCTTTCTCAGCTATGGATTCCTGGGCCTTCACCACATTCAGTCCATCAGAGCAAGGCTGCCCCTTCTTGTGTCCCATATTTGACATGTAATTCTGCTAAAAACAAAACAAAAACAAAAAACTTTGAATTCCTGGATTTTATTTGTCAGTGTCTAAAAATAGAAGAAAAACAAAAAGAATCCTGACCCTACTTTGATGACCTTTCAATGGTAAATTTTAGTTTGGAATGAAAACAAAAATCTTTGTCATTTTTTCCTAATCCTTTGCATTTAGGATTAAAAGAATACTGCAGCTACCTCTATGTCAGCGAGGACACTTGAACATCTCCCTTGCCTTTAAGGCTCTTGGCCCATTACTCCCATTGCAATGGTTTAAGACTTCCAGTTCCTTTTTCCTTGGCAGAAAAAAAATCTTTAAGCTACACTATTAGTAAAAGTTTAGCTTTTTTGTGGAAATTGGATATGAAATCTCAGAATTGTGTCTAGCTTTGGATTTATGTTAATTTATGGAGTTATTTTGAGAAAAGAACAAAAATGTTTGAAACTGGAGGAGCCTAAAGGTCTTTGAATACTGTGATGATAGAAACAGAGCTCTATCTTTAATTGTAAGAATTTAAATAAAGAAGTTTCTCTGTGCTTTTAAAAATTTTTTTTAAGTTTTTTTTAAGAAAAAAAAAGGCCTCTTTCATAGTTCAGAAGATCTTCCTGTTTTTCTTTCCTCCAGACAGAAGCAAAACCAGGCTTTCAAAGTCTGCTTCACATACTGTAGTAAGACCCACAGTGCCAGGACTCTAACTTGCTTCAGCTTCATCCTGTGTCAGTTTTAGATCACACTGTGCTTTCTTTCACTTGTCTGCTAAGCAAGCAGATCTGGATAAAATAGAAGGGAAAGGATTTCAACTGATGTTTTATAGACTTAAACAGCTTTTATTACATTAAGAAATAAAGAAGTTGCATGCAAAATGGTATATTTTGGTAATAATCTCAGGTTACTGTGACCTTCGAAAAATGTTAAGATCTTGTATGTAAATTATATTTATCTCTTACAGAAAATGCTTCAGAAACGTGGATTGGTTTGAGCAGCAATAAAATTCCAGTTTCCTTTCAATGGTCTAATGGCTCTTCAGTAGTATTTACTAATTGGGACTCACTAGAGCCCCTAATTTTTCCAAGTAGAAGCCAGCTGTGTGTCTCAGCAACGCACCCTGTAAGTTGACCCTTTGTTCAATGTTCATTTATATTGAGGGCCATCTGTATGGGAGACATGGGCCATGGCAGAGACCAAGGCATGCATGGTACAAATTCCTCATGGGACCTTCAGGCTAGGCAGTAAACAAGTACACCCAGAAAACTCATGGACATTGTAGTTGTGAAGAGCACTCTGAGGTTAGAGGTGACTTGACAGTAAGGAGCATGGTTTGGGGCTATTCCTTTAGACAGGGCAGTCAAGAAAGGTGACACTGAAGCTAGAATTTAGAAGTAAACCACTTGTGAACAGAGGAAAGAATACTCCAGGCAGAGGTCAGCTGGTACAAAGAAAGGCCAAGAGGGTAGAAGTACAAAAATCATTTTGGAGGCTACCTATGCTAGGGACATTATGATTTGGGTCACAAGGCTTCCTGTTAAATTAGATTGAGGTAGTAAATTAGGTGGATTTGGAGATTGAGCAACCATCATTTTGGTAAATGGCAGATTCACCATATTGACTATAAGGGGGAAAACTGAGAGTGAGAAGATTACTCTGGAGAGTGATGGTTTTAAAGGTTCATTATTTTATTAACCTTAATAGTTTTGAACAGTATGTGTAACATTTCTGGAAAGTGTAAACCAACGGTAAACTTCATTGTTTATTCTCTCATAAATGGAATGTGCCCACTGGCCTTGACTTCACACTTGCCAGCATTCTCATCTCTTATTTATCTAAAGTATCTGATGATACAGAATTGATTTAATCCCAAGCCACTTAATGGTTTAGTAGCTATTTAAAATAGACTTACTCAAACTGGTGAAAGCATGCACTGAATTTTAGGAGGTTATTGGAATTTTATGGGTTTCCTCATTCCTTCTAACCATTGGATATCATATCTAGTTTCCCCCAAGAAGAGATTCGTTAAATGCTACTTAAGTATCTTGATAAATTTTTGCCAACCAAGCCTGGAAAACTTCTAAGCACTTTCTTGTGATACATTTCACTGTTGTAACTTTTAAAGCTTAAATTATCATATGCAGCTCCAACTACACATGCTGGTACAGTGTTTCAGAGTTATATTTAAGAAAGATTAAGATGACCTTCATCTCCTATTGATGGACACACTTCGCTAAGTGTATTTACTACAGAAGAGCCAATATTTGGATGGGAATTCATTTTAAGAGAATGAGGATAGATATTAATATTATTGGGTAAGTCAGAATAATGCTGCCCTAAGTATATTTTGTAGCCCCTTTTGGCAGCTTAGTAGCTCCTTAAACAGTAGGTGTATAAAAGTTAGCATTTACTTACATCAACTTAGTTTCCATCAACTCAATATAAATGTAATTATTATAATTCACAGGTTACCTAACATAGCTAACACCTAATTTTGTGAACCTAGGGAGCTTCATTTATCCATGCATCCAACAGCTAGTAAGCTGCTTATCATACATTTGACACTATCTTATAATTAGATATTTTGCTGGAAGATTCCATACAGGAGAGACACAGAACTGTTCTTGCTTATGAAGACATAAACCTACAACATGATATGTTTCTAAAGGTCATGGAAGGGTTCTAATTCTCATAAAATCCTGGATATCTGAAAATTCAGTAGTGTGGTGTGAGTCCAAGGTTCTGATTTGTGTTAAAGTTTTTAAAAGGTATTTGGAAAAAAATTTTTAATCTGTTAGCAGTCACTGAATCATTATTAATGTAGAATCTGAGTGTAGCCTTCAGTAGACCAAGGAGAAGATAGCAAAGTATCTGCTTGTAATAGACCTAGTGATAAAGAAAGGCATTGGAGTTTGAATGTGAATCTCAGCCAGGTAACATCTGGGTGTTTCCCCAGCATAAGATCTACACATGGAAGCAGCAAAGCCTTTGATTTAGCACTTATACCAGAGAAAGTAGCATACACAGTGACAGGAACAGGATGACTTGGTCCAGCTGGTTCTCATTCTCCAGATCTGCTGCATTGAAGTCCTCTAATGCCTTGTTAGAGGTACCTCCAAAGCTACTGATTGAGACACTCTGATCGTGAGGCCCAGTCACTCATTTTAGAAATTGTTTTTAGTGATTCTGATACACCCAGACAACTGAGGATTGTTTCTCTAATCTGTCTTTTTTTTTTTTTTTTTTTTTTTTTTTTTTTTTGGTACTGGGTATCAAACTCAGGACCTTGTGTTGGTTGGGCAGGCACTTACCCTGCTGAGCTATCTCCCTGGCCTTCTAATCTACCTTTTTAAGAGAAAAATCGAGAACAACTTAATGCAAAGCCAGGCCAACTGTGTTATCAAGCCTTGCTCCAATATTTTCCTGACCATGGGACCTTAAACCAGAGCATTAAACCTATCCTTTAAAATAAGAATAACAATTGCTTTCTCTTGGGAATGCTCAGATTATTTGAACATCACCCAACATTAGGCCTACTGCATAGCATCAAATGAGATGTACCCATTGTTTCCTCTATCCTGTCCCCTCGATTTGGGACGGCAGACATTGCAATTGTCACATGCTGTAGAGTGAGTACCCCACCCCCACACCCTTCCACGGAGAGAGTGCCAGCCCTTACCACAACCAGACAGGAGCCTGAAATATTACCCCACTGGAAATGCTTGTTATTAATTCCATTTGGCTCACAATTATTGGAATTGCCCATTAACTTGATCATGAAGCATATTAATTCATCTTGTAACACTTTTCTTGTAGGAGGGACACTGGAAAATTACAAAATGTGAAGAAACACTTTTTTATACTTGTAAAAGAGCAGGCCATATCCTTTCTGATGCAGAATCAGGATGTCCCGAGGTAAGTGTGCAATGCTGCAATTTAGGTACAGAAGGTACAGAACTAGGATAACACACCCACCACTGATTAAAAGCAACTTGGCCTCCCCATCTTCTGCTCACTCTTCTGTCCCTCTCTTTTCCCTTCCCTTCCTTGCCACCTCTTTCCTGACACATTTTCAGCCTAAGAGTGAGCTGCATTTTAGAAATGGAACAATGATCATGTGGAGGTACCGGAACGACCCAGGGCCCTGAGAAGGGTTGTTGCCTTGCTGTGCTCTGTGAGCCAAGGGTACTTTTTTAAAAAATTAAAAACTATAAATGATCCTGTTATACCATCTGTACAAACAGCAACTGTTCCATGTGATGCCCTTGCTCACATGTGGGTTTCATAGTTCTCAAGTGGGAAGTCACCGAGAAAGCCAACCACATGCCTGGAGTCAGAGAGTGAGCTTCTGCCCTCAGCCTCTTGACTCCCTCTTCACCTTGCTTAGACTTCTGTACAATACTGGGTATAATTACTTGCTTACTGTGTGTTTATTATTTGGGAAAGAAATAGTAAAAATATTTTAAATTTAGTATAAGTAACAAAGTATTTTAGATATAATAAAATACTTAGATTTAAACTGACAAGGTAGGAATTGTCAATTTAAAATTTCTTGGATACATTTAATATGCTGCAATAAAGTTGTATAAAATCAATCTGTCTCTATTTTCAACACATATGCTTACTTTCCTGTCCACCCTCAATTTTTAATGCTGTATTATTCTCAAAATTTTCTTAGACTCAATTTTTTGTTTCTGTTTTATTGGTTTTTGAGACAGAGTTTTGCTATGTAGTTTAGGCTGTCCTTGAACTCGCTGTGTGGCCTAGGCTTGCCTCAAACTCCTGGCAATCCTCTTGCTTCTGCTTCCCAAGTGCTGGAACTACAGGTGTGCACCACCACACCCAGCTTATGCCCAGCTTTTTTTTTTTTTTTTTTTTTTTTTTTAGGGAAGGGTCTACAAGGTATTCAGGGTCTCTTAGATCAAACTCTTAGTGATCTGCCTATTTACAGCCTCCCAAGAGCTGGGATTACAGGTGCACACCACCACGCCCTGTCTCAATTGCCATCTCAGAGTGCCCTAGGGAGCGGGGCTGGCATGGCAGGCCCAGGGATCGAACCCCTGGCCCCTGCAGCTGCTTACAGGTGCTTTAATCCACTGAGCTATTTGGCTAGCCCATACCCAGGTTTTAAGACCTCTTCTTTAATTATTATCTCTTCAGATTCAACTGTTTATGTTCCAACTAAATAGCAATCCATCTCCGCAGAAGGCTGTTTCATACATTAATCAATGTGGAGACGTAGGAGCTGCCCTTCATACCCCAGCTAGACAATACATGTGCCATCGCTGACATGTCACCAAGCACTCTGTCCACCCGCGAATAACAACTCCCAAATTATGGTTTACACTGACCCTGTCTCTACCTTACTGTAGCTACAAGGCAACTCTATATGATTTATTTTTGTTGAAAGAGCAATTAGCATCTCACAGAACAAAATGAGAACTGATGCTCTCCTTGGAGTTTTGTTCACTGCTCATCTTTTCTGGCCAGAATTACCAGTGCTTAAAAATACTGGTTCAGAGCTAGTTCTCTAGTTTTAATAGAAAATTTCTATTGATCTTATTTTCTTTATCTTCTGATATTGAAAAGTATCTTTTATATTCAGCCATTTTCTTTACCGTAACTCTCCAAACAGTTTCTCCTTGAAATACTGATTATAAAATCAGCTTTGATCATTTCAATGTCAAAAAAAGTCCTGTTGGTGAGATTGGACATAGGAGCCAATCAGTTGTTACCCCACCCTTTCATTATGGGGGAAAGGGCTTGCAATTGCTGGCCATGTTTTTCTGCTTCTACTATGCTACGTATTTCTTGCCCACTCTTTTCTTGAGGCTTCTCAGTTCTAGAGTTTTGTTTTGTTTTGGTAAGCAACATATGACCCCCAAATTACTAATGAATGAGAAATATTTTGTCAGAAAGTTCAAATTATCAGTTTTCCTCCACTTGTCCTTCCAAGCACAAAATCAGTTCAGCCACCTGCTGCCATCCATCACAGAGCTTGAGAGAGTCTGTTGGGCAGGGTCAACCACACAGACAGGTTGGAAATAGAGGTGAAGGGGAGTTGGTTCTCGGCATCAGTTAAATGGCTGGACAAAGGAGCTTGATGAGCTGCACCTCATTTCATGAAATGTTTTCAACTAAAGTATCCCATTTCTAATCAAGGTCTGGTTTTCATTGGTGCACATTTGCAGCACGTAATGTTTACATTCCTGTGTGTAGTTGCTGTTGAACTATTTTTTTGCAGAACTAAGACCTTTGTGTGTGTGTGTGTGTGTGTGTGTGTGTGTGTGTATGTGTGTATTTTAGGGAAGGGTCTACAGGGTGTTCAGGGTCTCACTACTAGATAAGATTCGTAGTGATCAGCTGTTTACAGCCTCCCAAGTGGTGGGATTGCAGGGGTGCGCCCCCACACCCAGTCTCAATTGCCATCTCAGTGTGCCCCAGGGCGGGGCCAACATGGCAGGCCCGGGAAGACTAAGATTTTTTTCAAGAAATATTGAAGAATGCACTTTATGCTTGGTCATAAGCTGTCAATTACTGAATTGGCACAAAATGAAGAGTATTTAAAATCTGGTTAATATGTAAAAACAGATAAAAACAATATGACCTAATATATTGGATGAGAAAAAAACCCTAAAATAATTCAATTGAAATATAGTGAAAGTATTTCCTGTACTGTAGGATTTTAAAGAATACAGAAACCCTCCTCTTGTTCTCAGGAGTAAGCCTCAGAGTCACGTGCTCATCATTTCTGCCTGTGTGCCAAAGTTTCCTTTCTTCCTCCCTAACAGGTCAGCCAGTTAAGTTAGGGATAGCTACTCTATGTGTGTAATGTGGTTTTGGGCCATGTTCAAATTATGATCCAACCAAGGTCATCCTGAGTTGCACCAAAACTGGCTCCCAGGCCCTCCTGATCTAATGATTCATAACCCAGTGTAAGTCCCTTTTAAGATCTTTGCCTGCATTGTCTAGTTTTGATTTTCAAAGTGTCAAAACATTGCTGCTATCTGTTTTTTGTTTGTTTGTTTGTTTGTTTGCAAATGAGAAAATTGGACAGGAAGTCATTAAATAAATTTCTTAAAATAGGTTCAGTATCAGTAAACTCACATGTGGTAGACCCAAGACTCAAACCCATGCTTTCTGAATCTAGAACCAATACTCTTAATTTCTACCGTAATATAAGAATCATTTTCATGAAATTTCACAAGTTGAGAGAGAGAGAGAGAGAGAGAGAGAGAGAGAGAGAGAGAGAATAAGATCTCCTGAATGAGTGCCCTTTTATTTTGGTGTTTTGTTTTGTTTGGGTTTTTGTTTTGTTTGTGGTACTTTCCCCTTTTATCTTCACTTGTGTTCAATTTTTTACATTTTTAAGGAAATATAAAATTTTAGGATTTAAACATAATTGCTTACATAAACCTGGAAGTGGCCATAGCAATTAGAATGGCATCACCAGATAGAGCAAATATAAAGACAGTAAAACATAAACTCAAGGAGTTTTGAGCAAGTGAGAAAGGAAAGTTATGTAAGTGGTAAATGAGAATGTGCAGAAAAGATCTCTTGGTACTTAACTGAGTAAGATTATGTCCTTAATTTCCCTTCTTCTTTTTTAAGGGATGGGAGAGACACGGTGAATTCTGCTACAAAATTGACCCAGTCCTGCGAAGCTTTGACCATGCTTCCAGCGGTTATTATTGTCCCCCCGCACTTATAACCATCACAAATAGGTAAACAAAAGTGTTCCAAGGAAACCTGACTATGCTTCAATGAGAGGGCTTTTGGAGGGATAAAATCTAACATCAATAAGAACTTTATCAAAATCTAGAATGTGCTATGTTATAATGAATTTTTAAAGCATTGAGGTGAATTTAAGTTGTCTGATGTTATTCCTAAACTGAGTTTTGAATAACAAATAGTAAAATTTAAGGTGATTTTTACTTTCCTTAAAAATGTATTAATTGTCTGGCTTTGCTAATATAGTCAGTCATATTTAGGTTTTATGTTCTAACTGCTGGTAATGGAAAAGAAATATGTTATTTAACAAGCATTTTAGAAATGTGGGTGAGTTGTATAAGGTACTTTTTGAGGCAGAAAAGGAAGTATAACTAAAATGTGGAGAATATTCGAATGTGCCACCATTTCTTCTTAGTTCTCTTTGCCTTAGATTTAGCTTGAGATTAACTGTGCCCTTGCTCACACGCCACACAATTTGTACTGCAGATGTGTCATAGAAGATAAAGCCACAACAAAGATGACCTCGTCACTATCAGTGGCAAGGACAGTGAGGGTGGGAGACTCCTTTGTGCCTAAGACAGAAGCAGTTAGAAGTCTTCAGTAGGACAGCTAAGCCTGCCACTTTTGTGTCATTGCCTTTCAAAATATCCACTGAAAAGTCAGGTATGCTAATCTTCCTCTTTGGCCCCAGCAGCTTGGAAGAATGAGGCAGGATGATTGCATGAGTGTGAGTTCAAGACCAGCCTGACTCCCAGGCCATGGGACAACTGGTGCTGTGTTTTTAACTGGAGACCTCACCATGCACGTCTGCATCGTAGGATTCCTGAATGCTTTCTCTGGCTCTCCACAATGGAAGGCAACATTCACAGTCATCAGTATTTCTTCTCTCCTCTCATCCTCTTACCTTCCTGCCTTCTTTCCCATTCATTCCTCCAAATAATGCACAGGAATGTACGTGCTTGCACATGAAGGAATTCGTTGACCCACAGGGGATTAGGGTGGCAGCTTTTGGCAGACTCAATGGTCTCCATTAGAGTATAACCATTAGGCCACAACATTAAAGTATCTCAGCGTTGCTTCCAGTTCTGCCTTTCTACCTCCCACATATAGCTACTAGGCAGGAGGAAGCCTATATCCCCTCAACTTACTAGGCTTCTTTAAAGTTTACATAAATACCTTGGGTTAAAAGTTTCCCCAATATTAGACATTGCAGAAGCCTAACCAATGAAACAAAGCTCCTTTATTAATAACTTAAGTGTATTTTACACCGAAGAAAATAACTCTAATTGTTTCATCTATTTTGGTCTCATTCTTCTTTTTTGTTTAATATTCATTGGCTTCCTGTCACATACCTGACATAGTGTGAATTACTTCTCATGCATTATCTGACCATGCAAAAAATTAATAGTCAAGAAATTTTTAGAAAATTACGTATTGAATACATAGTTTGTAAATGGTACCAGAGTAACATGCTCATGCTTTGTATGTACAAAAGAAATAAAAAGTATGTTTTAGCTGCACGATGCTTGCTATAGCATGGAAGTTAAAGAAATAGTACATAAACATGTAAAACAAGTGACAAAAGTAGAATAACACACAAGGAAATGGATAAAGGCACAGTGACATTATGGATTTCTCATAGTGGCAAAGTGACCCAAGCCAAGCTAGAAATCTGTTAAGAGTTCAAATGTTTCATTTTCTACCAGCACTTTGGGGACCTCAAAAATGATAGGAACCATCTGGGGGGAAATCTGTTTCATTTCCCCAAATCTGAGTGTAAGAATATGGTGAAAACATTACTTTTTTAAAAATTAACTACACTCAGTAGCCAACATACAATGTGTTTTCCAGCTCTGAAGCAACACAGTGGCATAGGGAAATTTGTTTTTAATCCCAATTTCAACTGATTAGGACTGCCTGTCTCGGCTTATACTGGCATGCGACCCAGTCACTCACCAAGCTGGCCTGACTCCACAGGAGCAGTAATGTGGCATGTCTCCAAGTCAGTTAGCATCAGATACAATGTCCCAGAAATAGCTTCCTCTAAAGCTGGGACTCTGCCAGCCTCTCAGATGGAGGAAGGGAAGCATCCTGTGCTCTTGACTTTCATTCATTCAGACTCCATCAGAGAAGAAACCTCTCTCTGAGCAAGGATACATCTTGTCACGTTCTCCCACCGTATCTTTTGTGTGGGAAGGCTGGCAGTAGACGGAACACCTCCTTGGACTCAGGAGCATCCCTGAGCAGCCTCAGTAATCACTTTCTTCCATTTCTGATTTCCTGTTTGGGCTAAGGCACTCCTGTCACTCTCCAGCACCCAGGCCTGTAGTTGCTAATTGATTTTCCACTCTTCTGCACAATTGAGTGACAGGTTTGATGGGCAAAATTAGAACCACCTGCTACAAGTTACTGATTTCTTTTGTTACTGGGCAACTGCTCCTGGTCTAAGACTTTAACACTGTGTGAGAAACAAAGGGGAAGGAAAACAGACCCTCCCTGCTGAATGACAGCTAGTCTGTTGTTATAAAACTTTTTCAGACTCTGCCACTTCGCTTTCAGATAGAGTAAGAATACAAATCCAGATTTTCAAAGTTAGCATGGATAACTCTAAACACATGTATATCTAAATCTTGACTCAACCAGCCATGGAATATTCGGTACAAAATAATAAAAATGATATTGATTGTTTGACTTTTGTCCAAAAAGATAAATCTTGCAATAATTTATTTTTCATAGATTTTTTTAAGAAATATTTTTTCTGGATTGAGGACAATTTATTGTTTTTATGTACAGAAAACTCAAGGGTACACTTAGCCCAGTTTAGTGGCAAGCATTTTAGCTTCCTCCAGCTTGGCAATACGAGCTACAGGTTTTGGACCTAGAACGTTGCCTCCTCGGTGATGGCAGATCTCATCATATCTGTCATTGTAGTTGGTCCTGATGGCCTCCACCAGCTTAGGCAGTGCGCCTTTGTCTTCCAAGTTGACTTGCGTGAAGGCGACAGTGGTACAGTTCTTCCTGTGGACCAGATGCCCCAGGCTGGCCTTCCCTTTGATGATGCAGTAAGGGAGCGCCACCTTACGACACAGGGCAGGCAGAAACACAACCAGCTCAGTGGGGTCCATGTCACGTGCAATCACCACGAGCTGAGCCTTCTTGTTCACTACCAGAGTGGTGACAGTGTTGACACCTGCTCTGAGGACCAGTGGCCTCTTAGTTGGGGACCTCCCCTCTGCCAGCAACTTTCTTCTCTCCTTGGGTCAACAGCCTCTGCTTCTTCTCTTGCTTGGTCTCTGGTCTATACTTATGAGCAAGCTTAAGCAGCTGGGTAGCTGTTTGGCTGTCCAAGGCCTGGGTGAACCGGTTAATCACAGGGGACACCTTTTGCCACTTATACAGGATGGACCTCTGTCTCTGCAGCTGCATGTAGTAGGGCCATGTGACAAAGCGGGTGAGGTCTCTCTTGGGCTGGATGTCCTGTCCAATGCCAAAATTCTTTGGTCTCTTCTCAAACAGGGGATTTACCACCTTCTTGGCCTCCTGCTTCTTCACGACAGAAGGGGCCAGGGCCACCTTCTTACCCTTGGCCTTCTTGCCTTTCGGCATCTCGGCTGGCTGTCATAGATTTAAATATGTGTTATTTTTAGGTATTTTTATAGTTTTACCATTTCCTAAAACTGTTATATCCCCCCAAACATATTTGTACTTAACTTTTAAAGACTGCTAAAATATAGATAAAATAAAGTTTACCACTTAAACCTTTTTTTTTTTTTTTTTTTTGGTACAGGAATCCAACTCAGGGTCTTATACTTGTAAGGCAGGCAGCCTGTTGCTGAGCCACATCCTAGAAATGGCCCCTACACCATGTTTAAGTGTTTAGTTCAGTGATTTTACCTGCAGTCACTCTGCTGTGCACTCATGCCCGTTATACATTCCTAGAATTTTTCTTCTTCCCATTCTGAAATCCTGTACTCATTAAATAAAACTTCTAGTACTCCCCTTTCTTCTGCCCCTGTTGGCCATATTCTATTTTCTGTCTATAAGTTTGACTATTCTAAGGACCTCGTATAAGTGAAATCATACAATATTTGTCTGTTTGTGCCTGAATTATTTCACTTAGCATAATAATGTCTCAATGCTTATCCATATTGCAACCTGTCAGAATTTCTCTCCTTTTAAGATCCCAGTGCATGCATGCACCAGATTTTGCTTATCCATTTATCCGTCAATAGGTTTTGGTTTGCTTTCAACATATGACTGTTGTGAATAATGCTACTTCAATCATAATGCACACATTATGTCCCTACTTCTGCTTCTTTGAGTATGATTCAGAAGTAAAATTGCTGGATCATGTTGATAATTCTGATTTTTAACTTTTTGAGGAACTAAAACACTGTTTCCCAAGTGGCTGTGCCATTTTGCTTTCCCAAATGTAGTATGTAAGTGTTCCAACTCCATCTCTATATTCTGACCGATATTCATTATTTCCTGCTTGTCTGCTTTGTTTTTATAATAGCCACCTTACTGGGGGCGTGTTAGCAAGCTTCCCATCACTGTGAAAAATAAAAATGAGAAAGACAACTTAAAATAGGAAAGGTTTACACCAGCTCATTGCTTTGGTCTATGGCCAGATAGCTCCACAGCTTTTAGGTCTGTGGAGAAATAGAACATAGGGAAGGAGGAAAGGGTGACCTCACAATGACCAGGAAATAGAAAGAAACTCAGACAGAAGAAAGGCCTAGGGACAAGATAAAATACCGCATGGCACACCCCAAGGGACCCACTTCTTCCACAAGGCTCCATCTCATACAGTTTCCATTACCTCCCAATAATTAATTAAGTCATCAATAGATTAGTCCATTGATCATGTTGGAGTACTGACCTTAAACTTCCCAAAAACTCCACTTATGAACATTGCTGCATTGAAGACTGACCTTCAATGCACAACTCTCTGGGGGACACTTCACATGCAAACTGTAACACAGTGATTTGTCCTCTCATGATGGCTTTGATTTGCATTTTGCTTAGTGACAAGCAATGGCGAAACCTTTGCACGTGCTTCTTTATAGCTTCTTTATATCATTTTAGAGAAGTGTCCATTTAAGTCTTTTGCCCTGTTTTAGTTGAAGAGTTTCATGTTTAATTCATGTTTCTGTTATTAAATTATAGGAGTGCTTTATGTATTCTGCATTTTGCAGAATACATGATTTCAAATATTTTCTCCCACTTTTTGGGTTCATTTTCACTCTGTTTGCAGTCTCCTTTGATGCACAAAAACTTCTCATTTTGGTGATGCCCAATTTATCCACTTACTTCACTGGCTATGCTTTTGATGTCATATTCAAGGAACTGTTGTCAAATCCAGTAGCATGAAGGTTTTTTCTGTGTTATGTTCTAAGAGTTTAACAGTTTTAGCTTTTATGCTTATGGCATTGGTCTACTTTGAGTGTATTTTTTAAACAGTACAAGTAAAGGGTAGTTCACTGTTTTGCATGCTGATATCCAGGTTTCCTAATATTAATTGTTGAAAAGGTTGACTTTCCCCACTCAGCAATCTGTCACCCCTGTTGGGAATAACAATAGGCTCATTTCTATTTTATTTCATAGACATATATGTTGGTCTTCATACCAGTAGCATACTTTTTATTACTGTAGAGTGTACTAAATATTGAAATCAAGAAATGTGAGGCTCCAACTTTGTTGTTTTTTTACAGCTGTTTTGGTTATTCTGGATCTTCTATGATTTTGATAGGGATTGCAGAGACTAGGTGGATTGCTTTGGGTACTTGGACATCTTAACAATGTTAAGCCTTCTAGTCTATGAACGGGATATCTCTCTATCTGTGTCTTTATTTGAGCTGACTAGCTTGTGGAGCTGCTTCCAATGCATTACTTTTTATTGTTTTGGATGATATAAATGCAGTAATCTTTGTACTGTCTTGTTTTTTTTTTTTTTTTTTCTTTTCTTTTTGCTGTTTCAAGGATTGAACTCAGGACCTTGCACTTACCAAGCAGGTGCTTGTGCTGCTGAGCTATACGCCTGGCCCGCTAAGCACACTGCTGTCATATGCTGACTCCTACAGTGTTCACAGACAGGAAACATCTTTTTTTCAGATATATGTGTCACTGGTTAAACTGACAAGCAAAATACTCACTTAGAGATCAAGTACAAAATCCCTCTTTCTAAAGTGTGTATTTTTTGAAATATAAAACGTTTTTGCTGAAATGATTAAAAGAATGCAATGCATACTAAAATTCATTGCTATCTTAAAATGACATTTTTAAATTAAAATGTAATTTTTGCCATCATGAGCAAATTTTTTGACAAATTTCATCAGAAAGTACAAAATGTATTTTCCTATTCATGCTAAAAAATATACTCTTGGGCTGGGGAGGTAGCTCAGTGGTCTAAGTACCTGCCTGGCAACACAAGGTCCCAAGTTCGACCTCTGGTGCCACCTGCCATGCCACCCGGGAACAGGGCATGGTGGCTCACCCCTGTAATCCCAGCACTAGTGAGGCTGAAACAAGAGGATCACTACCAGTCTGAACTGTATAGCAAGCCCCTGTATCAAAAAAAATAATTAATTTAATTTAATTTAATTTAAATATACTCTTGATTTCTTAACTTTTTAAAGAAGTTAATTGGAAAAGTCAATTTTTTTTTCTGATTCCAAGAATTATTCTCTTATACAGTTTGATTTTGTAAGTAGGTGTACATATACAAATATTACAGCATTTGCCTATTTTTAAAAATAACAAATAATTTTCACTTTATTGAATTCCTTAGAAATAAATACTATTCTGGTACTTATAATAATACAAAGAATATATGTGTGGTTATTTGGTCCTCCTCTATCGGGGGTGGTCGTCCTCTTTGACGGGGCACGCAGCTTCGGGAGGGATGCACATGGATCATTGAAGGAGCAAGGGGACACCCGCCTAGCCAGCCGGATCAGCCGAATCAACCCTGGTGATCAATGGGGTAACAAATGTTACAGCCAGATTGCCCTCACATCCTACATGTGGTTATTTAGGGTTTTTAAATCATAACATTTAAATTCAACAACCCCTGTAAAATACAGACAAAAGACAAGATAATGTAAAACTCTGGAATGATCTCTTATGAATAATTTTGAAATACAGGGCCAGAAATATTTTTTGTTTGTTTGTTTTTGTTTTTTTTTGTGGTACCGGGGATTGAACTTAGGACCCTACACTTGCCAGGAAAGTGCTTATTCTACTGAGCTATCTCTCCAACCCCAGAAAACTTTCAAAAGGTCATCTTCTATACTGCTGTAGGCTAGAGGTTTTGTGACCATTTCAGTCCTTGAAACCAGATAGTGAGTGGTAAAGAATATAGGCTATCCTGTCTTTCTACACCAGCTAGGAATAGCTACTCAAAGATTGTACACTTACCCTTAGTTATTTTAAGTTGTTTGCTTTAGAAGAAAGTCACTTTTGTTAAATTGCTTTGGAGCAGCAATGTCTTCTAAACTAGACCTAGAAAACTATAGTCTTATTTTGATTTAAACGTTTTAGGATTTAATGTACAGATATTTTGGGGAATGCTTAAAAATGTACTTGCCAGAGGACTGGGGAGATGGCTCCATGGAATAATCGTTTCCCTGGGAAGCACAAGGGCCTGAGTTCAATCCCCGGTTCCGAAGGGGGAGGGGAAATTATATATATATATATTTGCCAACTCAGAAAGCAGTTTTCCATTGTTTCAAGCAATGATAAATAGAGATATAATAGCAAACCAGAGTAGACTAAATAAATCTACAACCAGTAGGGGATAAGAGCAACAAGTTGTCATACATAATGATATGCAAAGCCATCTTCACAGACAAGGTCATTTTTTTTAGCATCATCTTATAGATTTCATAGTGTCAGGTAATGAAAGAGCAGTGACCCTCCCTGTGCTCAGCACCACCCATAGTGAGGAGAAGCCCGGCCCTAGCACCAATGGGCCAATGACTGGCTGGCTTCTAGTGCAGGAGCCTTTTAGGCACCAGGTGGGGATAATTATGCTTTGTTGCCTCAAAGGGGATCTGAAAAGCAGGCCATGTATTGTGAGACTATGAACTAATGAAATGTAAGGACAATTACAGGAGCATCTAGGGTGCCTTTGGCCTCTCATACCTTCCTCCTGAAGCACACTTATGTAAGATTCTGCTCCTACCACATGGATGAAAATGAACTTTACTCATTTCAAATGTGTGCTATTTACATTGCTAATAGAGAACTTGTAGAAGGTATTAAAGCATGATAAAACCATGCCCTCTGCAGGTATGAGTGCCATGGATGCCTACAATCACTGTTCTAGAGTTGTTGCTAAGGCATTTCAAATTTTGTCTCTAAGGCATTTGGTTTTTGATTTCTCCTTTGTCAATTCCTTTGAGACTCTTCTATTTTTAAATGATCCCATTGCCTTTGGTACCCTAGCAAGTTAAGAATGCATGATAATTTTTTTAAACCCAAAATTGCAATTTAAAAGTCTAATTTGCTTTCTCCTCCAGGGTTTTGGGTAATTTCATCAGGCCTTCTTTTTTTCCATTGGCTCAGCATATCTGGCCAGAAATCACCACTGAAATTACTTGTAATTTTAGATGTCTTGAAAATATATTTCTCATAATACCTTAATAGTTTCAAACTTAGCTTTAAGTTCAATTTTAGTTAAATTTTAATACCCATAGTTTTCTCATTACATGTGCATGTAGGAGAAAAAGTTCAAGTTTTCTAGATTCTACTTTTGATGTGTTCATGCTGGGAAGGCAGCATTGCCAAGAACCATTGAATGTTGATTCATAAAACTGTTTGGGGAAAATGCTAGTGGGTGCATGCTTTGAATTAAATCCTAGGACTTAAATTCTTCTCCAGTGAGAATGCATATTTGAACACACTTGAATAAGCCAAGGACTCCATGTGCCTGTGAACAAACTGTTTTGGAAGCTCCAGAGTTACTACTCCAATTCCTTCTTACCAAGCAAGTGTGATGAAGGGGTGCGTGTGAGCAGCTCATTCATAAAACCAGAACATCCCTCCTCCTCTTCTCCTCCTCCCTGCCAACCCCTACCCTAAGTGTATTACAGCCTGTTGTGTGGAATCTGGCCTAATTATAAAATTGGCCACGTCACACTAAAAGAAATAAATATATTTCTTACTGTGTGGACATTACCATCTAGCTCTGAAACCAGAGATATCTCTGTTCCTGACAGTTTCAGGAATTAAATGTGTAAGAGTCAAATTCTCTTCACTCATGCATTTCTTGGAATTACTCTGATGCTTGGCATGTAGTAGTAATGGTCAGGGTCTTTGTATATTATTCTGCTCCACATTCTAAAGAATTAACAAGTAATGCAAATCTGGTGCCATTCTTCATACTTCATTATGTTTTAATGATATTTTTATTGCCCTGAAACATAATGCAACCATTTCCTTTTTCTCTTTTCAAGGTTTGAACAGGCATTTATTACCAGTTTGATCAGCAGTGTGGGGAAAATGAAGAACCATTATTTTTGGATAGCTCTCCAAGACCAAAATGACACAGGAGAATACACTTGGAAGACAGCAGGGCAGGAGTCTAAGCTGGTGCAGTACACACACTGGAATGTTCATCAGCCCAGTGAGTAGAGGACATAATAATACTAGCCATCCCTCACTTTGTACTTGTGTTTCCTTAACCCAAAATTCCTTCCACCTCTTAGTCACCTCCTTTGTTTCTTCTCAGATGTTTTCTTAACACCTACATCAGCACAAATGAGCACCACAGGTTTGCAGAAGTAGCATATGGCTGGCCATTTTGTAAAGTATGTGCATCATTTGACATATTCAAGGTACACATTCATTGTTGGGGGTTACACTTGCATTTATTACCAGGAAATCCAGTTTCTTTCTCCTCAAGCCCCACTCCAACTCCCCATCTGCTCCCCGTCAGTATCCAAAATTCCCAGGGGCTTACTCAGTCTAGAATGGTTCCAGTGCACTACCAAAAGGCACATCTGACAAGTTCACAATGACAGCCATGTGGCCACGTTGTGGAATGCTGATCCATCACTGCCATAGCATTCTTGTTGGTCTTTCTCTCGTGTGGAGTACTATAGCTCCTTAGCTGGAATTCCAAGTCAGCAGGAATATTAGTTCATTCTCAGATGCACAGCTTTAGGTCCCAGAGAGTGAAACTATGTGAGGTTGCCCAGTTCCAGAGAAGCTAACAGCTTCTATCACAACCTCTCTGTGTGGAACATGCTTCAGGTGTGTTAAGCTTAGGTTGACAATCGAGACTGAGTGTGCGTCTTTACTTCAGGGTAAGTTCCTGCTTGTATCCCTTAGTCTCTTTCTTGACTGTGGATCTCCATCAGGACCACAGCAATAGACATCAGGCAGTAGATTACCTCTAACGTTGTACCTGGAGGAACAGAGGAGTCTGGTGCTTCCCTCTCAGAAGAACTTCAGCTGTAAGACACTGTGTACTGTATGCTTTTCTGATTAAAGTAAACCCATGTAAATTGTATAGATGCTCTAAACATAGGTAATTACACTAAGAAAAGTGTTGCAAGTTTTTTAGGGCACCCTCCTCTTCAACAAACTTCCTTTCTCACAAATAACCACTGTTAACATTTGGTGTGGTTTCTTTGGTATTTGTATGTGCATAAACATACACACATGCATGTGTAATTTTTTGAATGGAAATAGAGTTGTGTATTTCAGTTATTTGCTTTTTTAACTTAACAATGTGTCTTGGAGAACTTTCCACATTGATATTTATTAATCAATATTTTAAGTATCATATTGGGTGTTAGGTTTTCAATGTATACAGTTTGGAGAGCTATGTACGCTGAAGCGCTAGCAGTAGGAAAGCATGTGATACACGTTGTAAGAAGTACAAATGCAGGGGCCAGGGAGATAGCTCAGTAGAATAAGCGCTTGCCTGGAAAATGCAAGGGCCTGAGTTCAATCCCCGGTTCTGCAAAAAAAAAAAAAGAAGAAGAAGAAGAAGTACAAATGCAGCTGGATATGTTGGCGCACACCTATGATCCCAACACTTCAAGCTTAGGCAAGAAGATTACAAATTCTAATCTGGCCCAGCAATATAGTGACCTAGGGAGACCTTGTCTCAAAATGAAAGACAAAGAAGGGTTGGGGATGTAGCTAACTGCAGTAACCCTAGGTTCAGTCTCTGGTACCTCTAGTACTGCAGGAAAAGGGAAGGAGGAGAAAGAGAGAGGAAGGAGGAACAAATAAAGCACTCTGAGTTAGGAAGGAGGATCAATTCTCCTTGTCGTTATAAAAGCTCAAGGAGGAGGTTGCATTTCATCTGGTATTTAAAATATGCCTGGATTTGGTGGCTATACCAGTAAATAAAGTTTTCTAAGTAAGAATAGACATATGGAGCCAAGGAAAAATTGAGCAACTGTGAGAGATTTTAGCAGCTTCACGTAAGTGGAGGGCAAGATAAATGAAAAAGGGCTATAAAAGGTAAGACCAGAGAGGTATACTGAAAACACAGTTTAAGATTATAAACTAAAGAATATTTATTTCTTCTCTAAGTATGGGAAGCCATTGAAGGTTTTGGGTCAAGAAAGTGTTAGGATCAAATTATTTTTTGTTTTCATTTAAGGTGTTAAGTAGGATAATCCTAATAGAGAAGGAACTGCACTGCAGTGAAAGGTACCCACCCTCCAGTCAGACTCAAATTCAAATCCCAGTTATATGATGCTAGGGAAGTTACTTAAGCTCCCCTGTCTTAGTTACTTTTTCTACTCATTGCTGGGACAATTACACAACACTCCAAATGAAGGAAGGAAAGGTTTATTTAGCGCACAGTTACTGGAGGATTCAGTCCATATTCCTCTGGCTCCAAGGCAAACGACAGCAGTTCATGCTGCAGAAAACAATGAAGAGCAGAGGAGGAGCAGCAGCTGCGGCGTCCATCAAGCCTCTCTTCCTTCTAAGCTACCTGCGAAGACCGGCGTTCCACGGAGAAGATCAGAGCTCCTCCAAAGTGGCACGGCTGCCAAGCTCAAGCTCCTCAGAAGACTGGGACTTCACAGAAGCGGGGCAGGGCGGCAGGAAGCCTTCCTCTGTTCCTGGGTCCTGCCCACCTGCAGGGCTAGGCCTCCACTCTGGGAACTGCCGGAGATGATTCAGCCAAATTGACACAATGTATCAACTAACACAGCCACATATTTATTTTCTCATCATAAGACTAACAGTGCCTACCTCACAGACTTATTAGAATAATTACATGAAATTCTACAAGGTTACTGCTCCCTTATAAATAATAAATATTAGTCTTTCTTATTGAAGGGCAGTAATGGTAGGCATTTGCCTAAAGCTAGATAGAATACGACATGTGATCAAAAATACAGTGATGTTTCCTTTCTTTAACACTGTGTTGTAGCAAGGGACTTTGTTACTAATCCTCCACAGGGTGCTCTCCTTACTTTGAACACAAACACATGTATCCCATTGTTTTTTTTTTCCATAATTTTATTGAGAGACAAATAGCAATGAGACAGTTTCAAATCAATTGGGTAGTACAGTTTCAATAATTAACACATTGCATAATCTCTTCCTAGTGGTTATTTGCTATACAAGATGCAGACATGATATCCTATTTACAAACACTATTACAACAAATCCCTCTATTCCTTAAGAGAATGTAGCTATATATCCATCCTAACCATTTTGAATACACAGATACAAAATGGACATTCATTTATATATCCC
>NW_004524608.1:13156894-13158283 GCF_000260255.1 Octodon degus
AAGTAGCTCAGCCTTGTCG
Source organism: Octodon degus (assembly GCF_000260255.1). Lineage (NCBI taxonomy): Eukaryota > Metazoa > Chordata > Mammalia > Rodentia > Octodontidae > Octodon > Octodon degus. The sequence continues at coordinate 13,156,914 of NW_004524608.1, forward strand.
TGATGGAGGATGAACCAGTTGGCCTATTTCTCAGGCTGTTTTCTGCATACATCATTTCTCCAACATTTTAATAAGCCTTTCTAATATTCAGAGTCCACCATAGTGTTCCTGAGCATAAACTCAGCTTACACATTCCATCAAAGTCAGATATATGATCAACATCACTTTGATGCTGGATCTTGATTGACGTGCTTTTCAAAAACAAGAACTGGGGGGTTCCCACTGAGAATTCTGAACTATGGTCTCAGAATCACAACCATAGGCCCAAGGTTCATTTAGCATATTTTTACAGTTGCAAACAAAATTTCATGTTAATGTGTTGCTCATAATTCGTGATTTAAAGTACACACACAGCTTCTCTCACCTGTAGCTCACAGCTGACTGACTGCGTTGAGCAAGTTGAAATGAGTGTTTTGAAGAGTGATGCACTGCTTCTTGTATTGAAGAGCTCTACTTCTCTGCTGGTACATGGCAATGGCACTGGCTGTATTTTTTAAATCATGCTATTGTGTTTATCCTTGCTTCCTCAGTCATACTCCAATAAGTATGCAGCCTACTCTGTGCTGGGCCAGCCACCAATGCGAGCGGTCTGAGAAATCAAAAGGCCTAGAGGAGGATTTGAATGTTTCCTAAACCCTTACATTTTCTCAACATTTATGGGCCAGGTTTAAATAAATTTCTTAGACCTTCTGAAGTTAAGAAAGAAAGAGAGACAGACAGACAGACAGACAGACAGACAGACAGACAGACAGACAGACAAATACACAGAGATCTGTCTCCGTTCTTTCTGTTGGATATGTGATTTAAATACCTGTACTTTCAAATATTTCCAATTCTGAGCTTTACAGGTAGGAAGTTTAGAAATTGTCATGTCATTCTAACAATTAAAACTCTGGACAAACTGAAAAATCAATGATTCCTCTTATATCTGTCAGAGAAATGAGGTCACAGAGCAAATTACTTCCCCAAAATTGCAGACATAGCCAGAGGATAGAAGGAATCACAAGTTACTGGAGCAGAAAATCACAAGCAGAAGCCCCACACAATCCAGTGCCAGGATGGGAAAACTGAAACAGGAACTAAGAGAACTGCTGGACACTCAGAGTGGACAATTCTGAAAGTAGAACTCTAGGAGGACCTGTTCATGAGGGGCATTCTGTCTTCAAGGGCTCTACTTATACTTGGTAAAGATGTGGTGATGGATATGTACTGGGCATGCTGTGCCAACCCAGGAACCCCAGGTGCACCGTGCTGGCCCTGAAGCAAGGCGTGGTGGCACAGACCTGTAATCCCAGAGCTGGGGAGACTGAGACAGGAGGATCATTATGAGTCTGAGCAGCATATGAGGCCCTGTACCAAATAAATAAATA
>NW_004524608.1:13158383-13159721 GCF_000260255.1 Octodon degus
AAATAAATAAATAAATAAATAAATAAATAAATAAATAAAAATTGGTGACTTCCCATAACTCTAAGCAAATGTCAGAAAAAGTCCCTCATGCACCCAGCAGAGGGAGCCAAAAAGAAACCCTTTCGGAATTCACCAGTTTCTTTGTAACTGAGGATCAAACACAGGGCCTTCATATTGAGATAGGTTCCCAGCCCTTTTCTTTTGTAATTTGAGACAGGAGTGCTCTAAATCATGCAGAATGGCCTTGAACTTGTGCTCCTTCAGCCTCAACTTTTCAAAGGCCTATGCTGAGAAGACATGCCACTGTCCTTCATTAGGATTATTCTCCTAACAAAGGCTCACCTCACTGGAAACTGTTTCACTGGAACCTGACCTCCTGGACTTTATTCAGAACTGAACCTGTCTGGAGGAGAAGAAATGAATAGTTCCATCCTTCTCTAGCCGCTCTGTCCCAGTGAAGGCAGGAAAAGCACCTCAGGAGTACTGGCTAGTGAAGGCCACCGTAAAAAGGCACGGGCTCGTTAGAAGACTGAGACCTGATCGTAGATGGAAACCCTCCCCATCTCTTGCCGCTACATCACAGAAGCCAAGTTCCTCCAGTTCCTCACCCCAACCACACTGTGTCCACTTTTCAACAAAAATATCACAAAGCATGTGAAAAGGCAAAAAGACAAGACTTGAAGAGACACACAAGAATCAGATCTGATCAGATGGCTCAAATGCTGGAATTATCAGATAATTTTTTTAATTACAATTATTACGTTAAAGGCTTCAATGGAAAAAAGTAGATAATATGTAAGAACAGATGGATAATATAAGCAGAGATGGAGATTCTAAGAAAAAAGAAATACTAGAGATTTAAAAACACTATAAAAGAACAGACGAAGGCCTTGAGGAGCTCAGTAGCCTGGACACAGCTGGTAAAAAGAAGCTCTGTGCTTGAGGGTATAACAATAAAAATTCCCAAAATGAAAAAGCAAAGTGAGGAAAAAAGATTGAAAGCAAGAGACAAGAATATCCAAAACCTGCGGAACACCTATGGACCATACATACTTGTAATGGGAATATCAGAACAAGAGAGAAAGAAAAAACCCAAACACTACTTGAAGCAAAAACCAAGAATTAAATCAATGTTAAATCCCAAACTTCAGATCTACAAAGCTCAGAGTACACCAAGCAGAATAAATGCCTCCCCAAACTACACCTCTGCACATCACATTCAAACTTCAGAAACTGAAAGACGAAGAAAACTTCTTGAAGGAGGCCATGTAAAGAGCTTTGGAGAAAGATAAAATAAAAACTTGTATTTTTATTATTATTAATTCAACAGATAATTTT
>NW_004524608.1:13160345-13161668 GCF_000260255.1 Octodon degus
GAGGCTGAGACAGGAGGATCATTATGAGTCTGAGCAGCATTTGAGACCCTGTACCAAATAAATAAATTAATAAATAAATAAGAGATTGGTAGCTTCCCATAGCTCTAACAAAGATATATCACAGTTCACTTAATTGAACAAGCTTTTTGTTCTACAATTCTATGAATGTTATTAAATTGAAGGAAATTGTAAAGTTTTATGTCATAGTATACTGCAGAAATCAACAACTAAAAGCTCAGGCACTGTTTCTACATACTTGGGAATTTTGTTAGAGATGTCTATACCTGTCAAAATAAATTAATACATTTTGAGTAAAAAAAATTTGGGTTTTCTAATGTTAACTTCCATAGGGCATATTTAGTTGTCTAAAATCTGGAATTGAAGCAGAGCTCCTTGTCATTCATAAGTTTCTGCTGTAATTTGCTTGAGTGGCACTACTATTTTTCTCTTCTCCCTGAAGCAAAAATAATACCATGATGCTCAGTTCGGCCGCTCATGCTGATTGACATTGAGTAAATTGTCTCTGAATAGGATGAAAATGTAAATCTTCTGTGAAGAAAATAGCAATCTAAAAGCTCCTGTGTTTCCCTTTTTCTTTTAAGTTGCAGCTTGAAGAAGCTCCAACCTAAGTCACATTTTCTTTCCTGCCTGTCAAAACAGAACTCAGTGGCTTGGATCCCACGTCAGGATCTCAACCCATGGCCGGTGAGATAGCTCAGCAGACTAAGCACCTGCTTAGGCAAGCTCAGGGACTGGGGATTGATCCCTGGCACCACTTGCTGCACCAGCTCCACCCCTGGGCTCACTGAATGGGCCACTGAGACTGCATGCAGTGGCGCATGCCTATAATCCCAGAGCTGGGGAGGCTGAAAACAGGAGGATCACTACAAGCCCGAACATTGGAGTGAGACCCTGTACCACATACATAAATTAAAAACAAAAAAAGGGATCTTAACCCAGCATAAACTGACCCTATAAACTGACCACTAAACAGAAAACTTGCAGTTCTGTTTTTGTGCACTCAGCCAGGACTCTGCCCTTAAGTTATTCCAGGAAACTGTGCAATCTATGGTAGAACAACAGGCCTACCATCTTTTGCAACTTTGAATTATGCTTATCAAATAGTGTGAGGAGCCACCATATATCCATCACCACATCTCAGCAATGATCAATTCTTGGCCAAACTTCCCCTATTTTCTTATAGCAAATCCTGGATGGTATATGGAAAATCACAAATATTTCAGCATTATATCCAGAAAAGACTTCCTTTTTAAAAATGTGAGAATACAATTATCACACCTGAAAGTAATAACATCATAAATC
>NW_004524608.1:13162084-13166214 GCF_000260255.1 Octodon degus
TACATAACGTTTAATTTTCCTTTTGTGTTATTAACAATTCTTGATGACAAATGCATAGATATAATGACTTATTAGAGGGTTTGTATTTTGGTAGAGCTGGGGATTGAACTCAGGGCCTTGCATATGCTAAGCAAGCACTCTTCCAGTGAACTATATCTGAGCCATCATTAGGAGGAGTTTCTGTATGTACAACTGGAATATTTCTAAGAAGAAGTAATTCCCTCTCATCAATATCTTAGTTACTTTGCATATGGTTTTCATAGAAAGTTAGAATACGTGCTTAGGACTTTCCCTTTGCTAGTTTTCAAAATGATTGTGCCTTTATTAGAATCCTCCAACAGTGATCAATTAGAGGGCTTTGGGGGGGTTGGTATTACTATGACACAAGCATTTTAAATGTATTTGATGTATTGTAATTTCTGCAGTTTTCCTTTTCAATGCTCAGATTGCCCCACCATCATGAAAAGAAGCTCTGTAAAGACTACCTGCTATGTCCTTGAAAGGGACACTGGTAGCCATTGATAGCATTGTTGATATCTGTAGAACAAGACACAAATGTAGACTTTGAGTCGCCTGTTTCATCGAGGAGTCTTGGTCTCTTGGAGAGGAAATGGTATTATTTCTGTACATAGCGTGGACATATGGGTGCTCGCCGTTTGTGGGGTTTTGTTTCTTGGACAGATCCAGAAAGGGATGTGTGTGTGTGTGTGTGTGTGTGTGTGTGTGTGTGTGTGTGTGTGTGTGATATGAAACACTTTTTAAGTTCAATTCAAACTGGAACTTTAAATTCAAATTCAGAACAAAAGTCCTATCTTTTACTTAACCTATCTTTTATCTGTATTTGCTTTCTTTTGGTTAAAATTCTCTGTTCTCTAGATAGTAGAAAATTCTGCTACTTTTATTTAAAACAAACAAATAGCAACAACAAAGACAATGAAGGGACTCTATCTATGCTCCTTGTTTTTTGAGAGACATAAAATATCCAGGTGAAACAGGAAAAATGGCTTTGATTAAAAACTAACCATTGCCACTGATTAAAGGAAGAGATGATAAGTTATTGTCTCATCCAAGGAGAAAGTAATACTGTGCGTAGAAACTCTGTACTTAGATTAAAAGACTCGATCGAGTGAATGCTGTTCTATGGGAAGGAAAATAGGTGTGCCTATACTTGTTAAGGCATCACAAAAGCTTTTCCAAGATGTGTGAAGGCTTCGTTCAAGACTAAAGAGAGGAAAAGAACTACTTGAGATCACTGTTTTGCAGTCACACAGGCCCTGCGCGAAGGTCCTTGCCTAGATTGAGAGGCTGGACTCGGAGGCCTGTTCTGCTCAGAGCTCACCGCAGGAGTGGTTCCACTGTTGCTCCAAGTCAGTGGAAGTCATCCAAGGACAAGGGAACCTGGACCCAGGAGAGCAAGTCAGACTTGTTTGCTTGAAAGTGTCCTACACATAGTGAAGGGCAAAAAGGCTGTCAGGTCTTCACATGCCTAGATGGAACAGACGGTCTTAAGACTCATCAGAGCTCTGAAATGAACCACTATGTGAAAACAAACTCAGCCTTGTTTCCAAGCATTCTTTGAACATTTTCATATCTTTTCATAATCATATAAGTAATCAACCTACAAGGTCAAAAAGGGACAGGAGATCTTTAAGGAAACCCTGTGGCCACACAAGAGAAAGAAACTTCCAGGAGAATGAGAGAGCACTCCAGAAAGAAAGAGAAACATAATTTAAGGAGAATTCATTCATTTATTCTCTCATTCAACTACTCCTTATTAAATGTCCTTGTATGCTGTACCTTGATACTATCTCACATTAAGTTTTAAAAAAATCTGGTTTAAAATCCCGGATCAAACTATCACTATACAAACTTTGACAGGTTACTAAATCCTCTGTACTTCAATTTTTCCATCTTCAAAATGCAGATACTCAGACTGGTCTCAAGTTTTTGAAGTTAGGTAGGAGAAAGGCTGTGTAAAATGCATGGTGTGGTGCCTGGTAGATGCACAGTCCACAATGCAACCTCCCTGCCCCTTCCCAAAGCCCTCACTTCCCTATGGAGAAGGAGAGAGGGAAGTGGGAGAAGGTAAGTGGAGAGAGGTGGAGGACTTGAGAGGTGAGACTGAGAAGGTGGTTGCAGGCAGTGGAAAAATAAATGAGGAGGCTCCAGCCAGTTGTCTAGAGCAGCCTATGGCATGCACACCCTAGCAGGCTGTCTGTGTCACTGAAAGCTCTAGAAGGTTCACCTTTGCTGGTGTAAAGGCACCAAAGCCCAGTGCTTTTCACTCCTTCCTTGAAGCTACAAACCAGTTTGGTTGGTTGATTGGTTGGTTCATATTTAGGTGTTTAACTCAGTAGCTGCTTTCCCAGCTCAGCTCATTTTCTACAATTAGATAATTTTGTTGAATGGAAGAGACTGGAAGAGTGAATTAGAATTTGTTAATTTCAGAAAGCTTTCTCACTCAAGGGAGGATAGGTGGGAAGGCAGATAAGGAGACCAATCAAAACATGAGTCACCACTGAGAAAGGATGGTAGTCTTTCTTCTGCGATGGGCAGTGAGTTACCAAATGCATGAACATACTTTCTGGGAGAAAGCCTGCTTCTGCTCTGGCCTGCACCCCTCCCCTTACATTTGGCTTTGCAAGCATCCCCATGAATTGGCTTATAAATTTGGTTTATATCTCCCTTATCCCTGACTCCCTTTATTACTCAGCTTTACTGCTTCTTTGGGGCTGAGACTTAAAATTTGGGTCAAATGTTCCATTAAGCTAACCACTTTAGAATACCAATAACACTCTTACAGCACTTTCCATCTTCTGGTGGTCCACAAACATCTCCTTCTTCACTAATGAAGATGAGTTGAATATCTATAGTGTCTAAAACCAAAGCTATTTAATCATTGTCTTATACAGGGAGTAAGACAAAATGCAAGACCAACAAAAAAGTATATTACATTTTAAACTTGCTGATTCAAATTTTTTTAAACATTCTTTCAGCACACAAGCAGAACTGATGGAACAAAATCCCAGTTTTTATAATGTAAACAGCCATAAGATGAAAAGCAAAATCTTGAGGGTGAATATTCTCTTCCTATATTCCGGGTGCTTTTGAATACACAATTTCCTCTGATTTTCATGAATGTTCATGGCAAGAAAATTATTATCCACATATTTTTTAGTCATTTACTTGTTTATCTATTTATTTATTTGGTACAGGGTCTCACTACGCAGTTTGGGTTCATAGTGATCCTCCTGTCTCAGCCTCCCCAGTGCTGAGATTACAGGCATTCACCACCATGCCTGGTTTCAGTAGGCCGCACAGCATATAGTACCAGAGATCAAACCCAAGTCCTTGTGCTTGCCAGGCAATCACTTAGACCACCAAACTGTCTCCTCAGCCCTATCCGTATGTTTTAAACAAGTCTTGTTGTGATTAGGTAACCTGTTCAAGTTATACATCACTAAGTATTTGTGCTGGGACTTAGTTTGGAGCCCAAATTCTTTCTAGAAGGCTTTGCACCTAAGATGTGCCACACTGTGCCATACTGGAAAACTGTGCCTTCCATAGTTCAGTTTCATTGCACAGAACATACAGCCTCTCCCCTATTGTGCATGAGCCAACTGGATTGTGAACTGCATTCCGAAACTGTATTCAGCAAGCCTGAAAAGCCTTAGTTATGGCTAAGGTGGCTGCACACTGTAATCTCTCTTCCTTGCCTACCCCCACCAACCTCCATCAATACCTAACTAGCCATTCTGGGCCAGAAGAGGCATCTGATAAGCCTGTGTGTTCTCTCTCTCTCTCTCTCTCTCCATTTTTACCTCTGTGTGTCTCTTTGATGCATCAACACTCATGCATACTAGACCATATATTTCTTATGACTAGAGACTATCTTGTCACCTTGCTGTGCAGTGCCAGCACTCCTGTGCACCCCGGATTACTAAAGTCATGAGCATCAGTTCTTCAGCTCTTTGACCTTTCTTCTCTCCCATGGTACTCTGCTCCCATCCTCCAGGAGGGGTTCTTCCCAAGTTTGCTCTGTCTTCTTTCTTCTCACATGCACCCTTCATTCTCTCTCCTTAATCATTCTGCAAGCATAGTACAACCAAAACAGAATTGAAAATGATAAA
>NW_004524608.1:13167019-13168358 GCF_000260255.1 Octodon degus
AAATGTTTTGCACTACTTTTCACTGAAATTTGAAAGGTTTGTATTTTTAGATGTTTCATGAGCTGTATAGTATTTTTTTAACAAAATTAAGAATGTCAACTTAATTTATAAGCTGTTTCTGTGTGAGAATATGCTTCTTATCCCACAGTGTTCATCAAGTACCAAGTGAAATTTTGCCCCTAACTACATAGCCATATTACTTTTCCCAACATTTCACACCACCTAAGAGGGGGAGGGAGGAACTTCGTATTTTACTTTCTAATTCAGAAGCCATTCCTGTTCCCTGATGACTGCCCTTGTTCCTGTCCCAAGAGCTTTTTCCCATGTCAGGTATCTATCTCATTTTCTCATGGTCTATGGCTTACCGGTGGGTCCTGTGTTGTGTACTGTATATCATGAATCCATTTTCACGTACAGATTTTTCCCATTGAATCTGCTTCTCGGAGGATGAGCACTATGCACTTTTCATTGCTGATTTTTTACAATGGAATTTCACAGTTCGGCACTAAGCTACGGAGCGTATCTCGCGTTCAGTGAGGAACAGGTCCCAATTTCCCGTCTGTTGCCATCTGAGCTAAAACATTGACAATGTCCAGATTTCAGGCTTCACAGCCTCTTTTCTCTTGTTTCCATCTTCTATTCTTTTCTCCAGAGATGAAGAGAAGTGAGATCATCGTGCCAACAAAACATCCTTTTTAAACTCTATTGTTCTTGTCTGGGTGTTTCATTATGAGCTGTCAATTATTCAACACCCTGAACAGAGCTGTCTTTGGAGTGACAAATGTTTTAGTCATCTGGCATTAAAAATGCTCATTTTCGGTGTTTAGGCTTCAGCGGTGGCTGCGTCGCCATGCGAGGAAGTAATCCACCCGGCCGCTGGGAAGTGAAGGACTGCACACACTTTAAGGCGATGTCCTTGTGCAAGCAGCCAGTGGAAACGCAGAAGGAGACAGAGCAGAAAGAGAATTGGCCCTTTCGACATTGCTATCTGGACTGGGAGTCCAAGCCTGGCGTGGCCAGTTGTTTCAAGGTGATGCTGAGGTTCCATAGGCATTCACAACAGTACCAGCATTACTTCGGTCTGATCCATGTATCAAAACTTCCTTTTTTCCAGCAACAGTTTTTCCAGAATAATGGCTGGCACCAAGCAGGTGCTTAGTTATTTTTGCTCCCTGTCTCTGGCCTTTCACTTCTATAGCATTTGAATAATTTTAAGGGAACTCTGGCCTGTCAACGGTGACACTGAAGTTCTGCTGCTGAAGACTGGTGTCTGCCAGCAGAAATACCACGTGCCACTACTAATCCAAGAAGAGCACCATGCACTGCTACCAGCTGAGGA
>NW_004524608.1:13169473-13196815 GCF_000260255.1 Octodon degus
GGGCCATGTCAGACCGGTGAATGCCTTGAAGTTCTTTTCTTCCCCTGTGATGACCCTGGCCTTCTCCTTCATGTAGACGTTCCTGATGGGCATCACAGGTCCTGTCGGCCGGGTGGTCAACTTGAGTTCTTCAGCAGAGCTGTCTCTCTTCTTGGGGGCCGATGGCTTCCTGGGGAAGAGGATGAGCTTCCAGCCGTACTCTTTCAGCCGCTGCACTTTGGCCTGCAGGGACTCGGTGGATTTGCACCGCTGCCTTGGGTCCACCTAGATGCCAATGGTCCGGGCCACCTTCTTGTGAATACTGGCTACCCACAAATCCTCCAGACTGAAGCCCCGGCCGGCTCGGACCTTGGTGTTGTATCACACCTAGGACAGCACACGATGGGCCGAATGGGTCCTGACATGGGGCGCGGGGTGATGCGGCGCGCTTTTGCCTGCTGGGCCTTGCGCCTGTGGACCTTCCGTGTTGGCTGATTGAACCACATAGCCACACGCCGCTGCCAGTCCTTGTGGAAGTGGGGCTTCAGAATCATGCCATTCCGGCTGGGGGTGATGACTGCCTCTTAGGCCGCGGATCGGCGGAACTGAAAGGCCAGATTTTGAAATATAATGAGATAGCTTGGAGATGGAATTTTAGTCTGAACACAAAACTCATTTGGGTTTCATGTATACCTTATACACATAGACTGAGGATAATTTTATACAATACTTTGGTAACTTAAGTTTTGCACATTGAAATGTCAAAAAGCAAAGGTATCGCTGTCACAAAAGGTTGTGGGTTTTTTTAAGCATTTCAGATTTTGGATTTTTCAGATTAAGAACGCTCAACACACACATGCCAAATACATGTGTCTATATACACTGATAATATCCTTGTAGAAATGTCTATTTGTAGATCAGATTTAGATCTGAGATTTAAATTAGTGCCTCCTCCAATCTTTCCATGAGGAATTTTTTGAAATACTGTTTTTATGTTTGGTGGTTTTGTTTTGGTTCATTCTACAAATAGAGGTTCCCTAAGTCCTGGGAGGGTGCTCTTCTCTAATAGTTGGACATGTGCAGAGCACAATGGAGACTCTAACTGTACAGATATTGCAGCTCACAGATGGCATGAGTAACTGCGCTGCACCCCGTCTAAAGCTACACATGTATGCCTAAGATGTTTGCTATTCAGACAGATAGTGAGGTTAAGCTCAACAACCTAAGTTGTATGGTAATAACAATAAGCTTGTCTTCTGGATGGTTAACAACCTAAGTTTGCAGACCAAAATTAGAGAAAAAGGAGTGCTGCAAGGAAAGCCAACTTTTTGGCCCTGGCCTTCCAAGGTCAATTAAGACTCAGGACATATGAGAACTTGTACTGTAACATCAGGTAACTCGGTAGTGTCCCAAATATTCTGATCAAGGAGATTCTGGGACCAAAGAGGAAAGTGATCGATGATGTAGAGTGTGCCTAAGGAGAGTCACATGGAGAGAAAACATTCTCTCGTTCACAGAGAGCACATTGGCCAAGCAATGGCTGTGACTCATCCACATGGCTGACACTGACAAAGGTTCTACAATCTAAGGTACAGGATCTCAGGATAAATCCTGAGGGGATTTCACTGACCTTATCAGACCCAAAAGCTGCAACTCTTCTTGCATAGGTCCTGCTTTACCTTGGTCTTAACCATCCAGTAGAAAAGTATGAAGATGAAATATAGGAAATAAAGCCATGCTGTTATGTTGAGCTGTGGGGGACTCAGGTTAACAATTTCTGACATTGCCAGTCAAGCAGAAGACCCAATACTATTATGGGCTACTGGACTCTTTTAGAATATTTTGTTGCGTTTACACACCTATAATGTTCAAATAATGGAACTTAACAAAAAAGGACATACAGATGAATGTCCATTTTGTATCTGTGTATTCAAAGTGGTTAGGAAAGATATAGTTACATTCTCTTAATGAATAGAGGGATTTGTTCTAATGGTGTTTGTAAATAGGATATCATGTCCGCATCTTGTACAGCAATTAACCACTAGGAAGAATGTATGCAATGTGTTAATTATTGAAACTGTCCTACCAATTTGGTTTGAAACTCTCTCATTGCTATTTGTTTCTCAATAAAATTAGGGGAAAAAATAAAGGTACATATGTAAAACCCTACGTTAGATTCATAGGCTTGGAGGTTTCCATGCAGAATTACCAAACATTGAAAATGAATAAGCTGAGGCCAGTGGGATGAAGTGATGTATCCAAGATCACAATTATTTGTTGGCAGAGTTAGAATAGATCCCTAGTCTTGAGACTCCTGGTCCAGTGCCTTTTCTACTATACATCATCCTGATGTGTCAACAAATGCATGCTGTGCTTGATGTGCTTGGTGGGAGGATTTATGAATTTAGAGTGATTCGTGAAGAGGTTCCCAGAGGAGGCAAGTTTTGACATATAATTTAAAAGATGGAAAGGCTATGCTATGTTCCACAGGACCTAGAAAGCTATTTATTTTTGTCTCAGCAAAACAGAGCCCAGTGAATTCTGGCTATAGGGTGTGCCTACCTGCCTTCAGAGGTTCAGGTTTTGTACTGGACAATAAAAATGAAGAGGGTGAGAATCAGCAGCTCTGGGTCTTCCCAACCCTCACCCTGTTTTTAAATAAAGCAAAAAATAGATAAGAATAGCGATTCAACCCTTCTGCTGAGAAGTAGAGAGAACTGAGATACAGCAGAACGTAACACCTGCTACTTCAGCTAAAACCCAAAGACCTGCCCTAAGCCCCAGGCCCCATTTCTCATTACTTGCCGTGGGTCAGCCTGATTCATGATCATTCATCTAGTTCTAATTTGTCAGAAGGCAATCTGCTGGGATGGAGATTCATGGATTCTGGAAGCAAAGAATCTTGGGTCTAGTCCCAGCTCTAGTCTAGTTTGTAGCTGTGTGACCTGAAAGCTTTAACCTCTTTTACTCTGACTTTCTTCATCTCTTGACAGTTATTGAGTGAAAAATATATGCCAGTGGTAGATTTTTGTGGGGAGAATGCCTTCGAGGAGCTCCTTTATAAAACCTGTATACTGCATCTTCCTCATGAATTTGTTGGGAATGTAAAATGAACTAATAATTTTACAAGGACCAGGCACACCCTACTTCAACAAACATTGCTTTTGTTAGATCAAGCTTTCAGTGAAATAGTAAGGGGCTAGAAATGCAGTTTAAGGTGGAGCATTGCTTAGCATGTGAGCAGCCCTGGGATCAAGCCCCAGCACAAACACACACACACACACACACACACACACACACACACACACACACGAATGAAAATCCTAATTCTGCTATTCTGGAAGCAGAATCGGGCAGTCATGTTTTATCCACTATAGTGTTATTTTTTCTTTTACTGTGCAGGTATTTCATAGTGAAAAAGTTCTGAGGAAAAGAACATGGAGAGAAGCTGAGGCATTTTGTGAAGAATTTGGAGCTCATCTCGCAAGCTTCGCCCATAATGAGGAAGAAAACTTTGTTAACGAGCTTTTACACTCCAAATTTAATGGGTAAATGCTTGTTGATTTTGAAAACTTACAGGTGAAAATTCTATCTCCTAGTAATGGCTTCTTCATGATGAGTATCCCAAATTGTTGTTTTAAACTCCAATATTTGTTTCACTTGGTTTTCAAAGTGCTGTCTGATGCTTCCACGTTCCTAGAAGCTTTGAGCAGAGAGAGCAGATGGCCAAAGGACTGGGGCCCTGTTTGCTGGCCCATCAGATTGAATCCCTGTACTAATTGTTTTCTATTTTCGGGGAGCTTATTTAAGATTTTGTTTTTAAAAAATTCTAGTGATTGAAAAAGAGCCAATCTAACTCCTAATTTTACATTTGAGGAAATTGGCATTCACTTATTGGTATCTATTCGTACTTTTATAAGTTCTCCAATTCTATGGAGTTAGAAACTCAATTAAATTGGAAGCAATCTAAGGTTGTGAGTTAACTCCCACCCCGCAGAGGAACTCACCACATTCCACCATAGTGGAATTCACCAAGCATCTGCATAATTTCTTCCTGTTTCAGACTGCCCCTTGTCTGGGAGAAAGTCCATTCCATTGTAGAAGCTGGCTTCAAAACTCAGCTGCTTAGTAAGCCAGAAACCTGTTCCCCTCAGTCTATAACTAGAGCAGTCCAGATCAAGCTGATTGTACTCTAAGTTTTTTGAAGATGGCCACCACACCACATCTCCTTCTTGTGAGTCCTCCCCTCATGTGGCGTCGTGGATGTTCTTGTCAGTCAGTGTACACTTGGGGACAGTCCTTTCTGGAACAGCCACAGTTACAACACAGTATATCCAGCTAGAGATGCAATGTGAATGCCCTGAGAATGTGGTCTAAGGGTGGCATATCCCCAAGGTTCTATATACTCACTTAATGAAAATAACTGAAATACTCCTATAGGAGAAAATATAATGCCCAACCTGCTAGATGTCATCTATGTCAAGTTCATGTAATCAAAGGATGAATTTCGAAGAACAGTGGGGACTAAGAATAGGAAAGGTTTATTGGGGAACAGGAATAGATTCTGAGAGACAAACGGAGCCCTAGAAGTGGGCTACCACTGAAATCCTTTGTCAGGGTCACTTATACAGCAAACTCACAGTGTGGGTACATATGGGCCAAACTACAATCAATCTATAGGATTGCACTTGTTACTGCTTAGCTAATATTAACCCACTAGGGAAGCAGGTCATGTAGCAAGGGCACATGGAAAGAACAAAGGTATTTTAGGGGAGGGATGGGTCTGGATGCTCTGGTTGCCCACCTGGGAGACTGATGCCTGGGAGTCCTGACCAGGTGGTGCTAACTGCAGTCTAATTCTGAGTTGTTGCTTCTTTAGGGAGGCATGTAAGCCTGGCCTTAAAGTAATGATATACTTCCAGTGACAATTCTGATATCTGTTCTTTCTGCTGACCTTGAGAGCCCAGCCCCTCTCTGACCATGTATTAATTTCCACCTAACTTAGCCATCTATAACTGTACCAGGTAATGTGCTCCAAGTGCAAGAAATCTACAGCCTCAACAAAACACTTGCCTGAATCTCAAAGAAAATCCAAAAACTGTTTTTCTGAGGAAAATCTTGGCCTTTGCCATACATTTTTTGTAGGACATTTCCATAATGAAGCTAATATCTAATATCTATCAGGTTATTTATCATTAGCCTCTACAAAAATGACCTTGCCTATTGAAATTTTAATAACATCTCCACATGTGTGCTCCATGAAGTACATGAGGAAAAAGTACACGGGCAAATGTGATTATACAACAATGTGCAATGTTGGAAGCTTTCATGTACTAGGATAGTATTATGATATTGTGAGATCTTCTAGAAAGAAGCTCTTTGACTCAAAACATCCTTTTTGTTAAAGTCCCATGGAACTGCTAGTTTATACAAGAAATTCTGACTTGAAGCTACAGTTCCAGAGTATGGCCAACCCCACTGGTATGGGCCACTTTTAACACAGAGCCTTCTGGTTTCTACCTAAGGGCTGCTGAAATTAGACTCTCAGACTAACATGTAAGAAGCTTCTTGGATAATTTTAGATTATTATCCAGATAGAGGACCATGAAAAGGGTGGAGCTGGTCTTCAGTGTTCTAAGCTGTGCTGTGCTTTATCACTTTAGCCCCTTGCAAAATATACTCATACATTCTGTCCTGAGATTTCAGTGAGGTTTACCTATAAAATAACCACAAGCAAATTTCTTCCCAATTTCTTTAAGATCAAATGCCACTATGTTATTTCTGTTTACATATGTTCTCAACTTGAAATTTCTACTAGAATGTGGTACCAAGCATCTATCAAATTACTGATCTTCAACTACCCAGGGAATTCAGTTAAACTACATGTGTGTGTTTATTTTAAAATCATACAGTGTTAGGAAATCTGCCACAGGAAAAAAAAATATAGTCTCCTATGAGCTAGTATATGGCAGGAAAAATAAACCACAAATAAAGTAGGGGGAAAAAAATCTTGGGTTGGCCAGATAGCTCAGCGGATGAAAGCACCTGCTTAGACAGAGTGCAGGTACCAAGGTTCAATTCTGTGCTATGCATAAATATTTTAAGATTTTTTTCTTCAAAAACCCCACTCTCAGAGTGTGCTGAATTGGCCATTAAGACTGAGCATGGTAGCATGTGTCTGTAATCCCAGCACTTGGGAGGCTGAAAACAGGAGGATCACTATGAGTCCTATCTGTGTAGTGAGACCCTGTAGACCCTGTACTAAATGCATTTAAAAAAAAATTCAGCACAGGAAGCATGATGGGGCTTCCAGCTTGTGTTCTGGAGATGAATATACCTGGCCTAACCAGCAGGTGGTCAGTACCAACTTTCCATAACCCTGAGTGTAAGGTTTCACCACAGCAGTGACAAGCCAGACACCAGGGATTACTCAAGCTTTCTCAGTTGCATTAACTTTAATTCATACCACTTGGGCAGATTAGGTCAATTATCTGAGAAGCAGTGCTTCCAAATAGGCTTGCTTCTCTGCACTAAGCAGAATAAAGCATCTGTCATGACTTCCAAATCTCTTAAATGTTTAATTCTTCAAAATTATTCCTAGAAAATTATCTTTGTGAGGTGTACAATTAGGTTTTATTGCTTGATTTACTGAGTACCCTGGGATTTGACATATTTGCGCTGGGCCTCATAGGAAGGAAGATGGTTCTCTGTGGAGCTTCTTGCCAAGGCCAAACCAATGGTGACTGCAGAAGTTAATCTACCATGGCCCAGGCTGATTTGCTGCAAAATTATTTATATTGAGATATGGAAAAAAAAACCCAACCCTACTATGTACCTCTTATTAAATGCAAATAATGATGATTAACTTTCAGAGAACACATGAACATTTGAAAAAAGAACAACCAATCAAAGCATAGTAAAGTAGTATGAACAGTGTAGCAAAGAAGTGAATAAATACTAAAGCAATGAAAAGTCCTTCAGGGAAAAAGTGTCCCGAAATTTGTTACCAGTCTGTTTTCATGTGTTCATGTCCTGATGGAAAGACAATGGCATGCCTAATGAGGAACTCGTGTTCTCATGTGTTGACTTTTCCCCGGCTGCACGTCACTGATGACCAAACAACACCAATAGAAACAGAATGTGAGTCTAAATCTTCTCCCAATTCATTTCATAGCAGAGGAGTTTGCGCATAAAAATGATAAGTAAAATTTTGTTAATTCAATCAGTCCCGCCAGTAGCATCAGCTGTTGCTTGCAAGCATAAATATTTTAAAAGATTTTTTCAAACGTCTTAAGTAATGTTGTAACTTTGATAGGAAAGGCAAAGTGTTTTTTTGTTTGTTTGTTTTTAATCCTAGGACAGAAGAAAGGCAGTTCTGGATAGGATTTAATAAAAGAAACCCACAGAGTGCGGGGTCGTGGGAGTGGTCAGATGGGACTCCGGTAAGTATTTTCAAGCCGGACCAAAGGAGATGTGTTGAAAATAAGTGGCGCTAGGATAATTGATACACTAACCATGAGAACCTAGAAATAATGGTCATATCTCCCATAATAGAGCTGGATGTTTGTACCAAAAGAGTTATTTTGTCAAGGTCTGGAAAGCTTTTACTAAGCAGATTGTTCTGATATTATTGCCCTATCCTGTTTCATTCCGAAAAGAAAAAAACATCTCCACAAAATTTCCTCCAACCATGTCTAGTGTGACCAGCATATAGCAGTGAAGCAACTGTTCTTTATGATAATACCTTACTTCATTTACCCTCCCCTTCCTTTCCTACGTGGGGCCTGTTTGTGTATGTGGCCTTTGTCCATGTCACAATGAAAAGAACATTCTGGAGAACCATTTTCAGTTTGTCTCACTCTAAAAGGATAGAAAAGCTAGCCTTAGGAATATCGCCTTTACCAGCACAAGTTGTTCCAGAAAGGAAAAAATAAACATTTTGCTTTTCATCCAGTTTCATACTTGCAATATCTGAGCTTGCAATGGGACCATCCCAGGGATGTGCAAAATCAAGCTAGGGAGTTTCCCCTGTGAAACAGGGCTTTAGTAAGAGCCTGGTGTGAACATGTGACATGGCCACTGTTCACTGTTCCACGCACTGAGCTGCATGCCCTCCAGCCCCTAGGATCTCATTGCATCTTTCCAACAGCTCACTGCAGTGGGCAGCAGAAGAATTAGTAACTTGCCTAATAATACAGTGGACAGCCAGGATTTGCACACAAGTTATCAGAATCCAAGGTCATGATGTCATGATACCTCCCAGAGGGCAAAGTATCAGTACCTAATGTTGAAGCAGAGCCTATAGTATATACTGAAGCCCATTATATAGATGAGGTTTGAACTTCTGGCCAGGATGGGATGTATTGTAAAAGATCAATGCTTTTAATGTGAGCAAAAATAATGATAGGCATATGATAGACAAAAAAATGATCATAACATCTTCAACCCAATGTTGTTTTCTGAAAAGGATATCAGAAGTACAGCAAGCAAGACCTTAGAGACCACTCACTTGCACTCATCCCCTGTGTTAATGAAGAAAACAAAGCCCAACACAGAGGAGACATGAAAGCCAATATAGCACTTGAAAAACAAAATGTGGTGCAGAGAGGCTGAGAGTACTTGGTTTTGGTCAGTAACTGGTAATAGAAGATACATAGATAATTTGGTTCAGAATATGTGAGAATAAGACCATGGAGCAATGAACAGAGGTCCTCACCACTCCCCTCTATACAAAATGAATCAAACCTACACTATTTCTGAAACTAAGGTTATAATATTTATGTTAGGCACATTGCTGCATGGCTGTGTACACATTTGAGGAGGAGTATAAATGGTTTCAAAACACCCTTTCTTCCCAAGGTTTAGCCCAATTTTAATTGTGGTCCATCCACTCACTCCTCTGTCAGGTAATCATTAATCAACTGAGAAGACTGACTCTCTATTCAGAACCCCTACTATGTGAGTTATGTGGTCATTCACAGACAGTGTTTAGTTTCTTGATTACAAAGCTAACTGTAGCTTATAATTTAGATATTGGAAACTAAAGACTTAGCATATTTGTAAGAGAATCAACATTGAAGGTGATACCCAGTTCTGGCACATCTCAGAGCCTCTAAATTTACCCAAGAGCCCAGGACTAGACTAATCCTTCCACTCAGGAAATAGAGCAAGCTTAAATCCCAGCTTGTATCGCATTTCTTCCTTCTGGTGTAGCCTGCCTCTTTTTTTTTTTTTTTTTTCTTAAGCATCTTTAAGGAAAAAAATGCTAAACATTTATTCCCTTGTTCTTCACAAAAGTGAAACAACCTTTACCTGAAATGACATCCAGACATTTCTAAAGCCTTACCTAGAAATCCGTAATGATTTATGTGTATGGGTGCCTTTTTTGAACTTTTCAAATTTGTTATGGAGGATTATCACTAAGGAATAACGGACTTCATCTGCTGCAGGTCGTCTCTCCATTTTTAGACAATACTTACTTTGGAGAAAAAACAAGAAACTGTGCTGTGTTTAAGGCAAACAAAACATTGCTGCCCTCACACTGTGGTTTCAAACATGAATGGATATGCAAAATTCCAAGAGGTAAATATGTTAGCAAGATCATTGCTCCATATTTGATTTCTAAATGTGTAGCATTTTCCCAGATGAAGTTAAAAGATTCAAAATCTAAGCACCCTGACAACAAAGCAGCAATCTTCATGATGAACCGCACCCTTTTATTAAATAGTGTATCATAGGGAAATAAGAAAATTGTACCAGCACAGTATACCAAGTTAATTCATTCGGAATAGTAGTACCTAGTTAACATTGAGGAATACTTACTGTACAAACATAGTCAGAAGATAACACTGCTCTGACAGCACAAGTAAGTAGAATGACTATACAATGACAGCATATCAGTGAAAACATATCATATGGCACACAGTAGATCCTCAGCAAGTGCTCCTGTCCCTTCTTTAATCAGATACCTCTCTAGAGAATTTTCTTCAAGCATTCTTCTAAACAGACCAAAGTATTTTTCTTCCAAGTATTTTTTTAAAAAAGATTAAATACAGTGTCGTATGTTTAGAGTTGAAGTAATTCTGACAGTGTACCTATGAATAAAGGTCAGTAAAGTCAATTGCTTTCACCTTGCAGGTGTGAGACCCAAGATTCCATCCTGGTACCAGTATGGTAAGAATTATCCTGGTATTTCCCACATTTCTAGTTCTACACTATAGAATTGCCAGTATATAGTATTTATTCTCACATTCTTCCTAATTGAGTGTCGTGTCAGTCTGGAGCTCATTTGTTCAAATTAATAAGTCAATATTTAATACTCAAAACAATATCACTAGTAAATATGATTGATGACTAATATCATAGCTTAACTCTTTTTTCTTGACACCATTTTATAATATGTATCTGTCTCTGACCTTTGGATAATATTAAAGATTTTTTAATATGAGGTATAAGAAGGGAAAAAAGCAAATTATGTATTTATTTAGGTGTGTGCATGTCTGTGTATATAGTCACTTATGTACGTATTTGTATACCTTTTTAATGCTAAGTGACAGGATTAAAATTGAGTTCAATCATAATATACCTTATTTAAGCCTACACTGTGTCCCTTTTTAAAATTTTATTGGTACATTATAGGTGGACATAATGACCACATTCATTGTAGGGAATTTGTACCTGTACACGATATACCTTGCTTCTTCTGTTTTCCCATCCCCTTCCCTCCTTTCATCCCCCTCCCTACTTCTTAGTGGTGCAACCACTGACATCATTTATTTTTCTTTCAGATGCACCCTGGCTCTTCTACCAGGATGCAGAGTACTTTTTTCATACCCATAGTTCAGAATGGGGTGCCTTTGAGTTTGTCTGTGGCTGGCTGATTGGTGAACTTCTCACAATTCATTCTTCACATGAGCAAGAATTCATCCACAACAAAATAAGAAAGGTACTTGAAGAAAACTCACCATGAGAAATTCAACGTGGCACCTTCTTCTGTACTGTTTTTAAAGTTGACTTGAGACATTCAAGTTTCAGTAAAAGCCATAGGTTTTAGAGGCTTGTTCTTCTTGCTGTTACAGAGGTCAAGAATAAAAAAATGAGAGATAGGTTTCCTCTGCTGCTCAGTCATTTTACTTCTCTTCATCTTTAGTAGCAAAACTGAGCTAATGAAGAGGACTTTACTTCCAGCTCTCTGTGGAAAGTCTACTATCAGTACATTTTGCAGATGAGGGAGAAGCTAAGTAACTTGGTCACACAGCAACTGAGAGGCGGGATTTGGACAGATACCCATGCTACCTGACTCCTAAGGTCATTTGAAAACTCCCTGTGCTGCCTGTGGCCACGGAACAGTGCAGCCCACAGCACATAGGGCCACAAGTCCACATTATGCCAAATGCCACTTCTAAACTCCCTCTCCAAGGTGGTTGTCTGCTCAGAAGGGCTCTGTTGATCTTTCCAGCAGAGTTTAACCATCCAGGGGCCTTTTCTAGGTCTTCTCCCTTCACCTCTCTTGTTTTGTTTTGTTTTGTTCTTTGTTGTTTTGTTTTTTCCCAGTAATGGGGATGAACCCAGAGTCTTTTCACTGAACTATATTTCTAGTTCTTTTCTGTTTGTTTTGTTTTGTTTTGTTTTAATTTTGAGACAGAATTTAGACAGGATCTCAGTAAGGCCAGCTTGAAACTCTCAGTGATCTCCCTCCTGCCTCAGCCTTCCCAGTGCTGGGATTACAGGCACACCACCACCCCCAGCAACTCTTTGACTTTTATGTGTATCACATTTCTTTTACAAACACATATTAACAACGTTTCCATTGTTGTAGCCTTATACATAAGCTAAATTTTACAACATCTATCTTTCACATTGAAATTGTCACGCTGAGTATCGTCTAGGTTGTCCTGTGCCATAGCACAACAGGTAGTGATATGCTGGGAGACTACCAGACCATAATTAGGGTAGTAATAAATATGCCACTTAAGATGCAGTCATTATAATTTCTCTTTAAAGGTCCTTATTTAGACAGTGAACAATCAGGCCATGAGTTCCACTGTTATTGTACCTGAGACCTCTTTAGATGGAATGAAATTGTTGCAGTTCTCCCACTGAGTTCCCAGCCAGTCTCAATGGACTCGTTCCAAAGTCTGACAATAGAAATCTAAATTCAGCACGAAAGAACACGTCCATGAAACAACACCTCAGGGATCCAAAATTACAGTTGTTCCATCTTGCATTATTCTCAAATTGCTGATGTGGCAGACAGCCACACTGTTTAAGGAGTAGAAATACCTGCTTATAAATTAGAATGTTAGCAAGTTATTAGGTTCCATTGTATGGTGATCTGAAATTCACATGGAAAAATTATATACCTTAGAATTTAATCCCAAATCTTTAAAAAAAAATGAGATTGCAAATCTACTTAGATAATGTCTTCAAATTAACAGATTTTGAGCATTATAAAAGCTAAGTATTTCAAACACACACATACATATGTACGTAGTACACACACCATACAATTTGCTGATTTAGGACATCACGGAGAAATTCTTATTGCTTCTTCCCCTTTTACTGTTAAACAGGGGATTGTGATTTCCTGGGTCATAAGCCAGGTAATTACACCAGCTGTAGTGTGTATATGCACATGCACCTACAAGTTTCAGTTTTACACCTTATTGTGCTCAGGGCTGAGTGATTAATACTTGGTGTTAAAACATACAAAGACTAATTTTATAGTTGAGAAACCTGGCATTCTGCAGCATCCGTTCATCCTACATTGTGTGTGTGTGTGTCTCTCTCTATTTGATTGCTAATACTCTTTAAAGCTTAACAATAAAACTACTACCTGAAATCCAAACTCTATATTGATGTCTTCGTAACTTGAGTTGTTTTTCAAATAGATATGATACCTATAATGGACTTCTATAAATCACTAAGAGAATAAATGCTTTAGTTAGAATAATAATTAATCTTCTATTTTACTTTATATCATTTTTAAATACCGTTATTATCAAATTGGAAAATTTGGGGGGCCTGCCCCTAAGCTCAGTTCTTTAAGTGGCTGCTTCAACAGAGCAGTCAGGCTCAGGTTGCTGTGGTTCGATCCCCACAACTCAAGCCAGTCAAACCTGCCCTGAAGGCATTCGGAGCAAAAAAAAAAAAAAAGTTGGAAAATTTACTTTTCATGTTATATGAAACTAAAATTATTTTCAAAGTTTGATTCAACTTTTCCTTCATAATGAGGAGGGAATTTTTAGGATAATGAAGGTTCAGCTTTCATAAAATGCTAGGCCTTTCTTATGCTTAGATAATTGGGCAAAATACTGATGGGTAGAAAACCATTAGCAGCAACTCCATTAATCTTAATAGTGAAAAAAGAAAATAGGGAGAATAAATGCTGTTTTTTTTTCTTTCTTTTTTAAATAGCTATCGAAATATGGTGCAAATTGGTGGATTGGACTTCAAGAAGAACGAACCAACAATGAATTTCAGTATGAATCTAAACTAATTTACATTTAATTTTGTTTGACAGGTTTTATGTGCACAATTATTGGACTAGATCTTTGTGATCTATTTATTGAATATCCATCAGGCATTATCTTTAACTTGTTAAGTTTTCATTTTTCTAACCAAAGATGTGCTTTAAAATACACACACATGAAACCATGACCCCCATCTATGACATAAACACATCATCACCTCCAAAGTTTCCTCTCATTGTATTCATTTATTTTTTATAAAAAGTCTTTTGAAAAGAAATCTACCCTTTTGAAAAATGTTTACAAGCACAACAATACAGCATTGTTAACTGCAGTTACTGTACTATGCATGATTATTTTTCTGAATTTAATAAAATATCAGACCTTCACCCATCCCCCAGAGGGCCGAGAATGGTGCTGAAAACAGAGCACACAAAATGATATGACCTTAACATTTTTAATTTTTCTACAGTTGGAGTGATGGGTCACCATTAATATACCAAAACTGGGACGAAGGAAGAGAAATATCTATGAATAACCAAAGCCAGAGATGTGGCTTCATTTCTTCCAAAACAGGTTATTTTATTTTATCATGTTCTGATTTATAGTACAAACTTTTCTGGAGGCCTTTGTATTGCATCAGTTCAGTAAGAAGGGTGATAACTTTTGTTTTCAGTTTACCATGCTCAATTTTATCCCTTTTAAGGCTTATGGATGGTCATTCCTTCTGTTTAACCAATGTATTCATCTTTTCAAAAATAATTCACAACTGGATAAATCCTTCTTTATGAACCAAAAGAGCACCAAAACTGTGTCCTTTGAAACTGCCAACAAATATGTCTGACAAATGATATACTCTATGAAATTTCAGTGTGGAACCACTTTTTCTTTTATTTCCTCCTAGTATCTAATTTATAGCTCGCCAAAAATTGAACCTCTGTGAAAACCTTCATTCAATTTAATGTTTTTTAATACTGGTATTAATTGCTGCTTGCTTTGTAAGAGTAACTGTTTGCAAGTTGGATTGAAAGCACATGTCTGTGGAAGACTTTTTGATTTTCATCAGTACAGTTTGTTTGATTGTTCACTCATACCCACCCACACTCTCTAGCCAATAAAAGATAACGATTTCCTCTTCTCTAATAGATTCATAAATAATCTGTGCCTCGGGTCAGGAAAAGGATAAGCACAGAAAGCAGTCTAGTGGGAGAGCCTCAGCAGAGTTAGAAGAAAACCCAGG
The DNA here is from genome assembly GCF_000260255.1 of Octodon degus. Taxonomy (NCBI): domain Eukaryota; kingdom Metazoa; phylum Chordata; class Mammalia; order Rodentia; family Octodontidae; genus Octodon; species Octodon degus. The sequence continues at coordinate 13,184,162 of NW_004524608.1, forward strand.
GTTAATCAGCGTGCTTTTGCCAGCAGGTGTCACAACAGCCTACATAAAGGGCTGCTTTGTGAGTCTGCAATAATAGGGCTAATCCGCATTGAAAGAGCCTTCCAGCCACTTCCTCAAGTTACACACTTTTTCCGTTCGTATTTCTAATACTAAAAAACTGAACCTGGGGCTGGCAAGATAGCTCAGTGGTCTAATGCTCCTGCTTAGGCAAGCTTAAGCAAGCATGCAGGGACCGCGGTTCGATCCCCAGTACCATGTACAGCGCCAGCCCCGCCCCCCAGGCTGGCTGAGCTGGCCACCAAGAAAAAGAAAAAAAGAAAAAGAGAACCTGCCCTCGCAATTTGCATGCACTGGGTGCCGATCTGGAACTGTTGATCTGAATGTTAAAGAAACATATCCTCAACCCTTACTGTGAAAATATAGTTCTTCTGAATTAAAAAGAAAAACAGTTTGCAGGAAGTCAAGGACTTGTGAATATATCTTATTGAGGACAAATTTATATGTCTATCTATTTTATTTGAGGGTTAGTATTGAGAAATGCTACTTTCTTAGAAGTTCATAAGTTAATTTTTTAAAAAAATTATTACACAGTTTGAGTATTTCTTACCCAAATGCTTGAGACCAGAAATGTTTCAGATTTAGGGTTTCCTTTCTTCTTTTTTTTTTTTAATCTGAGACTATTCGCATAGGCTTTATTGAAATCTCAGAATCTGAAATATGAAATGTCTTGAAATCTGAAACTTTTTAAGCATTGTCTTAGACCTCAAAGTGTTTTTTTTTTAATTTATATTTTTAGATTAGGGATGTTCCGCCCACGTTTTCTAAAGAACTATGAAATGTAAATGATCATCTATTGTTTAGAATATTCTTTCTCTATATATTGAAGCTAAATATGATAAAGCAAAATTGTTACACAATAAATGTTATCTTGTTGCCCAAGTAAAATATTCTTAGGACTTAGTCAGTTCTGTGATTTCCACTGTAGCACTTGTGTTCTTTCTTTTATTTACTTAGCATTTCAAAACTTCCATTCTTAAATTAGAATCATTTACTTGGCATCTTGCCCAGTTAGCTCTTGCCACTAGGGAAGTCTATAATTAGTAGTTAAGTTTGGTTCAAAAAATAAATTATGAAAAACTCCAGCGGTTATAAAACCAGAAATCAATAGACAATGGCCTCAGAGTCACTATTGTTTCTAAGCCATGTCTAACCCATTCCTCCTGCAGGACTCTGGGGTACTGAGGAGTGTTCAGTTTCTATGCCTGCTATTTGTAAGCGAAAAAAGATTCACGTCATTGAGGAAGAAAAATATACACCAAAAAAATATGGAGCCTGTCCCAAAGGATGGCTATACTTTAACTATAAGGTAAATTTATTTTCAAAAGGTTGCCTTTGTTTCTTTTTCACAGATACTCATTTTGGAAAGTAATCGAAACATGAGGATTACTTTTAAAAAACACAAGTTATCCAAGGAGCTGAAATGTCTTTGTCAATGTTTTGTGTTGAGAGATTTAAGACATTTTCCCATTTAGAAGCAACCCTTTTGGAACAAAAAGGTTTTGTTTATAACAAAAGGTTTTGTGGAAAACAGGGTTGCCACTACTGCCCATTTTACCACTAGTGCAGTCGTTTGTAGTGCTCTACAGTTTATTAGGTGTGATGTGTGTGCGTGTGTGTGGCAAACGCATATACATGTGCATGTGCCTATGCATGCGTGTGCCTGTGTGTGCATGTGCCTCAGTGGCTAGCCCCTGCTCTCAAAAGAGCTGTCAGCTCCAGAGGGCCCAGGCTCCATCTATTCCTTTTGTGTCTTTCCTGCCTGGAACCAGCAAAACTCTCTGCCTACCTTGAATTGACAAACTAATAACTTAGCTTGGTCAATGTCATCTTCAGCCTCATAAAGCTGATGCTTCTATGAAGAATTGAATTTAAGAAAAGAAAATTGCCAAGGGGCTCTTGTAAATCAGATTTATTATTTCTGATACTGTCTTCAATTAAGTCCTAGACTTTCCCTCCACTCCTTATGTTTGTAATAAAATAACTTTATAGGCCTTAGGTGAAAGTAATTAAAATGCATCCCAAATCATAATTGTTTAACTCTTAGAGAATCAAAGACCCAGACTGTGTCATCATTTCATATACTGATAGGTGACTGCTCTTCAGTTGTGGGTGGCCAGTTTTCAACGTAAATGTTCAGTTGCATTGACAGGGAAGTCTCTCCTTTGTGATCTTCCTCCCTCTCCTGTGAAGTGAAACCACATGGGACCTGTACCTATCTGCTGATCATCCTGTCTACACTTGGCACTAATTTGTAAAATACATATAAAAGGGAATTTGCCTTCCTGCCCATTTTGAAGTATATTTGCATAACATTAAGCACATTCACAGTTACTAGTATCAAGTATATTCAGACAGTAGAATAAATTTCCAGATCCTTGGAGAACTGAAACTCTGTACCTACTGAACTCCCTAGTCTCTTCCCACCTGCTCCCTGGATACCACCACTGTACTGTGCATCTTCATGAACACTATTTTAGATAACTCAAGAAAATTATACAGTGTTTAGCTTTTTGCCACTCACTTATTTTATTTAGCATAATGTCCTCAAAATTTATCTGTATTATAGCACGTTACAGGATTTCTTTCCTTTTTAAGGAAAACCAATATGCACTACATTTTGTTTATCGTCGGCCCATCGATAGGCATTTAGATTGCTTGCACCACTTGGCTGACTTCACTGGATTAGCTCATATATACTTTTTATCTCTTATTTTACTGAATCTTTAAAATACATGAAATTACTATTCCCATTTTATATGTGAGAAGGGTGATGCTAAAGAAGTTGTATGACTTTTCTGAGAGTTGACAGCACATAAGTAAATATCAGGCTGAGAATCAGCTTCATGTTTTCTGTCTCTGCATCCAATGTTCTTGTCTCTTTCCTGTGCTCACCACTACACTTGACATAGTTTTTCCCCATAAGCATTCTCTCCTCAGAAGGATGTGGTGGTACATGCTTGTAATCCCAGAACTCTAGGAGGCTGAAGCAGGAAGACACAGTTAGAGCCTAGCCTAGGTAACTTAGTGATGCCCCACTTCAAAATAAAATTTATAAAAATGTAAAAGGTCTAGTCAATGCAAAGGCCTATAGCGTCAATGCTTAGCACTGCGCACATGAAAGAGTCATTGTCCTCTTTTCTTCCCCTTGGAATTTTAGCGCTTGACTCATTCATTCACTTAACCCTTAGATACTGGGAATTCAAAAATAGCCACAGTGCTTCCTTTTTAGGAGTATACAAGCTACAGAAGAAACTTCAGTAAATCAATCAAGAAAATAACTACCTATTTCAATCTGTGGTATAATAAAAAAAAACTTACACAATTCCAACTGGAGAGATAGCCCATGGTAGAGTGCCTGCCAAACATGAGGCCCTAGGTTCAATCCCCAGGACCTCCTGGTGAAAACCCAAAAAAGTTATATAATTTTCTAAGTGTACATACCTAATTAAGGTGATCAGAAGAGTCATGAAAGCAACATTTGCAAAGGTCCCATGGTGAAGGAGAGTATGACATTTATGAAATCAAAGAATAGTGAGCTAGACAAGGGTAAGATATGAGACAAAAGAAACAGGCAAGGTTTATATCATGTGAAAGTGTCTGGTTTTTAATCTTAAGAGTGGTGGGAAACTTCTGAAGGGTTGTAAACTAAAGATGGACATGAGCTGATTTTGCCAAGTATCACCCACACTACAGAGCCAAGCATCTATCGGAGAACAAAGTCCAGGCAAAAAAATTAGTAGCTTGAGCTAAGATGGTGCTGGCAAAGAGTGCAGAGCACAGAGAATGGGGAGAGAGGTGTTCTCAGGGAAAGGGGCTTCCCAGGAGATGGAGGGGGAGGGAGGAGCTCTTGCTCAGATTTTAGACTCAAGTAAATGCATGCTAACTGTGCCACTTAATGTCAGCAGGGACACTGGGGAAATACTACATCCAGAGGAAAGATTCTCACATGGGCTTTTTAAATGTTCAGCTAGAAAATTCTTTTGAGACAAAAATAATTTTATACTCAGAATTCATTTGGAATTTAGTAGGATCTCCCTAATCCACAATAATAATCAGAGATGCATTAAACTCATATGTATTTTTGTAAATGAGTAAATACAAAGAAAACTTAAAATTAAGGATGATATATTTTCATCTTATCAGCTTACTTAATTATTAATAATAGCATTTTGGAGTATGTTAGTAAATATGGTACATTTTTAAAAACAACCAAGTTGTGGTTATGGAAGGCCATGCTCTGAAACTGGTAAATCTTGACTGAGGCAAATGTGTGGGGAAATGAATGGGGGTGGTGCTTTTCTGGAGAGATCTATTGGGCTAAGTGCACCAATGAGGTTCATTGGTATTTCTGAGTGGTTCATTAGTGCCACTATCTGAGCACAAACTGAATTCACATTAAATGATAAGACTTTCTAATAATTAGTGTGTGCCACTCTCTAGAATTTGTAATTAGAAGAAATGGACGAAATGAAAAGAAATAGATGAAAGGATAGTTGTTATAAAATTGAACTCCTTTAAAGCCAATTCAGTTTCTTTGTGAAGCAAACAAGGCCAAGCAGAGCAGAATTGAAATTGCATTTTCTCTCTTGGTTGGTATATCAACTTCAGGCTAGATCAAGGTTTCCTAAAAGTAATAGCAAATTCCTGAAGGATGTAAACGAAAGAATGGCATGATCAAAACCGGGTTTTGAAAGGGTTTACCTCTGCACCATTGACCTTTGGGTCTGCGTGATCCTCTGGTGTAGGGAAAGGATCTGTCTCACACACTGCAGAATGTTCGACAGCATCCCTAGAGCCAAGAGCAAGCCTCCCCCCAGGTGTAACAGCCCAGAGAGTCAGACTACACCCTGGGAGACAACATCACTTGGTTTACAAACACGAGGCTAGACTGAGGACGCCTTAGAATGAGGCCTCTCATTTCACTGGACAACCATTTTAGAGTAATTTCGTTTGGCAAATGTTTATTGGGGGCCTTCTCTAATGTGATACGCAGAGAAGAGTAAGACCGTCACTCTGTTTTTAAGAAATATTTACTGATGGGAAACTGAAAAATTTAGAAGTTAAAGAATTTCAGAGAAGAAAGATAACTATTCCAAAGTAAGGTAGAAAAAAACTTTCTGTGTGTGTTTCTGTCTCTGTCTGCCTCTCTGTGTGTCTCTCTGTGTCTGTCTGACTCTGTGTCTGTCTGTCTGTCTGTCTGTCTGTCTGTCTGTCTGTCTGTCTGTCTGTCACCCAATCTCTCTCTCTCTCCCCTCTCCCCCCCCCTCCTTCTCTCCCTCTCTCTGGGTTTCAATAACAACCTCAAATCATTCTGTAACAGATCTCAGAAGCAAGGTCTTGGAATCAGACCTGTCGATGATTGGGGTCAGCTATGCTTACTACATTGAGAACTGAGCACGTGAGGCAAACTCCAGTTGGAGCGCCCTTTTTCCTGAAGTCTCCCCTAACTTCTCTGGTGCTTTGCCTTATCTACTTTGGCCTTTCTCTTTGTTCACTCTTGCCTAACTCTATTTGGTCCTACCAATTTATTGAAATTTCACTGAGCCTCATAGAACAAGAGAAACCTTACCTTTGATCCTTCCAGTCCTGCCTAGTATGTACCATGCCATTTCTCACCCCATCCTATATTAAAAGAAACCTTATGCCGCAGTTCTTGCTGTAACAATGGGCTCTGGCTGCCCAGTCCTACAACTTTTATGTTGGGTTCCATTTAGCACTGATGGCAGCTTCCTCTTCATTTGTCCTCCTAACTTTATAGTCTCTCCATTACAGTTTCTCCTCTCATTGGGTGTTTTCATCCCTGGCTTCTCCCAACTGACTTATTCTCTAAATGGCTGACTTAAGTGTATTTAGTGAGTGTTAGGAGGTGAAGTGTCTTGCTTGGTCAGTATTCCCTCTTAGGTGAGCAAGTAGGCGTGTAAGTAAGCCAATCATTGTCATTCCCAGATTTCTTCTGAGGTTAAATTTGCCACCTCAAACTTGGTGTGCTGGCCAGCTCCTTCTTAGTAGTGACAGGTATTTTCCATGAAGCAGAGTGGGAGCCTGCATGACAAAGTGCACCCTTGCTTCTGCTCTGCTTGGTAAAGGCAGGCAAGTCACTGATGTGCCCAGAGAGCTCTCTTCTTCGTGTCACTTTAATGCCTTGGTGGCAGCTGGAAGAAAAATTAGTTCTTTCTGCCCAAGAAAATTATGAGAATTTTCACAGCTGATCTTTAGTGTCTCTGAGAAATTTTTAATTCATTTAGAAAAATACAGATAGTTGGAGCCGGGGATAAGCTCAGTGGCACCTGCCTGGCAAGCACAAGGCCCTGAGATTGAGCCCCAGTACTGAAAAAAAAACCAGAAACTAACATTTTGTTTTGATGGTTTTTGATAGTGCCTGTTAATAATGGTCCCCAAAGACCCAAGAAATCTAACGAACTGGACGGAAGCTCTGGATTTCTGTGTTGCCGAAGGTGGGGCACTGGTGACCATTGAGAGTGAAGTGGAACAAGGTAGAGTGCTCAGGATTCAGTGGGGCCAAAATAACATTGTTATGCATGTAGTAATTAATATAGTCCAAAAATGTTAACATTTCCAAGTCAATATTTAAAATATTGTATTGTGGATGACACAGACATTTTCAGTTTGCTTCTTAAGGTTTTATGTCATAACATCTATAAGTCAGTATACTAATTTTCTTTATAAGTCGCTGCAATTTGGACGTTTTGATTTTACCAGTAGCTGGAAAGAATAAAGACTTTATTTATGATCTTTGCTTCAAAATGGCTAAAATAATCCTAAATAAAATCTACTATAATTGCATAGAAGAATTCTTATGTCTGTTTAGATTAACCTACCCACTTTTATTTAATATTTAGGCAGTTATGTACTTTAATTATAGTAGATAAATTCTCTGTTACTTAAAAAAGCATTGAATGAACACTGGAAATTGCTTTGTTAATGATATGATGGAATCTTAGGTTATGGAGCTAATTTCTGTCAATTTAAACTGAAACAAAAGTGAAAGAGACTACATTACCTTAACAAGGACAAAGTAACAAATTCTACAATTGATCCCTAATTAAGTTTTGCTATCAAATATAATCAGAGCTCTAAAGAGAATTTGATGATTACCCAAATGGTTTATATGGTATTAAATTAGATAATGTATTCCTATTTTTCAGCTTTCATTACTATGAATCTTTATGGCCAGACCACTAATGTGTGGATAGGGTTACAAAGTAATGATTATGAAAAATGGCTGAATGGAAAGCCCGTGGCTTATTCTAACTGGTCTCCAGTTGATATAATTAATGTAAGTTTTAAGGTTTTTTTAAAAATCATTTCAACAAAATTAGTTCAAATTATTATTCACGACTTGTTTATTAAAGCTTTTTCTTTCAAAATTTGTATGTATAAATTTATTTTAGTTTATTATGTCAAATTTTAGTCATATAATTTCACATGAGTGTAATAATTCATTCATCACAATAACTATTTTAGAGGTTATGAAGTGGTTTGTGGATAAGTTTACTAAATATAAATATAGAGTGGTGTTTTGATTTTACAATTATATTCTAAATGAAAACTTTAATGTTATAATGTTGCATTTGCCACATTTTATAACATGTGTGTTATTTTAAAGCTTCCAAATCATGCCACTGAAGTTCACAAACACATTCCTCTCTGTGCCTTGCTGTCAAGTAATCCTAATTTTCATTTTACTGGAAAATGGTATTTAGAAGACTGTGGAAAAGAAGGCTATGGATTTGTTTGTGAAAAAATGCAGGGTAAGAAATAATTGGATTTTGATTCCTTTCATTTTCTTGGCCCCTTCTATCTTCCACATTTGCCTTGCACAGCTGTACAGAAGTTCCACAGCCAACATTCTGAAGCCTCAGTCCTTTGTTTTATATATGTTTAGTTAATTAATCTCTCCACCCTTGGACTATGTCCTTTAGTCGTGTTCTAAGGACTGCTGAAGCCACTTGACTGATAAGCAAGTTTATACATCTACTTGAGGCCTATTAAGTGGTTTTATTGCTTTGTTCTGGGATTATATGTTTGTATTAGTCTATTTTCTGACACTAAAATGAAACATTATAATACAGTTATCAGGCTACCTTACCAAGAAAATGTTTTTAACCCAGGTTGGCTCAGGGTTCTGGCCCCAAGTCAAAGGTCTGCATCTGGTGATGGGCTTCTTGCTGGCAGCCTGCTAAGGTGGTGCAGGACATCACATGGCAAGAGGTGGGGGGAGCGATTGTATCCTCTCTCTTTCCCTGCAGAGCCACCCATATTCAGTCACGGAAACCCCACCCGGATTGATGACTTTGTGTAAACCTAGCCACCTCCTGAATGTCCTCCCTCTAACCTCATATTCAGATTGTTCCCACCCACCTAGTACCTCAGAATGAGGGCTAAATTTCAAAACATGGGCCTTTGCTTAATGCATTCAAACTTTCTATGCTGTAGCCAAGTCTATTCAAATTGCTAAATGTTACCCAGAAAAATTTTGAAAAGAATCAGGAGAAAGACTGTTATGGTTTGCATCTAGCTGTTCCCCCAAAGCCTCATGCAGCCATTGGGGCAGGCCTCTAAATTTGTGATTAATTCATGTTCCCATGCTGGGATTACGGCTATGAGTGCTACACCCACCCTGGGGTGGATAGCCTGCATGCAATATGGGGAGAGGAGAAAGGCTTGCTAGCTGCCTCACCCACTTCCCCCTTTTCTCTTCGCTGTTCTCTGCCCTCTACCATTTGTCACTCTGCCTTGGAACTAACTGTGACCTAAATAAACCTCTCCTTCCTTAATTTTGAGTGTCAGGGATTTTGTCCCAGCAACGAGGAAAAAGTAACCAAGACAATGACCAATACATAGTCGCTGCTTTCTCAGAACCCTAAATATGGTCTCTGTGGCCAAATAGGACATGGGGTATGTTTTCTGGAACTGAAGATCAGAAACCCCCACCCCCGTGATTTCGGGTATGAAATGCCAAAGCTTGAGGTGCTCATCAGCTTGAGGGTCACGTAGGTCCCGGTTCATGGGCAAAGCAACACCGTGGCAGGAGCATATGCAGAGCAAAGTCACTCATCTTAGGTCCAGAAAACAAAAAGGAAGGAAGAGGAAAGAATCTAAAGTCCCACAGTCCCCTTCAAGGGCATGCCCCCAGTGACCTATAACCTCCCAGTAAAGCCATCTTGGGGACTAAGTCTTTAACAAATGGGCCTTGGAGAAATTTAAGGTCTGAACTACAGCACCACATGATTTCAAATGGCCAATGAAGTCAGTAAGTCATGCGCATGCCCTGTGCGTGACCCTGAGTCATAAAAAAAGCCATAGCTTGATCTCACCGAGCACTGGGTGTCCGGACCACACCACTCTGGGAGGCCATGTTTAAGTCTGTGTGGAACTCTGGGCAACCAGAGTGCTTACTCAGAGTGAGAATTTCACTTCTTACTCTGTTCTCCGAAATGCACTTCCTGTAATGCTCCATTTCTGGTTCTCAACTATCACTTAAGCATAGTAGTCAGGAACTGAAAGATTTCTTATAGGAAATCTGTAATAGCAAGAGTAACATAGGAGGGGAGGAGCTTTGTAGGGAAAGAAAATCTATCAGTATACCATGGACTTGCCCCCTTATGAGAAACTTGGCACTGTACCTTTGGCTAATAACACTTATGACATAAAAGTCCTCAAGACAATGAAGCAGGTCAAAGTCTTCCTGTCTCACAGATAAAGAACTTGAGGCTTTAAAAAAAATAACACACACACTTAAGGACTGTCAGATAAACGTGATGGTTCTCTTCTACTGTGAAAGTGTTCTCTTCTTGAAATTTACCCTCTCGGATCACTTCCTTTATTATTCTTATTATTATTATTATTAGTAGTAGTAGTAGTAGTAGTAGTAGTATTTTGTTGTTCTTGCTGCTGTTTTCTAGATAGTCGCAACTAGTGGTACTTAGGAACACTGGCCCTGACCACTCCCTCAAGGGTTCCTACCTCACCTCTGCAAATAAACTTCAGTCAATTTACTTACCACCTAAAAACCTTGATTTTAGCATCTATCAAAGCAGGTACTAACTAACTCATACATTCTATGCATATGTAATGCCCAATATAGTTCCTAAAATACGGTGAAAAAATGATAGTTTCATAAATTATTATTATAAATGTTTTATTCAACTTAATGAATTCTTATAAATTACAATGAATACCAAAGTTGCACTCCTTTATTTGCCATGAAAATATGTGCATACATTGAGCACATAAAAATCCTTATCTGACTGAGAGATAAAAGAGATATGAATAGGGCTGGCAAGAGAGCTCAGCAGATTTGCTTAGGCAAGCGCAAGGACCAAGGTTCGATCCCCAGCACCACATGTTACACTGGCCCTACCCCCTGGTGCACTGAGCCAGCTACCAAGTCCAGGCATGGTGTCACATGCCTGTAATCCCAGTGCTGCGGAGGCTGAAAACAGGAGGATCACTATGAGTCCGAGCTGCATAGTGAGACCCTGTAACAACCAAATACTTTGAAAGAGAGAGAGAGAGAGAGAGAGAGAGAGAGAGAGAGAGAGAGATGAATTAAAAAAAAAAAAGAGAAAGGCAAAGTCAAGATTTACCCCTACTAGTTTGGAATTTGATTTTAAATAGATTTTTTTTCAGAGTAATGAGCAACAAAATCACATTGTTGAAAATCACTTATGCATTGATGTTGGGCGCCCTCCCGTCCAGCAGGAAAGCACTCAACACGATTTGTGCGGCGGAAAGGCTTTAATCGTTCTCCTGAGTGATGCGCCCCGAGAGAGCACAGTTCCTCTCTCCGTCCCTCTTCCTGTCTCTGACCCTCCGCGTCGCGGAGCGTTTCTTTTATATCCTCACACTGTCCAATCGAGGGTTGATACATGTTACAGCGCCATTGGTTACAATCTCAGGGAAGGTATCTTACATCATTATAGGCGGGTGTATAGCGACTGCGGAAGCAGGAAATGAGCGCCATCTTGGCACACTCGGTGGGAGGGGTAATCTAGCGCAGGCTTCAAGGGCTGCAGCAGGCCTCACCCAATGGTCCCTAGGAGTTTTGGTTCTGAAGCCGCGATTCGCGGCATGGGCTCTCTACACATTGATATAACTAATTATATAAGCAGAAATTCATTTATGTAAAAGTATAAAAATATAAGTCAATGAGGGAAATAGTCAAATTGGCATTTGGATCACATATACAAGGAACTGCAATTACTTTATTTTAATAGTACTGAGGAATTTTACTTGTACCCAGGGTTTTCTCACTAAGCTACATCCCTCACCCTTTTTATTTATTTAATTTTAAATTTTGAGAATGAGTCATACTGTCACTAAGTTCAGCCCTGGTTTGAACTTGCAATCCTGCTCTAGCCTCCCAGAATGCTGGGATTACAGGCACATAGCACCACACTCCACTCTATTACTTTGATTTTACTAATTCTCATCATTTTGAAATAGGTGCTTTTATTATACTGATTTAGTATAAATAACCATAGACAAATAGACTTGTAGCAAAGAATAAATGGATAAACACAAGATCCATCACAAGTTAGTTGGTACATAGAATAATTTCCTGTTGGTTTTGCAATATGTGCTATTGAGGCAGTTTCTCACTTTGCCAATTTATTGTGGGAGAGTTTGACCAGAGTGAGAGAAGAGAGCAAGAAGCAATGTTTCCTGAGTGCCCGCCTGTCCAGATATAGCAGTATATAACCTGTATGCCCATCTCAATGAATTCCAACCCACATCTCTTGAAGGAAGTCCTTTTTAATTTCTTATAGACCAGAAATTTAAGTTTAGGGAAAATAATTTGCCCAAGATTGCTTCAGCTAGTTAGGGACAGATAGGGGATTGTGGTTGTTTTTGTTTTTGTTTTTGTTTTGTCTTTTGGCCATATCCACATCTCCAATGCTCCTTTGCAGTGGTTTCCAATGTAGTAAAATGAATACAGAGAGGAATTCAAGTCACTTTAGATCAAATGGTATATAAGCTTTGTTTTCATGTTTTAGCTTTGCAAAGCTCAGCCTATCCTAGCACATAGCATAACCAAAAGGCTAGTGGACAAGCACAGAGGGAGCACCAAAGGGTCCAAGAAGGGCTTGCCTTGCCCCTCACCACGGCCACTCATGAACAGAGGAGCCCTGTGGTCACATGCTGGAAAAACTGTGCCTTTTGGTTTAAAAATCTGGACTCTGAAAAGTGATGCATTGATAGTAACTGTTTATTAGCAACTGTGTGTATTTGTAGTATTTATTAACTTGTGTTAAATTCCTTTTAGAATTTATACATTAACCACGGTAATGATAATCACACAGCATCAGTAGTTTAATCAAGCTTTTTTATCTGAGAATATGCACTTGTAAAATTAGGTTTGCAATGCAATCTATTATTATATTATATTTGTTAATAATCTCTTATGAAATACGGAGTTCTGATTGAGCAGTGTAGTAGGCAGAGTGCAGCTACTAGAGTGAAACCTGACTAAAGAAATGTACCAGGGAGATGGCTCAGTGGAATAAGCGCTTCCCTGGCAAGTACAAGGGCCTGAGTTCAATCCCCAGTTCCACCCAAAAAAAAAAAAAA
>NW_004524608.1:13197070-13215360 GCF_000260255.1 Octodon degus
ATATATGGACTCGTAATGATCCGCCTGTTTACAGACTCCCAAGAGCTGGGATTACAGGCGCGTGCCACCACACCCAGTCTCAATTGCCCTCTCCGCACCCCAAAAGCAGGACTGGCAAGGCAGGCCCAGGGATTGAACCCCCAGCCCCTGCACCTGCTTGTAGGTGCTTTAATCCGGCTGGCTCTATATTTATATTTTTAAATAAATCTATTTATTAAATTCCCTAAGTGTTCTCATTCTTTAGCATGGTGCATGCTGTCAGGTAATGTCTTCATTTCAAAGTAGTCAGTTCTGGAAGAAAAATTTCCTGATCAATATGGGTCATAGTGACAAGGGTCCCTAGGTTTTATTTTCTTCTTTCTTATCAGATGCTATGAAGGCTTTTGTTCTTGTTCTTGTTCTAGATACTTCTGGACACCTTGTAAATATATCAGATATATTTCCAATCCCCAGTACCTTAGAATACGGAAACAAAGTTTACAAAATAATTAATGCAAACATGACTTGGTATGCGGCAGTAAAAGCCTGCCTGATGCATAAAGCAGAACTTGTCAGCATTACCGACCAGTACCATCAGTCCTTCCTCACTGTGGTCCTCAGCCACCTACGACGTGCCCATTGGATTGGACTATTCACCCCTGATGTAAGTGTCCTAAATCTTTGGAGCATCTGTGCGTACGTGAGCTTCACATCTACCTCCTTAGTGACAGGAGGCAGCCACAGAAATGAGCACAAAAACTAATTTCCTAACAGCAGTAAATTTACGGTTTTGATACTTGGTTTACACAAAAGCTGCTAACTAGCCTCAAAACGAGCTGTCTATGACAACACAACAAGAATGTCCATCTTTCTAAGATAAACATCAACTTGCTTAATTTTCTTTTTCTTTCTTTCTTTCCTTTCTTTCTTTCTTTCTTTCTTTCTTTCTTTCTTTCTTTCTTTCTTTCTTTTTCTTTCCTTTCTTTCCTTTCTTTCCTTGGTGTTTAGTACAGAGTGTACAGGGTCTCACTGCATAGATCGTACTCCTAGTGATCCTCCTGTTTACAGCCTCCCAAGGGCTGGGATTACAGGCCCTCACCACCACGCACAGTCTCAATCGCCCTCTCAGCGTGCCCCAAGGATGAGGCCGGCACTGCACACCGAGGATCGAACCCCCACTGCTGTGCTCTGCCTAAGCAGGCGCTGTAGTCTGCTGAGCTATCTGGCTGGCCCAACTTGCTTAATTTTTAGACTTAATGCTCCTCTAAAGTTCTCGGAACACTTCCTAACACCCCCTGAACCCTGCCACATCTATGCGTCAGAACACATCTTGAACTTAAGCACTGTGTGGGGGTAATTTGTTATACAATGGGAGTTCCCAAGAAAAATGACCCATGCTTCCTGCTTAGAAAGTTGATTGGTAATCAATTCAGTATCTCTTGAAAGTTAACATGTGCGGAGTAGGTTTTGTTTTCTAGTAGTGGGATTTGGAGGGTAAGATTTTGTTTTCTGGTATTTTTAAATAAAAGTATTACAAAATACAGTAAAAATTAAACACAATTCTATCTTGAACTCTAGTTCCACTCCCCTTGTAAGCAATTTTTTGTGTGCCATCTAGAAATTAGCTGTGTATCCACATTTTGCACATGTAATAGAGAAATATGGACATTCTGTTTTAAATACAAATGAGATCATATTGTGAATGTGCTCCTTAAATTTGTCTTTCTATTTAATGTGTCTTCTGTAATTTTCCTCCTGAGCACATAAAAATTTCATGCACCCTCTGGAGGTAGGACATAAGAATATACTGTGTCACAATTCATTGAAACGTTCTTGGGGCTAGGGAGATGGCTCAATGGAATAAGCGCTTCCCTGGCAAGTGCAAGGGCCTGAGTTCAATCCCCGGTTCTGCAAAAAAAAAAAAAAAAAAAGAAAGAAAGAAACATTCTCCTTTGAATACATGTTTGCACAACAAAAAGTATTTGCAAAGTTAGGATAAGTTTCCAGAAGTGAAATTGCTAAGCACACTTAAATTATACCAAGTACTGTCAAATCATCCTCCAAGAGTTTGTACACTTGTATACACTATATAGTAACATCTAGTTTCTGAGTTTTGTTTTTTTGTTTTGTTTTGTTTTGTTTTTTGTTTTTGTTTTGTGAGACCCTATGTAGTTCAGGCTGGCCTTGAACCCACTATGTAACCCAAACTGGCCTCGAACTTCAGCAGCGCTACTGCCTCAGCCTCCCAAGTGTTGGCATCACAAGAGTAGCTGCCATGTCTGGTGTCTTATTTAGGGTTTTTCACATCCTTATTAGCACACAATATTATCAGTGTGTTAATCTTTGCCAGTGGAATGAGTGAAAGAATGGTATTGTACAGTTTTTATTGTATTTTTGTATCAGTCAATATTACTGAATGGTCTCTGGATTTTGTATGACTTAGATTATGCATCAAGTGTATTTTTTAAATTTAGCTAAATTTTCTTTAACATTGTTATGTTTTCAATCTTATCTTGAATTATTGATTAATCTGGAATTAATTGTGGTGTAGAAATGCAAGGTTTTGATATGTTTCCCTCTGATTACTTACTCAGAAATTATGGTGGCAAGAATTTGAAAGCCAAAAAAAGATGTCACTTATGGAACATAATTCCTTTTGGTCAGGCTGATTCATAAGCTGTCTTACTGAAAAAAAAAATTATGGAAATAAAAATCTGTGTGGGAAACATGGGATGCTTTGGCAGCCCAGGTAGCCTTGCCAGCAGCAACCCAAGCAAATGATGACCCCATTTCCCTCCACAGAATGGCCGTAATTTTGACTGGTCAGATGGCACCAAATCCTCTTTCACTTTTTGGAATGAAGAAGAGCCATCCTTCCTCGGTGATTGTGTTTTTGCTGACACAGATGGACGTTGGCATAGTGCAGCCTGTGAGTCATTTCTGCAGGGTGCCATTTGTCATGTGCCCACTGGTAGGTACATTATATTCAACTTGAAAATATGTCCTGTGTAAGGATGCACTGGGGGGGGGGGGGGGGGGGGGGGGCGGGGCGGGGATGAGTTGTGAGAAGTCTCTCCTCTGGTCAGTGGATATAAAGACAAATGACTGTTGTTCTAGGCCTGGTTTTCAAATAAGATAGCAAGTGCTGGAGGACTCCTCAAGGAAAGAATGCATTGTAGCCATTTGGGGAAGCGCAGAGGGCTTCTTGAAGGACATGGCAGTGCAGATGGGCCTTGAGACAGTGAGTTGTAAATAGACAATAATAGAACATCCTGAAGCATTCTTAGGAGAAAAGCTGAGACAAAAACAGAGATGGCGAGATGGGGCATGTGTGAGGCAAAGCTGGTGCTGAGATTTTCCTACATCACAGGTTACAGGTAAGGGAGAGAAAGACAACCAGACTAGAAACAAACAACAGGAACATGCACAGAGAACTGTGACTGAGGATTTGATTCACTGATAATCAAGATTTATTGTGCCTATCAGAATATATAATATAAATAATTCTGTTCCTAATGTGCTATAAAACCTGCTCTTCCCTTTTTGAAAACAATAAATTCACTGAGTATCTGGGAAGTCCCAGGAACTAATGCATTCTAGCTTCTAAAATTGTAAAAGTGTTAGCTCGCTTTATGAAAACAAACAAATAAAAAACCTGCATGCAGGGTAATGTGCCTACAGCCACACATAGCAAGTGGCGGAGCTGGGATCTCAGCATAAATGTGTCTGACTGCCTTGCTTACTGCCTGATGTAAAGTTCCCTCAAGTTTCTTTTATTTGATGATAAGATACTTTATTAAATGCATTATTTTCTCACATAGATTTATTAGTAAGAGTTTTTGTTAGACTCTATGATACTCAGCACTGATAGAACGTAGCTCATTCATTTGGAAATCCCTTTGCCAGCATCATTTTGCTGCCACTATTTCCAGAAATCACATTTTCCAGATATCCCAACCTTGTTGTAAACATGACCCAGTCAGGACTTCAACTGAGCTTGCAGAACTATGCTTCAGTATACCTTGCTGTGCTTAGGTGAGGATTGCTTCTGCCAAAAATGCTGAAAACTGGCTAAAGTTTTATAATCATTTAATTTAAATCTAATCTTTCAGGGCATTACCATGAAAATCTTACTACCTTGGTCTTTCATAGAATATAATGCAATGTTTTATTTTAATAGACAAACCCCACCTCCACCCTGAAATTATAACTGGTTTTTCTTTATAGAGACAAAACTATTTGAACAACCAGTGTTGTGCTCAGAAACATCTATACCCTGGATAAAATTTAAGAGTAATTGCTACAGCTTTTCTACAGTCCTAGACAGTATGAGTTTTGAGGCTGCTCGTGAATTTTGCAGAAAGGAAGGTAATTCTTTTGTGATGATAAAATGCTTTCATGTGCTCTCTCTTGACATTTCAGTAAGCAATGTGGTTTCATCGTGTATCTGATTAGTGACATTAAAAGTAACAGGAAAACTACTAAAAAGTGCATATTATTGAGTTTCTTTATTTAAGGGGCAGCTAATATATGCAACTATATATATGCAATATATGTCCAATCTAGAATTTGAAAATATAAAATAATTTTTCAATATATTGCACTTTTCCAAAAAAATTCCTTTCGGGCCGAGGAGATGGCTCAGTGGAACAAGCGCTTCCCTGGCAAGCGCAAGGGCCTGAGTTCAATCCCCGGTTCTGAAAAAAAAAAAAAAATTCCTTTCAAATGCACTGAATTATGAATTTCCAATGTTCTCTAAAATTAATACTTCTTTTATTTCTTAAGCATAAGCCTATATCTTTTTAATAAGTATGGTTTTGCTTTAAAGTTATAATCAAAAATCATTTATTAATGAGGGAATTTTGGGGTTGTGTGTTGTGTGTATCAGAGCTAGATCACATACTTAGCATGTATGAGGCTCTGGTTGGCCTCCCAGGGTCAAGTGCACATGCCCATGCACACACACATACACATATACACACATGCATATACACAAACACACATAATGGAATTTTTGCCTCTTTAAGTCCTGAACTATACAAGTAATGGTACAGGAAACATTTTTTTTTAATTATATGTTTGTATAAGCACAAACACTTGCTCATTTGCTATTTTCTCTTTTGCAGGATCTAATCTGTTAACAATCAAGGATGAAGATGAAAATTCCTTTCTCCTGGCAGAGCTCTTAGCTTTTGGTTCCTCTGTCCAGATGGTTTGGTTGAATGCTCAACTTGATAGTAACAGTAAGGAATTTGAAAAGAGATGGGGAGAGGGCATAAATACAGGGCTGTTAACACTGGTGGTGGTGGGCTGGAGAGATAGCTCAGTGGACTAAAACGCCTGCTTAGGCAAGTTCAGAAATCACGGTTTGATTCCCAGCACCACATGCCAGGTGTGGTGGCGCTTGCCTGTAGTCCCAGAACTTGGGAGGCTGAAAGCAGAAGGATCACTGCGAGTCTGAGCTGCATAGTGAGACCCTGCAACAACAAAATACACTAAAAAAAGGACTGGTGATAATGGCATCTGTGAGCCAGAAAATTCTCACTGGACACATTTGCTGGGAAGAAAACAAACAAACAAACAAAAACCCAAAACTAACGTGAATCCTTAAGCATTTTTCCAAAAACAACATTGTTGTCTTCTTTATGCCCTTTTATCCTTTGAAATAATCCCAGAAAAAGATATCAAAACAAACAAACAAGTATGGCTTTATACTGACTGTGAGGATGCTTGGCTGGAACTCTGTCCAGAGACTCAGTCGCAGCACACCACAACCCTACTGACTTGAAAATACCCCAGCTTCCGAAGAGTTATAAAAGCACAGCAGAGTTATGGAAGTGTTGCAGTCATAAATTGCACTATTAGAATTCTTATTTGCTGCTCATAGAAATCAGAGTTTGTAATAAAAGAAAGCATGGTGTTCTTTTCTTTATGTAATTGATGGCTATATTGAAAGGTATTACTTATAAGGAAGATTATTTTAATTGTCATGAAGAGCTTGCTGCAGTGGTATACCAGGGCAGGGGGTGAGCCTACCATTGCAAGGAATATTTTAAAACTGACATTATTTAGAATTTCTAGCAGATGATGATAGTAAAAGGCAGGCTGACTTTTAGATAATTTTATTGTTAGAGTTCTTTTCAGACAGTGCGCCCCACGCACACCTTGTTGCCTATGCCCATGATGGACTCTCTCACTGTCCTCCTCCCTAGGTATATTATTGGCTTCTTATTTAAAATGCAGTGTAAAATTCTTTTAGAGAGTGAGTCACTTTGTAATGATGTAGCTGTAGAACTTCAAAGGATTCTTTCTTTACATTGACTTTCATTTAGCAAACGATTTCTTTAAGTTGGTTAAAAATTACGTAGTACATTTAAAAATTCAAGCTGTTATGTTAAAAAAATGATATCTAACTAAATGAGAACCATATATCTAAATTAAATAAAGGGTTGTTCACAAGGTAACTTTGTTAATACCTACCTGTTAATGTTGGGTTCAAGACAATAAGTATGGAGGTAGGCAGATGCTTCCAAAAGAATCTTATTAAACTTGGGGGGTACTTTTTATGGTTCTTCATCTCACACTTAGAACATCTTATAATCATGCTCATTACTCATAGTAATTCTGTAGTTTTTCCACAGATGAAACGATAAAGTGGTTTGATGGAACGCCCACAAACCAGTCAAACTGGGGCATTCGGAAACCAGACCTGGAGCCCGCCAAGTCCCACCAGTGCATTGCCCTGAAGATTCCTGAAGGAGTGTGGCACTTATCTCCGTGTCAAGACAAGAAGGGGTTTATATGTAAAATGGAGGCAGGTTGGTAACATCAGTGGATAATTCTTCATTTCAGTTGTACCCTGTTTACTGACAATCTACCACTTTAGTGTTTAAGGGTTTTTGCTAAATCCACACATTCAGAGGTTATTTGATAGGCTCTGACATTATCATTTTATTCTATTGCAAACAAGCCAGAGACTATTCAGCCCCCTTTCTTCCACTGATATGAAAGAAAAATCCTTATAAATGCAAAGACTCTATGACTTTCTTGTGATATACTGGCTTTAACTGAACAGGTAAAAAGGAGTTTACCTCAAGCAAAGAGAACTAGAACTTAAATCAGCAACTTTCATTAAAATGATGCTACTAAGAATGCTAAAGTTTCATCTTCAACCTCAAGAAATTGAATCTATATAGTTGGTATATATTTTTGTGAACAAGTATATGTGATTCTCTGTTGGAAGTAATCATAAAAATTATATTTAACTTCATTGTGAACAGTATACTTAGTATATACTGACAAAGTTAATTTTAGAAATATAAGCCAGAGATTCAAGTCAGCTGCAAACAACAACAGAGAAATCTAAAACAGGATGCTATCTCAGTTATTTTTCTCTCATTACTCAGACAAAATACCCAACTTCCAAAATTAAGGAAGGAAAAGTTTATTCAGCTCACAGTTAGTGGAGGTTTCAGTCCATATTCGGCTGGCTCCAAGGCAGACTGGCACATGGCAGAAGTCAGCAGTTCATGGCAGTGAAAAAACAGCAAAGAGTAAAGGGAGGAGCAGCAGATTCAGCAGCTAGCAAGCCTCTCTACCTTCCTTATACTGTATTCAAGCTATCTGCCCCAGGGTAGATATAGCATTCACACCCATAATTCCAGCATTGGGTCATGAATTAATCACAAATGCTAGAAGTCACCCCACGACTACATGAGGCTTTGTGGGAACAACTAGACACAAACCGTAACAGACGCCAAGAAGGATCATGAGTGGTGGGAAGGTATTTATAATAATCCAAATATAGTCTAGATGATATTACATCAGGAAGGAGAGATTGGTGGTCCCTGGGCTGCTGAAGAAGTCTCTGGACATGAGGCTCTGGAATCTCAGAGGATGAAGGGAATTGTAGATGCTGGAACAGAAGCAGAGCAAAGGCCTAGAATAGCCAAAGGCAGCAATGAAGAATGAGTTTAGGCTAGAGAAGAAGGATCCTATTTGGAGTGATGAAAATATAACTGACCAATGAGGCAGGTTCAAGCCACAGAGACAAACAGGTTGAGCACCCTGGTGGAGGAAACCGGAACCCACTGTATGCTCTGTGGCTACCTGCAATGCAATTGCACTTACCCAGTGTGAAGATCAGCATGTGTAATCTCAGTGATAGAACTTAAAAGGAGGGGACAAACAGAAGGGGAAACTCATCAAGATTGGAGTCTGATTAGACAGTTGGAATGAAGGGAAGAAAATCAATCTGTGAGTGTGTGCACCAATGTTTGAAACCCAAGCAGCGTCAGTATTAATTGTGTGTAAGAAACATGACTGAAGCTAACCAATGGTATGTCCAAGTTATGACCAGCATCTAAGTATCAAGAACAAATCAGAATCATGATGTCCTGTTATATGTATAGGATTTCAAAGTATTTATATAATACATGACCCCTCTCTTATCCTCACAGCAACTTCCCAAGGTAATGGAACAATTAAAATATCCCCACGTTATAGATGAGGAAAATATTTGTCCAAACTGAGTCCACATGAAGGCCTGCACTGCAGATTTCCTAAGAGCTCTTTCTCTTTGCTTATCCTGAATGTAACTTTTAACAGTCTTTAATACAGAAGTACTTTCATGCACAATAATGTTTCAATAATTTAATGCCAAATTGTATCACATTATTTTTATATTACAAAACCAAAGTTTTTTAAATGTAGTTTGCTATTGATAACACAGTAATATTTCTTACATGTCTTTGGAGTGAGAGCAGAGCATCGAGGTATCTCCTGCTCTCACAGATGTATTCATCGACTTTCTCTGGATCATCCTCTGCGTCTTTCTCAGGGCTTGACTTTGATCAAAAATTGCAGAGTTCAAGTTTGAGATAGTCCACTTGAAAGAGATATATGTGCACAACAGAAAGTCCTAAAACAGGGGGAGGTATTATCCATTTCCTAAGATTCTTTAGCTGACAGAGGTAAGAAGATGCTGGTTATAAATCCTTGCATGGAGCCAGGCAGGTTATTCTTGCTGGAAAGAATCTGCAATAGATCCCCAAAAATCTTTATTTTACTTGTATTTCTATTGCACAACAGTGCTGAGACTTGATGAAAATTCTTTGACTAAAAAAACTGAGTGTATATTTGTGAGCACTAATAATAAAAAAACCCCTATAAATTCAGAGCCACTTTAGGCTGTAGGGACCATATGGTCTCTGTTGTTCTGGTATTGCTTTATGGAGACAGTAAAAGATAATACATAAATGAGTAAATATGGCTGAGTTCCAACAAGACATTATTTATAGAAATAAGTGGCCAGATTTGACCCAGGAGCCATAGTATGCTGAACCCTGCTATATGTAGTGACATGACTTTGCTGAAAACCTTAATTAGAATTTTTTATTGATTTTAGATATTCACACTGAAAAGGAGCTTCCAGGAAAAGGTAGGCTGGGAAAACTTGTTTTTTTTCTTAGAAATAATAGAATAGCAATTATGTGACATTAGCTCTATGACTGCAGTGTCACCAAGATCTTCTGTTTCTTCATGTTCTTTCAGAGCCCAGTCACAGCGCTGTTCCTCTGGCAATTGTACTGACACTGATAATAATCCCGGTCATCTCCACACTTTCCGTCTACGTCTACAAGTGGAATAGTAGCTTCTTCCGGAGACTTGCAGGGCTTGGGAATCCTTACTGTCCTATGACCAGCTTTAGTACGGTACATTTAGAGGAAAATATTGTCATCTCTGATCTTGAGAAGAGTGACCCATGACAGGGAAGTCTGAGAATACGTCAGCCAGGAAGCTGAATAAGGAAGACCCAAGCAGTGCTGTCTGTGTTTCTCTTGTACCAGGTGCCCTTAGAATGTGAACAGTCTCACTGCTTTAATTATTCTTAAAGTAAGTAATAGTCTTTAATTAAAACCATTATCACATGGATTTTGATTTATTCATTTCCTTAAACTGATCCATTGTTAAAAAGGGCACTTTTCAGAAAGAGGTATTAAGGGAAACTTTAATGTGTGGGAAAACTCACAAACCAATGTGAATAACAGTTTTTGCATTAATAAGTTCTAACTAAAATGTGGGGGAAATTTTAAGACTAATCTGGTGCCTATTCAAGTAAAAAAGAGAAAGAAGAAGCAAAACAAATTTTAAATCTTTTTTTATATATATGAGAAGAAAAGGCTTCTGAAATGGTTTTCTGTTTGTTCTAATTTAATCATTCTCATAGCCAGGCTTGGAAAATACCAATTTCTAAGTTAAAACTCAGATTCTGAGCCAAGCCTGGAGACACATGGCTGTAATCCCAGAGATTTTGCTGGAGCAGAAGAAATGCAAGATTCAGGCCAGCCTAGGCAATTTAGCAAGACTCCATCTCATAATAAAATATTTTTGAAAGGGCTGGGGCTGTAGTTCAGTGATAGTAGAACTCCCCTAAATTCAATCCCGAGTAACATGAAAAGAAAAAAAAAAAAAAACTCTGGTTCTGGGCTCTCACCTAATTTAAGGTGATATTCATTTACACTGGGCCTTTCAGGCTAAAGAAGAAAAATTATTCTTTTTTATCTTAATGAGAAAAAAAATAGCAATGAAAAAGTTTCAAAACAGGCTAGTAGGACAGTTACAATAATTAATACATTACATACTGTTTTCTTCATAGTAGCTATTCAGAGAACAAGATGTGGACATGGTATCTTGTCTAAACAATATTAGTACAAACCTTTCTTCTCATTGAACTAAGAGAAAGTAGCTGTATATATATATCCTATTTTGTATACAAATTTTTTTTCCTGCAAAACGGTCCTTTATTTATATCCCCCTTTTTTGCTCTGTTTTGTTAGAGATGGGTGTCCCATTGCTGTTAGAGAAGCTGTATTTGGAGAAGCCTTTAAAGGACTTTTTCATACTTGATGCCAGTTCAAATACTGTAGGTACTTGAATTCAGCAAAATAAGCCAATATAGTCCAATAGTCTGAAAAAATTATTTTTGTTACAGTCTCACTGTAGGGGCCAGACTGACTTCAAATTTGCAGCAATCCTGCCTCAGCCTTGTATGTACACAATTTATAGCTATTTTATACTAACCTCAGCTTGGTTACATTTCTTTAAATAGTAGAGACATAGATGAACACGATGAACACACACTCTCATAAGCTGCCACGCTGTTAAAAAGTAGCTGGACAACTTCAATTGCTGTTTAAAACTTTAAAATATCTTACAAATATTTGAACAGTGTTAAAACTCTTGGGCTTCAAGAACTAAAGATATGTAAATTCTTAACCACAAGATATAAATTATAACTAGAATTTAAAAGGGAATAATTGAGAGTCTGAGTTATAGGCTCATTAGAAGCAGATTAAATGACATTGAGAGGTACTGCGTAAATTACTCTCCAGTAGCAGTCTAGATGCCTTCGTTATACAGGTGGGTTGATTTAGGTTTCCTTTGTAACATATTACGACTGCTAGAAAACATCTCCTTTTGTGTTGGACTAGCTGATTAATAATGACAAAAAGTTTGATATCGCTGGCAAATAATAAAATCAAGGGTTTGCTCTTTCTTCATCATTCTCTAAAAAACAAAAATGTTTCCATGGTGGAAACATTTTTGTTTCCATGTCCGCATGGATACCATGGACATGGATACCATGTCCGCATCTTGTTCTCTGAATAGCTACTATGAAGAAAACAGTATGTAATGTATTAATTATTGTAACTGTCCTACTAGCCTGTTTTGAAACTTTTTCATTGCTATTTGTTCCTCATTAAGTTTACTCATCACATAGATTTTTTTGAGTTCCTATTAAAGACAAACCACTATTCTAGAAAGTGGAGTGTCTAGGAAGGCAGGTCAGGACATCTCAGTGTTTGTAGCACCTACATTCTGCTGAAGGAAGATGGACAGTAACCCAATAAAGAAGTCTATGTGCAAAAAATAGCAGGTGATTATGAAAATTAAGGGCTTGTGACAGAGGGAGATGGGGAATTTCAGAGCTTTCCTGAGAGTGTGCATTTTAATTACAAGCAACTGCCTCAATGCGCTGACCACTCGTCACAAGGGGGAGCTCCGGGCGAAAATATGAATGAATTTCCAAGTGGCAGCCCAAGATCCTTGGAAACATAATGTGAAAAATATTGGAGCTGTATATGCTCTGAGAAAGAGGTCCAGGTGGCCTGCAACAGTTAGTGCAGCTTCTTATAGCAGCTCCTTACTACTGCTGTATAGATTATACACTAAGACAACCTAATTTTATATAATGTTTCTAAGTCTTAGAAATTCATTTTAAAAAAATTATTATGTTGTGTAGCAGTTGTATATTTAAGACTCACATGAATTGGCCTGAAGTAAACAGATGGTATAAAACTCAATCTAGCAATCTGTCAAGTGAGATTAAAATTCCATTCTTTTCAGTGAAAACTATCAATTAGCCTTCCAGTCAAAGCCCCCCACACACACACACACACCAATTTGACAAAATCTGTCAGTAGGAAAGTACTTTTGCAGAACGAAACAATAATGCTTGTAAGTGTTTTGTATTTTCATAGTATTTAATATTGAACCAAATCTCCAGGGAATCTGTCCCTATCAACAGACCATGCACTCCTTTCTACTGCTGAAATTTCAGAAATAGAAAGCACTGATGTATACTATTTTATTCATGCATGTGCATTTTCTATAATCTTTCCACATCTATTTTAAATCGGAATTATATTTCATAGCTACAACATGAAGAGTGAAAAAACAGGATCTCAAGCTCACACATAATTAATACGCCTTCTCCTGTTAAAACTCAATTATTTCCTGTGATTAACGTCATTATCTTTATAGACTGAGGACATAGAAAATCTTGGACTTTCCAGTTAATATCTTCTGATTCCAAATGTTTCCTTCCAGATTACTTTCTTCTATTTCAAGTTCCACTCATTATCAAAGGTGGATTAGATGATCTGTTTAGATAGACCTTCAGCCCTGGAGCTTCTTTCCCTCCTCCAAGTGGCAATTAGATATGTGAGAACTTGCTGTCCGTTACTGGGAGGACACTGGGTGTGTTATATGGTGTCCGCCGGGAGCAGAGTTCTGGCCCACTCCCAGAGCTCTGCTGGCATCTGCTATGCAGTTTGTAGGTGGTGAGGCTTTCATCCGCTCTCTTTGATTTGGCCCCACCCTGGATATCTCTTGCATTGTCTCACTGTCTGAGAACTGGATGTGATTCCCATCTGAGGCCCTCTCTGAACACTGCAGTGTCTCTGGACTACAGAGCCACTTCACCCTTGTTGTGGTGAGACATCACCAGTAACACTAGCTACTCCATTAGTCAAGGCAGCTAAATGCTGTAACAAACAATCCCAAAGTCTTTGGAACACAGCAAAGATTTATTTCTTATCAGTGAGCTACAGCCATTCAGGGGTTCAGGCCTCCTATGTAATCTACATAATGTAGGTCGCCATCTCCTAAGGCCTTGAAATTTTCTAATAGGTCTCTTACCTGTGGCTGGCAGAAGTTAAGACCTATCATTGATTAATTACATAGTTTTTATTTATTCTTTTTGTATGTTCATTTGGTCTTGTTTTGATGCTAGTGATTGAATCAGACCTTTGCTCATGCTAAATACGTACTCTTAACACCGAACTACATCGCCTTTTCCACAAGTTTGGTTTTTTTTTGTTTTTGTTTTTTGGTGTTTTGTTTTGTTTTGTTTATGTTTTGTTTTTCAGAGCTGGGAATTGAACTCATGCCCTTGCACTTGCCAGGCAAGCACTTATTCAACTGAACTATCTCCCCAGCCCCTGTCTCCCACAGCTTTTGACAGACATCCTCTAAATCAGTCTTTAAACTTGGGACACAGAGTCTGAGGGGACATAGAGACTTCCAAGGGATACAGGGCATGGATACTTATAAGGATCTCAATTTCTAGAATTTTATCCTTTGTGTATTATTTCTTCTTTCAAGTGACCTACTGAGAACACCCATGTAATCAAGGTGCCATGCTGGTTCTCATTCACTTCTCTTTGCACAAATGTTTTTCTCTACCTTAGAAACCAGGAGGGAACATGGATTGCACTCCAAATTTTCCTACGATAGCTTACCCTGGGAAAATCCTCCATGCTACCAAAGAAAATTTCAGCATATTGGTGTGTTTAAGATTCTGAAAATAAAGAAATTATAAACTTAGAAAACAGCCTGTCTTTCACTGTGATCATACATTTTCTGTTAAAGATGAACTAACAAGTAAGAAATAAGTTGTCTGTGTCCTTTGTTCATAATCTGAATTAATATGGAAGTACAGGAACAGTAACTTTGTTGGAGACCTTAGCTCATTTTTATTAACAAAAAGTATATTTCTCGAGAAAAAATCTTGTCAAAGCATATAAAGAAAGTATAGGTTTTGGGTAAGAACCTGACATTTTACCCTAAAGGGCAGGTGGAAGGTACATGATAAAGTTGTGTGCTTTGTCTATCTTGGATTTCTAAGTGAGTGATGAGAATAAATATTAACATACTTGTTTGAACTTAAAAAATGAAACTGGCTTTTCTAGGCAGAGTCTTATTGGCTCCTGGGTTTGACAAGGAGAATTCTACTATTGAAGTAATACAAGTTACAGGAGGAGCAAAATTAGAAAAAGAAGGGGGTACTAATTAATTCTGTCAGACAGAAAAGGGCTTAATGGGATTAAGTAATGCCTATTGAGTCATAGAAGATTTTAGATGAAACAACTTCCTTTGATATCTGTTTGAATCTGAAAGCAACTTTTTAGTTTTGTGCCAACAACGAAGAAAAGGACCAATGCCCTTTTCAGTTAGCTTTTAAATCCCAGGAAGAAAACATTATCACAGAAATGACATACAGGGGCCAGGGAGATGACTCAGTAGAATAAGCACCTACCTGGAAAGTGCAAGGTCCTGAGTTTGGTCCCCAGTACCAAAAATAAAAATAAAAAAATTAAAAACCCTGAAATTCCTCATGTAAGTTTATAATCGAATTTCATGTATGATCAACAATCTAGATTTATTTGTCTTTTCTAGTTCACTCCAATACTAAGTATGAATCACTGTAAACAAGTTGGCTTTAGGTATATTCAGCCACAGTGTAAAGGCAATAATGACAATGAACTGTATGTCATTTCTTTCTTTTCTTTTCTTTTTCTTTCTTTTTTTTTTTTAGCAGAACATATATATATATATGTTTGGTGAACAACATAATGTGCATAATGGCCCTAAAATTATTAGACACAAAAATAATGACTTACTTTCAAAGAAACTAAATCTAAGTAAAGATTAGAAATAAGCATTAAAGAATTGTAATTTTTTTGAAATATTGTCTTTAGCTGTTCAGGATTCTCTAAAGCCTAATGATATTTTTTATATCATGGATTATTTACAAGATTTTATAGCATTTAAGATTTCATCTTGGGGGCCAAGGATATAGCTCTGCAGCATAAGTGCCTGCCTGGCAAGTACAAGGTCCCAAGCTCAATTCCCGGTACTGTTAAAAAAAAAAAAAAAAAAAGATTCATCTCTGGCAGAGGAGATAGCTCAGCACTGCCTTGCAAGCACAAGGTCCTGAGTTTGATCCCCAGTACCACAAAAAAAAATTCATCTCACAATTTAAATTAGGATTTGTTAATTTTTTATGTTGCAAAATGTGAAATACTGAACAATAATTTATATGCAGTTTTAAACATTATAATATCAAGATTCAGTAATATCAGTATTTGAGATATACTTATGAATATGATATCCTTGAAACTTTTGTGTAATTTCCTAAATTGATTTCATTATTATTATTATTATTATTATTATTATTATTACATTTCAAATGCTTTTAGAGAAGAATGAATAAATACACCCATTTCTGAAGTACTGGATAAAAAAGTAGCAACCTGCACATGCTTACAATGCCTGATGTTGAATTCTAATTGCAAAAGAAAATCTATAACTAAAACCACAAATGAGCCCTATGTATACCAGTGACCTTCTTTACTCCGAGTTAATTAACACAAGTACTTGCTTCTTACAGAGCTCTTTGCTATAATTTAGAGCAAATTAAGGGGAAAGAATCATTCAAGTGCTGTTTTCTTCACACCATGAAGTTAGTGTGATGGACGAAAGTTAACTCATCTAAAATATAGTCATCCATTTCTTGTCATCCATATCACCTTTAAAAAAAGACATCCTGATCTATGGTGTTTTCAATTTGTTTCTGTACCTCTATTAGTAGAAATTGACTTCAAAATTAAAATAAAATGCTCTTTTCCATTTCTTCCCATCAGTTCTTATTTACATTAGATTTAATGTAATTTTCCTGGATGATTTTCAAATAAGTATATTTTTGATTTAATATTACAAATGATTGAAGGGCTGCTCTTTTGTTTCCTTCTGCTCCTCCCCCAATCCTGAAATTATGATTTTATTACTTTCACATAGTGGCGTGTAAATTACTTGGAGCTCCTTGGTCTCAGCTGATGAGGCCTTAGCCTGAGAAGTCATGAAATTTTCCTGTCCACCCCCTAAGCCCTTCATAGTGCTGGGCACTGAACCCAGGGCCTTGACACCTACCTACATGCCCAACTCCCCACCCACCCCCCTTTTTTATGACGGGGTTCCACTAAGTTGCTTAGGCTAGGCTTAAACTTGCCATCTTCCTGCCTTGGCTCCCCAAAGCACTGGACTTAATGTGTGTGCCACCTTGCCTGGCTTAAACTTTACTTTCTTAGAAGGTAGAGCTTTAGGAAACCCAACTCATGGGTTAAGTAGCTTACGTGCCTGCCTGCAAGCACAGGTACTAAGTTTGATCCCCAGACATGTGAATGAGCAGGGCTCTTGTGCCAGTCACACTGCACAGAGGGAATACAGGAAATGAGGCAGAACAAGGAAACACAGAGAGGGCTCAGGGGGGTTGAGGACCAAACAGAAGTGTTTTTGCAATGAGTCACCCAGGGTCTCGGAGGCTAAGCGGGAACTTCTTCAAGATGGAGCATGCATTAACAGAGAAGTGTTTACCCACGCCATCACCTCTTGTACTCTTTAATCAAGGCCTCCCCTGATAGGACAAGAAATTGCTTACTCCCATTTTACTTTGTATGACACCTAAAGTTGCGAAAGAAAACCAGTCTCTACACACTAACACGGCATTTACATGTACCTGAATGAAGCAAGTGCTCCTGGTCATGGGGAAGACCAGAAAGCTCAGTGAAATGAGGATTCACAAAGAACTCTCAATGGAGTCAGCACTGTATGTCATGCTAAGCTTTCTAGGAAAGTGTAAGGAGAAAAAGAAAGATATTGAGAAAGAAGTCCTACTTGTTTAGGTATAGGTCTACAAGACAACCTATAATTGCATATGAATAGGTAAATTAGTGTTATATTTTAATAATCACCTGCATTTGTTACAAAATGCAGATCAATGTAGTTCTATCCCAGTGGGTGGGATCATTGTATTTCTACTGCTACTGCTCAGGCTGCATGTGGAGCACTCGTTTCCAACTCAGTTGCAACCCCAGTTAGGGAATTAAAAAACGCAGTTACACCAAGGAAGCATAAAAATTGATAAGTATATACTTAGCTAACACTTTATTTTGTATTAGAGCACACAAATACATATTTATCAATTAACCTTTTGATGTTGGGAATGTACTATTTCTTTTAAGATTGCTTTTAGTTGGTTTTATACATAAGTCATAGCCATAAGGCTTTGTTCACAGTCTCCAGTTTCAGTGTCTTTAGTAGACTAAAATTTTAAAGCTCTTCTTAGACCAATTGGAGTGCAAGCTCTAAATCAGTATAATCCACCATATTTCCAAGTGTTGCTCAACAACAGAATTTTTAGATATATATTAAAACTTTGAAAGGGTTTCATCTTATTTTTCATAAATGATTTGTTCCATTCTTATTTTAGACTGTAGGAGTACAGAGTAAAATTACAATACCTAACAAAATCAGCATAAGGAGATTTGGGGAACACACCCAACCGGCATTCAATATGGGAACAAATCAGTGGGCCCAAGAACTAGGTTGGACCTTGTTCCACAGAAGACTTGACTGATCGTCACACCAGTTAAATCATATACTTCTTCCTCTGTTAGTGCTTCAGGCTCACTACAAATACAAGAAGTGAGAATTTCCCTCAGAATTTAATTATGAAATTTACAGAGAATAGACCTGAGCACAAATAATGAAAAAAGATAGAGAATAATTCCCCAAGCCACCTGTCCAGATTGTGGCTTAATTAAACACCTCTTGGGCCAAGGAGATAGCTCAGTGGCTTAAGTGCCTGCCTGGCAAGCACAAGGTCCTGATGCCTTGGGGCGGGGGAG
>NW_004524608.1:13215460-13233125 GCF_000260255.1 Octodon degus
TGCCTGGCAAGCACAAGGTCCTGATGCCTTGGGGAGAGAGAGAGAGAGAGAGAGAGAGAGAGAGAGAGAGAGAGAGAGAGAGAGGAATCAAACACCTTTGAAGAAGAAGAGGAAGTAAATGGTGAGTAAAGATGTGGAAGGGGGTCACAGTGCCCCTCAAAAGCAAGCCAGAGACAGACATCCACAATGATCTGGGGGTGCGGGGAGACCTGGCCTCCCAAAGGTCTTATGGATATTTAGGATCTTAGAATTCTCAGAAATCCCTCTAGTGATAGGAATGTATTTTACAAGTCTTCCTACTTGAGTTTGTTGAGTCTGGGCATCCTTTTTGCCTTGAAGACTGTCAGGGAGACTCAGCAGTCCTAGCTCTGCCTCCCTCCCACAGCATTCCCACCAGAGTTTCACTGAGTCCGGCCACCTCTCCTTGACCTGAAGATCACTATGGAGATATGACTACCACAGCAACCTGAAGGAGCTTGGGGAGCATGAGCCTGCACCAACCCACCATCCACATAGCCTTGCACAACTTGAGCATGCACTCAACACTGGTTCCTTCTTGAACTGTGGCTTTCCCCCTCTCCTTAACAAGGTAGAAACCACATTGAACCCTACAAAGCAAGAGCTTTGGTGAGCCAGCCTTCCTTCCCACATGCTGGAGGGCCTTGTTGACCTGCATCCCACCCATCTATCTTCACTGAAAAAAAAAAAATGACAAAAGGAAAGAACCAAAGGCAATCTCAGACCTCTAGCCCACACAAAATAAGATCCGAAGACAAGGTCATAGAAGAACTTGGAAGTCACACACCTGAAATTTCTGAGATGATAGCAACTGTAGTAAAAAAACAACTCCATCAGGTTATGGAGGAAATTGGATTGGAGATAATCTCTCAGGTTAAAAAATGAAATGACAACAATCATGAAGAAACTTTTCAGAGTATGTGGGAGACCTTCCGGCTACTCTATACCTGCGGGACCTCTCCAGTCCCAGCCCAGGTACGCCACATGAGTGAGACCCTCAGCCGCACCCTCTGGACCCCAGCCACCCTCTGGAATGGCACACACACCCCCATGTCTGCCCAGTGACTGAGAACTTCTGCCGCGTACTCAGGACCTCCAGATCCAGCACAAGCCCAGGCCCGGCAAGTGTGTGTGAGAGTTTCTGGCTACCCTGCACTCATGGGACCTCTCTGGTCAAAACACAGGCATACCACAAGAGTGAGACCCTTGACCGCCCCCTTTGGACACCCTTACCACTCCGGAGGCCCCCCACCACCACACCTGCCCAGTGAGTGAGAACTTCTGCCACTTTCTCGGGATCCCCAGATCCAGGCCAAGCCTAGGCCCGGTGAATGTGAGAGAGGGGTTCCCCTCTCCTCTATGCCTCCTTGTACCCTTCAGACCCAGGTCAGGCCTGGCATACAGGCCTTGGGTGAAACTCTGCAGCTGCAGACCCTGCAGAGAGAGTAGAAGACAGAACCATCCAGCTAGTCCAAGAGCAGAACATCTTGCCAGAGGGCCACAACAGCTGCACTTGCAAGGGCTGTGGCAGGAAGGGGCTGAGCACAGCAGCCAGACCCAAGCCAGGCACAGCTGGATAACTTCAAACTTTGTAGATATGCACCTGAATTTTAGTAGGTGCTAAGGTTATAACTGCATGAAAGCTCTACAACAGAGGTCAGAGGACAGTGCTATACTAAATGACAAAGAGAAGGAACAAGATGCAATCTCAGACACCAATGCCACCCATAACAAGTGCAGACGACACTAGCACAGGACAAATTGGAAATCACAAGCTGAAATCAATGAATCAATAGAGTCTGAAATAAAGAAACAACTGCAGAAAGGTATAGAGGAAATCAGATCAGAAATAAAAAAAGAAATCTCTGAATTAATAGCATCTGAAGTAAAGAATCAAATGCAGAAGTATATGGAGGAAACCCAATCTGAAAAAACTCTGAAGTAAAAGAATTAACAACTTTTTCTAAAGAAAAAGTTTTTCATAAAAAAAAAAATAGAGGAAATTACAAGAAAGATGATTACCTGCAAGATGATGCAAAATGAACAATGTGAGACTAATAGGAATCGATGAGAAAGAAGGAGTCAGTACAAATGATATTTTAAAAATATGGGCAGAAGTAATAGCAGAAAGCTTCCCAAATATGAGGAAACAATCTGACATCTAAGTAACTGAAGCATATAGAACACCAAATAACTTCAACTCAATTAAAAACACACTGAGACATATAATAGTCAGGATCCCAGAAATCAGAACAAGAATAATATACTGAAAGGTGCTAGAGAAAAGAAGCAGATCACATTCAAAGGAAAACCCATCAGTATAATGGCCAACTTCTATTCACAAACCATGAAGGCAAGAAGACCATGGAGCGTAGTACTTCAAGTCCTCTATGAAAACAAATTCCAGCCCAGACTACTATACCCTTCAAAACTCTCTTTCAAGTTTCATGGAGAAGTGAAATACTTCCATGACAAAGTTGACAAAGAACAACTAAACAATTTCATGATGACAAAGCCAACACTACACATACTACTGGAAGATGTTCTAGAGAGGGACCAAAATGATCAGAACTCCATGAATGAGAACAGAAGGAACTGAATAAATAGGGCAAACAAACACAGGACAAAAAGGAAAAAATGAGCAAAGAACAGCAGATAAATAACATGTCCATTGTAAGTCAATATGTCTCAATTATAACCATTAATGTAAATGGACTCAATTCACCAATTAAAAGAAATAGACTGGCACAGTGGATTAGGAAGCACAATCCAACAATGTGCCGTATCCAAGAAACACACTTAACTCAAAAAGAAATTCATATGATGGAAAACAATACTACTGCCCCAGCACCTCAGAAAAAAGCAGGGGTAGCAATCGTGTTCTCAGACAGCCTTAACTTCAAACCAAAAATGATCAAACAAAGAAGGCCACTATATACTGGATAGGGGAAAAATTCAAGAGGAACAGGTAACACTCATAAACATTTACACACCAAACACAGGAGCGCCCAAATATATAAAACAAATCTTAATGGACATGAAAAATCTAATATCCAATAACACAATCTTAACAGGCGACATTAACACCACTTTATCCCAAAGAGACAGGTCAAGCAGACAAAAAAAAGTCACAAAGAAGTAGCAGAACTGAACAAGAGCTTGGAACAAATGGCCTTAGTGGACATATACAGAGTGTTGTACCCAAACACAGCTGAATACACATTTTTCTCAGCTGCACATGGGTTATTTTCTAAAATAGACCACATACTAGTCTATAGGTCATGCTCAAGTATATGCAAGAAAGCAGAAATTATCCCATGCATATTATCTGACCATAGTGCAATGAAACTGGAAATAAACGACAAACAAAACTAGAAAAACCTCATAAATACATGGAAATTAAACAACACTCTACTCAGCAACCAATGGGTCACAGATAAAATTAAACAAGAAATTCAACAATATCTACAATTCAATGAAAATTCAAGCACAACATGTTGGATGCGATGAAAACGGTCCTCAAAGGGAAATACATAGCTGTGAACTCACACATTAAGAAAACAGAAGGGAACAAATAAATACCCTAATATTGCACCTCCAACATCTAGAAAAGGAAGAGCAAACCAAACCCAGAGCCCAAAGGCAGGAAGAAATCATAAAGATTAGAGCAGAAATTAATTCAATTGAGACTAAGAAAATAGTTCAAAGAATTAAAAAATCAAAAAGCTGGTTCTTTGAAAGATTAAATAAAACTGATAAGCCCAAAGCTAACCTCATCAAAAAGAGGAAAGAAAAAATTCAAATAAAAGCAATAAGAAATGAAAGGTGTGTAATCACCACAGACTCAGTGGAAATTCAGAAGGTTATCAATAGCTACTTTTGAGAATCTTTACTCTCACACAACAGAAGACACAGAAGAAATAAATTTTTAGAAAGGTAAAATTAACAAAACTGAATCAAGAAAATACAACAACTCTCAATAACCCAATAATAGCCAATGAAACATGAAAAGTAATAAAAAACCTACCGACAAAGAAAAGTTCAGGTCCTGATGGATTCACTGCTGAATTCTACAAGAAATTTATGAAAGTTATAATCCCTATACTCCTCAAACTCTTCAATGAAATTGAAAAGGAAGCAATCCTCCCAAAATCATTCCTGGAGGCAAGTATTATACTGATACCAAAACCAGGGAACAATGCAACTAAAAAAGAGAACTACAGGCTGATCTCCCTCATGAACATAGATGCAAAAATCCTCATTAAAATCCTAGCAAATAAAATACACTAAATAATCAAGAAGATTATATACCATGACCAGGCAGGATTCGTCCCAGGCATGCAAGAGTGGTTCAATAAGCACATATCTATAAATGTAATACATAATATCAATGGAGCAAAATCTAAAAATGACATGATCATCTTAATTGATGCAGAAAAGGCTTTTGACAAAGTCCAACACTCATTCATGTTCAAAGTCCTACAGAAAATTGGAATAGATGGCCTCTCCTTCCATCTGATAAAACCCATCTATGACAAAACAATGGCTAACATAATTCTGAATGAGGAAAAATTGATATCTTTTACTCTCAGATCTGGTACAAGACAAGGATGTCCTCTATCACCATTCCTATTCAGTATAGTTCTTGAATCACTACCTAGAGCCATTAAACAAGAGAGAGAAATAAAAGGAATAAGAAATAGGTAAAGAAGAAGTTAAATTATCCTTATTGGCAGATGACATGATACTTTACTTGGAAGACCCAAAAAACTCCACCAAGAAACTACAACAATTGATACACAAATTCAGGAGCATAGCAGGATAAAAGTCAATACCCAAAAGCCAACAGCATTTCTCTACACAGATATCAAACACACTGAGAGGGAAATTTGAGAAACAATACATTTTGCAATAGCACCACAGAAAATGAAATATTTTGCAATTAATCTAACTAAGGAAGTCAAAGATCTTTTCAAGGAAAAGTGTAATACTCCGAAAAAAGAGATCTTAGAGGATTTCTGAAAACAGAAAGATATCACCTGCTCCAGGCAGGAGCAACCAACATTGTGAAGATGGCCATACTCCCAAAATTGTTGTACATATTTAATACAATCCCTATCAAACTACCACAAACATACCTCACAGACCTAGAGAAATTATTCCTAAAATTTATGTGGAACCAGAAAAGCCCTAGAATAGCAAAGGCAATACTGGGCAACAAAGACAAGGCAGGAGGCCTTACAATTCCTGACTTGAAATTATACTACAAAGCTACTGTGATAAAATCAGCCTGGTACTAGCAAGAAAATAGACCTGAGGATCAATGGAGTAGGTTAGAAGGTGCAGAAGCCTCTACAAACACACTCAATCACCTTATCTTCGACAAAGGGGCCAAACATGCTTACTGGAAGAAAGATAGCCTCTTTAACAAATGGTGCCGGAAAAACTGGCTCTCTACATGCCAAAAACTAAAACTGACCCAGGTCTATCACCATGCACTAAGCTAAAGTCAAAATGCATTAAATATCTAAATATTAAAACAGAAACACTAAATCTCCTGGAAGAGAAAGTAGGAAGAACTCTTGAAGACATAGACGTATGCAAAGAGTTCATGAACAAAATCAAATTGCATGAGTAACACTTGAAAGAATTAACAGCTGGGACCCCCTTTTATTGAGAAGTTTTTGCACGTCAAAAGATATTACCAAAAAATTGAAAAGGCAACCCCAAATTTGGAAAAAATCTTGACTAATAAGCACTCAGACAAAGGTCTGCTCTCTAGAATCTATGAAGAACTAAAAAACATCAGGACCCAAAATTTAATGACCTGATCCAGAAATGGGCATCCAAGATGAATGCACACTTCTCAGAGGAAAAATTCGAGAAGTGAATACATATATGAAAAAATGCTCTACATCACTAGCCATCCATGAAATGCAAATGAAAACAACACTGAGATACCATCTCAGGCCACAAAGAATGACTATCATAAAAAAATCACCCAACAACAAATGTTGGAAAGGTTGTGGGAAAAAGGAACCCTTCCCCACTGCTGGTGGGCATGTTGACTGATGTAACTATCATAGAAATCAGTGTGAAGACTCCTTAAAAAACTAGGACTGGAAATCCCATTCAAACCAACTATCCCCCTACTGGGAATTTTCCCAGAGGAACTGAAAACATCATATCATAGTGATATATGTGTGCCTATGGTTATAGCAGCACAATTTGTGATAGCCAAATCTTGGAAGCAACCAAGATGCCCATCACCTGAGGAATGAATGAAAAAGATGTGGTATTTTTATACAATAGTATACTACTCAGCTATAAAGAATGATAAGCTTGAAGCCCTTATATATAAATAAATGCCACTTGAAGATATACTTATAAGTGAAATAAAGCAGACCCACATGTGTAAATATCATATAGTCTCCCTAGTGTAAGAACTGAAAGGAAGAAAAAAATAGAAAGACATTACACAATTAAAAGGAAAGTGAGAACTTCAGGATTAGTTAACAAAGAGAGGGCAAGGTGAAAAGCTAGAAAACATGATAGAGGCAAAGTCACATTTATATGCACAAAATGGGAAAGGCAATGGTCCTGAGAATCTTCAGCAGGTTTTTGAAAATAACAGTTAATTGGTAAGTTTCTCACCCTGACTATACAGGCTGATACCTGTGAATGAAGCAACTGCACTGAAGAAGGCAATGTGTAATGGTAGGGTCATGCTTGGAATGCCTGTCATTCTGGTCTTCTAATTACGTACTGCTTGTCATGGCATACCAATTACAGTCATACTGTCTCTGAAGTAAAGGTTTGTTTTTAAAAACAAAAGGGTAATAAATGAAAACATGAGACAAAAAAAAATCACAGGACTGTCCTGCTACAAGGCTGTATATTGTTAGATTTCTAAATTTCTGGGTAAAAATATGTAAATGCTTACTCTTATTTTTTAATTTTTTTATCTTTTCATCTTTTTTCTTCATATTTCTGAGGGACTCGAAGTTTAACATGTCAATACTTGGTGGAACATACCTGTTCCATGTTATGTCTAAGATGTTTGATATTCAGACAGATAGTGAGGTTAAGCTCAACTGCCTATGTTATGGGGTAATAATATCATTATGCTTCTCTTCAGGAGGGTTAACAACCTAAGTTTGCAGACCAAAAATTAAAGAAAAAGAAGGGCTACAAGGATAGCCAACATTTTTTCCCTCGCCTTTCAAGGTCAGTAAGGACTCAGGAAATAGGAGAGCCTGTAGTGTAACATCATGTAACTCAATTGTATCCCAAATTTTCTGATCAAGGAGATTTGGGGGTCACAGAAGAAAGAGATCAATGATGTAGAGTGGGCCTAAGGAGAGTCACTTGGAGAGAAAATATTCTCTCAAGCTTTCACAGAGAGCAAATTGATCAAGCAATAGCCATGACTCATCCATATGGCTGACACTGACAAAGGATCTACAAACTTTGGTACAGGGTTTCAGATTAAATCCTGAGGGGATTTGACTCATCTTATCAGATACAAAAGTTACATTTCTTGTTATATAGGTCTTGCTCTTTCTTAGTCTTAACCATCCAGCAGAAAAGTATGAAAATGAAATGTAAAATGTAAAGCCATATTAATATGATGAGCTGCAAAATGCTCAAGTCAACAACTTTGGACATTGACATTCTTATGCAAAACCTACTACTATTATGGACTATTGAACTATATTGGGATATTTTGCTGAATTCATGCACCTACAGTATTTAAATGACAATGGAATGCCCTTCTCTGACAAAACTAACCAAAAAAGTGGGATACATATGAACGACCATTTTGTATCTGTATACTCAAAATAGTTAGGATAGATATACAGCTCCATTCTCTTAGTTCTATGAATAGAGGTTTGTTCTAATAGTGTTTGAGACAGAATATCAGGTGTTCATCTTCTACAATTAATAACCACTAAGACAATAATATGCCACGTATTAATTACTAAAAATGTACAAGTAATCAGTTGTGAAACTGTCTCATTGCTATTTGTTTCTCAATAAAAATATTTTTTTAAAAAAGGACCAAATATTAAATATGAAAAAAAGAAACATTTCAATACATCTAAGGAAGACTAGTAAAGAAAGATAGAAGAAAGAAAGAAAGAAAGAAAGAAAGAAAAAAGAAAGAAAGAAAGAAAGAAAGAAAGAAAGAAAGAAAGAAAGAAAGAAAGAGAAAAATAATGGAAACATTGAATGAACAATACAAGAAATAATTAAAATGCATGAAACAGAGAGAAACAGATATTTAGGACCTGAAGAAATCTATTGAAAGCTGGAAAACCTCTTGAATGAAACAGATGATACAATTTCAGACCTTGAAAATAGCTTTGTAGCTAGAAAACAAAAAAGGAAACATCTCATAAAAATAATGAGAAACCAGGAAATAACAATAAAACAGCTGCTAGATGATGCAAAGAAAAATAATATAAGATTAATAGGTATCAATGAAACAGTTGGAGATAACACAAAAGACATAAAAAGAGTGTTTGCAGAAATAGTAGCAGAAAATTTCTCAAGCATGGGAAAAGAATCTGATATACAGTTAACTTAAGCATATAGAACTCAAGCGAGGCATAAACAAAATAAATCATCACCCAGACACATAATAATCAAGATCCCAGAAATTGAGCAAGAGAACAGATTAAAAGCTGTTAGAAAGAAGAAACAGATCACCTATAAAGGAAAGCCCATCAGAATCACAGATTTCTCAACACAGACAGTCAAATCAAAAAGAGCTTGGAGTGAGGTATTTGAGGTCCTCCAGTTTGATGTATCCTGCAAAACTATCTATCAAATATAATGGAGAAAGTAATACTTTAATGAAAAAGAACAAATAAAGAAATTTATAACCACTAAACCAACCCTACAGAGTTCTGACAGATATTTTGGAAAGAGACAAAGATGACCACAACTTTAACAACAGAAGAAAACTACCAAGCAGAGCAAGTAACTAAAAAGGGGGGAAAGTAGGGGTCCTACAGTAAGAAAACAAAGTGACAAAGATAAGCAAATACATGTCAGTTATAACTATCAATGTAAATGGTTTCAAATTACCAATCAAAAGAATCAGACTAGCAGAGTGGATAAAGAAATGAAATCCAGGGCTGGCCAGATAGCTCAGCAGACTAAAGTGCCTGCTTAGGCAGAGTGCAGCAGGTGGGGTTCAATCCCTAGCCTGCCATGCTGGCCCTGCACCTCAGGCCCACTGAGATGGCAATTGAGACTGGGCATGGTGGCACACACCTGTAATCCCAGCGCTTGGGAGGCTGAAAATAGCAGGATCACTACAAGAGCAATCTGTGCAGTGAGCCCCTGTAGGCCCTGTCCTAAATACATGAAAAAGAAACAAAGTCAATAATATGCTGCATACAAGAAACACATTTAAGTCAAAAAGAAATTAATAAACTGAATGTCAAAGGATAGAAAACAATACTTCATGTGACAGGAACCCAGAAAAAAGCAGGGGTAGCTATTCTGGTTGCTGACAACTTCAACTTCAAGTGTGATTAAAAGAGACAAAGAAGGGCCTGCCAAATAGCTCAGCAGATTAAAGCTCCTGCAAGCAGGCACAGAGGCTGGGGGTTCAATCCCTGGGCCTGCCATGATGCCCCCCCCAGGGGTGCACTGAAACAGCAATTGAGACTGGGCATGGTGGCATGCGCCTGTAATCCCAGCTCTTGGGAGGCTGTAAACAGGTGGATCACTATGAGTCTGATCTAGTAGTGAGATGCTGAACACCCTGTAGACGCTTCCC
This sequence comes from Octodon degus, assembly GCF_000260255.1. NCBI lineage: Eukaryota > Metazoa > Chordata > Mammalia > Rodentia > Octodontidae > Octodon > Octodon degus. The sequence continues at coordinate 13,225,272 of NW_004524608.1, forward strand.
TAAAAATACAGAGAGAGAGAGAGAGAGAGAGAGAGAGAGAGAGAGAGAGAGAGAGAGAGAGATTCACTACATACTTGTTAGGGGAAAACTGAAAGAGGAAGAGAAAACAATTACAAATATATATGCACCCAATGTAGGAGCAGCCAATTATATAAGATGAATTTTTAATTTTATTTTATCTTAAAAATGGTACACATTTAATAGACCAAGATGACAAGTGTTTCAAGCGTGGTTTTAGTATTACACATTCCTGTTCTCAATGTAGTTGCTTAGTTCACAGATATCAGCATAGAGAGTTAGTCAAGGTGAAAATTCTACCCATTTACTGCTATTTTCAAATAACTGATAGAAATTCTTAGGACAGTTGCCTTAGCCATTTGTATATATAACCTGTATGGTTTGCCCCTACCTTATTTTCTATCTTTTCTCCTTTCTCTCTCTTCATTGTTTAATCCTTAAGTTCTGTTACTTTTAATTTAACTGTCTATTATACTTTTCAATTTTTCTTTTTTCTTTTGAGTTCTTACATTAGGGAGACAATACAATATTTACACATGTGGGCCTGGTTTATTTGGTCTTCTAAATGTGTACTGTTTTTAATGTCATATTAATTATTACTATACTCTCTTTTAAAAAATTTAAAGGTAATAAAAGAAAATGAGAGGCAAGAACAAAAATTTAAGATTTCTTGAAAGCTTGTTGTAATAATCAATCATATGTCCCATCTTGTATAACTATATCTGTTAATCTGAACAGCAGATTTGACAATAAAAATACTGTATCAATCATTGTTAATCAGCTATTCTTGTTTTGAAAACTTATAAAATATGTATTGTTATATGTTACCCTGTTTTTGTCTTTGTGTTTTCTTGCTCTTGTTTTTATTCTTCAAAATAAAAGAAAATTACTTTTTTAAAAATTTATTTTATTTTGAATAATAAAAACAAAAGCAAGAACAAAAAACAGAAACAGGGTAACATACAACAATACATATGTTACAGATTTTCAAAACAAGAATAGCTAATTAACAATAGTTGATATATTATCTATTTTTATCATTAAATCTGTTGCTCAGATTCACAGATATAGTTATGTAAGTTGGACATATGATTGAATATTACCACTTGCTTTCAATAAACCTTAAATTTTTGTTCTTGTCTCTATTTTTTTAACAGACATGAAAAATCTAATGAGCAATAACATAATTGTGTTGAGGGACTTTAACAGCCCATCAGCACAAACAGATAAATCAACCATGCAAAAAATGAGCAAAGAAATAACAGAATTAAACCAAACATGTAAAGTAATACACTTAGTAGACCTTTAGAGTGTTCTACCCACCAGCAACAGAATACATATTTTTCTCATCTTCACATGTCCCCATTTGGATCTATTCTCCAAAATAGACCATGTGCTAGCACATAGAACATGCTTAAGTGAATGCAAAGGAGTCAAAGTTATTCTATGCATATTATCTGACCACAGGGCAATGAAACTGGAGATCATTGACAAAAGAAATAGCAAAAACTATATAAACACATGGAAACTAAATAATACATTCCTGAGCAATCAGTGGGTCATGAAAATTAAAGAAGAAATTAAACAATATTTACCATCAAAAAAAATGCAGATGCAACTTTCCTGAACTTGTAGGATGCAATGAAAGCTGCCTTAAGAGGGAAATTTATAGCAATAAAGTCTTACATCAAGAAAACAGAATGAGCCCAAATAAACAATCTTATATTGCACCTCAAACTCCTACAAAAAGAAGAGCAAGTGAAGTCCAAAGCCCAAAGAAGGCAGGAAATTATAAAGATCAGAGCCGAGATAAATGCAATGGACATGAAGAAAACACGACAAACAATTAATGAGTCAAACAGTTGATTCTTTGAAAGGATATATAAGGGCCAGTAAGATAGCTCATCAGACTAAGTTCCTGCCTTGGCAAGTGCAGGGACCAGTCCGCATGCCACACTGGCCCCATCCCCTGGGTGTGCTGAGCTGGCAGTCTAGTCTGGGCATGGTGGCAAACTCTTGTAATCCCAGCACTGGGGAGGCTGAAAACAGGAGGATCACTATGACTGCATGCTGTATTCCTGAGCAATCAGTGGGTCATGAAAATTAAAGAAGTAATTAAACAATATTTACCATCAAAAAAAAATGCAGATGCAACTTTCCTGTACCAAATACATAAAATGAAAAATAAAAGAGAATAAATAAAATTGATAAATCCCTAGTCAACCTCATTTTAAAAAGGAAAGAAAAAATTCAAATTCATGCAATGAGAAATGAAAAGGGTGAAATCACTACAAACCCTAGAGAAATTCAGAAAATTATCAATACTTATTTTAAAAATCTGTACTCTCACAGATGGAAAATACAGAAGAAATGGAAAGATTCAGAGATACATGTTAATTACCACAAGTAAATCAAGAAGATATAAAAACTCTGAATAACTCAATATCAGCCATTGAAATAGAAAATGTAATAAAAAAAAAACTGCCCCAAAAAACCCAGCTCCTGATGGATTCACTGATAAATTCTATAAGAAATTTAGAGAAAACCTAATGCCAACTCTTCATCTAAAGGAAAAAAATTCTCCCAAACTCATTCAGAGAGGCAAGTATTACCCCTGATAGCAAAACCAAGAGAAGGACCCAATCAAAAAAGAGAACTACAGGCCAATCTCCATAATTAGATGCAAAATTCCTCAATAAAATACTAATGAACAGAATGCAGAAAATCATCAAGAAGATTCATGACCACCTGAGATTCATCTAAGGAATGCAAGGATGACTTCATATATGCAAAACCATAAATGTAATATACCACATTACAGAGCCAAAGACAAAAATCACATAATCATCTCAAAAGATGTAGAAAATTTTTGACAAAGTCCAAAACTTATTCATGATAAAAATACTACAGAAAATTGAAATAGATGGTCTTTACCTCAATATGATAAAAGCCATTTAAAAGATACCAACAGCAAACATTATACTTAATGGACAAAAATTGAAAGAACTTTAAGATCAGGAACAAGACAAGGATGCCCACTATTGCCACTCCTGTTCAATACAGCTCTGACCTCTTTTTTTTTTTTTTTTTTTTTTTTTTATGGAACCGGGGATTGAACTCAGGCCCTTATGCTTACCAGGCAAGTGCTTATTCTACTAAGCTATCTCCCCGGCCCCTCAATACAGTTCTAGAAACATTATCCAGAGCAATTAAACAAGAGAAAGAAATAAAAAGAATAAAGATTGGAAATGAAGAAGTGAAATTATCATTAATTGAAGATGACATGATACTGTACATAAAAGACCTTGGGCCTTGCAAAATGATCAGGCCTTTCTTTCATTTCCTGCCTGAAAAATATTCTAATGTGTTGTTCCTTGAAGTAGATGTGGATAACTGTCAGGATGTTGCTACAGATTGTGAAGTCAAGTGTGTGCTAACCTTCCAGTTTTTTAAAAAGGGGAAGAAAGTGAGTGAGTTTTCTGGCGCTAATAAGGAGATGCTTGAAGCCACCGTTAATGAGTTATTCTAATTGTGTTTTCTGAAGAACGTAACTATCAGCTGTTTAAAACTTCTAATTTTTTTAATTTACAAAAACATAAGTATGGAAACTATATACTAACTGCCATCTGATTATAAACGACAATAAAATATTAATTCTAACCTTTAAAAAAAAAAAGACCTCAAATGCTCCACTAAGAGACTTGTAGATTAACCAAATTCAGTAATGTAGCAGGAAACAAAGTTAACCATCAAAAATCAATAGCATTTCTATACACTAATAACAAACACACCGAGAAAGAAGTTATAGAAACCATGCCTACCACAGTAACACCCAAAAATGAAATATTTATGAATCAATCTCACAAAGGAAATAAAAGATTTATACAGCAAAAATTATAGTACTCTGAAAAAAGAGACTGAAGAAGATTTGAGAAAGTGGAAAGATATTCCTTGCTCCTGGATAGGAAGAACCCACACTGTGAAAATGGCCATACTCCCAAAATTGTTATACATATTCAGTGAAATCCTAATTAAAATACCATTAGAATATTTCACAGATCTAGAAAAGGCATTCCTAAAATTCATCTGGAACCAGAAGAGACCTAGAAGAGTAAAAGTAATATTGGGTAAAAAAAAGAAAGGCAGGAGTAACAATACTGACTTGAAATTATACTACAAAACTACTGTGATAAAATCAGCATGGTACTGGGAAAAAAAAAAAAAGACCTGAGGATCAAGGGAACAGATGAGAAGATGTAGACACAACTAGAAGCACATTTAGTCACCTTGTCTTTGACAAAGGGGACAAACATGTTCATTGGAAGAAAGATAGCCTCTTTAATAAATGGTCCTGGAAATACTGGTTTACCACATGCCAAAATCTTAAAATAGACCCATGCCTATCACCATGCACAAAACTACAGTCAAGATGGATCAAAGATATAAATATTAAAATTGAAACAGTAAATCTTTTGAAAGAGAAAATAAACTTTAAGAACATTGGAGTAGGCAAAGAGTCCATAAACAAAAATGAAACTGCACAGGAAATACTTCAAAGAATCAATAATTGGAATCTCATCTTTTTGAAAAGTTTCTGCCCATCAAAAGAAATCACCAACAGAGTAAAAAGAAAACTCTAAATTGGGAAAAATTATATCCAATTTTCCTTCAGACAAAGGATTCCTATCTAGAACATATAAAGAATTTTTAAAAATTATGCCTCCAAAATTCAAAAACCCAATCCAAAAATGGACTTCTGAGGTGAATATGCACTTCACAAATAAAGAGATAAAAATGATAAATAAGCAGGACAGTCCCACAATATTCCTTTTCCTGTCTCTTGCCTTCATTCACCACCCACTTATTTTTGAACAATCATCCACCCGAGAGACTAAGGAGAGTCACATGGAGAGAAAACATTCTCTCAGACTTTCACGGAGAGCACATTGGCCAAGCAATGGCCGTGACTCATCTACATGGCTGACACTGACAAAGGTTCTATAATCTGAGGTACAGGATCTCAGGATAAATCCTGAGGGGATTTCACTGTCCTTATCAGACCCAAAAGCTACAACTCTTGTTGCATAGGTCCTGCTTTACCTTGGTCTTAACCATCCAGCCAAAAAGTATAAAAACTAAATATAAGAAGTAAAGCCATGCTGTTATGTTGAGCTGTAGGGGACTCAGGTCAACAATTTCTGACATTGCCAGTCAAACAGAAGACCCAATACTATTATGGGCTACTGGACTCTTTTAGAATATTTTGCTGAGTTTACACACCTATAATATTCAAATAACGGAACTTAACAAAAAAGGGGATACAGATGAGTGTCCATTTTGTATCTGTGTATTCAAAGTGGTTAGGATAGATATATAGTTACATTCACTTAATGAATAGAGGGATTTGTTCTAATGGTGTTTGTAAATAGGATATCATGTCCGCATCTTGTACAGCAATTAACCACTAGGAAGAATGCATGCAATGTGTTAATTATTGAAACTGTCCTACCAATTTGATTTGAAACTGTCTCATTGCTATTTGTTTCTCAATAAAATTATGGAAAAAAAAAATGGAAAAAAAGAATAAAAGTGTCAGTGATTTTTTTTTAAAAAAAAAAAAGGTAAATAAATGTATGAAAACCCTTTCAACATTATTGGTCATTCAAGAGCTGCAAATTAAAACAACACTGAGATACCATCTTACACCAGACAGAATGGCTTTTTTCAAGAAGTCAACCAATAACAAATGCTAGAGAGCATGTGGAGAAAAGGAAGCCTTCTCCACTGCTGGTGGGAGTGCAGGCTGGTACAGCCATTATGGAAATCAGTATGGAGATTCCTCAAAAAGCTTGGATTGGTGGTCCCATTCAGGCCAGCTATTTCCCTCCTAGATATTTTTTCTAAAAGAACTGAAATCATCATACCACAGCAATATATGTGCACCCATGTTTATAGCAGTGCAGTAAATCTTGGAAACAACCCCAATGCCCATCAACTAAGGACTAGATAAAAAATATATAGTATTTTTGCACAGTGGAGTATTATTCACCTATAAAAAAGATAAATTTGGAGCTTTTGTAGAAAAATGGATACAGCTAGAGACTATATGGGTAAGTGAACTGTATCAGGTCCACATTAGCAAATATTGTATTATCTCACTAGTGTGAGAACCTGAGAGTAATTAAAATTTAAAAGGTACAACGATACTGTGAAAGGGTAAGAATGTGTGAAAAGGATAAACTGGGATGAGGAAAGGGACAAAAGAAAGAAGGGAAAATATATTTAGGCATATACGCAGGATGGTGTGGCTAATTGTATTGTTTATTTCTGCTGGTCTTTTGAAAGGAGCAGTTAATGCTTCAAAAAATGATATTTTACTCTGATTTTTTTCCTCTTTCTTATTTCTTGTAACTTCTTTATTATTGTCTTGGGTTGTTTTTTTTCCTTTAAACAAATCTTACACATTTATATCTGGTAATCTGAACAATTAATTTGAAGATAGCATCATGTAGCACAGCAATCCCTGTTGAATTCCTATTACTTTGGTTAGGGAAATTTTGTATCATTTCTAATGCTGTTCTTTTTTTTCTATCACTATTTTGTATTCTTTAAAAATAATTTTTAAAACTTAAAAATATGTGTTATGAAATCATCGTACCTTTTGTCACAAGTCTAACTTCCTTTGTTCCATTTTCATGCTCACCAAAAATCCTTAGCGAGGAGGTGTACAGCGTCCATTTTCTACTCATGAAAGAATATCTAACTTCCCACCTTTGTGTACTAGGGAACTACAGCAATGATTATCTATGATAAGGAAAACAGTTTATGATTGTGGTCAAAATTCCCATTCAGTTTGAGCAAAGTGCTGATTGTGTGAGTATTCTTGCCTTAAATTTCTAATTGTAAATTAGTAAACTGGCATTGTGATGCCTTCTCCAAATCTCGTACACGACTCCATTGGGGCAGTGGTGGCTTGGAAATGTTATTCTAGAAGGGCACACTTGAGGGGTGTCACACTGGTAAGGGTGTCTAGACCACAAGATCGTGGCAAGACTTTGCTTACCAGCTAAAGGAGAAAATAGGTTCTTCTCCTAACTCAGATGCCCGGGCAGGTGACAGACTTGTAATAGTGCTTTAGAATCCAAAGTTCTGTGGACCTGAGAACAGGGAGTTGAAGAAAAAAAAAAATGCAGCAGGGAGAATCAAGAATCCAGAGGCACCATAACAAAATAATTAAATGCAGTTGCACTTTTTTTCAACGGCTCTTATAAAAGAGAATACTTTCTCCTTTGACCTTGAGAGTAACAAGAACTGGTTATTTCTGTTTTGATCCATGCTTGTAGAAACTGATGAATTTTTTCTTTTTTTTTTTTTTTGTGGAACTGGGGATTGAACTCAGGCCCTTGCGCTTGCCAGGGAAACTCTGAGTCTGCTGAGTCATCTCCCCTGGCCCTGAAATTGATGAATTTTTTAATGGAGAAAAAGTAAGACAAAATTTCATAGCAAGATGATTGGAGAATAACAATAGTTAATTTATTGCATGTTTTTATTTGTAGTTACTCAGAGTACAAGTTACAGGCATAAAAAATTCTCCAATTGATATAAGCAAAAACCTTCCTTTTCTATGAACTAAGAGGCACTAATAGTGTAACTAACTTCAATTTTTTCTCTTTTCCTTCTCTGTGCCTTTCCTTCATCCTATACTGGTTGCTTTTCCTTTTTAATTATTTCCTTCCATTTCACAATACCTACTGTACATTTTAGACCTTACCTACTCTTTCAGTTTTTGTTTACTTGGGGTAAGCCAATCCTTATTTAAAGATAAAATTACAGGCC
>NW_004524608.1:13233262-13234473 GCF_000260255.1 Octodon degus
CAAAGAAAATGTAGGTAAATACCTCCATCAGTTTTTCACACCAAGAATATAATACAATACTTACAAATGTAAGTGTGATTTATTTCATTAATAACTATGGTTTCAAGTTGTATCCATCTATCTGTAAAATTCTCAAATTTATCCTTCTTTATGGCTGAGTAGTACTTCATCGTATAAAAATACATCTTTTTCACTCATTCCTCAGTTGATGGACTTTTGGGTTATTTCCAGGATTTTGTTATTACAAGTTATGCTGCTCTATATATGAGTGCACATATATAGCTGCGGTATGATGTTCTAAATTTTTCTGGGAAGATGCCCAGAAAGAATATAGCTTGGTTGCATGCGATGTCTAATGCTGGCTTCTGAGGCATCTCCACACTGATTTCCACAGTGGCTGCACCAGTCTGGCTCCCACCAACAGTGAAGAAGCATTCCTTTCTCATTACAGCTTCACTAGCATTTGTTATTGGTTGACTTCATGATTACAGCCATTCTTTCTGGGGTGAGATAGAATCTCAGTATTGTTTTAATTTACATCTCTTGAATGACCAATGACATTGAATATTTTTTCATGTATCTATTTGCTGTTTGTATTTCTTCATCTGAAAAGTATGTGTTCATCTCAGATGCCTATTTTTAGATTAGGTCTTTGAATTTTGTAGGAGAATTTTCAGTTCTTTATATGTTCTATATTAAAGTCCCTTATCTAAAGAAATACTGGATAATTTTTTCCTAATCTGTAAGTTGTCTTTGCACACTGTTGGTGATTTCTTTTGATATGCAAAATCTTTTTAATAAGATGAGGTTCCAGTTGTTGATTCCTTAAGGCATTTCCTATGCAGTGTGGGTTTTGTTCATGAAGTGTCTGTCTACACTTATGTCTTCAACCCTTTCATCTACTTTCTCTTCTAGCAGATTGTGTTTCTGTTCTAAAATTTAGATCTTTGATCCATTTTGACTGTAGTTTAGTGCTTGGTGATGTTTGACATTTTCTTTCTTCCCCCCCCCCCCAGTACCAGGGATTGAACTCACGACCTTGCACTTGCCAGACAGGTGCTTATGCCGCTGAGCCCTCTGTGCATGGTGATAGACATGCATCTAATGTTACTGCTCGGCATCTAGAGAGTCAGTTCTTCCAGAACTATTTATTAAAGAGACTTCTTTCCAGTGAACATGATTGGCCCTTTTATCAAAGATGAGGTGACTGA
>NW_004524608.1:13236124-13254486 GCF_000260255.1 Octodon degus
TTTTAAAAAAAGAATAAATAATTATATATTTTTACACAGAAATTTAGAAATCTAACCGTATACAGCCTTGTAGCAGGACAGTCCGATGACATCTTTTCTTGTCTCTTGTTTTCATTTATTGCCCTTTTTTTAAAAAACAAACATTTACTTGAGAGACAGTATAGAAGCAATTGGTATGACATGACAAGCAGTACTTAATTAGCAGACCAGAATGACAGGCACTCCAAGCATGACCCTACTATTACACATTGCAATCTTCAGTGCAGTTGCTTAGTTCACAAGTATCAACATATATAATTAGTCAAGGTGAGAATCCTACCAATAAAGTACTAGTTTCAAAAACCTGCTGAAGATGCTCAGGATCATTTCCTTAACCATCTTGTGCATATAAATGCATTGCTTTGCCCTTGTAATATTTCCTAGCTTTTCTCTTTGCTCACTCTTCATTGTTTATTTCCTTTTAATTGTGTTCTACCCTTCTATTTTTATTTCTTCTTTTCTGTTCTCACACTAGTGAGACTATATGATATTTACATACATGGGTCTGGTTTATTTCACTCATGAGTATATCTTCAAGTGACATCCACTTAAATATAAAGTCTTCCAGTTTATCATTCTTTATACCTGAGTAATACTCCATTGTATAAAAATAACACATCTCTTTCATTCATTCCTCAGGTGATGGGCATCTTGGTTGTTTCCAAGATTTGGCTATCACAAATTGTGCTGCTATAACCATAGGCACACATATAGCACTATGATATGACATTTTCAGTTCCTCTGGGAAAATTCCCAGTAGGGAGATAGTTGGTTTGAATGGGATTTCCAGTCCTACTTTTTTAGAATCTCAACACTGATTTCCATAATGGTTGCACCAGTCTACATTCCTACCAGCAGTGGACAAGGGTTCCTTTTTTCCCACAACCTCTCCAACTTTTGTTGTTGGGTGATTTCTTTATGATAGCCATTCTTTGTGGGGTGAGATGGTATTTCAATGTTGTTTTTATTTGCATTTCATGGATGGCTAGTGACGTAGATCATTTTCTCCATATATTTATTCACTTCTATAATTTTGTCTTCTGAGAAGTGTGTGTTCATATTGGATGCCCATTTCTTGACTGGGTCTTTACATTTTGGGGCCTAATGTTCTTTAGTCCTTTATAAATTCTAGAAAGCAGACCTTTGTCTCAGTGCTCATTAGTTAAGATTTTTTCCAAATTTGTGGGTTGTCATTTCACTTTGTTGATAATTTCTTTTGACATGCAAAAACTTCTCAATAGGAGCAGGTCCCAGTTGTTAATTCTTTCAAGTGTTTCCCATGTGATTTGATTTTTGTTCATGAACTCTGCCTACCACTATGTCTTTAAGAGTTCCTCCTACTTTCTCTTCCAGGAGATTTAGTGTTTCTGTTTTAGTATTTAGATCTCTAACGCATTTTGACTTTAGCTTAGTGAATAGTGATAGACCTGGGTCAAGTTTTAGTTTTTGGCATGTAGAGAGCCAGTTTTTCCAGCACCATTTGTTAAAGAGGCTATCTTTCTTCCAGTAAGCATGTTTGGCCTCTTTGTCAAAGACAAAATGGTTGAGTGTGTTTGTAGAGGCTTCTGTATCTTCTACCATGCTAATTTTAATTACAGTAGCTTTGTAGTTTAATTTTAAATCAGGGATTGTGATACCTCCTACCTTGGGTTTGCTGCCCAGGATTGCTTTTGCTATTCTAGGTCTCTTCTGGTTCCAAATTAATTTCAGGTATTTTTTTCTCTAGTTCTGTGAAGTAAGCTAATGGTATTTTGACCAGGATTGCATTAAATCTATATAATGATTTAGGGAGTATGACAATTTCACTATGTTATTTCCTCCTATCCATGAGGAAATTGTATCTTTGCATTTTTCTGACATACTCTTTGATCTTTTTCAGAGTACTGTAATTTTCAATGTGTACACCTTTTACTTCCTTTGCTAGATTGATTTCTAAGTGTTTCTTTTTCTTTCTTTTTTTTTCTGTATTTAGGACAGGGTCTACATGATCTCCAGGGTTTCTCTACATAGATTGAACTCATAGTGATTCTCCTGTTTTCAGCCTCCCAAGTTCTGGGATTACAGGCATGGGCCATCACACCCAGTCTCAATCACCACCACCTCCATGCACCCCAAGGGCAGGGCTGGCAGGGCACACCAGGGATCAAACCCTAGTTGCTGTGCTCTGCCTAAGCATCCCTGCATTCCTGGGATAAAACCCAGCTATATTATCTTCTTGATGATTTATTGCATTCTGTTTGCTAGTATCTTATTGAAGATTTTAACATCTATGTTCATTAGGGAGGCTGGCCTGTAGTTTTCTTTTTTGGTTGAGTCTTTCTCTGGTTTTGATTTTAGGCTAACACTTGCTTCCAGGAATAAGTTAGGACTGCTTTCCTTTCAATTCCATATGATCTTCTCTAAATTTCTTATAGAATCCAGCAGTAAATCCATTAAGACCTGGGCTTTTCTTTATTGGTAAGTTTTTAATTTCATTTTCAATCTCATTAACTTATATTGGGTTATTGAAAATTTTTAGGGCCAGAGAGATAGCTCAATAGAATAAGCACTTCCCTGGCAAGTCCAAGGGCCTGAGTTCAATTCCCAGTTCCGCTAAAAAACAAAAACAAAAACAAAAAACCCACCATAAACTAGGTAACCAGGTATCTCTTAAGGGCCAGCCAAATAGCTCAGTGGATTAAAGCACCTGCAAGCAGACACAGGTGCCGTGCCAGCCCCACCCCCAAGGTATGCTGAGACAGCAACTGAGACTGGGAGTGGTGATGTGCGCCTGTAATCCCAGCTCTTGGGTGGCTGTAAACAGGGAGATCACTATGGATCCGATCTATTAGTGAGACCCTGAATACCCTGTAGACCTTCCCTAAAATACAAAAAAAAAGAAGAAAATTTTATATCTTCTTTGGTAATCCTATATATCTAGGAATCTACCCATTTCTTCTGTGTTTTCCATCCAATGAAAGATTTTCAGAGTAGGTATTGATAGCCTTCTGAATTTATATAGGATTAATAGTGATTTTTATCCTTTTCATTGCTTAATGCATGAATTTGAGTCTTTTCTTTCCTTTTTTTGTGATAAGGTTGCCTAAGTGTTCATCAATTTTATTTCAAAGAACCAACTCTTCAATTCATTAATTCTCTGCATTGTTTGCTTGGCCTCCTTTGCATTAATTTCTCCTCTGATCTCTATAATTTCCTCCCTTGTATGGGTTTTGGGTCTAATTTGCTCTTTTCCACAAGCTTGAGGTGCAACGTTCAGTCGTTTATTTGTGCTCATTCTGTTTTCCTTGTGTGAGAATTCTCCACTATAAATTTCCCTCTTAGGACTGCTTTCATCGTATCCCAAAGCTTCTGGTATGTTGAATCTGCATTTTCATTTAAGTGTAGCTATTGTTTAATTTGTTCTTTAGTTTCATCTGTGACCCACTGGTTGTTCAGGAGGGTGTTATTTAGTTCCCATGTGTTCACGGAGTTTTTGTGGTTTCTTGTGCCATTAATATCCATTTCATTACTCCAGACATTTGAAAAACAGAAAAAGAGAGAATGGGGTTGCCTCACCCACCTGCTTCTATTCCTTGTGTCTTTGTCCCCAAGCAAATCACTGAGTCACCCAACTTACCACCTGTTGGATTGTGTTGTTATTGTTGTTTTGAACTTTTCACAGTACTAGTCCCGCCTGTCCATCCTGTTTGCCCTAGATGGGGCACTACTGTGTCGCTGGCATCCCTCTGGTTGCTGGGCCTTCCTGAGTGATTCACTTCCGTGTTGGCAGCAGCGAAGGGTGGGGCCATTCTCTGGGCCTTTCAGTGCAGTTCACATGCGTCCCCTGGGTGGAAGAGGTGATGATGGTGAAGAGAGGGTCTGATACATTCTTATTAAAAGCTGGTTTGGTGAGTTGTGTTCCATCCTGATGAAGGATGCAAAACAAACATCTCTGAAAGTCACATAACCCCAGAAATAAAAAGGAGAAATTTACAGGAGCCTTTTTTATTGCTAGCAACAGAAAAGCCGAAAAACGGGAACTAGATTACTAAGTATCTTAGTCACTTTCTTAGTCCTGTCATAAAGTCCAACATTTGTGATTCCAAGGAGGAGCACCCCATTTTGGCTCACATTTCATCACATACACAGGCCTCAAAACAGGACAGCATGATAGAGGGGCTTGGCAGAGGAGGGTCAATCCCAGCATGGTGGACCAGAAGTTGACAGAGAAGGAAAGGAGCTGTGGAGGGAGATAAACCTTCCAGGCCATGTTGCTAGTGACTCATTTCCATCAACTAGTTCTTACCTCTCAACAGCAAACCAGCAATACATCCCCATAATCATTACTTTCTAAGCACGTGAGAATTGGAAGCCAGCTTAGATCTAAACTGTGAGTTTAGATTCTACTTGATTACATTTATTTAAATACCAATGCTGATTCTTTCAGACTCATTCCTATATGAGAACCCACACCTCCCTGCTGCATCCTGCTCTGGGCCTCAGAAAGTACATCCAGGGCCATCCAGGCCCTCTAGCATCACTTGAGTCCAGCACAATAGGAAGCCCAGAGACACCACTTGAAGATTATTTTTAAAAGTTTTTTAAAAGTTTGGGCCTTTGGATCCCCGACTCCCTCCTTGCCCTGCTACAGGCTGTCAGTAACCACTTTTTTCCCCTGGGGCCTCCCTGCCTGTCACTTTCCTCTCTCGATGCTGCAGTATTTTCCAGGTCCAGAAACACCAATGCCACTGTTCTTCTTCATGCCAGGAGTGGCACAGGTTGCCTCCCTTTTGCAGATCCTGTCAAGCTTTCAGATTTCTGCTTCCTTCAGCCTCCTCATGTCTTTATAAAGTTTCCTCAGCAATGACTTCCAGTAAGTCACCTCTTCCTGAAGAGGCCCTACTTGACACAGCAAGCTTTCCTACCTAGAACAAGCTTTTGATGTTGGAATGGTTCACTGTTTCACCATCTTTACTCTCCAGCTTTCAATTTCATTTTTATATGATGCTTTCCAATACAACAACATAAAATTCTAATTAAACACATGTTCAGCCCTACTAGACTCTAAAAGCAAGTGCTGTAAATCATGACCCAGTAAGCCATTCTTGAGCTAAAATAAGAGTGGACACTGTCAAGGGAAAAATGGTTATTATGAGCCCAAACTGTTAAATTATACTTTCATGACTGAACACAACTGTAATCCATATTATTATTTTAAATTACACTATAAAAAGCAGTCATTTATCACCTTTCCAAAACATAGTGATAATATATTACCAAATTATCAAGGGTCCTTTAATAAAGTTCTTGAATGTGATTTATAATGCACAATATAGCTTATCCTTGAGAAAGATCTACTAAAAGGTATACTTAGTCTTAAAGCTACTGAAATAAAATCTCCCTCTAATCAGCTGCCAGAAAGCTTCCGCTTCAATGCCTTGTTGATACTTGTGTCAGCAGGACATTAAAAGCTGGAAGCTTTTTATGTTTGATCAAATACCAACATTATGCTGAAGTAGAAGTATTAATTCATAGAGTGAAGCTTCCAAAACCTTTATAGTTATCCTTCATCCACCCCCCAGCCCATGCGTATACACACACACACACACACACACACACACACACACACACACCAGAAAGGTCATATCAAATCAGGAGTTTGGGGACAAAAAAAGATTAGCATTTTGAGTGTTGAATATACGCAGAACTACTCAAGAACAAAGGAGAGTCAACCACCGAAATGTATGTTATAAAAGTACCAATCACATATAAAAATGTAGAAAATAACTAGTGCTGAGGAATAAGAAAATGACCTGGCTATTATTCTCATCTTCTAATGAGAAATGGAGCAACAGAAGGGTCAAAAAATTGTACCAAACTTTCATTTAGTGTGTAGGGAAGCTGGGGCCATTGTCAATAATACTGTAGGCCTTTCAAGAATAGAATCTTTGGGGCTGGCGAGATGGCTCAGTAGAATAAGCGCTTCCCTGGCAAGTGCAAGGGCCTAAGTTCATTCCCTGGTTCTGGGAAAAAAAAAGAATAGAATCTTTCAGCAAAGAAATAAAAAAATCCAAGCAAAGGAAGAAATCATTTCCCTCCCTCCCTTCCTTCCTTCTTTCTTTCCTTCTTTCCTTTCTCTTTCTCTCCTTCTTTACTTTCTTTCTTTCCCTTTCTGTCTCTCTTTCTTTCTTTCTTTTTTCTCATAGTTTTGATTCTATGCCTCCTAAAACAAAGCTTTATTATGCTGCCACATTCACAAAAATACTCAAGGAGATAGACTGAATTTTAAGTATGTCTCAGAAACATACAGGAAAATGTGAGCAATAAAAACAATGTTCTTAAAAGATTATTTATACATAAGAGCCTAAAATGTATTTGTACTAGCAGTTGCCATGAATGCAAAACCTCAATAATCTTTTCCATGGTTCTCTTCTCCTCTTAAAAACACACATCCAAATGGAGAATTATTGTTCCCACCACACCAACTTGGACACTATGGGACCTGAAAAATTGCAAGCATCACTGTTATACTACTAAGACATGTCATATCCTAAAAGATTATCTTATAGCTTTTAAAAAACATAAGGATTAGGAAAATAACAGCAACACTATTTCTGAGGAGAGAATCCAGCCAAATCATTGTTCACATAGAGAAATATGTGTATAGAGAAAACAGGTAGGTTTTGTTGAAAGTTACATATTAGAAAGTCGAAGAAACATAAGTTGTTCTCTTATTATTGTCCAAGTCTTTATTGCTATGAATGTCCTGGATACTACAGGAGTGATATAAATCAGATAGAAAAAGAAAATTACCACAACATTATAACCAAATGTTGTCAGTAAAATATAAAATCTGCATTAGAGACCTGGAACAGGCAAGAACACTCTCCCAAGTCTACCTCATGTTATGTATGTGTTTTTACCACCCCTCCTCCACCCATCCCAAGCAGAAGAAAGTTTTCTAGATTGGTGGTTTTTCCTTGTTTGGAACTGGTACTGCCAATCTCCAGGAATATAGTTGTCAGTCATCTTTCCATCACTGGGACAGAGCACCCAACAAGCGCAGTTTAAAGGAAGGAAGGTTGATTTTGGTTCATAGTTCCAGCAGCTTCAGTCCATGTTCAGCAAAGAGGCAAAGCAGTGGGAAAGTGCTACATTGTGGCAGCCAAGACCAGAGAGAAAGGGTGAGAGAGAGGGAGGCAGGGGGAGGGAGAGAGAGATAAAGAGAGAGAGGGAGAAGGGAGAGAGAGAGAGAGAGAGAGAGAGAGAGAGAGAGAAAGAGAGAGAGAGAATCTTCCAAATACCCCACCCCCTCCAGCTAAGGCCCTGCATCCCAATGGCACATCCAGCTATGAACTCATCAATAAACTAACTTACTAATGAACATAGCATCGCTGATCTAATCACCTACTGAAAGCCCTAACTTCAAATACTTTTGGGGGACATTTTATTTATTTATTTATTTTTTTAAATTTATTTATTTTATTTATTTGTGTGTGTGTGTGTGTGTGTGTGTGTGTGTGGCCAGCTCAGCCGGCCTGGGGGCGGGCGGGCTGGCATGTGGTGCTGGGGGATTGAACCACGGTCCATGTGCTTTGCTAAGCTTGTTCTAAGTAGGTGCTTTAGACCACTGAGCCATCTCACCAGCCCCTGGGGGACATTTTCGATCTCAATTATGATACCTTTTTTCAGTTATCTTGGCTAGTCATTTACAGAAGATCTCAATTCTATGAAGTTTGCGAACTATAGAAGTTCATATTTGACCGAATTTTAACTACATGTCATCTTTAAACACTTTTTATGACAGAAAGCTCGCTTCCTATCCTTTCTTGTGACTCAGGACCAGGCATGTGACCTATCTATGGATATTACCTCATATAAAGTCGGTAAATGTGATTAGGGTTATGGGTGCAGGATGGTCATCCCACATACTAGGTGGGCTCTACATTCCATCACAGGGATCTTTCTAAGGGGGCTCAGAGAGGACTTAACACACACAGAGGTGAAGGTGATGTGGGCACAGAACTGAGGGATTTGAAGATGCTGGCCTGGAAAATGTTGGTAATGCAGCCACACGCCAAAGAAAGCCAGTGGCCACCAGAAAGAAGCTCAAAGAGAAGCAACTGTTAGGGTTTACATCTAGAATGTCCTCCAACAGCCTCAGGCAGAGGTGGGGCTTTTGGCAGGTAACTGCATTGTGGGAACTCTATGCTCACCAGTGTATTAATGCATAGGTGTGTTCAATGAATGTGCCATGAAGACGTGGAATCTTCTAAGGAAGGGGGTCTCTGGAGCACGACCTGAAGGGGCATAGCTCCCTCCCAGGCGCTATCCTTCTCTGTCTGCTCCTGGACACCACGATGTAGGCAGCTTTCCTCCACTAGACTCTTTTACCATGCCCTTCCTTTCAGCAGACTACTTTATGAGGCCTCCAAAACTATTAGCAAGAGTATACCTCACCTCTTTAAATTCCAGGTACCTGGTATTGTATCTCAGCAATGACAAAGTGACAAGGACAAACAGATTCTTCCCTGGTTCCTCTGGCAGAAGCACACCTTGCCAGGGCCTTGATTTCAGCCTGGCAAAACCTGATACAGGGCTTCTAGTCTCCTGAACTGTGAAAGAATAAATTTCTGTTGTTTCAAGTTACCACTTTCCTACTGATTACTGATACGAGTATGAAGAAAGCCACCCTGCACAGAGCTCATTCTCATGAGGGTGGTGGCAGACATGAAGAGCTTTCATCAGCTGAGGGGCCAAGATGCCAAGACTCCTTTCCAATCCATAGAACTCTGCAGAGTCTTCTCAGGACATGCAGCTGGGATTAATTTTTGCCTTGATTTTTCTGAGTAATCTTTAATGCTTTGAACCATCCTGTAAGCAACACAATATGGCTTCATAAATTGCTTTTTTGCATGAACTAGAATTTTCTCCCTTTAGTAGACCTCAGACCTATGCTATAATAATAACTACAAATTTTTGTCTTAAGCATTCTCATCTGCAGCAGATCACACGTGGGATGACCCCTTCTTCCACATATATATCCATGGGGAATCCAGTTAAACCAAAAAAAAGTATTGTCAATCACAAAGAGGAATAGAAGGGAGGGGATGTCAGAATCACACTGAATTCAATTTAATAATCAAGTCATTGTATTCAATCAAAATAATGAGCCAAATTCAATCGTTCTCTTGGAGGAGGCACAATGGGTTCTTTAAAGACTTGAGAATATATTGGAAATGGATAATATAAACTTCAGCTTGGTATCTCGCCCTAGGCTTTTGTTTTTTAATGTATTTAGTACAGGGTGTACAGGGTCTCACTACACAGATCGGACTCATAATGATTCTTCTGTTTTCAGCCTCCCAAGTGCTGGGATTACAGGCACACACCACCATGCCCTGTCTCAATCACCATCTCAGCACACCCTGGGGGTGGGGCCAGCAGGGCTTGTCATACAGGGGATCAAACCCCTAGTCTTTCCTAAAAGCCCATTTTTTCTCTAAGGCCTCACTCTTCTAAGTGTGGTCCAGCGCTACCATATCACCCAAGAGCTTGGTGGAAATGTATAATCTCAGACTTATCCAAGAACTACTGAATCAGAACCTGTATTTTATCAAAACACCTAAGTGACTCTTGTGTATATTAAATATGGAGATGTTCTTTACGAGAGCACAAGGTAGAGGACTTTATAGAGGAGGTAGCACTTGAGTGGGGCACAGGTTCAACTGTAAGAAAGACATCCCAGAGATCATAGGTATCTTCTTAAAAATCCTACATAGGCAAATAAGGTGAAAAGAGGAAAGTAACACTAAACTGCAGACAGTCAAATTGTACAGTTTCCACCTTAGTCTGAAGCACTGAAAGTGACATGATCTACCTGTGTTTTAGAAAATTTTATTTGACCAACATGTATTAAGTCAGTTCAGGGAACTGATAGTTGTGCTAGTTATTCAGACAACAATAAAGTAGTCATAGTAGTGACAGGGGTGGCTCCATGACTGGGCAGGAAAAAAGTAAACAGAACCTAGGACTGGTTCTTTGGGGATGTAAGTGATGTAGAGAATAGAAATTTTAAGAACTGAGCGTCTAGCGAGGAAGAGAACAGTTTCTAACAAGATGAAATTGGCAAATCTGAGTCAGTCATGTTAATTCTGATGTCACAGTGTCAAGCAGGAGACGTGTGTTTAGTGATCTGAGATTACACCAGCATGCAATAGAGAGATAAAATCTGGGAAAGCCTTAGGACATGTCAGTGCAAAGGTGAAAAATAATACCTTAGAAATTAGTGAGCTTCCCAGCAGAAAGCAAGTAGATGGAGAAAAACAGCAGTCAGGGAACAAATGAATCATTAGGAACATCTTGATTTAGGATATGGAGGAAGAAAGGGAAAAAAAAAAATATATATATATATATATATATATTACTCAGAGATCTTGGGAACAAATCACAAAACCCAACCCTGGCACGGCTAAGCAGAAAAGGATAGTTTTTTGCTCAGAGAGAGTGAGAGCCAGAGAACCAGACTGGAAATTTTATAAGAGCAAACCAAGAAAGCCAGCTTCTGGGAGCTGGGGCTGACTCTCACACAGACCACAGTAGTGCTGCCTGCAGCAGGTGCTTACCGTGGGCCCAAGTGAGACACTTGGGAGTGCTACTTCCATCTCCTGTCAGAAAATGATTTGTGCAGGTGTCACGCAGGAGCCTCTGCCTGCCAGGGTGCAAGTCACATGCTAGCATCCTAGCAGGAAGGAAGAGGAAGAAGAGAGGACAGCCTTCAGCCATACCCCTTAGTTCTGCCTACCCTACCCCCCTCCCCTCACCACCCCGTGCCAAGTATTTCCCCAAAAAGACAAGGTCCGGAAATTGACAAACATTCACCAAAGCAACAAGGAAGGAAAGGCAGCAGAGAAATTAGGAGTGCAGCCTCAAGAAGAAGAGGTCCATGGTAATCATTTCAAACACAACCAGGGGACCAAAGAGGATATGGGCAAACAGTACACAGATCAGAAATTCAAGTCATGAGTCACTTTAAAAGGAAATAAAGTCAGTCTACTGGTGAGGAAAGCTAAAGCCAGATTTTAAGCAAAAGAACAGAGAAGCTGAGTGAGGGGACAACACAGAAGCTATACATAAATTGTTCTTTTTTAAAAAAAAAAATGTAGAGGTGCAGGGAGACATTCATAAGAAAGGTTGTTTTAAGGTAGAGAACGTTTGAACATATTTCAGGCCAATAGGCAAGAATTTGTGAAAAGGACGATTCAAAATTCTGTATAATAGAGTGAAGTAAGATCCTAAAAGATGTGGGAGGTGTGGATATCAAGAAGAGGGGTGTAAGGGGAAGAGACTGGAAGGGAGAGGGGATGGGACAGGCAAACACTGGGTCGGTTCCTTTAGCCCCATTTAATGAAAGTATATGAAGCATTAGTTATAAGCAGGTATTAGGTTAGAAACTGCATGTAGGGGATGATCCTGCAAGTATCAATACAAACAAATAAGAATTCAGTAGGATCAAATGAGGTACAAAATGGTCTTGGGAGTTCAGAGTGAGAACCAGGGAAGGGAGCTGAATCCTAGAGGATGAGGAGACAGCAAGAACAATGAGCATTTGGAGGGTTTGCCAGGAAAAAAAAAAAAAAAACAGGCATAAATGTTACATGCATGCGTGGGTTCACACACACACACACACACACACACACACACACTCAGAAAACTAGATAGAGTGGACATTTATTTGTGAGGCTCACAGATTGTGAATCTTTTGCTCGCAGCTCCCCCACCTTACAAGGTGGAGCTGCAGCCTTAAAAGCTCAGGGACCAGATGCTCACATTCTCTGCCACCTTCAAGTCTAAGGCATGAGACACAATTTAGATTTAGCGATGATGAGCACCCCTTTGGAGGCCGCTAGTGGCAGCTACTGTGCGGATTCTACGGAGTGATTTTGTTGTGACTGTTCCTCACTTACTGCCTCAATTTACTCTCCAAGCCGGATTCTGCAGCCCTCCAGCAGTTTTGCTGCTTCCTGAAATCCTGCCAGAAGAGTTCTTTTCTTTTGAAATTACTTACATATTCCTTCTGTTGTTTCCAACTAAAGATCCTGACAGATAACATCATGACATCAGTGTAATCATGAGACACTAATAATTCAGCGTAATTGAAACGTTCAGGGTGATAGGTTCTGGCCCAAGCACAGAGTGCTAAGTTATCTGGATTCATTATGTGAATGAATCCAGAAAACAACAGCTTATCTTCCCCGTGACCACTTCTCCTTCTTCCCCAGCCCAGGCCTGGATACCTTTCACACACACAAGGGCACCCCAGTCAGCTCCCTGTGTGTCACTGAATCTGCCCCTCAAACTCTATCCCTATCAAAAGTCTATAAAACTTTAACCTTCTTACCTCACGTCAGAGAATCCTCACATCTCCCTGCCAGTGACTCTCTCCCTGTCCTCAATAAAGGCTTTTCCCTCCCTTTCTTTTACTTCTGCTTCCCTATCACATCTCCAAAAAACCTAACAAAGGGAATCTATTAGACAAGATTACTTCTAGAAAATGGAAAGACCTCTAGCTGTAACTGGACCCACACCCAGTATGCTCACTGCTGGAAAGCCAGTCCTGGGGAGATGAGACTTGCAGAGAAGAAATCAGAACTATTCAAAAGCCACTATCTTGAGAAAATGGAGACTTTATATGGTCCTCAAAGCACCGTTTTAGGGCACTCAGGGGCACAAAAGGCTTTTAGGGGCAGATCACAATGGGGAAATAACTTCACATGGAGAAGTGTTTATCATGCAATGTATACATCTGTTTTTTCCTTCCTCTCCAGAGAGCTGGAATATGGTACTGGAACTCAACCTGGGGCTACTTCCTATAGTTCTTTGAGCAGACATACTGTTTTTGTGCAAGTTAAACTTCACAGCAACTTGCATGCTTTGTGTTAATTGATTCACAGATCTAAGAACCAAAGAGGGATATCACACATTCTGATGTTATCTGAAGGTCGCCAAGTAATTTGGATTGTGTAAATCTAAAGAAAGATTATTTAGCAATTAACACCCTAAGCATTTTAGTGTAGCTTCCCTTCCGAATTTAGAATGCCAGGCAGAAGGAGAGATGGTAACCTTGCAGAAGACAGAGAGGTGATACAAGCTTATGGAAGAGCAAATAGAGGTGAAGGACAACAAAAGTAACTGCCCCAGCTGCCAAAGGAGCAGCCACGGTTACATAAGCATGCCAAGCAGAACGAAATTTTATCCTGGGAATTAGAGGATTACATAGTCTCTGAAAGGTGCAGAGAGACAAAGGTCAGAGAAGCCTCTATTGAAGTTCAAGTTTAGAGGTGCATGGTTTGCAAAACCCCCACTGAGCATCTCAGCTCTCTGCAGATCAAAGTAAATGGGGCAGGTCCACTTTGCTGCCTGCCACCTGCCACCGCTCACGTTTCTGCCCATAGCTACAGCTGGAGAAACACTTTTTCTTCTGCTTTGCAGAGTTTGTATGAGTGCCCCTTATAGAAGAACTCTACAATGATACTCTACTGGCAAGGGAATGTGTGAGATGTAGTTTCTAAATATCCAGTACTGCCCTAAAACAGAGAATCTGGAAGGGTGGAAGATAACTGTTTCTCCTCTCAGGGCTAAAATGCCCAAATCCAACTTTTCTTTCTGATTTCCTCTCTCTCCTACTGCTCCTACATCTGCCAAACCAGTAATAGCTTCATTAAGACTTTCAGGAATTCGATACCACAATTTTCCCCAATTTCACCTCCCTCAACAGTTTTTAGGTCCCCGCCTTCCAATCACAGTCCCTTTATATTGTATAAAACTCCAACTTTGTATCCATCTGCTATTTGGTCCACAGTGGCAAGGTTCACTTGGGGGAAAAATCCTACACCACGAAGACTGATGTCACTAGTAGGTCAGAGCCTTTAGCAAGTCACGTGTGAGCTGTAGCTCACATACCCACCTCTACTGTCTAAGGCTCCATAAGATGACTCTCAAGCCTGATTCACCCCATCTCCTCCCCATTGCACACACTTTCTAAGCAATGGCCTTCTTTCCTACTCTAAAGAAAAATAAATAGCATAAGCTTGTAATATTTCATCATTCCTTTTTTTCTCTCCCACATAAAATCTACGTGCTTACCTATTGTTATCTTTTTAATTTTTATTTTTGTGGTGGTACCAGGGATTGAACTCAGGACCTTGTACTTGCCAGGCAAGCACTTATTCCACTGAGTCATATTCCTGGCCCCCCTCCTCCATTATTATTTTTACTCTCATTGCTTTCCTCTCCATAAGGGAAGAGTCAATCTCCTGCACAAGGCAGAACTTCCACTTATGCTCCTGATCCTATCTGCTTTCTTATCAGTTATCATCACTCTTGCCTAATTTCTTCAAATGCTCTCTTTTGCCTCACCTGCTTCACCACATGAAAATGCTTACTTTAAGCCAGGCATGGAGCACATGCTTGTAAGCCCTGAACTGAGGAAGGCCAAGAGAGCAGGACTGCAAGTTCAAGTCTTGCCTGAACAACCTGGTAAGATTCTGTGTCAATATTTTAGAAAATACAGGGCTGACCAGATAGCTCAGTGGATTAAAGTGCCTGCTTAAGCAGACACGGGGACCAAGGTTCAATCCCTGGAGTGCCATGCTGGCCCTGCCTCCAGGGCATGCTGAGCCAGAGATTGAGATTGGTCATGATGTTGCGAACCTGTAATCCCAGCACATGGGAGTCTGAAATAAATAAATAAATAAATAAATAAATAAATAAATAAATAAATGGCTGAAGATGTAGCTGTAAAGTGTACCTGGTTTTCATCCCCAATACTGGAAGAAAAAAAAAAAACTCTTCAGTTCTCACATTTTTTTAAAGACAAGAGGACAGGTCCTTTTTAATCTTAAATTGCTCATTTCCTTTCTTTCTATTCTCATGCACATCCGCAAGACTGGTCTACCCTCAGTCCTAGTCTCCACTAGTGAATCTCAGAATGGAAGATGTTATTTCAAGGATCAGCCTTGGTGTGATCAACATGGGCTCAAATTCTTCTAGAAGCACTTGGCTGTGTGAACCAGGACAAGGCACTTAGATGCTGCAGATTTCGGATTATTACATTAAATTTGGGGATAATCATTGTTTCTTGGACTTGTATACACAGTCAGACACATAAAAATGTGCATCAGTGAAACATATTATTACTCCTAGAACACTTATAATCTGACTACCTCTACCCCACTGGAAGGAGACCTTCAGTGATCCCCTCAATGTTAAAGCTGGACAACTTTTCATTTTTTAAAATAATATTTTATAGGGCTGGAGATTTAGCTCAGTGGCACAGTATCTGTCGGGTAGGTGCAAGGTCGTGAGTTTGTTCCTGGTCCCGCCCCCAAATAATATTTTATATAGTCTCTTGATGGCATTGACTCTGCCCTCATAAACTCGATTTCCAAAGCAGGGTACATTGTTTTGTACTGGAAGGATTTATGGGCTTTCTCCCCTCCCCCATATCCATATGATGAGCATCTCAACAGCCAAGAAATCCAAAAAAAGAAAAAGAATAATAATTGCCTTTCCTTACATTGTCTCATCCTCCTGAGTCCCTTTGCACCACAAATTGCATTACCATTTGCCAGCTGCCGAGCCTGAGAGCCTAGAATTTATCCTTTCAGCTCCCACTGTATGCCTTCCGATGTAGTGACATTTTCTAACTGCTCTAGAATGTCACCTGCTCTCCTTCTCCACTGTTACAGTTCCAATTCAAGCCCTGGCTGAAACAGAAAATATGTTTGGTAAAGGCCAATAACTCATTTACAATGTAAAATTTAAATGAAAACTAATTTGTGCCATTAGTCTATCATACTAGAGTTATGAAGAGCATCAAAATGATCAGAAGCAAAGACATCTGCTGTTTGGGAGTATCTGCCAGAACTTGATGCAATATTGTTTTAAACTGATAATTACCTGGGAAACAGAACTGATTTTTTTTATCCCATAATTTGGTATCTAGTGACTTAACTATCTGGCTGTTAGAGAAAATTCCATTACTATTTGGCAAGCGATTTCAGACCGGACTGATTAGCCATGAAATGAATGCAAGTGATCTGCATAGCTCAAATACACACTTAATAGTTTAAATATGTGATGACATTGACAGCTTCCCCAAGAGTGTTGATAGTCTAGCAAAGCAATTCACTAACACATATCAACATAATTTTTACCTATTACCATTTACCACCCTATTTTTTTACTTTGTATTTCCAGAACTTTCTATTCATTTCCCAAATTCTTTATTCTGCCATCGTTCAGAGATAATCATGGCCATCAAAAGAGTCCTAACTTCATTCTACTCTTCCATATTTGCCATTTAAGTGGAGACAAGAAGTTTAGTAGAAGATGCAACAAAACCCAAGATACATAACTTGGAAATACATACAAATAATCTCAGGTTGTACATGGATTAATAATCATTAAAATGAGAAGCTTCTTTAGAACAATAGGAGGGCCTAAATGAACCATAATAATACTAATATCCTTAGCCCTTTCAAAAGCAGTTTATTGTATTCTGTGTCCTTTTAAGATCTCCTTAATTGTTAGTTTCCCCCAATCCCCACAGTACCATTGTTACTGTCCCAGTTAATGCTCTCATCATTTCTTGCCTAATAGCCATTAAGATTTCCTAGTAGTTCTTCCAGTCTTACTAACCTTAAATGATCCACAATTAATGGAGTTACCTTGTCATATTATTAAAATGGAATTCTGACATCTTCTGTGTTGGGGACAGCTGGACAATCAGTAGCATCTCTTGTGGTGACAGCTTCCTGGGGGATCTTGGGAAACTTTCATGCATCCAGAGCAGGCTTTGGTCTCTGGCATAAAGGAGAAAGGTAAGGACAGTCTTCCAGGGGGCTGGGGGGCTGAGTTCCTGGTATCTGAGTGTCCCCTCTTGCACCCTCTGCCTAGCCAGCTTTGCAAAATATTACAGGTTGATTGATGTGCTAATTGCTCAACTAGATTACATGTTGTAAGAGGTATAATCCAAATGTATGGTGACTGTTTAAATTTTATGGAAATTTTTGACAGTAAAAGACAGTGCTATGAATCTCCCTCAAAATCCTCACCCTCGCTTTAGACACATTTATCCCATCAATCTTGCCACTTGCTCAAGCAGTTTTGGAAGTCCTCTTTTGTAAGTGACACCTTTACTTTCTACTCTATTTTATCAGAGAAGCTATTGATATAGGGGAAGGAAACTCCCCCATGAAAGGTATTTGAATGAGTTCATGTTCTCCGAACTGAAGGATGAATTTTAGGAACAAACAGAGATTAAGAACAGATTATATTTATTGGGGGAAAGAAAGCTCTTATCGGGGCCAGGGAGATGGCTCAGCAGACTCAGTTTCCCTGGCAAGTGCAAGGGCCAGAGTTCAATCCCCGGTTCCACAAAAAAAACAAAAAGAAAGAAAGAAAGAAAGAAAGCTCTTATCCTAGAGAGGGACAGAAGGGGGGCATCTGAGCTGGTTGCCACAGAAAACTGTCTCTTCCAGGGACTTTTACAGAGTAAAACCATGTGGTGAGGCAGGTCTAAGGTGGAGAACATGGGAAGTCACTTAGGTGGGCATAAGGTAGGACAAAACTATGGTCAACCAATGAGATTGCAAGCACCATTGCTCAGGTAAAATTGGTTAAATTCAGTACCAAATAAGGAAACCAGTCCCATAGCAAGTGGGCTTGAATACTGGGCAGGGTTTCTTCCTGTTGGGGGATGGATTAGTGACTAATTTAGGCTCTTTCAAAGTGGTTGATACTTATTTTGAATATCAAAGAGCACTTCCCACAGGGAGCGAGCAGTACTTAAAGTACTGCTGAGCCCATCTCATTCTAGATCTGTAAAACTCAATATCAGGACTCCATACAGATCTCCCTATTATCACTGTGATGTTCGTGCTCTTTACTTCTGGTGTGGTGTTACTCTAAATAACTCTACTTGCATTTACTTGTTGTACTGTGATTAATCAGATGAATCAGATCTTCTCTCTTAGTCTGCATAAGACATACAGAATCCACAAGACGGGAGGATTCAGGAGTACAAAGGAAACAGTGGAAAAGAATAAAAGCAAACAGGTGTAATTGTGTGCTAGCGTGTGTGTGCTTGTGTGCTCTAGTTTCACTCACTGCACTGCTCACTCCCTGTGAGTAGTGATCTTTGTTTTATTACTGCATTTTGTAATGCTAGAATGTAGGACAACAGGCATGTTGATCTTCTAAAGAAGATGATCGAATCTAAGGTGTACACTACTTCATTAATCTGCTTCCTTTTGTTTTGTTTTGTTTTCTTTTTTTTTTTT
>NW_004524608.1:13254656-13255380 GCF_000260255.1 Octodon degus
TAGGTAGCTAAATTAGATAGAAATATTAGAGACAGTCAGACAGGGCCACGCCCTGAAGGACAATATGGAAGACAAGGTGACTTTGCAACTTGGAAGAGACAGACACTCTGTATGGGCCAGACCTCAAGACAAAAGAGAAAACACAGCTACATACTTCTCTAGGAATGGGCATCAGGGATTGATATTCAATGTTTCAACTTACATTTACCAACGTTTTGACCCATATCTAAATAAAAACCATATCAGAGACAAAGCAATTTTAACAGAACTGTATGAGGCAAAGCATAATCAATTACAAGCAAGGGGCAAAGACATACCAAAATTTGAAGCATAAAAACTTGTTACCTAAACAGATCCCAACCCAGAGTCTATGAAAGAAAAAGCAAACTCATACCTCCATTCAATGATCTTGGTGGATGACATCCAAATGATATAGGGGAAATGAAACTCCAAACCTGAAAGGTATCTAGGATGAGTTCATGTTCTCTAAAACCAAAGAATGAACTTTAGGAACAGAGATTAAGAGCAGAACTTTTATTGGGAAAAGCAAGCTTCTGTCCCAGAGAAGGACATAAGAGGGACCCACATGGGTTGCTACAAGAAGCTGTCTCTTCTAGGGACTTTTATAGAGTAAAAGCATGTGGTGAGGTGGGTCTAAGGTAATGGAGAACATGGGAACTTACTTAAGAGGGCATGAGATGTGGCTGCACTGACAAAGGTTCTA
>NW_004524608.1:13256411-13257180 GCF_000260255.1 Octodon degus
AACACAAGTTTCTCATTTTACATCACAAGGTAACATCTGTTTATCAATAAATCTTTGGAAAAAAAAAAAAAGAGGGCATGAGATGGACAAAACTATGGTCAACCAAAGAGATCACAAACAAGATTGCTCAGGTAAAATTGATTAAATCCGGTATCAAATGAGGAAGCCAGTCACTAAGCAAGTAGGCAAGAATACTGGACAGGGTCTTTTCTTGTTGGAGTTTGGGTTAGTGACTCATTTTGGCTCTTTCAGGGTGATTGATACCTATTTAGAATATCAATCCCTGATGCCTATCCTTAGGGAAGTATGTGGCTGCATTTATTTACTCTTTTGTCTTGAGGTCTGGCCCACAGCAGGCATGTCTGTGTCTTTCAAAATTGGAAACTCACGTTGTCTTCCATACTGTCTCCTTGAGGGCCCAGCATTGTCTGACTGCCTATAATATTTCTATCTAATTTGGCTGCCTACAACAACATGTATCAAAATGAACATCAAGTGAAATAAAGATCTAAATGTGTAAAAGAAATTTTTTTAGTGTTTGCAACAAAATGTAGGAGAATAATGCTATGATTTTCAGATCAAGAACAATTTATTAAAGAAGAGTAGAAAGCATTAGCAAAATAAAGGGGAAAAAATTGTGTAACTGAATCAGTTGAAATTTAAAATGTCTTTAAAATTAAAATAAAATGGGACCAGGGAGATAGCTCAGTAGAATAAGTGCTTCCCTGGCAAGCTCAAGAGCCTGAGTTCAATCCCCAGTTCTGAAAAA
>NW_004524608.1:13257745-13261406 GCF_000260255.1 Octodon degus
TTCCTTTTTTTTTTTTTGCGGAACCGGGGATTGAACTCAGATCCTTGAGTTTGCCAGTCAAGCGATTATCCTATTGAGCCATCTCCCCGGCCCCATCCACTCTTTTATTTGATGTAGAGTTCCTGACCTGTTCTTTCTTAAGGGGGTCAGGGCATGGGGTGTGACTGTAAAGCACCGGGAACACTCATGCTTGTCCTGCACTTCAGTAGCACAGTTTAAAAGATAAATTGCAGTGATGGCCATTTGCCGTGAGCCGCAACTCTGCCACTATCTAACCTTAGGAAAGTATTTTACTGTCTAAATCTCAGGTTCCTTATGTGGATCAGATTACTGAAGCCATTCGATAACATAATTATCTGTGTTAATGAAGACATAAAATATTATAGTCATCTTTTATAGATTGCTTACTTTGTGCTAGCCAATTTAGGGAAGCCTTACAATAATCTCATAAAATAAGTGTTGGTATTAGGGCCAGTGTGATAGCTCAGCATACTAAGCACCTGCTTAGGCAAACGCAGGGACCGGGGTTCCATCTGCAGCACCACATGCTGTTCTTTCCCCACTCCCAGGCATACTGAGCTGGCTGTGGAGAAATGTCATGGTGGCCCAAGTTGTAATCCCAGCGCTGGGGAGGCTGAAAACAGGAGGATCACTATGAGTCCAAGCTGCATAGTGAGACCCTGTACTAAATACATAAATTTTTTTTAAAAAAATTGTTGGACCTGCCAGACAGCTCAGCAAACTAAAGCGCCTGCAAAGGCAAAGCATGGAGGCTGGGGTTCAATCCCCAGCTTGCCGTGCTGACCCCACCCCCCAGGCATGCTGAGATGGTGACTGAGACAGGGCATGGTGTCCCACGCCTGTAATCCCACACTTGGGAGACCACAAACAGAAGGACCACTATGAGTCTAACCTACATAGTGAGACCTTGTAGTCTCTACCAAATACATAAAGAAAGAAAAAAAATGTTGGTATCTATTGTTTTTTCAAATGAGAAAATGAATCAAAATAAGTATCTTTCATAAGCACATAGCTAGTACATAGCAAGTGAGGACACAAACACGCATTTGACTTCAAATCTCATAATGGAAATAAAGACTGACTTACCCAGAAAAAGTACCCCTAACACCCAGTTGTGGTCTCTAATACCATTTCTTACTAGAGAAAAACAAATACTGTTAGAGAAATGACTCATTTCAAGTATGGGATAAGAAATGTACAGGTTGAGACAGAAACACAAGTTTCTCATTTTACATCACAAGGTAACTATCCAAGACTCTTGTGAGCATGTCTCCCTGGTGATGAATAGAGCAGAGGAAGCATCAGTAAATATGATATCTCGGAGGAGTTTAAGTATGTGTGTGTGTGTATGTGACAATGAAAAATAGGAATTTTGTTGTTTACCTTTGGAGGACTCTAGGAAACTCCCTCTTGATGTTCAAAATGTGTAAATAAAGAAAATTAATCAAGCATGTTCCTTTTTTTTCCTGCATGATATATCTCTCTGGGTAACCAAAAAGGCAACATGGGGATGTTTCTATTCAAGGATGCATCCCTCTAAAAAATAAAGAAAATATGATAGAATACACTATCTATTTTCCAATTTGTGTGTGTGTGTGTGTGTGTGTGTGTGTGTGTGTGTGTTACTAAAGATCAAATCTAGGGCCCTTTATCATGGTTCTAATATACCCTTTTTATTGCTTTGACACAGGATCTCACTAAATTGCTCAAATTGGCTCAGACTTGCAATCCTAAAAGTTAGCCTCCCAGATAGCTAGGTTCACAGCTGTGTGCCACAACACCCACCTTATTTTCCAATTTTTAATTAATGAATGGATACAGGTCACCAATGGTTAATAACACCAACAAACAAAGAAAGGACATATATATCCCGACACAAAAATTAAAACATATATAAAATAGTACAATTAATAAGTTGAATCAGAAAAAAAAAATAAGTTGAATCAGAATTTCATAAAGGCTAGGACTAATTCACAGAAAATTAAGAAGGTTAGTGAATCATGCTGAACAACATAATAGGGCCAGCCAGTTAGCTCAGTGAACTAAAGTGCTTGCTTAGGCAGAGCACAGCAGCCTGGGTTGGATCCCCATTGTTCTGTGCTGGCCCTGCCCCAGGGTGCACCAAGACAATGATTGAGTCTGGGCATGGTGGCATGTACCTGTAATCCCAGCACTTGAGGCTGAAAACAGGAGAATCACTACAAGTCCAATCTGTGTAGTGAGACCCTGTAGACCCTGTTCTAAATACATTAAAAAAGTGATTCAATTATCAAAATTTAAACTGCAAAAACTCTTTAAATGAACTAAGTATTTCCCCACACACAAAAATCTAAAGACAATGTAAAATATACTTAGACATATCAACAGTCTTAATTAAAGCCCTTATTTACATTTGTATTTAAACAAACTAGAAAGACACAATCAACTTTTGTAATATAAGTGGAAAAATGTGAACAGTGGCTGGACATTTAATAAGAGCAAGAAATACTGTCAATGTATTTAGGTGAATAGCATATTGTGATTACGTTTTCAGGAATCCTTATGTTTTAATGATGCACAGTGACATATTTATAGACAATACTTGACATTTGAGATATACTTCAGGATAATATGTGAGGACCAGAGTGTGGGCAGAAATAGAGATAAACAAAACTGTCCTGTGTTGGCAGCCACTGAAGGAGGGCCGTGGGAACAAGTTTATCATAAGACTATGTAAGTACAGTAATATCAGTAATATCATACATTCAGTGCTATAATTTCTAGTATGATTACCATTTCCAAAATATTTCCAGAAAAGAATCACCATTGTTAAACTTACCCTTATCTATGAAGTTACATGGTCCTCAATCATATCCTTGAGCTATGAGTCAAATTTTTGTAGAGGGTTACATCACACTCTGATTTTCAAAGCTAGACAACCTGGCCTTCTCTATCTTCTGCTAGGGTCAGAAAAATATTCGCTCTAAAATTCAAACCTGATCTTTCTTCTTTCTTTCTTTCTTTCTTTCTTTCTTTCTTTCTTTCTTTCTTTCTTTCTTTCTTCCTTTTTTCCTTTCTTCCTTTCTTCCTTTCTTCCTTTCTTCCTTTCTTCTTTCTTTCTTGATATTTGGTACAGGGTCTCACTATGCAGTTCAGACTCATAGTGATCCTCCTGTCTTTAGCTCGCCAGCACTGGGATTACAGGCATAGGCCACCACACCCAGCATGCCAGGGGTGGGGCCAGCCCAGCATGTGGTACCAGGGATGGAACCCCCATCCCTCAACTTTCCATGTTATTATATATATATTCCTGAGCTTTTGTTACACCACTGGAACTCCCTTGGTATATTCTTGAAAAAGTTGAAGTCAATAAACTATAGGGTACCCCAATAGCCATGCTTATAGTGATGTAATATACAATAGCCAAGACATGAAAAAAGCACCTAGGTGACAATCAACACATGAATGAACAAAGCACATGTATATATTGCTCATGAAGAAGAACAACAAAATGACTACATTTAAGGAAAATGGATGAAAATGGAAACAATCATACAAAGTAAAATAAGCCAGACTAAGAAAGTAAAGTATTGATTTTCTCTATATGAGGAATATATGAGGATAAGGGGAATGAGAAGGAAGAAGGGAGGGAGGGAGGGGG
>NW_004524608.1:13261506-13262923 GCF_000260255.1 Octodon degus
GAGATGGACCTACAAGAAGACTATTTGAGAAGAGGATGGGATGGGGAATAAAGTATGTTACATGTGTGTAAAAATATGACAAAATGAAACCCAGTAGTCTCTATAACTAAAATGCACTGATTAAAAAATGACTAGAACAAAAGAGAATAAATTTACCACATCTACTCACTCTCTAGTTTCTGATGTCAAATCCATGTTCTATAAATAGCATAGCAGAGCATTTCCTCATTTGAGAATTCTACAACTGACAGCCAATGGAGAAAGTTCAGTTTACTCCAACAAGATGTGTTGCTTAATTTTATTGTTTTTGTTTTTGAAGTAAGGGGAATTACAGCCTTGTCTTTGCCCTTTAGGGTCTACCTATGCCTTCAAATATAATCCTCAAGAGTTTAGTTATGACCACAGACTAAAAGCAGATCTTTATTATCATGGTGCAGTGGGAATTATTTAAAATTTATTTTTAGATTAAGTCCTTATCTGAGCCTCCTGGGTCCTCCTCAGGACTCCTGGGGCCATCTGTGGACACTATCATTATTGCAGTTCAAATGCATCCCATCCTAGTTTCTCCTTATAACACAATTCTTCCTGCAGATGAATCTGCTGCAGGTGTAGTTTTTCTTGTTCCCATCTCCAACTTGGGAAGCTGTTCCAAGGTGCTATTCTAATGTTAAATCAGTATCATCAAAGTCTAGTAAGAGCAAAATCCATCCTAGGTAGTTTAAAGAAAGCAATTTAATATAGGGAAGTAATTATTACAGAAATGTTGGAAGAAGAGCTCAGAGTAAGTGCTAATGAGGGCACTTAGAAACTAACAACTACAAGAGGTTACTGCCAGTCAAGGGGCCTGGGGACAGGAAAAGAATGATGTTATCAGCACAGGAGCCTGAGCTACCAGGTGGGAACTAAAACCTTAGCGAAAGAACTACCCGAAAGGGGCTGCAGGCATACAGGAGGGTTCCAGGTGGGAATTGAAGCCCAAAGGGTCAGGCTCCCAGGCAGGTGCTGGAATCACAAAGGACAGCCTCTGCTGGAAAGCTCCCAAAGAAGAGAGCAAATAAATACCCTTCTCAAGCTCCTGTCTTCTGTCAGACACTTGCACTGCCAGACCTTAACCAGGATTGGCTCAGGGAGTCTGGGAAATCTAAGGTAGCACATTAAGCTTCAAAGCAGGGAAGGGTGGGGAAAGACCTCATAGAAAAATAGGCAAACAACCTGTTCAAGAGTGGGGAAATAGCTAGTTGTGTTGGTGCACGCCTGTAATCTCAGCTCTCAGGAGGCTGAGACAGGAGGATCACTGGGCTACAAAGTGAGTTCAAGATCAGTCTGAGCTGCAGAGTGAAACCTTGTCTCAAAAAGACAAAAAGATTTTTTAAAGGGGAAGTAAAATACAATACTTAGGAAAATATGTTCCACTTCA
>NW_004524608.1:13263728-13276600 GCF_000260255.1 Octodon degus
ATAATGTTTGCCCATGTGTGTCTGGTTTATTTCACTTACCAATACCGTCTTTAGTTGTATCCATTTATCTACAAAATTCTTGAATTTATCTTTGTGTGTGTGTGTGTGTGTGGTACTGGGGATTGAACTCAGGACCTTGTGCTTGCCAGGCAAGCACTTATTCTACTGAGCTATCTCCCCAGCCTATCTTTTCTTATAGCTAGTAATGCTCCACTGTATAAAAGTATCATGTTTTTTTATTCATTCCTTAATTGATAGGCATTTGGATTGTTTCCAAGATATACCTACGACAGATTGTGCTGCTATAAAAACGGGTACACATATATTGCTGTAGTATAATGATTTCAGGTTTTTTGGAAAAATACCTAGGAGGGGAACAGCTGCCTTAAATGAGACCCCGATCCTAGCTTTTTGAGGAATCTCCATGCTGATGTCCATAATGATTATATCAGCCCACACTCTCACCAGCAGTGGAGAAGGGTTCCTTTTTCCCCACAGCCTTGCCAGCATTTGTTACTGGTTCATTTCTTGAGGATAGCCATTCTTTCAGGTGTAAGATGGTATCCCAGTGTTGTTTTAATTTGCATCTCTTGAATGACCAATGACGCTGAACCTTTTTTCATATATTTATTTGCCATTTGTATCTCTTCATTTTGAAGTACATATTCACCTCAGATGCCCATATTTGGATTGGATCTTTGAATTTTGGAGGCCTGATTTTTAAAAGATTTTTATATGTTCTAGATAGGAGTCCTTTGCCTAAAGGACTGTTGAATATAATTTTTCCCCCAGTTTAGGGTTTCTTTTTATTCTGTTGGTGATTTCTTTTGATGCAAAGAAACTTTTCAAAAAGATGAGATCCAAATTGTTGATTTTTGAAGTATTTCCTGTCCAGTTTCATTTTTGTACATGAACTACTTACCCCATGTCCTTAAGATTTCTGCCTACTTTCTCCTCCAGAATATTTAGTGTTTCAGCTTTAATATTTAAAACTTGTTTTAAGCATGGCGATAGGCATGGGTCTATTTTAAGCCTTTAGCATGTGGAAAGTCAGTTTGTCAACACCTTTCTTCCAATGCACATGTTTGGCTCTTTTGTCAAAGGCAAGGTGGCTGAGTGTGTTTGTAGTAGTGACTGTGTCTTCTAATCTGTTCCACTGATGCTCAGGTCTGTTGTCTGTCAGTTCCATGATGATTTTATCACAGTAGCTTTGTAGTATAATTTCAAGTCGGTGATTGTGATGCCTCCTGCCTTTGTTCCCCATCATTGCTTTTGCTACCCTACCTCTCTTCTGATTCCAAATGAATTTGAGGAATATTTTTTAGATCAAGCCATAGAAATTTTTAAGCACAAAATGCTGATGGAAATGTTTAGCAATGAGAGCGCTTGTACATGAAGTAGAAAATGCACAGTGTGTTGATCATGTTGATGCTCAATATGTCTCCAACTCAGGGATTCTACTTTTAGGAAAATAACCTTAGGAAATTCTACCAATGTGTACCAGGAGACAGGTACAAAAATATTCATAGGAACATTGTTAAAACCAGAAAACTAATCAAATGGGAACTGTTCAAATGTCCACCAAGAAAAGAATTGGAAATAAGTGTTTTATTTTAGAGTGGAATACTACAAAGAAAGGGATGAACTACAGCTAACCCAGAGCACATGCATGAGTGACACACGCATAATTTTGAGATGAGGGAAGAAAAGAAAAGTCACCCCTCCCCAAGTAATCTTAAGGCCAAAGATGTAGCTCAACACTCAGATGCTTGTCTAATATGCATGAGGTCCTACACTTAATCACCAGCATTGGACCAAAGCAAACCAAACAAAACCTTAAAAGGATTCCATTTACATAAAATTCAAAAATAAGAAAATTATATGTTATATTTAAAGTATGAATCATACATGGGAAAACTGTAAAGAAAGGAATTGATTAGAAGGACAGCTCAGTGGTACAGTATGTGTTGAACATGCCTGATGCCTTGGATTCAAACCACAAAGAAAAGAAAAGAAGGGAAAGGAAAAGAAAAGAAAAGGGAACTTGAAAGGAATACTAAATGATTCAGAGGAATGGCTACCTCTACATGCAAGTAAGTTAGATATAATGAAAGACAGGCATACAGTGCAGACACTTCTTTTAGGTATATTTCTAATTTTTTTAAAAGCATAACTTTCAGAGGCCCTGTATGGTTAGTTGCCCCTTCCCCTCTATTAAAAATTTTATTAAAACTGAAATAAGCTCATGTAAATTATACTGTGTCTTCCTTTCTGATTATTAGCCTCAAGGTGTCTAGTTTCCACATTTATAAAGTGAGGATAATAGAAGTATCTACTATTAAATGAGAGAGTACATGGGAAATGCTTAACACTATGGCCTGGTACCTACCAGAATGCAAATAACTGTCATTCTATTCAGACTGTTACCTCAACCTGTGGTGTCATCCCCAACTGCCTCAATTTACTAGATGTTATCCATTGAAGGATGGATAACACTCTAGTGCCTAGAAATTCTCCCTCCTACCCAAACCCAATTCCCCTTCTTTTAAATTCCTAGACCTCAGCTCAACTCCCTATGTTGTAGTGTAATAACAGTAAGCTTCTCTTCTGGAGGGCTAAAAATCTGTTTGCAGACCAAAAATTAGAGAAAAAGAAGGGCTGCCAGGACAGCCAATATTTTGGCCCTAGCCTTTCAAGATCAGTGAAGACTCAGGACATAGGAGAATCTGTACTATATCCTGTACCTCAGTTGTGTCCCCATTTTTCTGATCAAGGAAGTTATGGGGCCACAGAGAAAAGTGATCGATGATGTAGAGTAGACAGAAAACATTCCCTCAGGCTTCACTAGGAGCAAATTGGTCAAGCAATGGCCATGACTCATCCTCATGGCTGACACTCACAAAGGATCTACAAACTTCGGTATAGAGTTTCAATATAAATCCTGAGGGGATTTGACTGACCTTATCAGATACAAAAGCCACATTTCTTGTTATATAGGTCTTGCTTTATCTTGGTCTTCTTTTTTTTAAAAATTTATTTATTTGTGTGTGTGTGTGTGTGTGTGTGTGTGTGTGTGGCCAGCTCAGCCCACCAGGGGGCAGGGCTGGCTGGCATGTGGTGCTGGGGGATTGAACTGCGGTCCCTGTGCTTTGCTAAGCTTGTTTTAAGTAGGTGCTTTAGACTACTGAGCCATCTCACCAGCCCTCTTGGTCTTCTTAACCATCCGGCAGAAAAGTATAAAAATGAAGTATAAAAAGTAAAACCATATTAATATGCTAAGCTATAAAAGGCTCAACTCAACAACTTCTGACATTATCAGTCATACAGAAAACCCACTACTATTATGGACTACTGGACTATGTTGGATTATTTTGCTGAATTCATGCACCTATAATATTTAAATGACAATGGAATACCCTTCTCTGACAAAACTAAATAAAAATGGGGATATAAATGAACAACCATTTTGTATTTGTACATTCAAAATAGTTACAATAAATATACAGCTACATTCTCTTAATTCAATGAATAGAAAGATTTGTTCTAATAGTGTTTGTGGACAGGATATCATATCTGCATCTTCTACAATGAATAACCACTAAGACAACAATATGCAATGTATTAAGTATTGAAAGTGTCCTACTAATCAATTTTGAAACTGTCTCATTGCTGTTTGTTTCTCAATAAAATTATTTTTAAAAATTCCTAGACCTCCTATTGCCTGCATCATTTATGAAGCATCTGCTGTTCACTTACCCAGCAAATCATACTGGGTACAAGGAATACAGAGATCAATAAAGCAGACATAGTTGGTGTCTTCATGGAGCCGAGAGAGAGAGAGAGAGAGAGAGAGAGAGAGAGAGAGAGAGAGAGAGAAGAGGGAAGAGGGGAGAGGAGCAAACGAAGGAGAGGGGAGGGGAAAGGAGAGGAGAGAGATGGGGAAGAGTGAGTGTGTATGTTAATCCAGCTGTGTTAGATGCTTTCAGGAAAAAGTGTTGGATGTTTTGTGAATCTGTCAAAAAAAGAAGCTCACCTAGACCAGACAGTCCAGAAAGATAGATTTATTGGAGAAAATGAAATTCAAAATGAGATATGAAGGATTCACTGATTTCTATTTTCACCATCACCAATAAATAGTTACAGTGATTCTGTAGCTTAGGTACATGTCCCTATCAATGTGTACCACAAACATGTACCAATAAGGACAAAAACTGAAAAAAAAAAAAAACCTAGCAGCAAATAATACAGCTAAAGTCAGGTGTACAAAATGTACAACATTATACAGATATTTGGAGGTATAGTAATTCCAAGGACCCTCAGAGAAAGGTTTACATAAAATGTGAAACCTGAGCAGAAACCTGAGGGAAGGCTGATCCTAAGACGAGGGCAAGGGAAAGAAGCCCTTTGGATAGGAGCCACTTGGCAGAGATAGGCGAAGGCAAGAAGCATTCAGACAGCTTGCTGGAGAGACCAGAAAGTGATACCAAAGGCTGTTAAGGAGCAAGGGTCAGCCCATAAAGGGACTTGCTTTATCTCAGATTGAGTTTTATTTTTGTATCATGCATGAGCTTCTTTGAGACTCGCTTGCAAGTCTTAAACTCCCCCTCAAAATAAAAAGTGCATTTATAAAGCTTTGTATGATTTGAAAGGTTCACAATCTCTGAACTTTCAGCTGGCAACCTCTGCTATAAACATACAGCAGGGAAAGGGTTGCAGTGAAACAAGGCCACATCCCAGAAGGTTTAGTGAGCCTCCCAAGCCAGAAAAGATAGTAACTCCAGGTAAGGAGAACAACTAAAGAACTACTGCAATGCAAGATACTGCAAGCAGGAGCTCGGATGACCCCAGGCTAAGGGGGTGGCTGCCAAAATTCACTCATTAATTAAACTAAAATTTGTTGAGTGCTTGCTCTGAGGCAGGTCCTATGCTCAGCATGGGAGACATGATAATAAAGAAGGCATGACCACTTCTTCAAGGGACTCCAGGCTGGGCAGGATCAGAAAGAAGGGAGAGCAGCAGACTCTCTTAGGACCTTCCACTGTCCATTCTTTAGAGAACAAAGTTGTGGTATACAAAAGAGCCTTCACAAAAGAGCCACAGCTGGCCTTCTGCCTGATTCTCTCTCTCTCTCTCTCTCTCTCTCTCTCTCTCTCTCTCTCTCTCTCTCTCCCCACCCTCTCCCTTCCTCCCTCCCTCTCTCTCTCTTTCTCTCCTCCACACACACACCTGAAAGGCAGCTACACTGGACTTTGTTTTCTAATCTTACTTTACTTTTCCTTAGGCTGTTATCACTTGTTTTCTTGCAATTACGCCTGGTCAAGTTGCTACCCATCCTTCAATTCCAGTTGATATATTGATTGCTCTATTCATCTTTGACCTTCACATACACTGTGCCCTGAGTTACTCTGTGGGTCACAGCCTACCACAGTACTCAGCAAGCTAACAGGGCAGGCATGCTTCTTTTTCATCTTCTGTCTTGAGGTGCACAGTTCCTGTCTGAGTAAGGACATATTTGCTCTCCCTCCTCATGTGGAAGACCAGAGCCTGTGAAGAGACCAGGGTCAGACCAGGCTTGCAGCCATTGCAGAAGCCATGGCAGCTGAAACCAGCAAAGGTAACTTAGAGACATCCTCATAGAACCATGCCTGGGACAGGATGGAGGCCATCCGAAGTTTCTGCCCGTTGCTCAATAAGTATAGAGCTTAAAAGTATAGGACAGTCACATCAGGCAACATAGCTCACTAGAAAATTGGTCTGTTTATGTGCACCGGAGAGCATGTGGGACTTGCAATTTCAGGTTCTGTATGAAGACTTCCACATTTCTTCTAAATTACCATTAATGTTAAATTATTAAGCAAAGAGGTTGCTTGCACCTGTCAAATGGTTAAAAATTCTATGTCATCTTTAGAAGTATTACAGTCACTGGACTAACTTGTGCTTTGATTCTTTTACAACTGCAGGTCAAACTGTAGTTCACCATTATTCCACCTTTGTTTGCACTATCCAGGTACTCAAGACGTTGCCAAGGACAGCTGAACTCTTCAGCTTGGCTACAGACACCACACAAGAGTGCGTGCGCACTGCCCCAGGCGGGGTAAGAATCTGTAGGTAAGAAGTCATCCCTGACTGCCCTGGCGAGGCAGAGGACAAGAACCTGAATGGACAGAACCCACTCACCAGGACAGTGACAACCCCCAGCCAGTGCAGATCTCAGCTTGGCTGGTGGCAAGGCGTGCATGGCTCAGCCTCCCTAGACCAGAGGCCCGAGTGTCCCCAGCCCTTTCCCTCCTAATGTTCACTTCCCCCCTTCTAGAGGTCCTACGGGTGCAGGCGTGGGGACACCCCCCTCATCCCCCACCCCCCACCCCCCAGGAGCGGACTCATTGGCCAAGCACCGCGGGGCGGAGCCTCACACCGAGAGGTCCGGGCAAAGGCGAGGACCACGCCGCTGCGAGCCAGCGCTGCGGGGAGCTGGACGCAGGCAGGCGGCCAGGGATGCTGGAGCGCGGGGCTACCCCTCGCCGAGCCGCGGGGCTCCTGATACTGCTCCTCCCCTACTTCGGGCTGGCACAGCCCTTGGACCGCACAGGTAACGCCCATGAGAGCTCGACGCAGCCCGTGCCCTACACCAGGGCCCCAGGTCCGGGCACCGCCGCCTCCCTGCAGCGGTCTGCAGGGAAGGGGCCGTCTGTCGGCGAAGGCGCCCCTCTGCCTCACTGGCCTGGAGGGTACGGCCGGACTTAGGAGGGCAGGGGCCGCCCCGCTGCTGAAGGCGCCTAGGTCCACTAAGAGAAGGTACAGTCTTTTCTGGGGAGTCTTCTGCGCCTTTCCTCTGCAGCAGAGATGGGGACCTCTACACCCTAGCCTGCGCCTTCTCGAGCCCCGCTCGCCCCTCGGCCCTTCCGCAGCCAAGACTAGCTTCCCCTCGCAGCCCCCGGGTTTCCTGGCGTCACTGCGCCCACACGGTGCTCGTTAAAAAGGAAGTCAGGTTGGGCCGTCTTCCCCAAAAGTGTAATGACCAAGAGTCGGTTTTGTTGTCGTCCACCAGCGCCTAGAAGGACCCGTTCTTCGTTTTTATTATGGGCTTCAGGTGACAACCCAACCCAGCAAAGCTGGTAGCTTCATGCGGGTGCTCGCCTGGGAGCCCACTGCTCCGCACTGGCAACAGAAGCCCTTGGCCAGTGCTGAGGGTGATGCCACCCCCCACACACACACACACACACCCCTCCCCCGACTATCCAGCAGCACCTGGATTTTGCTTTTACTTTCTCTTTGCCTTGGCAAAATGTGTGCCAGGTCTGATTCTTGGTCGGTCTGCATAAATGGGCACTACATGGGCTTCCCCGCTCAATAAGTTGTGTTATCTTGCCTGTATGAGGAAGGAAAAGATGGCCAGGAAGTTTTCTGAAAAACATCTACTGTGGCACTTAACTTTCTTTGCAGCCAAGTTACTGGCTGGTCTAGACCGTCTTCAGAGAGTAATGAGTAGCAGCTTCGCGAGTGTGGGTGGCGTCATCTTCTCTGCTTCAAGAGCTTTTTAATGGACCCTTGTCTAACTTTACTCCATTCTCCTTTGCCCTCTGCACTGCAAACTGTCAAGAGAGTCATTAGTACTACGGTCCTTTATTGCTGTGAGATCTAGTTTCCCTGCGCCACAATTCAAGGAAAATGGTCTCTGCAGCAACTAACCATGGTGGAAACAAGCTAGTTTTTCAATCGCTCATCTCTTGGTTCCTGTCTGCACCTGTTTTAGTCTTGTTATGTCTCCTCTACAAAAGTCAAAGTTTAGTTCTCACACACTGCTGTCCCTGTTCTGTTGTGTTGGCCCAGAGAAAACAGCTCTGGCTTAGCTCTTTTCTCTCTGCCCTACATGTCATAAGCATTTGTTTCTCTGTATCCTTCCTCACTCCTAACAGCAGCTCTGGGCGGCCTTGTCTCTCCCTGAGACCAGATTTGTACCCTTATTAGGGAAATTGCTGGAATTTTG
The DNA here is from genome assembly GCF_000260255.1 of Octodon degus. Classification (NCBI taxonomy): domain Eukaryota; kingdom Metazoa; phylum Chordata; class Mammalia; order Rodentia; family Octodontidae; genus Octodon; species Octodon degus. The sequence goes on from NW_004524608.1 coordinate 13,271,716, forward strand.
AGCATCTAGCTGCTTGGGTAGCATGTTTGGCAGTGTGTCAGCTTCATGATGCTAGTGATGGCGTGCGCCACATCACGTGGACGCAGCTAGGTTAGGGCAGCACCTGGTCACCCGAATGCTGAAGGAGCACTTCGGTGTCTTTGGGGAGAAGCCAAGTGCTTAGCTTGTGTTTTTGCTGCCTTGAAAAGCTAATGGCTGATTCTCCAGGAGCTCCTGGGCTTCTCAGCTGCTCAAACAAGCCCACCCAGTCTGAGCTTGATGGCTTTTTGACTCCTATTGTATCACCAGGCACCCAACTGTCACTTTGGGACCTGTTTTAAAACTGGTAAACCTCTGATCCTCTCCTCCTGCACCTGTGTACTCTGCACACTTGGTAGAGACCACAAGACAGCTGAAGAGCAAGCTGTGAACGTTCCCTGTAACTATGATACTGTGATCATCACCCTCCTTGCGTTCCCAAGCCGTTTCTCTTCCCATTGGTCTGTGGTCGTAGGATGTTGACATCCAACTTTCTCCAGAGCTTTCTTGTCCATGGCTTGTAAGATAGCAATTACTAGTGATCAGATAAAGTAGGGATGTTTTTTCTTTGACAGATGTAAAAATACTAAAAATTCACTTTCAATTTATGATAATGCTGCTTAGCCATTCTCTCTCAAGTACCACTGGACTATTTATACATGAGGGATCATAAAAAGTGCTCCTAGGAGTGACGAGGCAATCAACAAAAAATATAAAATTACTCTGTACTTACCTTTTCAAAAATCTATTTCTAAATACATAACCTTATTTCTTATATAACAAATTTTCTAAGTAAAGAATTCTTTTGACACTTTTTTAATCTTACCTACCCCTTAACCTGCTATCACAGTAGGGCCACAATATTGAAGCTTTTTGATTTCTAATGTATCTTCAGGGACCCAATGTGGCTTCAGGATCTGTTTTCAAACTAGTGAGCCCAGACTTCTGGTTCTCTCCTCCTGAGACTGTGCACTGTACACCCTTGTAGAGAGCCCAGGATTGAGGCAGACTGAGCAGCTTCTGCTAAGAGAAAAGAAAGACGGGAACATCATGGCAGACCAGGACTCTCCCTAGGGACTGTATGGTGCATGAGTGCTTTAACATACATCGGATAGAAAGGCTAAATCATCTTACTAATGAATACTTGTGCTGAGTAACCAGTGTAAGTGTCAAGCATTGATACTGATTACATGGCTCAAACACAGGGCTACACCAGGCATGATGGTGCACACCTGTAATCCTAGCACTTGGGAGGCTAAAGCAGGAGGATTTCCTTGAGTCCAAGGCCAGTCTGAATTACACAGTAAGATACTATCTCAGATAAATAAGTAAACAAATAAAACACGCTTAGATTGAGGCAAGTACAATGTCCACATTTATAGATGTTGGTGTTTTAAAAACACTTGGCAGCTTCTCCTTAACATTGCTACTCCATGATGCTCCACACCCCTCTTCTAGTCTAGTTCCTACCAGACACAAGTGGTCCACAACTAAAGCGTGTAGAAAGGGATAGCGAGTACATTTGTCCTCTTCCGAAGAGCATGTATGATGCTGTCATCTAACTGCACATGCTCAGTACAAGTGCAGTTAGAATAACCCCAAACACTACTAGCAGTAACATGGTATAATGACAGTGTGTGCAGCTGTTCAAGAAGATCGTACAATGAATTTAGCAAAAGCTAGTAAACCATGCAAGGCTAAGAACACTTTTGTCTTGGGGAAGTGATACCTTACACTCCAGGGCTTTCTCCTAACATTTAGACATAGGAAGAACCTGGGAGAACAAGTGCCTTCCCCAAGTTCTTCCAGCTAAGTAGTAACAAAGGTCAGCTTCAATCGAATGCCCCCTCATTCCTTGTTCCACTACTCTTTTCACCACACTGAAACCTGCACCTACTCCACTGGACTGTACAAAGGCAGCTTGAAAAATTTAGAACTTCAAACTGCAAAGAAAGGCAGTTACTGTTTGCTAGGCCACCTGTTTGGGGTTAAGGATCATAGACCAGAATGCCAAAGCTTTTTTTTTTTTTTTTTTTTTATAACGGGGCTTTCTTTGCAGTTCAGACTTGTAATGATTCTCCTGTCAGCCTCCCCACTTCTGGGATTATGGGCATGCACTACCACGCCCAGTTTTGGTGACCAGCACAGCATTCCTGGGGTTCCAGGACTGACACAGCATGTGGTACCTGGGATTGAACTCGGGACCTTATGCTTACCAGGCAGGTGCTTATGCTACTGAGCTATCTTCCCAGCCTCAAAGTACCCAAGTTTTGAACAAAAGTGAAGGCCATATATCTTGCAGGAGTGGACTTACCTTTTTCTTCTATAATTCTTGATACTTTATAACACAAGATTTATCTTGGAGAGGTAAGAGGAAATAGTTTGAAGAGGAGGTGGGTCAGAAGAGTTGTAGAATGTGTGACTGAAGGAATTTAGAGAATGCATGGGAGTCCTGAGAACACTTTTAGTTGATCATCTGTACCTGTGGCCAGCAAAGAGAATTGCAGAGGGCTTTCCATGAAAAGAATAAAGGATGAATGCTGTTATACAGCTAAAAGTATTTAGCTGGAACCTATAAAGTGTTTTAAAACTCAAATTTGAAAGCAGAATTTGAATCTTTAAAGGTATTTTTGTTCTTCCTGTTGCTGCTGTTGTTATTTAAAACAACAGCAGAAAATTCCAACCAAAGTTCAGACTCAGATTTAATTTTGTAGTTATGTACATGATAAAATTTTCCATCCAGTTGCTATTCCCCTGTATGAGAATTTTTAACTCTTCTGAAGCCTACAAATTATTCTAGAGTAAGTTAGTAAGATCCGTGATTGTGAATCAGGGGTCAAAATGAAAGTGCCTTTTGGAAACCAAGTTTTCAGATTCTTCCACTGAACTCTGGTTTGTTGGCAGTGTTCTCTAAAATATTTCAGATTTACTGTCATTATCATGATGGTCTGTATAGTGACTTTAATTTTTTCTTTGAAAAAGCCCCCAAAACTGTTCAATTATAATTTACTGTAATAGATGCTCACCTTGGTCTATAAATTCAAGTGTGTGAGAAACAATATATCACTTTTAGAAAAATCAGAGTGAGTTTTGATTCTGGTTTCAGTTCCACCAGGTGCACAGAATTTCAGTTTCTACTACCCACAGGGTCTTCTCCAGCTCACATACAGTGCCTGGAGAAGTCCAGAGGGCTGTCTGTCCTCAGCTCCTGCAGGTTTCTTCTCAGAGTCCCGTTATCTGTCCATGCATACTGCAGTCTGGTGATGCAGACGAGCTCAGGGTGACTCACAAGTGAATCCCCACCCTTTCCCCAGGTCCTGCCACCTTCCTGCAGGCAGGTGAGGCAGGCCTCCTGTCATGGCCATAGGCTCCCACCCTCACAACCCAGGCCACTGCTGCCTCTCACCCCACTCTCCTGCCTCTGCCCTCTCTCATTTCCCCATCTTTCCTGAGACATTGCAGTGAATCAGGCTTCCACTAAAGGTCCAGGAGAGGTGGTTTTTAAGCAGATTATAATTTTTCATCACCAACTCACTTGCCTGCCCTAAAGCGGAGGAGCACAAAGGCCTGACTTCATACTTGGATCTAGGGATGGGACACTGAATGAGACATTTCCCATGTAATAATAATACTCTGCCATGGTGGCCAAAATACAACAAGACATAGCTGTGGTCCCAAATAGGCTCAGAATATTTTTCATTATCCACAGAATACCTGTTTAAGTAAATGGAAATAAACGAGCTTCTCTACCCTACTAATAAGCAGAGTATGCCTCTCATGAAATAGCAAAGCCAAATACATATGCTTCAGCTAGTGCCTTATGTCCTTGTTCATTCCATTGTCACATCCACAGTGTGAAGTAGGTACTGTACTACTAGTGAGAAAACTGACCGACAGAGGTCAAGCATGTTGCCCTGATCTCTTGGCTAATATGGAGGAGCAGAGGCAGAATGTGAGTGCAGATGGACTGAGTTCGAAGCCCAAACTCTGACGCACACTGCACTGCTTCCAGTCACCATCACTGACCTCCTTCCTTGTGTAGATACGACAGGTAATCAAGCTCTTACAGGGGCAGCAGTCCAGCAGGGCTCAGTCTTTAGCAATCAGGATAAGGCAATTTGGCCATATAATTCAGAATCCTGAAATGTCTCTTCTTACTCTGTCTTGGCCTAGGTAGTGATACATTCACCATCGTCAATGAAAACACAGGCAAGTGCATCAAGCCACTGTATAACTGGATAGTAGCAATGGATTGTGATGAGACTAGGGGTATGTTGTGGAAGTGGGTGTCCCAGCATCGGCTCTTCCACTTACAATCCCAGAAGTGTCTCGGTCTGGATGTTCTCCAGCCTGTGGATGAGCTGAAAATGTTCAGCTGTGACTCTAAGGCCATGCTGTGGTGGAAGTGTGACCACCACTCTCTGTATAGCGCTTCCCGGTACAGGTTGGCTCTGAAGGGTGGATTCGCCATAGCCAGCACGAATACGTCTGATGTCTGGAAGAAAGGAGGCTCTGAGGAAAGCCTTTGTGACCAGCCTTACCATGGTGAGTACTGGAGAGGAACTTTGACTGATGTCGTGCTTGTTGGATGTGGCACTGAGTGTGTGTAACTGAGTAGAAATGAAGCCACACACTGGTAAGGTCAGTGAGCAAGCTATTTGGTTCCTGACACTGTGGTTACTTTAGGCTGCATCCTTATCATGTATCTCTGAGGTAGGTTGTATTTGCCCTGCCCTCATCCCTTCACAGTGAGACTGGGAGAGGTTAAGTGCCTTGTTGAAAGTGGCACAATCAGGCTAAGAGATAGCTCAGTGGAATGAGCACCTGCCTGGCAAGCACAAGGCCCTGAGTTTGATCCCTATTATAT
>NW_004524608.1:13276700-13287689 GCF_000260255.1 Octodon degus
TATATATATATTACAGTCATGGTACAGTAAATTTGGGATTTGAAATTTATGTGATACCTGAGCATATTCCTTTAATAACATTCTAAGTAAGCACTAGGAAAAACAAAAGATTAGATTGACAGAAAATCTTTGTACATGTTAAAAGACAAGTGACCTAATAATACTAATCTTATCCTGTTTAAAAAGGAAGAAAAATAAATGTATTCTTCCTTGCCTAGATGTTTTGATACAATTGGAATATTTTTAAAGCTTCTGTCAGATTTTTAAATGTTCATTTTTGGCATGGCTATTACATGTTGATGTTTGTATTTATGATTCAACAGTTTCAAAGTGGAATTTTTCTTGATTGCTTCCAAAAATAAATATACAATATTGCTGTGACCTTTGCTCTAAGTCTAGTGACCAGGGCCCAGGGAATTTCCAAGTTTAAAAAGAATAAGTAGATGTATTTTTTTAACCACTAAAGTTATTAGTTGTCAACCCAGTAACTCTTTTTTTACTGTTTCTCTCAATTACATCAAATGTTGGTATATGTAATTATCTTGAATTCTGTTATCTTACTCTTTTCTTTAAAAACTTATATAGCTTACCGAAGTTTTTCTCTTTCCTGAAGCTCATTTAAGTGAAATTTGGCTATAGACTTGGGATAACAGCTTCTGCCCATTATCTAGAAGAGTTTTTCTGCTAGAAGAATCTCTTGTGTTTCTGAGGGAAAAGCCAGAAAATATCTGGCTCTACTGTTAATTGAAAAATATTAGAGATAAACTGTTCCTTTTCTTCCATCCTTGACCTTTGAGTAATTAAACAAATCTGTTTCTACTAGCCAGCTTCCTCCTGTACTTAAAGTTGTTACTTTCTGGATACAATTTAATGCCATGTTTAAATTTTATGCTATAAATGATTGTCTCTAAGATGGCAACTAAGAGAAAACATAGATGCCAACAAGATGGTTTTGGAACCGAATTTAACCTGATTATTTGTTCAGGGACCAGACAGATCATTTTCTTGGCAGGGCTCTTTAATTTTCCTATCCTCATTTTGTGGGTACAGTTATAATCTTTTACTTATTTATTTTTTATTTTATTTTTTATTATTTATTTATTTATCTGGTACAGGGTCTCTATGCAGCTCAGACTCATAGTGATCCTCTCCCTCAGTCTCCAGCGTGTTTTCATTTCATATAAGTTGTCTCTTACTTATCCTGTGTGTTTTATTTATGCAATTATAATATTTTTCTCAGAAGGGAGTCCATGGGCCTCACACAGCAGCCAAAAGTGGAGGCTCAGAACCAACCCAGAACATGACCCAAGAGAGAGCTAACTGGAGTCCCTCACAACCAGCAGGCATGAATGTTTCTGTACCTTTCCACATCTAATATCTGGAACATGAAGTCTTTTAAAAGGCCATCGTAGATCTGGCTAGTCAAGATGTCCTTCATGTTTTAATCTGAACAGAGGCCAAAGCCTCTTCTGTGCTTTTCTCTAGGTGACTGACATCATACAAGTTGTACATGTCAGAAATAAACCAGACAGCCTCGAGTTCTCCTGCTTTCTTCTCCCACTGTTCAAGTTAGATCAGATATTAAATCTGAGCAATTCTACCCTTTTAATTTTATGTGTGTCCCTTCCTAGCCAAGACTACTATCTTAAATTAAGGACCAGAGGGACTACTCTCTGATTCCTGATACTGGTCCTGGCCCTACCCCTGTGTACCTATATAGAAATAAGGAAAAGAAGGTACTTGAGTCTCAATAAAGGGAAGCTCAAGGTTACCCAGCTTGTTATAGCAAAGCTAGAGAACAAAGCCAGGGTTTCTTTCCTCCAACTATAGTGTCTTTATTTTCCCTCTTGACTTTTACAGCCTAAAATTTTTACTTCTAATACATGGACATTTGTCTATTACCCCTGGACTTTCTCTTCCCCTAACCCTGTCCTGTCTGAGTTATGTTTGTCTCAGAGAAAGCTTTAGTTATAAATTGTATGAATGAATTGCTTTTGATTAGTACTAGATATGCATTTTTATCATAAACTACCTTACCTGACAATCATTCTTCAGATTTTGAATGATGAATCATGCAGAAGAAATGAGCTTTTGGTGGATAAATGGCAGTGAGAACCATCTTAACTACTTTGAGTCTGATGCTGAGAAACCTGCCAACCTGTCTGAGCATCAAAGTGTTTTTTCATGGTATTGAAGAAATTAATATTTTCCACATAAACACCATCTCACAAATTCATGCTTACATTATAAGTTTGTGCTTCAAAGATGCTATCACTCTGAATCAGTGCATTCAGGGAAGATTTTTCTCTAAAGCCTGACTTACTTTGGAAACCCATTGAATTCAGGAGGTCCAACAACTGCAAGGATGAATGAGAATAAAATTCTTAGTGAGTAATAAGCATCATTCAATGCTTCTTTTATGATTGTTGTTTACTTATCATTCTTCAAAGTTTGAGCTGTTCAGTGAAACTTAGCTTTATGCTATGGAGACAGAGGGAGGGAAGAAAGGACACAGGGATATAAAAAGAATTAAGATGTAGTATGTACATGAACCAACTCTCCATGGTGAATGTAATCACTGCATTCACCATCATTACTACTACAAACATAGACTAATGAAAATAATTTTTTTTAAATCCTCCAAATGCAAGCATTGGTTTCAAACTCACCATTGATATACAGTCCGAGTTCTCATTTCTGTTGTTCACAACTGAATCTCTGAATGCAGTCTTTCACCTCACTACTCTGCAAAAATGGGGATTCCATGACCAAGTTTCATACCTTCCTTATTCAGCTCATGGGTTTGTGGCAAGAAGAAAGTGAAAGAAGTGTGCTAGGATACGACAGGATCATGACAGAGACCAAAGGTTGTGGGAGAAACCCAGTGTTCCTCCAAGTCACGGTCTCTGTGTTCAGGTGCTTTCCTGTCAGTGCTGCAGTGAAGGGAAACCAGTCATGAGTGCTTGGGATTTTTGGTGTGGTCAGAAACAAAACATGTGATGAGCACACTCCTTATAAAAGAGAAGGTCAACATGTTCTTTAGTAAAAGTACCCTCTTCAGAGTCACATATGTGTCACAGGGAAACAAAGCCTTAAGACTTTGATCCTTAAGACACTGTTTTCAAAGAAAAATTGTCTAGATTATTGTTGTCTTTTGCTATATGGCTGCATAATACATTCCAAACTGTTAAATTAAGTCTCACACTTCAATTAGATGAACTCGTGAGGATAATTAAGGATAAAAATATTATAATGTAAATATTGTCTTATATTCATTTTTAAAAATATCTATGAGACATTTTGAGGGAGTCTGGTATCCCAGTAAAGAGTAAAGAGATTTGATGACTATGATTTACATATAATAACTATTATTTAATCTGAAAGTGACCAAGGTCTTAAACAAATTGAGGTGTAAGAATTGGTGACAAAAATAGTGTTTTGATAAAAAAAAAAAAAAAAAAACACCTTTTCAAGAAAGTGATGAAGCAGTCCTCCAGCATTTGCAGGCATATTTTCAATGAGAATCATCTTTCAATTCTTCTGAGATCCAGAGATAATGATTTAAATGAAAAGCTAAATATGCTGTTTTGCTAGCCATCAGCTGGTCCTATAACTGTCGCTTTGAGGCTGGATTTTCTTTTATAACCTGAATTACTCTGCCATAATCTCTCCAACAATCTACTCAGGATTTCACCAGCTTGTACTTTCACTTCCTCAAAACCCACAGTCTAAATTCTTGTAAATAGTGGAGCTATTTATCCTCTCTGACTCTACAGGTGCTTCCCCAAGTCCACACATATCCTCTTAGTGATTCTTGGGATTTGTTCTGGCGCCTCCTTTCTGAAGAAAACGCAGGTGAATTGAATCTCAGTCAGGATACCCTTTCTGGTGAAGCACTCTGCCACCCGCCATAGAGTCGTCCACCCATCCTTACTTGAGCAAGACAGAATATTTTAATACTTTATCACACCACAATAGAAGAAGCTTTGCATGGATTATCTCACCAAGTACTCAGGAACAACCTTCATTATGCCCAAGTAATGCAGAAACTAAGGCAGATAGAAGTTGGCTGGCTTGCCCACAGCCAATGGAAGTTAGTTGGGAAACCAAAACTGAAGCCCAGGACTGAACAGTCTGTTTCTATGTTCTTTTATACCATGCAGCCTACTCAATACCATGTTCTTATAAGGGAAACAACTCTTCCTTTGAAAGAATTTTAAGGAATTTACTAGCTAAAAGTGATTACCTGGTGTTTAATTCTCTTTATTTCCTTCCCAACACATAGAGATATATACCAGAGATGGGAACTCCTATGGGAGACCTTGTGAATTTCCATTTTTAGCCAATGGGAAATGGCATCACGACTGTATTGTTGATGAAGATCATAGTGGGCCATGGTGTGCTACTACCTTAAATTTTGAAGATGACCAAAAGTGGGGCATCTGCTTAAAACCAGGTATGTATGGGCTGGTAAGCTTTATGTCTAGAAAGAACATAGGTATGAAGCTGTCAGGTATGGCCCCACTCAATCAACCAGACCAGGCATTCTGATGCTTGAAGATTTATTAGAGGTAGGAGCAAGCAGCCTGACTGTCTAGCAGACCAAGACAGCATCAAATAAGGTAAAGCACGGGACTTTTAAGGGGGGTTATGGGGAGGGTGTTTGCGGGCTGGAATGGCTGAGGGAGAGCTAATCTTGGCAGGGCTACCTGGTCTGTGGGGGACTTTCAATGTTAACAAAAGGAGAGTTTCTGTGGTTTCTTGCCCTGGTCAAAATCTGGTAGGGTTGTACTGCAGTTTTGGCTTTGGCTCTATGTGGGACCAAGTAGAAGAGAATTTGGGGCAGGGTGTCCGGGATACTTTCAGTCCTAGCCCATAATTCCAGACTCTTTTTAATAAAAAAAAAAAAGGACAAAGAAATCATCTGGCTACTTCCTGCTGCCTGGGAGTATCATGGGCAGTGATTCTAGAGATCAAGGTAAGGAGTTGTCATTGTCATTGAAGGGATCTCATTGGAGTAAGACCTGGTAGAAGTAATCTGATAGAGGCATTTGGTTAACATTTTGGGTTGTTAATCTGGTGACAGTATTGAAGATTAGGGAAATGAAGTAGGGGCTACCAGGAGCATAATAGCAAGCCCAGTAAGGGGTCCTAGAAGGGGAGCAAGCCAAGGGAAGACAGAGTTCTGTATGCCAGGGGAAGATGGAGTTCCATTCCATCCCAGGGAGCCTCTTAGGGAGGTCCCAAGTTCTGCAGCTCCCAGAGTTGCACGTAGGAAAGTCATACCTACCTGGATGCCCACATGGGTGGCCCATTTTATCCTATGGGGTGTGGGTTAATTCTTTTTTCATTTCTTTTCTTTTTTTTCAGTACTGGGGATTGAACTCAGGATCCTGTGCTTGCCAGACAGGCAGTTATTGTACTGAGCTATGGCCCTGGCCTTGTGGGTTTATTCTTAAGGAAGATGGCATCTTGAAACTCTGAGTTTGTATATATTGCTGAAATTAGAGATCATAGTCACTGGAGTGCACTGGAGGTGTGAGGGAAGGCAAGGAAAGACTGAGGTGCCATACAGCTGTGTGCCTATGATACACAGGTGACACTGTGTGCCTGTTTCGTGTTGCTTGTCTGGAAGTGTGTTGAATGAGGTGAGTTTGGTATATGGGAGGCCCCAGTGGGGTTTTTAAAGGTTTTTTGAGAAAGGGGGCAGTTGTGTGTGTTGTTCAGTATGGCCAGAAAAGCCATGAGGTCAGGACATGTATAACCAACACTTGGTGAGGTTGGTAGTCTGAGTTAGGAGAGTTCTTGGGGGCAAGGAGGGTTGACAGAATGACAGTTTATGATGAAAGGGCATAGGAAGAGAAGCAAGAAGAGAGTCTATAATCTGACTGTGTCATTTTGCCATGACCATGTTGATGGGGAGGGGTATCGATCTTGAGTCCCCTCTGATGTTTGGGGGCTATTGGCAAGGAAAGGCTATGAGATCTCTGAGGCACACTAGTATAGGAATAGCACATGTGGCTCAAGTGGGACTGGAAGTGTCTCAGAGTATGTGGTCAAGGGAAGAGGGAGGAAAGAGTTGGCTGTGCATTGAGGTAAGGTTTATAGGACGAGTACTGTGCGGAGAGAGGAGAAAGAGACATGGAGCTTTTGGGTGAGATCTCTCCTCATGAGAGGTATGGAGTAGGTTGGGTTTACAAGGAAATTATGAGTGGAGAACAATATCTGGAGTCATCAGGGAATTGGCTTGTCTGAAGGTGTCATGTAAGTCAGCTATCAACACCCACTATGGAGACTGTAGATCTAATATAGCAACTTTCAAACTCAGGAAGAACACTGTATGTGGTGTCCATGTCAGCCAGAAAAGGTTTTTACCTGAGATATCCAGCAAGACACAGGACTCTGACAAACATACCTCGATGTGGGCCATGGACTCCAAGCTCTATTGTACCTCTTCAACAGCAAGACCAAGCAGGTCAACTATTGATGGATCTGGCTGTAGCAAATTTTCCTGTGAAAGCAGGGAATTGGATGACTTACCCACTCTCTGGCAGACAGGGCAGTCACATTTCCAGTGATCCTCGAGCTTGTAGATAAAACCATGGTGGCTGCAAGTTGGGCAGGCTCATGCCCAGTGTCCTTTGCTGTACTTGAAATCATCCAGGAAGGCCTTGGAAGGCAGAATTGTTTAGGCTCAGCATTACCTTGTTAAGGTCCCATTTTTTTTTTTTTTTTTTTTTTGTATTTAGTATAGGGTCTACAGGGTCTCACTGCATAGATTGGACTCATAGTGATCCACCTGTGTTCAGCCTCCTAAGAGCTGGAATTACACAGTAGTGTAGCATAACAGTCATAACAGATGATGAAACCCCCATTTTGTGTAGACATCTCTAAGATGTAATGGCACATACGCAGGATATATATCACATAAATGTTTGTTAGAAAAGTAATGACCTCATGTTGGCTTGACATGAACTTCTTGTTATAAATATCTGAAGCATAAGAGAAAGGCATGAATATATCTAATGCAGAAAACCTTGTTTTTGTTCTTTGAAAAAACTGTCTTTTAACCAATGACCAAATTATTGGGTGTCTTCCAAGGAGATTGTTGGAGACTCTCTACTGATGAGCCAAGGTTGGCCACCCATCTATCCACCAATCAAGAGTCCTGTCCAATAATCAATCCCCATTTTAATTTTTGTTTAATTGTAAAGTAATTTTGATATCATTTAGAGCAGCTGGTAACTCAGGAGAAAGCATTTTAGTCTATATTTTAAAGCTCAAATAAAAAGAAGAATAGCTGTTGACAGAACAACATATAAACACATACACAGGACACACATGAACGTCTTTACACAATCAGAGTACACTCAAATATATTTCTGTCCAGGTTAAATTATGATTACCTTTTAAGTTTGTAATTATGAGAGACTAGTCAGAAATTTTGTAGGTCAATTTGCAGAGATCTCTTATAAGAAGAATTTGAAAAACATAAAAACCTTGCATTTATAGTTACCAAGTTTGAGTAGGAGCAAGCACACTGAGCAGAGCATGAGAATTAGGCACAGTACAATAGAGGAGCACTGACAGCTCCATGTTCTTCACTTGCAGGCTGGTGAGAAGGGTGTTCTAAGGGAGGGACAGGAAGCTGAAACTCAGAGCCTCTTTCTTGTGGCTCTGACAGGATCACCTGCCCAAGTGGCTGAGGGGTGGGGGGAGGGGGGAGAAGGAAGTGAGCAACAGGCTCTGCTGGGAGAGTAGGAGATATAAGGGCCTACATTTTGAGGGCTGTTGACCTTGAGCACCCCACTGCAGAGGGAGCAAGCACATCCAGCCAGGGAACAATGTGATATTAGCTGTTCTTGGGTTGTACTTTGTCTCAAACTGAGGAACTTGAAGGAAAAAGAGACTATAGGTGTAAGTTGGGAGCAGTGAGGAATGAAGGATCAGGTAGATGAGCCTGCCCCCAGGGTGGGCTGAGTTGGCCAGAGTCTGGGAGTAGTGGCATACACCTGTAATCCCAGCACTGGGGAGGCTGAGAATAGGAGGATCACTATGAGTTTGAACTGCATAGTGAGACCTTGTAACCACCAAATACATGAGAGAGAGAGAGAGAGAGAGAGAGAGAGAGAGAGAGAGAGAGAGAGATTTCTGCAGCCCCTGAAAGTTCAGGGTCGGAAAGTGAAGTAGCATCTGTCATGGAAGGGGCTGCTGAAGCAGTGAAGATGGTGGCAGATCTGGTGGGTGGTGGCTGTGGGGGGGTGACCCTGGTGGTGGCTCTGTGGGGGCTATAGGGGAATCTGGGAATGAAGGGGTCAATGGGAAGGAGTCGATGGGAGGAGTCAGATCGAGGTCTGGTGGGGGCCTTTGCTAGTAGAATCTGTTGAGGACTACATGACAGGTACAGCTCAGGATGATTGCAGAGAGAAAGAAAGCAAGAACATAGGGGACATTGGACCACTTCCCACTGGGGCAACAAAAGTTATCTAAATCAACGAAGCTGTCACAATCAAAAGTTCCCTTGGGAGACCAGATAGTCCCATTATCCAATTTGTATTGTGACCAAGCTGTTTGGCAGAGGAATACTAGGTGTTTGACTTTGAGGTTAGAGAAGCCAAAGGCAGACTTAAGGCAGTCTACCACAGAGGAATAGTGCTAAGAGGGAGTCGAAGAGGAACTACCGATGGTGGTAGAGAGACAAGAGCAGGGAGAGAGAAAGTGAAAGGAGGCTGAAGGCATCTGTAGTGTTGTGGGAATCCCTGAAGGGATGTGGGGCCAAAGCCCTCTGAGTAGGCATCCCCAATCAGAGAGGAGGTTGAGAGAAATGTGAGGTCACAGCCCACCGAGCAGGTATCCCCAATTGGAGAGGAGACTGAGAGATGGGAAGGAGCAGGTAGGTGTGTCAGCATGACTTGTGAGATGAAAGCCACGGGCCGAGGGGCATCAAGCCAGGAGCGAGCGAGCCATCCAGACAGGAGAGAGTCACCCTCAGCGAGAAGTTCAAATGAAATAGAAAATGAAAGTCCAGAAGATAATGTCCATGTCGGAGAAGTCCTGGAAGGATTCCTGAAGGAATTCAAAGGCTATCCACCCTGGGTATGAGTTGAACAAGTCTCAGGGAAGAGGGTTGAGGCAGAGATAAGCAAGCCATATGGGAACGACATTTATCTCCAAGATGTGTAGCAAAGGAAATAGAAAATGCAGTACGGAAAGTGATCTCATCCAGGCTAATGTTAGGGGGGTTGCAAAGTGCAGAGTCCTGAGAGAGACATGACCCCATTCATTCCCCCCTCAAAAAAACAAGTTGGACAATGAGAGAGATTTGTACTTTAAGATAGGTCAAACAAGCAACAAGGGGATACTCATAGGTTTAGGAGTTGTGGGCATTTAGGTCAGCAAGGGAGGTCTGAGGCTCACGGTCCACTCAGAAGGGCTGGCAGCAGGCCAGGGCAAGGCCCTGATTGGCAAGGACTGGCAGAGGCCTTGGCCTCCCTCCCTGGTTTCAGCACCAACTGTTAGGTATGAACCCATGCAATCAACCAGATGCTTGAAGATTTCTGATCTGGCATTCTGATGCTTGAAGATTTATTGGAGGTAGGAGCAAGCAGGCTGACTGTCTAGCGGACCAAAACAGCATCAAATAAGGTAAAGCACAGGGCTTTTAAGGGGTACTGTGGGGAGGGTGTTTGCAGGCTGGAACAGCTGAGGGAGAGCTAATCTTGGCCTGGCTACCTGGTCTGTGGTAGACTTTCAATGCTAACAAAAGGAGTTTCTGTGGTTGCATGCTCTGGTTAAAGTCAGGCAGGGTTGTACTGTGGTTTTGTCTTTGGCTTTGTGCGGGGCCAAGGGGAAGAGAATTGGGGGCAGGGTGTCTGGGAAACTGAGTCCTAGCCCATCAATACCATTTGAATGAGGCAAAAAAGAGTGGGAAGAGTTCAAGATTACTCAAAAGTAGGGCCGGCAAGATAGCTCAGCAGACTAAGCACCTGCTTAGGCATGCACAGGGACTGGGGTTTGATCCCTGGCACCACATGCCACACTGGCCCCATCCCAGGGATGCTGAGCTGGCAACCAAGTCTGGGCATGGTGGCACATGCCTGTAATCCCAGTGATGGGAAGCTTGAAAACAGGAGAATCACTACAAGTCTGAGTTGCACAATGACACCCTGAACAAAATACTTAAAAGAAAAAAAGAACTAAAAAAAAAAGAAAATATTACTCAAAAGTTATTGTAATAAATGTCCCGGGTAAGGAGTGTATGTTTGGAAAAAGAAAATAATATTGTGTAGTTTCCATTTGCTTTCAGAAGTAAATCAAGAGGAAAACCAAGGTGGCTTGTGTCATGGAAGACACAGAGGAAGGAATGAGTGGCTAGCACACATTCCTCAGGGCAGAGGAGAAAAGGCATGAGCAATCAAGAAACTTGAATTTAAGAACCTAGCAGCTAGGAAAGTGCAGCTTCAGAAGACCCACAGGAGAGCAGACTGCGTTACAGTAAACTGAAGTGTGAGAAGAAGGAAGTTAGCCACACACATTTCACAGAGAGGGAAAGAGAGATGAGCAGCAGGGTGTGGAGGAGACAGGTTGATAAAATGCTTTTAAAATGGTAGAAATCCCAGTATGTTTATGGCCTGAAGCTGAGAGAAAGGACACAGATGTCTTTGGCCCTCGCAGGATTGATGACGTTGCTCTCTCTGTCATTCCTGTGTCTTGATCAGAACACTTTCTAGGTGCTTCTTACCAAAAGCAAACTGCTCAGGGTGTGCTAAAGAACTCACTATTCTTTTTACAGACAAAAAGAGACCCACCTAGGAGGCACAACATGATCTGATGTGTCACTGCGGCACAGTAGCTTGCCAACTGGGTGAGAATCACAAGGGATCACAGTATGTGACACGTGGCAGGTGCTTAAGCGATATTCTCTATGAAATAGGTTGAAAAAATCTATACCAAAGAGAAAAGTGAGAGCTCCGAACCCAAATAATAGTA
>NW_004524608.1:13287834-13290813 GCF_000260255.1 Octodon degus
GGTCTCACTACACAGATCGGACTCATAGTGATCCTCCTGTTTTCAGTCTCCTAAGCCCTGGGATTACACCCATGCCCAGTCTCAATCTGTGTCTGCCTAAGCAGGTGTTTCGTCCACTGAGCTATCTACCTTGATTTAGCTTCATTTTAAAGGTAAGCATGGTAAGGCACACATGAATTACGTGAGTGAGGTTAGCTCACAAGACTAATAAATATTAGAGTGAGGATACAAACCTGGGAGATCAGGCTATGAGGTTCTTGCCATGGAAAGCTAATGACCCCTGCCTGACTGAATAGAAAGCCTACTGGTATTAATTATGCACATCCCTCTTTTCTGGAATCTGAGCTTCACTTTGCAGAGTTCTGAGCAACCTGAAAGGGTTATATAGGACAGCAAGTCTCTAACTTCAGGCCAGTCAGATCACTTGGAGGGTTTGTTAGAACAAAGATTGTTAGGTTTCACCTCTAGAGATTTTAATCCTGTAAATTTGAGGTGGAGCCCAGGAATTTATAGTTTAATAGGTTCCCAGGTAAGACTTACGATACAGGTCTTGGGACTTTACTTTGAGAATTATGTATCTAGGTTGAGGCCCAGGTTTTCTACATCTGGAAGCTACTGAAATATAACAAGCCAGTATTTGCTTTGGCTATAATTGATAATAAGCAGAATGTAGTCAACATGTCACTATTTTATTTTAATTCTCACTGTGTCAGTAATTTTAGATAGAAGTGGAGTTTAGAATGATCTAGTGCAAAAACATCTATTTCTCAGGTCAGAGACAGCAGATTTAGGCTGATGGAAAGACCCTTGAAGGTCAGACCACATTCTCATGGACCCTGGCAGAAAACCAGGATTCCTGGTCCTCGTTGTCCAATGTATTTACTGAGCTCCTCCTTGCTGCCTTGACTGGGATGTGTCTTGGTCCCTTTTACTTCCTTTCAGTAGTGGGATAGGGGTTGTTGTGTCCCCCTAAAGTTACCTGTCATGGAGAAAGCAAGATTGTAAATTTCTCTAACCTGAAGACTATGAAATCATGGAGGTTGTGTTGTGCATCCTGCCAGAAGCTCCTGGATTTACATGCAGGGGGCCAAAGCAGTAATCATGAACCTCTAGGCACTGCCCCCTGCCTGACTGAATAGAAAGCCTACTGGTATTAATTATGCACATCCCTCTTTTCTGGAATCTGAGCTTCACTTTGCAGAGTTCTGAGCAACCTGAAAGGGTTATATAGGACAGCAAGTCTCTAACTTCAGGCCAGTCAGATCACTTGGAGGGTTTGTTAGACAAATTCACCCTATTTTGTTTTCACCAAATGTCACAATCTCTGTTGGTATTTAAGTGCTAGGAAAGTGACTGGAGGAAAAGTGGCCATTCTGAAGAGCAACAGAAGAAATTGGTGCTATAGTTCTGCCTCAAGCACTTTTAGGCTTTTGCTCTTTAGGAGAATCTCCAAAGTCCTTCCCAGCATACAGGTCCCTGACTCTACCATCTGAGGTGTATGTGTGTGTACATAATATGAGTTTTATAATATTGTACATTTAATCATTAAAATAAAAAGAAATTTAGTTTCTGAAATAAGAAATAATGTGTACATCTTGGGCATTTAAGCAGCATGTCTCGTACATACAACTACACACCCTTTCTCTGTGGTCTGGGAGGAAATTCCCAGCACTCTGGTACCATGTTTAAGCAACCCTTTTTCCCATGAGTTCAGTGTTCTATGCCTGTACACACTGAGACTCGTACCTTCAAGCAGATGACAGGCAGGGACATAGGGGAAAACATGCCAGTATAGCCAACAGGACGAAGGAGAATGGAAGCTTTTGTCACCCTGAGTCTCTTGGAGTCTTCTGACTGCAATTTCACTGCATAACCAAAGGATCAAAATATAGTCTAAACAGTCAATAGCAGCCTCCCTTTGGTATATCTTACGTAGGGATATGCAATTTTTGTGTGAGATTGAAAATACATTTTAATGAAAACATTTTCTCACCAACTTTACTTTTTTTTTTTTTTTTGAGACAGGGTATCATGTAGCATAGGCTGGCCTCATAGCAATCCTCCTGCCTCAGCCTCCTGGGTGCTGGCATTACAGGCATGCACCACCACGCTCAGCTTCCCAACAACTTTGTTTATTTGTTTTTTGTTTGCTTATTTTTGTATTTTAGTACAGGGTCTCACTATGTAAATCAGACTCCTAGTGATCCACCTGTGTTCAGCTTCCCAAGCGCTGGGATTATAGGCATATGCCCCCACATCCAGGCTCAATTGCCCTCTCAGTGTACCCCAGAGGCAGGGCTGGCACTGCACGCCACTGGGGATCAAACCTGGCCGCTTTGTCTGCCTAAGCAGGCACTTTAATCCACTGAGCTATTTGGCCAGCCCTTCCAACAACTTTAAATACAATTTGCATTTTTAAAATGTGAAGCTGTATGGTCAGGACTTGATCCTTCTGCCTCAGTCCCCTGAGTGCTGGGCTTCCAGGTGTCCACCGGCTTCAGATGCCATTGCACTATTAACTCCCCAGTACTCTTGAGGCACATGTTAGCCATATTCTCTTCTGTGGGAAATCCTTGCAGCAGCTTCAAAGGCTGGATTCTTATCAGAATCTTAACCACCTTCAGTTTTGCATTTACTGAAGGGATGTTTTTAGGAACTTGAAGAGTGTGTGCTTTTTCTAATCCAAGCATTTTTATTATATGTTTTTTCTAATACAATCGTCTTTTTGTACTTTTTATTCTGGCAACAATATGCAGTTTGTGAGGGCACTGTGGATCCCCACCATACTTTTCATGATCTTCAGGTGAAGGCTGAAACACTTTATCTGGAATTCTTGATTTGGTAACTTTGGGACAAGTACAATCTGTACCCAGGAGAGATTCCACACATTTTGTCCCAGTCTGCAGCCTGCCTGGGGGACTGTGAACCCCTGAGCACAAAAACCTGCCATAGCATCGTAATTATTTGTCTTCAGAGGTT
>NW_004524608.1:13291116-13300451 GCF_000260255.1 Octodon degus
TATTTATTTATTTATTTATTTATTTATTTGGAACAGGATCTTGCAGCTTGGACTCATAGTGATCCACCTGTCTCAGCCTCCCCAGCACTGGGATTACAGGTGTGAGCCACCATGCCCAGTTTCTGTGGCTAGCACTGCAAGCCCGGAGTTCCAGGGATCGAAGCCCGGTCCTTGTGCTTGCTAGGCAGGCACTTAGACTGCTGAGCTATCTCCTCCACCTGAGATACACAATTTAAATTGCATACTTGTAAGCATAGCAAGTAAGATAAATGTACCCCAACTTTATGATTACTAACTTATCTTTTTATCCCAGAAAATGGCTGTGAAGGTAACTGGGAAAAGAATGAGCAGACTGGAAGTTGCTACCAATTTAATACGCAGGCAATTCTCTCTTGGAAAGAAGCCTATGTTTCCTGTCACAGTCAGGGGGCTGACTTACTGAGCATCCACAGTGCTGCTGAATTAAATTATCTTGAAGGTAAGTTTAACTTGCATGTGGTAGAGCAAGTTGTTGCAATGGCAAAGGTGCTTTCTTCTACTTTCTTGTCCAGGAGTGGTGTTCTACATCTATTTTTCTGATTTTCTTGGGATTTAAACTTCTACACTGGGGGGGTCAGCAAGATAGCTCAGAAGACTAAGAGCCTGCTTAGGCAAGTGCAGGGACTGGGGTTCGATACCCAGCACCACAGGCTGTGCTGGGCCCACCCCTGGGCATGCTGAGCCAGCCACCGAATCCGGGTGTGGTAGCACACACCTGTAATCCCAGTGCTGGGGAGGCTGAGACAGGTGGATCACTATGAGTCCAAGCTATGTAGTGAGACTCTGTAACAACCAAAGAAATAATAATAATAATAATAATAATAATAATAAAATTAAAAATAACTTCACTGAACCTCATAAGCAAAAATGTACTGAATGTATACATCTTTCATACATTGAAAAATACCGCTTGAGGTAGAGACCAGAGATGGATGTTCCAAAAACAATCCTAAGTGGAAAGATTTGAGGGCGCAGAGTGAACTTTCAACTCCTTGAAGCAGAGATTCATTTCATGGAAGATAAAGCAGATGGCGTCACACTGCAGAACCTCAGGGAAATGCCCTCACATTTTGGTGAAGACGTACAGTCCTCAGCGGTAAAGAGGGCTTTAAGAAATCTTACAGTGGATTTAACACAGCTACGTGGAGTGGATAGGATTTTGTTTTATTTTGTTTGCAGGATAGCAGTGAAAATGTTAAAGTATTTAATGATGGAAATTTAATTCATACAGACAAGGAACAAAAGTAAAGAGATTATGTGTTCTTTCATGTGAATTTTAGGATCACCTTGAAATTCCAGTAATAATACCTATGAGAACTTTGATTGGAATTGCATTGAATTACAGATTAATTAGGAAGGCATTGCTGTTCCTTTTTTCTTTTCTTTTTTAATTTTAGTACAGGGTTCACAGGATCTCCAGGGTCTCACTATAGAGATCGGACTCGTAGTGATTCTCCTGTTTTCAGCCTCTGACACACTGGGATTATAGGCGCGCGCCACCACGGCCCTGTCTCAGTTGCTGTCTCTGTGTGCCCTGGGGGTGGGGCCGGCATGGCATGCCAGGGATCAAACCCCGGCCCCTGCCAAAGTAGGTGCTTTAGTGCACTGACCTATCTTGCTGGCTCCTTCTACATCTGAAGCAGTTGTTGAAGTCTGTTTTTGTGCCTTTAGTTGTGCTGCTGTGGCTATCTTAATACCTGAAGTAATTGAAAGTGTTTACCATTTATGCTCATTATTTTTAATTTTGGCAAGGAGCCAAGAATCACGCAGTGCCAGATTCAGTGAGTAACATTACAGGCCACACTGTAATGTTTTCATTTGACAAAAATTTCTCTGAAGAGTATGCATAAAGTGATAATAAAATGCAATGAGGGCTAAAATTTAAATTTTATTTCATTAAGTGACACATTGTCATTGATTCCCTTCAAATATTCCCTAACTTTATCCCATAATGTGTTTTTTACTGTAATAAAGTTTTTAAAATTTTAATGTTCTATCCTCATGTTATTATTACATTATCATGAGGCTCAAAGAAGAAATGCAACTTATCCAACATAACTGGAAAATAATTAGCGCAGCTTAAATTTGAACAGTTGATCTGACAAAAACAACTTATATCAGGCATGTGCTTGGATTCACCTTTTTTAAGACTACAAGTTCTTTGCAGGCAGAGATTTTTTTTTTTTAAGTTTAAGCATAAAACTTACAACATCAGTGGCATACTGCAAACAAATACCTAGTTACTAAATATTTAAGGTAAATTCTGTCACATACTTTTATAACTACAAATAGTTATAAATTCTATGAGCAAGGCTTTCTCTCCAAAGAGGTTCATCATTGCTACCAAATCACAAGATCAAGAATTGATGTTTAGAAAGTGTTGCACATACATTGGGCATAGTGTAATCCCAGCGCTTGGGAGGCTGAAAACAAGAAGATCACGAGTCCCGATCTATACAGTGAGACCCTGGAGATCCTGTACTAAACACATAAAAAAATTTTAAAAATAAATGTTACACAGCTAAAATATTCCAGAATTAGAATTTGAATATCAACAAAGAAAACTACAGCACCATTGCTTTTTTTTTTCAACTATGCTACTCTTACATATTTTCTATATTTCTTTTTTTTTTCTATCATCAAAATCACACTGACCTTGTTTTTCTGCTTTTTGGCTTAAGTTTTATTCAGGCCTCCTTTCTTACTTAGAGCTTTGTCCTTTTGTGGGTGTGTTGTTGGGAAGTTAAGTAACTAACTCTGGAATGGAAATCTGTCAAATACATCTAACAGGCTAGTTGATAGAACTCTATTTCAGACTTCACTAATACCTTACCAAAAATATCATTGGGAATGTAAAGTGTCAATAAATGTGAGTCTCTTAGAATATCAACGTTTGGAAAGTGATGATTTTGAGAAGGAGAAAAACGGTGAAGGGTAGCTATCACCATTTTACAAAATCTAATGATGCATTTGGGGCAATGAATGTTGTGTGAGTCTTAATGAATAAGCTTTTCTTTAATAACAGAAAAGTGAGATATGTAGAAATGTATCTTATTGTCCTCTACCCTGGCAAGACACTTCACATATTTTACATATGTCAATAATTTGAGAAATGCATCTGTTTCTAATATTTCAAGTGTCACTTTCAATATAAGATCTCTTTAGGCATATCAATATACCTAATTATATTTTTTAATTTCTCAATATTCATGAAAGCTGTGCCTTAGAATTAAAATTTAGAGTATCCATATTTTTAGAAGAAATTTCTATTGTATATCTCTTTACTGCAGACAGCCATGTGTAAACATTGGATGAGGAGTAATGATGCCCATAAAAATGAACAAATAAAGAATTTGTAACCAAAGTGCCTGATCTGATTGAGGAAATAGTTGTGAATATGCAAAGCCATAGGTTCCAGCCTGAGTACAAGCTGCCAAATTATAATGGCCCTGATATAACATGGCCAAGTCCCCAAACAATAGTTTATCTTTCCAATGACCATTTCCTTCTTCATCCCCATTCCAGCCCTGGATACAACTTCCTTTTACTTTTCACACACACACAAGCAAACCCTACAGTCAGCTCCTTGGGCCTCACTAATCCTGCCCCTCAAACTCCTCCCCTATCAAAAGTCTATAAAGTCTCGAGCTCTCTGTCTCAGGTCAGAGTATCTGCCCCATCTGCCCTTGATCCTCTCCATATCTTTAGAGTTAGTAAAGACAACTTTTATCTTTCCTGTCTCTTTACTGCAGCACCCGAAAACCCTAACACAGAGTATAATGAAGTGTGTTATTTCCCATCGATGTTCCATTTTGGTAGTTAGTAGTTGGGTGAGACTAGGGAATCTATTGCAGAGAAAAAAATAATAAATGGAGGAAGTGAAGAAAGAATAATGAAAGAGGTAATAATTTTAAATAGAAGAGAAAAAAAAAGAAAAAGCAGAATAGAACAGCAAACAAAAAATTCCAAAATGTTGGCATTTTGGAGAGAGAGAGAGAGAGAGAGAGAGAGAGAGAGAGAGAGAGAGAGAGAGAGACAGAGAGAGAGACAGAGAGAGAGACAGAGAGAGAGACAGAGAGAGAGAGACAGAGAGAGAGACAGAGAGAGAGACAGAGAGACAGAGACAGACAGAGACAGAGAGACAGAGACGGAGACAGAGACAGAGAGAGAAAGAAATGAAAACATTATTCCTTGTTGCAATGTTTGAGTGAATCGTTTCTTTCCAGGACCTCTAGTATTAGAATCCAATAGAAATGGGAAATGGACAGTGAGCGACAATTGTATAATATTGTGTTTCCATGCCCACATTTTGTTCTGTGACTTCTGAATCCTGCCCTGCCTTCACCTCTGGGTGGAGTCAGTCATGTTGTCTGCCTCAGGGCTGTACTCATTTCATTATTTTTTGTACCCTTCTGTGCACAAGAATCACCACTATCCCCAAATAGCTTCACTGCCTGTGGGCTGAGGAGTGCCCCCTTTGCTTCAGAGTCCCTCAGGCCTTAGAAAATATCCAAGCAGCAATGTGTCATAGACCAGGTTAGCAAGTGGGAAAAGCAAATGAACCACAGAGTTTTGTGCTGAACTTGGTAACACGGGGGGCTATTTTGTCCACAGGACTCAATCGTAGTGCTTTCAGACCCAGCCCTCTGAGAAACCACAGATGACCAGCATGAGATCTCACCACAGAAAAAGGGATTTCTGTGCTCTTTACAGCCTGAGCTTGCCACTGCCAGACTATCTCCTGAGGCCATCTCCCACCCAGTTACAGCAGGAGGGTGACCCAAAGACCCTGACTCATACTTGTTCTGTGACTTCTGATTCCCTGGAGTAGCTCAGTGTTGATACAATAAACCCCTTCTCACATTGGCTCCTGAATATATTACTCCTGCATATGCAAGTGCTGCACTAGATTTCTTTTCCCAAGTTAGCCTGCTATACAGCAGGAGTCACATTGAGAATAAAACCTTACTCTGTGTTTGGTGCTCACAATTTGCTGTAGGTTTTTTCTGGCATTTTACTGCCCATCCATTGTTTATCACTGAGGCTACTGGCTCTTGCGGACCAACTGCAGCTAGATTCTGGAGTCAGGTCCTCCTCCTGGGGAGTCAGGGTTGACATTTCAGGCTCCTTTTTTTTCTCTCTGCATTGTCCTGTGCTTCTCTGTGATTTTCAACTGCCCTGCTATCTCTTGATTTCTGGAGTTCTTTTCTCTCTCCTTGCTAAGTATTTGTCTCCAACACCCTCTTGCCAGGTTCCTCCAACACTGTATCTGGTTACTGCTCTTGACCTTTTCCTTTTTTCTGCAACTATTCCTTCTCAACCCAATTTCTGGTTTTGGTTCTAGAGATATCACATTGGAAGGACTTGGATTCTAATGTGTGCAATAACACAAAGATCGTGTGTAGTCAAAATTACCCTTGGAAAACCCTTAAAGTATGAATATTTTTTGATAGTATACATATGTATAGTATATAATACAATAACACATCATATATAATTCCCTGGGTAGAACTAAGAAACTATTATCAACTATTTTGCTGCTGGAAATCTTTCCACAAATTTATAAAGATCTCAGCCTTTGTAAAGCTTGCTCCGTTTGTCAGCATCTTCTTTGTCTTTGATACAGCACTCTGTCCATTGTTCTACCTTTGCTACCTGACCTTCAATTAACTTTTCAAACTCTTCCTTCATGATATTGATAAAGTCTTGGCAGGTTCCTGGACAATGCTGTGGACTTCATAAACAATGCCAAAAATTCTCAACAATCATTAGCATGTTCTTTTCATTCTTTTTCCATATCTGTAGACCCATACAAATGTGGTCACGTCCCTGTTTTGGGAGCATATGCACATTAAATGGCATATCAACAATTGACCTTAATATGTAAATTATTTAAGCTTCTGGTTTTGTTTTGTTTTGTTTTCTGATGGAATCTGGTTGTCAAATAATAGAGTTGACTGACACATGTTTCCTGTATGCACACATTTGTATGACTTTCATTCTTTTTCTCCTGTCTAAGGGTTACTTTAGACTGGAGAAATGGCTCTTATACATATTTCTCACCCAGTTCCAGAAACATGTAACCAGTTGAGGGATTCTGTATCAGTTACTTTCTACTATTTTGAAATTTTCATAAGAGCAGGGATTTTGTCATTTTGATTTTTATATTCCTGATGTTTGGCAAATAATATGTGCTTCATGAGTTTAAGCTGTTAACCTAGAATACAATCAGATTCTCAAAATCTAGATGTACAACAGAAACTGTTTTTGATAAGTTTTCAAATTAGTACAAAAGAGTTAAAAATAGATTGTGAAACAGGAATCTGCAGGTTCTATTTTTACCTTCTTAGACAAAAGGGAGTCAGACAGGCTCATGGTAAAATAGTTGAACAAATATATGAGACTTGGGTCTCTCAGTAGTTGATGTTCTGTTGTCTGTCAGTGTCGCCTGTCTTTGTTGCCTACTCAGCATATTACGTGGATTTCTGCTTATAATCAAGGCCTTCAGTGTTTGGCTTTGGGGATTGATTTGTTTCTATTGTTTTGCTTTTTTGCAGTTAGTAGAAAGTTGGTCTTCTTGAGATGATAGATTATGGTCACTTTTAAAAACCTGTGTAAATCTTACAGGAAAAGAAGATGTTCCTAAAAATTTCTGGATTGGACTAAATCAGCTGTACTCTGCCAGAGGCTGGGAATGGTCAGATCACAAGCCATCAAACTTTTTCAACTGGGACCCTGGTAATGCGTCTGCCCCACCCACTTTCCTCAGAGCAAAAGATTTTAAAAACAAGGGCTTCCCAATCACTGAGAGCTTATAAAAGTTTCAAGTATTGACAATTTTTGTGAAAAAAATTTGTTAGAAAAAAATTTTGCTAAGCCATCCTTAACTGTGCTACCTGCTGACCACATCACGGGCTGCTGGGACTTCTCCTTGGCCTTGACACCCAGCCCTCAATTTTAGGTAGGAGCAGGAGGCGTCTCACCACATGGCCAAGACCACTCAGGGTATTGTGGGAACTTGACATGCTGCAATTCACCCATGTTGCATTTCATTTGCAGCTTAACTCTAATGTGGAAATATTCCTCAATTTCTATAGCTTGAGGTCTCCCTACTCTACTACTCAATTACTGACAGCATAATGCTTATATTTTATTATTCAAATAAATTCTTCAAAGAAAACTTTGTGGTGAATGAAATAAATAAAACTATATGTAACCAAAGTAACTTTTTCTCCAAAGGGAAGAATGAGGAACTTTTAAAAAACATACAGCCTCGCAAATTAAAAACCATAAAATTCACATTAATTTCAGTAAAAAATATCCTGTGCACATATAGAAAAGAAAAGAGTTATGTACAGGCAATACTAATGTCACTTAGCTAATATATTTTCTTAGCTAAATTTTTCATGAAATACCAATGTCACTTAGCTAAATAAATTTTCTTAAAGAAAATAAACCTTTGTCTCAGTAAACAGAATCTTTAAAGTGTGTGTGTGTGTGTGTGTGTGTGTGCACATACGCATGTGCACACATGAACATACGCTCTGTGGATCAAACCAAGGGCCTCACACCTGCTAAGCAAATACTCTACCACTGAGGTGCACTGTCAGCCCTAAATTTAATATTTATGATAAGAAGGCTTAAAGGCATTACAGAATCTTACAGAACCATAATTTAATATCTTCATCATATTATAAACATTTATTGTAGAATTGCAGATTAGGAGCTACTGGCCACAGGTAGGAAGTTGCTTGGAAATGGAGGTTTGCTTTTGCTTTTGCATTTTAAATGAACTATGATATATCAGAATGTTTTCCTTAGTTTTTGTAATTTAGAAAAAGAAATATTTAAACACATTATTGTCTATTGAAGCTTGTACCTTTCAATTTTAAAAGCGTTAAGTGTACTATGACTTTCCAGAAAGTCAGAAAATTATGAGTATGAAATATTTTCCCTGAGCCTAACCTTTGTCAACTCTGAGAATCCTGCCTTTTAAGATACGCCAAGTGCACCTGACATGGGTGGATCAAGCTGCGCAAGAATGGATGCCGAGTCTGGGCTGTGGCAGATGACTTTCTGCGAAGCTAAACTACCCTACATCTGCAAGAAACCACTGAATGATACAGTGGCATTAACAGGTATCTTCCTTACTTGCCTGTACAGAGAAATCTTAAGGTAACAGTTTTGTGAAGTCAAGTAAATTCATTTCAGATACCTATTTCCACATTTCCTTTGCCTGATACTGCCAGTGCAAAAAAGCATTTCACTTATGACCCTGCCATTAGGTATTAGCAACTGAAGAATATCAAGTAAGCATGTTTATCCACATGAGATGCCAGATATATTCTTGATAGGAAATCTATTTCCGCTCACTGGTGGCCTGCCCCTTTATGTCTGCCTGTGTCCGTGTGTCTGTCTGGTGTCTCCCCTGTCCACTGTGGTTCTCAGAGAACACATCAACACTGCATATCAGCATCACCTATGCCTGTTAGAAATGAAGCTTCTCAGGACGCCCTGTGATTTACTGAATCAGAAACTGTAGAGGTGGGGCCCAGAATCTGTTTTAAGAAGGCCGTCAATGGCTCAGTGGTCTAAAGCACCTACTTAGAACAAGCTTAGCAAAGCACAGGGACCGCGGTTCAGTCCCCCAGCACCACATGCCAGCCAGCCCCGCCCCCTGGTGGGCTGAGCTGGACACACACACACACACACACACAAATAAATTAATTAATTAATTAATTAAAAAAAAAAGAAGGCCGTCGAGTGCCCATGACATGTTCTTGAGTCTAAGAACTGCTGTAAGGACAGGCATTAGGCCCATATTGAATACTTGTGACGCATACAGGCTATTCCAGGGGTTCATATCTCTTGCCCATAAAACCCAGCTTTCTCTGTCCACCTGTGTTGGTTCTTTAGTCCTTGTACAGAGAAGTCAGGTAAAAAAATAATGAGCCGCTCAGAACAAAATTTGTACATGAAGGGTGTTTTCCAGGGAGTTCACTATTGAAAAAGACACAGGAACAGCAGAAGTTTTTGAGAAAGGAAGTTTAAGGAATGTTTTACAAGAATGAAGAAGAACACCTAGACTATCAAGCTCAGGGCTTGATATTTGATTAAATCTTTACTGAATAAGAAAAACTCAGACTCAAAAGTGAAAGGCAAAATGGTGATTTTAAAAGTCCTACTTTAGGGCTGGTGAGATGGCTCAGTGGTCTAAAGCACCTACTTAGAACAAGCTTAGCAAAGCACAGGGACCATCGTCCAATCCCCCAGCACCACATGCCAGCCAGCCCCGC
>NW_004524608.1:13300551-13304390 GCF_000260255.1 Octodon degus
CACACACACACACACACACACACACACACACACACATAGATAAAACTTTTTTTAAAAGTCCTACTTTAAGAAATTATGAGAGAAAGGGGAAAAATCACAACTTTTGTCATCGAGAAAGGAGCTCAGAGAAACTTCTTTTTAAGAAAGGCAATCATATCAAATAAATGATGTAAGGAAATCTTTTCAGATAACAGGGAAAAATAAACACATATCTCCCAAGTTAATGCAAGTCAAATGTAATCCACACAACAAAAAGCATAATAGAGAAGTGAGCATAAATGAAAATAAACCAGAACAACCAACAACAGATTAAATAAATACCTCAAAGTAGCAATTATTAAGCAAATTGTCTCCACATGATTGAATCATATGCATTTATTATAACTATGCCATCAGGAAAATACAAAGAGCTGAACTAAATGATATGCCTACTTATCATTTTAGTCTTATAAAAATATCTATTCATTGAGACAAAGACTAGAATATGGAAATGTTTTAAGTTCAATTATGCATGATTTCTCCCCTTTGCTCTTTTATCATAATTATATAACATAGTAGAAATAATAAATGCTGTTCAGAATTTAAAAGTTAATTTAGTTATCCTACAAGCATAAGAAGCTAGATGAACCTGAATTTTACCCTTTAGTAAAAAAAATAAGCTGTCCAGGATTTTAAGATGCTGTTTTCTTAAAACAATTGTTCAAAGTAGTTCTGAATCAGTGAAGCACGAGTAATGAAACTATTTTCTAATTTTTTAGGAAGGGTAAAAGTATTTGTATGGTTTTATACCTGGATCTTTTGCTCTAACCTAGAAATATTAGACCCTCATTTGTGAGTTTTATCATAATCAAATCGAAGAGCTAGCAGTTTCATGATGACAGAGAGCCCAGCAGGAGAAGAGGAAAGAAGTCCAGAGATGCCCTTTGCCCTTTCTCCATTGTTGCCAGCTCTTCAGTGTGAACTGTACAAATGTCTTATTCTGTTCCTTAAATCTCTGCCTGTCCTTTGCTCAGGACTGAGCATTAATGCACATCACCTTGGTGACCTAATCATGCAAGGAGAGATGGGTCAGCCTCATTATCATCCTCTCAAAGGCAGAGACTGGAGGGGAGTCTAGCACAGCTCAGACCCAGAAAAAGATTTGTCAGCAACTGGCTCAGCCCACGCCTTTTTTCTGTCTATTAGAACTGAGGGCAATTCTTCCCTTTATTGTGCCTGTGCCCTTTAAGCTGTCCATGCCCAGCCGTGTAGCAGGTCTGCATCCCAGGAAGGTCACATCGTTATTTGAATCCTTGCAGGAATTCTTACAGTGCCATGTATACATGAGGGACAACGTAAATTTATGTCACTCCAGTATCTGACATTATGTTGCCTCATTTTCCAGAAGCTTTATGATTCAGCGAAGAAAAATTTGCAATATTTTTAAATTCAAAATAGCAATGTCTTTACTGGAATATAAATTGCTGCTTTCCCCCTAGATGTGTGGACATATTCAGATACCCGCTGTGATGCAGGCTGGCTGCCAAATAATGGATTTTGTTATCTACTAGTAAATGAAAGTGCTTCCTGGGATGAGGCACAAATAAAATGCAGAGCTTTCAGTGGTGACCTCATCAGCATTCATTCGTTAGCAGATGTGGAGGTGGTTGTCACAAAACTCCATAATGGAGGTAAGTTTTTTAAAGCATCCTATTTGAGAGGCTTAAGACATTTTAAAATATTCTTATTTTCAGACGTGTACAGAGAATGAACGCCTATAATTTGATCCTGCAGATTAACACTGTCCTGCAGGGTTTTCTGTGGTGATGGAACTGCCCCATTGTCTGCCCTGTCCAATCCAGTGGCCGCCTGCCACGTGTGGCGTTTGAGTACTTGAAATACAGCTTAGGAATGATAAAGAGAATTATGCTTTTATTTAATTTTAATTAAATATGTTTGGATTTAAAAAGCCACATGTGCCTAATGGCTACTAATACAGTACAACTGTTGACTGGACAGGTTTCCATTTCTTAGACTCTAAATTCACCTTAAGTTAAGTGATAACTATTTCACTTTGCAATCATTTGAGAATTAAAGACCAGTGAACAAAACTATATTAAGCTGCTGGTGATATCCCCTCTTCCTAAGATTCTCTAGTAATAACAGGTAATAGTAGATACCTATTTTGTGCGGGGACGGTGCTAGTTGTTTCTGTGAAGGCAGTGGAGTTGCTCATGGAAAGCAGAGGACAATATTTCTATTCTAATTAGAATGTCTATAGCTGTATTTACAGTTTTACTAATTCCCATAGAGCAGAGTTTATCTACACAGAGGTCAAGAACACTCCGCTTGGAGGTCTTAGTCCAGCTCTGGGTCCTGTGTCCTCTCTGAGTATTGGTAACAGGAAGAGCCTTCACTTTCCAACCTGCCTCCCTCTTCAGTGCATTAATAGGCTAATTAAGAATACTATAGAGATTCCTATACCCCATATCAGAAGGCAAAACTCAGCAGCAATGTTATGGTTTGTGTATAGTTGTCCCCCCAAAACCTCATGCAGTTTTGGGGTGGCTTCTGGAGTTTGTGATTGATTGCTGTGGGTGTGGATGCTGCACCTGCCCTGGGCAGGTAATTTGCATTTCAATGTAAGGAGGAAAGAGAAGTTAGCTACTTGAGCTGCTGCTACTCCTCCTTGAGCTCTTGCTTTTTGCCACTGCTGTGAAAAGTTGCCCTGTGCCATGTGCCCTCTGCCTTGAAGGCAGCTGAGTGTGGACTGAAACCTCCAGTAACTATGAGCTAAGTAAATCTTTCCTTCCTTCATTTTGAGTGTCAGGTATTTGTCCCAGCAACGAGAGAAGAGTAACTAAGACAAACAATATACATGTTAAAGAAAGCAATTGAGTAAAGCCAAATAAAGTAACACATTTTTCTTTTAGATGCCCGAGAAGAAATATGGACAGGCCTTAAGAGCGTGAATATACCAACTCTGTTTCAATGGTCAGATGGTACTGAAGTTACTCTGACATACTGGGATGAAAATGAGCCACAAGTTCCCTACAATAAGACACCCAACTGTGTTTCTTATTTAGGAGAGGTAACAAAACATCTTGTGACCTATTTACAGTCTTACTGTTATCCTCAATGGTAATATTAAAATTACTTTGGGTGAAGTATTTATGTGTAAGCTGAGAAAAAACATAAAAAGAGCCCTGTATATTGGGC
The DNA here is from genome assembly GCF_000260255.1 of Octodon degus. Lineage (NCBI taxonomy): Eukaryota > Metazoa > Chordata > Mammalia > Rodentia > Octodontidae > Octodon > Octodon degus. The sequence goes on from NW_004524608.1 coordinate 13,303,750, forward strand.
TACTGAAAAATGGGTAAGTAAAAGCAACTCTTGACTAAATAATTCACTTCCTATCTGAGGCAATTTGCTTTGTCTGAAACAGAGATAGAGCATCTCTTTAAAACTCACATTCTTGTGCAGACTGGTTATTAGATCAGAGTTGTCATCTATGTTTCTGCCACCAGTCTGATATTCGGCAGGTAGCCACAAGTTAACCTGTTAAGTTCCATATTTTCATATTCAAGTTGTATATTATTCCTTCTTTGAGAATTAAGTAAAAAGATATTTGATACTTAACTTTTGTATTAGTCACTTTTCCTTGCTAGGACAAATTGCCTGACACAATCAAATTAAAGGAGAAAATATTTTACTTTGGCTCATGTTTTCCAAGGTTTCAGTCCATGGTCAGCTGGCTCTGTGGCAGAAACATCACGCAGGAAGGTGAAGAAAAGCTTCTCACCTCATGGCAATAAAGAAGCAGAGAGTAGAGGAAGAAAACCAGACCAGAAAGGGCCAGGAGTCACTGTAGTCCCCATGATCACATGCCTATGGCCCGGCCCAACTCACCTGATGTGCTTTCCCACACATCCCCTAGCAAATCAATCTGACCATCAAGATTAACATCACAAGGGGCTGGGGAGATAGCTCAGTAGAATAAGCAC
>NW_004524608.1:13304665-13309392 GCF_000260255.1 Octodon degus
TTTTTTGGTGGAGCCAGGGATTGAACTCAGGCCCTTGTGCTTGCTAGGCAATCACTTATTCTAGTGAGCCATCTCCCCAGCCCTCTTTTATTGCCTTCTTATGGATATTTTTTCTACTTGATTGAGAGGTTGGCTATGTCACATAGACATCTAGAGACTCAAGTGGAAGCAATAGGTTTCAATAGTAAAGATTTATTTGGAAAAGTGTTGATATATTTAAAAGGTTATCTACTATAGGTATAAGATTGAAACTAACTCCTTATTTCTCACCTTCTACAAAAATCAGTTCAAAATGGGTTAAAAACCTAGATATAAGACCTACACTATAAAATTCTTAAAAGAAAACATAGGGCAAACAGCCATAGGCACAAAGACTTCCTGAATAGGACTCCAGTTGCACAAAAAATAACAGCAAGAATCAAAAGATGAGATTACATCAAATTAAAAAGCTTCTGCACAATAAACAATCAACAGAATGTAGAGACACCCTACAGAATAGGAAAGAATCCTTGCTAGTGACTCTACCTGTAGAAGATTAATATCCAGAAGATATGGAACTCAAAAAATTAACACCAAAATACAAATAACAAACAGGCAAATGAACAGAAGTAAATATATTTCTAGAAAGAAGAAATACTAATAGCTGATAAATGTGTGAAAAAATGTTAAACATCTCTAGCCATCAGGAAAATGACAAAATTACATTGAGATTCTGTCTCACCTCAATTAGAATGCTTACCACCAAAAATACAAAGAAAAAATGCTGACCAGGATGTTGGGGAAAAGGAACTCTTCTACATGGCTGGTAGAATGTAAATTAGCTGTTAAGGTTTCTATCTAGATGACCCCCAAAGATGAAATAAAATGTCATGTACTCATAGGTGAGGCTTTGGTGGGGGGGTGACTGGATTGTGGGTATGTGGCACTGGATTAGTTCGCTGCTCTGTTTAGCATAGTTCTGGATGTGAGTGATGGAGTTATGCAAGAGGGAAGACCTACCCCAGGTGTGGGTGACACCAACCAGCAGGCTCGTAACCTGGACAGAATGAAAGGAGAAATAGAAGGACAACTGCTGCTTCCTGCCTGTCATGCCATCTGCCATGCTGCCAAACTTTGGAGCCAGCTAACCTCTACAAATTGTGAGCTAAAGTAAATGTCTTCTTTAACTTGTGTGTATTGAGTATCTTGTCCCAGCAACAAAAAAGTAAATAAGAGAATAGCTTTTATGGAAGTCAGTGTAGAAGTTCCACAAAAAGATCTAAACAATGGAGCTGCCATTTGATCCATCTATATTCTCAGAAAAATTGAAGTCAACATTCACATGTTTATTACAGCTCAGTTCATGATAGCTAACCTATGAAAACAGCCTTGATGCCTGTTAATAGATGAATGATACAGAAAATGTGGTAGAGGTACACAATAGAATGTTATCTGGCCATAAAGAAAAACAAAATCATATTAGTTGCAGAAAAATGGCTAGATGTGGAATTCATTGTTTTAAGAAAATTAAGCCCGACTCAGAAAGTCAAATACCACATTTCTTCTAAGAGAAAGCTGGGGAGGAGAGAAGGAGAGTGAAACACATGAAAGTAGAAGAGAGAGAGTCAGAGAAAAAAAAAAGAGAATGGAGGAGAGAAAGGGAGGGTGGATAACAGGTGGGGGAGGAATGAATGATCAAAATATATCATGTGTATGTACAAATATGCACTAACAAAATTTTTAGAACAGATATAAAGGATACTTTAGAATAATATTGAAAATGGAAGAGAGTGACATGGGCAAGAGTGAACTCAAGGCATCGCCCAGGTGGCATCCAGCGTTCAGAGCTGACTCACATCACTGTTCATCTATTAAAACTCCGTTACAAGACAGAAAAGTGACTGAGAGAATGAAACAAAGTTAGTTTTAATTTTAAAGAGACAACTTTGAAATTTAGCCTGACATAGAGTTAAAATTTTTAAAAAACACACAACTTCTGATTCAAGGGTTCTTAAATCAGATAATCAGATAATGGTTCCTACAACCATTATCCTTAAGGACATGAGAAAGCTGACACAGGAGAGTTACTTGACATACCCCAGAATTTCACCTGTGCATAGGCTCTGGCCATGTCATAAAGAAGACTAGAGTATCCTGTAGCAGTGACTTGGCACCTCTTCAGTCTCTAGACTCTGTGTCCTTTGGGGTTTTCATTGTTATGTGTATGAGAAAATGATCATCCACAATGTGGCTTCATCGTAAAATAAGAGTTGGTCAGCCACAACTTTCTCTTCCCCACTGCCTCATGCTTTTTGTGAGTAATTCCAAACATATGGCAAATCATTTCTTTTGTGAGAACACGCTCTTCTGTCTTTTAAAAGCTAGGTCAATGGAAAACCCAGTCATGTGAAGAGAAACTTAAATATGTATGTAAGAAAAAAGGAGAAAAAATGAACGATACAGAGTCCGATAAGATATGTCCTCCAGATGAGGTATGTACAATCCCTTCATAAATTTTCCTAAACAGAATTCTAGCTTCTTGGCTAGAAGCATGGTGGTTATTGGAACACAGATAATTCAGAATTAGAAAATAGAAGAAATCACTAGCTCTGTTCATTAACATGAGAGCAGATTCGAAGTCAGGAAATCTCAATGTATTGCCAGTATTACAGATGTCAAGACTTACCTATTTGTGAATTTCTGTAAAAGTGCTAATGATGACTATGCTCAATGCTGCTGTCTTTACCTCCTCCACTGGTAATAGTCTCTTTCAAAATAACTTAGTCAATAGCTATGCCATTTACGGTGAGCCAGGCACTCAGGCTAAAGAGAATTATGCCTACTTTTGTCTGACTCAAGCTCTTAGATATGTGGTGGTCAGCTATGAAGCTTCATCCTATACTTACAAATTGTGAAGCAGACTGACTATCTGCTCAGGTCCCACAGCTTGTAAGACATTAATGTAACAGAAACTTTCTTGTCTGAGGGAGACCATCAAGTGTGACAATATTTCTCCTCTGGTTTAGGGCTGGAAGAGACATGGAGAAACCTGCTACAAGATTTACAAGGATGCAGTCCCTTTTGGAATGAACTGCAATCTGACTATCACTAGCAGGTGTGACCATCAGTAAATGTGTACTCCTAAGGGGTGTTTTGTTTTGTTTTTGCAGGGCTGGGGAGAACCTAGCACCTTCATAAACACAACCCCAGTTGTTTTTTGAGACAGTCTTGCTAAGTGATTAAATTGTCCAGGCAAAGCTTAAATCTTGTGACCCTGCCTCAGCCTCCCAGATTGTTAGACCAGGGATATAGTTTAGTGGCACAGTGTATGCCTGGAAAGCACAAGGTTGCGAGCTTCCCAGAACCAGAAAAAAAAAATCCAGAGTGCTAACATTGAGATTACAGGCATACACCACAAAACCTGGTTTAACTCTGAATCTCCCTAAGAGAAAAAGGGCACCTTTAAGCTATTTCATGATTCTGAGGCATTTGCAAATTTGATTCTTTTGTAGATTTGAACAAGAATTCCTGAATGATATGATGAAAAAGTATGATAAATCTCTCCAGAAATATTTCTGGACTGGCCTGAGAGATGTAGATTCCCGTGGAGAATATAGTTGGGCAACAGCTGGTGGAATAAAGCAAGCTGTAACTTTCTCCAACTGGAATTTTCTTCAGCCAGGTGAGTGTCTGAGTCTTTAAAGTAGTAAACAGTGGCTAGTGAAACACAACCTTCCTCCCAGTTCTTCCCTTGCTTTTGCAATGTGCAAGAATCAGTGATGTTCAGGACAGGAGCCTATGGAGCCATAAATAGAAGGGCTGACTCTGTCTTCCTTACTAAATCCTTGAGAATAAACCAATGAAAGAAGTCAGGTAACACAGTTCTCCAAAACCACTATCTACCAGTCCAGGGTCAGAATTGCTACTGTAAGCTTGTGAATCTTTTTTTATGTTTAGTCTTGCACAGAATCTAGAAGCTTCTTGTGATGTGTTCTACAAGTTCATCTCTGTTTCTTCATCCTCCAAAATTGAATATTTTCCCTATTATTCTCAGTAAGAAGAAGTCAATGTACTGTAGGTAATGTTTATTGTGAAGATCATCTTTCTCCAAGCAGCATGAAGTATTAATCACAGTTTGCCATATATTTGACACCGAAAGAGTCTCAGAAGCCCTTTGTGATTTTTTTTACAGGTGTCATTCTGGTGCACACTTTCTTTTCTTTCTTTTTTTCCCCTTTTTATTTTATTTTATTTTATTTTATTTTGAAGACTGAAAACAGAAGCAAAAACAAATAGAAAAAAATGACAGAAGCAGAGTAACATACATCAATACATATGTGGCAGATTTTCAAAACAGAGATAATTAATTAACAGTAGTTGCTGAATTATCTATTTTGTTTTCATTTCAATGAGAAAAAATAAATAAATGGGGCCACAGAGAAAAGTGATTGATAAGGGCCAGTCAAATAGCTGAACAGATTAAAGTGCCTGCAAACAGGCTCAGGGGCTGGGGGTTCAGTCCCTGGGCCTGCCATGCCTGCCCTGCCCCTGGAGCAAGCTGAGATGTCAATTGAGACCGAACACAGCAGCACATGCCTGTAATCCCAGCTTTTAGGGGGCTATAAACAGACAGATCACTATAAGTCCGATCTCGTAGTGAAACCCTGAAAACCCTGTAGACCCTTCCCTAAAAACAGGAGAAAGAAAGAAAGAAAGAAAGAAAGAAAGAAAGAAAGAAAGAAAGAAAG
>NW_004524608.1:13309668-13312927 GCF_000260255.1 Octodon degus
AAAGAAAGAAAGAAAGAAAGAAAGAAAGAAAGAAAGAAAGAAAAGAAAGAAGATTGATGATGTATAGTGTGCCTAAGGAGAGTCAGCTAGAGAAAATAATTCTCTCAGGCTTTCACAGAGAGCAAAATGGTCAAGCAATGGCCATGACTCATCCAGATGCTGACACTGACAAAAGCCCACAAGGTGCTGTACATGGTTCCAGGGTAAACCCTGAGGGGATTTGACTGACCTTGTCAGATAGCAGAAGTTACATTTTGAGTTACATAGGTCTTGCTTTAACTTGGTCCTAAGCATCCAGCAGAAAAGTGTAACTACGAGGAGTAAAAGTAAAGCAATGATATGCTGAGCTGTAAAAGGCTCACATCAACAACTTCAGACAATTGTCAGTTCTGCTGACAGCCCACTACTATTATGGGCTATACTGGGTTATTTTGCTGAATTCAAGTACCTACACTCTTTGGTTTGGCATCCAGTCTGAAAAAGTCCTTTAAAGACTTCTCCAAATACAGCTTCTCTAACAACAATGGAACACCTATCTCTGACAAAACAAAAGAAAAAAGGAGGATATAAATAAAGGACCTTTTTTTGTCTGTGTTTGTGTATGTGTGTGTGTGTGTGTGTAAAAAATATATATGTATATACAAGATAGTTAGGATAGATATACAGCTATTTTCTCTTAGTTCATTGAGAGGAAAGGTTCGTACTAATATTGTTTAGACAAGATATCACGTCTCCATCTTGTCCTCTGAATACTACTAGGAAGACAACAATATGCAATGTATTAATTATTGTAACTGTCATACTAACCTGTCTTGAAACTGTTTCCTTTGTGATTTTAGAGTTGAGAAAATAGAGACTTAGAAAGATGTTTATCTGATAGAGTTCATCTGGGTATTCAGTTAGTAAAATTCAGCTCTCCTAATTTCCAAGCCAATAAATGTTAGAGGACTTTGGCTTTAAATAAGGCAGAAATTTTACAGCATTAAGCTTTGCTCTTTTCAAATTACATTTCTATATGTTAGCCTAATGTGACCATGCTGACCATTTTTTATAAGATGGAAACGGGAACCTTAATCTTATAATTGAATCTAGTATTTGATTTGTTGGGTTTATTGTTTGTTTTTTGCAGAACCGGGGATTGAACTCAGGCCCTTGCGCTTGCCAGGGAAGCACTTATTCCACTGAACCATCTCCCCAGCCCGAATCTAGTATTTGAAATAGATAATGCTGACCCGATTTGTGCACAGAGTCATGTTCATCAACATGACTGATGTTAATAAAAACAAAATCATTTCTTTAGTTATAAAAGATAGAGCTACCAATGCTAATCTTGATTAAATCTCACTTAAATTAGAAAGATTGCAACAAATAAAACAAATTCTCTATGTCTATGTTTTCTTAAATCTATAGTTTGGATTTAATCAATCACTTTAGAGCTAATATTACATTTCTGGTGGATAAACCACTTGCTTGGAGAGGTGCTCAGGAAGAGGCTAGCATAAATATTCCCTCAGTTTTGTAGTCAAAAAGACTACCACTGAACTCTGAGTTATAATTATAATTCCCAGTTTCAGCCAGTTTGGCTCCCCTGAGCAAGCCATGGAAAGGGGAACGGAGTGGAAGGAATCAGCATACCTATCCAGGGTGGCATGGCACTGTTTTTCTCATTTCTTTGTTCTTCATTTTCCCCCATATAAATGTAAGATGGAAGACCCTACCACTTCTCTATTTAGTGGGGTAGGAACTGTCCTCATTACTTTCCAGACTGTGACTCTTCCTGTATTCTGCCCCTTTAGGCAGTGTGATATATGGAAATAGGGGTTTTTACCTGAGAAATCTGGGTTCAAATCTTAACTCTCCCTCTCACTAGATGTGAGTACGCGCAAGTCACTTAGTCTTCATTTAAGGGCTCTGATAGTATAAACTACCTTTTCATACTGTTGTAAGCAAATAAAAATATACCATAAAATACATAGTAAATAAATGTACATTTCCACATATTTCTCTCAACCTTTATTATACCAGCCCTTCCTTTGGACTTGAATCTAGGAGAGTTTTGAAGTTTCCTAGATTGCTTAAAAAACCACTCAATGTTATTACATTAATCTGTACCACCATCTTGAACAGCATGGGGATTTGGGGTTTACTGTCCTTGAAGAAGACTACTTCAAACCCTAGGTCAACTGCTTACTAACAGTGTGACTTGGACAAGTCACTTATCTTTCACTGTATCTCAGTTCTGTCAGCAGAATACCCTCTACAGGCTGTTCAAAGGATTAACTTAATCCCTTTAGAAAGTATCTGACATGTATAAACACTTTTCTGATACTTATCATCATCATCATTATTCTGAACAACATATTTCTTTTTTCTCTTTCCTCTGTTGTTTTTGATATTCTCTCTCTTGACTGTGGTTCAAATAAAGAGAAGAATTATACACTAAAAAATGTGGACACTTCATTTTGAAGTTTTAATTTCTAATGGAATTTTCCAATTCAATCCTAGCGTCTTCAGGTGGGTGTGTGGCTATGTCTACTGGACGGGCTCTCGGCAGGTGGGAAGTAAAGGACTGTAGAACATTCAGAGCACTTTCAATCTGCAAGAAAATGAGCAGAGGCCTGGAACCTGAAGAAGCAGCCCCCAAGCCTGACGGCCCCTGTCCTGAAGGCTGGCATACTTTCCCCTCCAGTCTTTCTTGTTATAAGGTAAAGTAACATTCTAGTTCAGTCTTCCAGTGGAGTTGTCTTTCTGCTGTTCTAGTTGTATCCTTGTACAAAGTGTGCTCCTCCCATAGACCTAAATAACTTAACCAGTGTTCAGGACCAGAACTTGGCAGAATATCAGGCACTTCCTAGGGCAAGCAGCCCAGCCCCACACCTGCATGTGTGCCACCTGCAAAAGCAGAGCCTAAGCCAGAAGTGGCTTCTTCCCGAGGTCTTCCCTTTTGGGAAGCTGGATGAGCTACATGCCATGCTGATATCATGCTTGTGATTCACGTGTCCCTTTAGTGCTTGTTGCCAAATTCAGAGTGTCATTGCTTCTTACTATGCAAAAAATGTAATTTGGAGTTAGTAGCAGTCAGTCAATCCCACATACAAACCATTAGATACCACTCCAAATCTCAAGAGCAATGCTATTGAGCGTCAAGTTCACAGATCTCCAGGCCAACTTGGGTTTGACTGAGTTTGATGGTCAACTCTTCATCCAGCTGCAGTTCACCTTGATTGGGCTCCAGGCCACCTTGATTGGGCTCCAGGCT
>NW_004524608.1:13313130-13315777 GCF_000260255.1 Octodon degus
ATATAGATATAGATATAGATATAGATATAGATATAGATATAGATATAGATATATACTGGGAATCAAACTCAGGACCTCACGCTTGCCAGGCAGGCACTGAATGACTAAGCTAAATCCTTGGCCCATCTTGTTCTGTTTTAATGAAGTACTGGTCATTGAAACAAGGCCTTTGCACTGAACTATATTCCCAGTTTTTTTGGCTTGAGGCAGGACCTAGCTACATTGCTAAATTGCTCAGGCTGAGCTCTAACTTGAAATCCGCCTGCCACAGCCACCTCCCAGAGTTCTGTGATCATAGGCATGCACCACCACACTTGCTGGCAGCTTGTGTTTCTCATAGTAAATCCTTTCCAGAAGTTGTAGAAGGTGAATTCAACCACATTACAGGCATCTGTTCACTTTTACTTCTACTTCTACTAATATCCAATCAATCACATCATCTTTCTCATTAACCACTTAATGGAATTATCTCTCTAGTATCCTAGTATATATTTCCTCTTTCCTCCATTGCTTTTTCTATTTTCAAGCCAAGTCAAGCCCTACATTAAGATACAGAAATGTATACTCCACCTACCAAAAGGCCACAGTGAGAATGTGATTTAGAGGGAACTGAAGAATTGGAACCAACAATCACCCTACTGTTAAGCCATCTTCTCCTTCTTGTCCTTCCTTTGCTCCTATTGTTTGAAGTAACTGTAGTTCCTTTGGCCTAATATTAATCATCCCAAACCAAAGACACACCTTAAAGTAGCAGTTTTTATTTTTCCTCCTTCTGTTAGTGTTATACACCAATGCAGACTGCTCTTTGATTTTCTTCATCCAAAAATAGTTCTATTTTTGTGGAGTTATCCCTATCTTATGTTCAGAATTATATTGTTAGCATATTTCTTTGAAGATGTCTACTCTCATAGCATTCATATGTAAGCTTTACAGCCTTTGTTTGAGTTCATTTCATCTTCAGAGGTTTTAGAAATACATGAAAATATGGTGACTTGCTGGAGCGTTTCCCCATCTAGCTTCAGAATATGTCTTAGTTACTTTTTTTCTTATTGCTGAGACAAAATACCCAATGCCCAAATTAAAGAGAAAAAGGTTTATTTAGCTCACAATTTATGGAGGTTTCGGTCCATTCTCATCTGGCTCCAAGGCAGGGTGGCATGGCTGAGGGACAACAGTTCATGGGTATAGAAGACCAAAAGCAACCAGAACAAAAAGGAAGCCAAGCCACTCCCCCGCCCCTTATACTGTATGCAGGATGCCTGCCCCTGGGCTGGAATAGCACTCATGCCATCTCCGTGTCCTCTTGGGAAAGCTAAGGGTGTTTACAGAGTGAGGACCCTGGCTCCCTGCTCAGTTACTTAAACTTCTGAACTTCTCAAGTTGACAAAATGAATCAACCATTACAACATCTTGGAGTTTAAACAGCCACCTAGGGCAAGTCCTTTACACCTTAGGATGTAGAGCTTCTGAGTTACATAGTTGAGTTGTTAAACCACTCCAATTGACCTGGTAGATCAACCAGAACAGTATCCCATCCATCTGACAACTGTGAGACACCTGTGCTGGCTTTCCATGACACTTTGAGCAGGACATACCTGTGTCTAAGTGTAAAGGTGCTTTTACTGTTACCTTTATCATGCCTATAAAAAATGGTTCTAAGGGCACATGCAATTGACTATCATTTACTTTAAACCATGCTTTGTGATTACTGCAGAAAATAAATCAACTTTCTGTTTTTTTAAGGTATTTCATATAGAAAGAGTTATGAGGAAGAGGAACTGGGAAGAAGCTGAAAGATTCTGCCAAGCACTTGGAGCACACCTTCCTAGCTTCAGTCATATGAATGAAATAAAGGAATTTATTCACTTATTAAAGGAACAGTTCAGGTAACAGTACTAGCATGAGAGCTTCTAAGGTAAATTTTATGTCTTCTGGGTATTTAAGTTGACAAAAAGGCTATTTAGTGTTTTGCAGTCACACAACATGCAAGAGCGATCAGGAGCTCCCTTTGTTTTCTTTTGTAATCACAGAATGCTGGGAGGCTGAGATAAAATTGAGACCTTTTGATAAAAATTTATCTCTGAATATGAAACAGCTGGCAACCTTTTCATATTACAGCATATAAGTCAGCGCCGAGTAGCTGCTGCCCAACTAAGGTGATGCTTCAGCCTTCAATTTGCCATGGTTCTTACCTACTCTTGTTTCTGTTTTTCTGAAACAGGGTCTCACCAGGCTGTTGAGTTCAGGCTGTCCTTGAATGTACAGTGTAGCCAGGCTGGCCTCAAACTTCAGGTGATCCTCCCACCTCAGCCTTCTGAGCACTGGGATTATAGGCGTGCACCATCATGCCTGGCTCCTACCTACTTCATGGCCCACTTCACTTGCTTATGTTATGTGCTTATCCCATTTTATTTAGATAGGAAATCACCAATAGCATGTGATAGTCCTAGTAGGTGCTGAAAATACACATGATAGAATTCATTATTCATTTTTGGGTTAACATATAACACTAGGGGCCAGCGAGATGGTTCAGTGGTCTAAAGCACCTGCTTAGGTAAGCTTAGGCAACCACAGGGACTGTGGTTTGATCCCCGTCACCACATGCCACAACAGCCCATCCCCAGGGCAGGTTAAGCTGGCCACAAAA
>NW_004524608.1:13315933-13326254 GCF_000260255.1 Octodon degus
ATAATTAATAATGAAATGTTACTAATGTAATCCAATGAAAGTTGGAAAGAGGCAAAATTCCCTATTACAATCACTATTTTTCTTAAAGTTTTTCTTTTTTTCCCCAAAAGAACTTTTTTTGGTCTTATTTTTACTATTTTCTTTTTTGGTACCGGGAATTGAACTCCGGGCCTCACACTTGCTAGGCAGGCACTGCGCCACTGAGCCATATCCCCGGTGCACCATCACTATTGATCTTTTTAAAAAATATATCCCGTGTTCATTAAGATAAAGAAAACTATAATTGTACATATTTGTAACATATTACATGAAGGGAGAGGCAGATTGCATACCACTGAAATTAGACTGAGACTTCAAAAACTCATCAAAAAAAGGTAATTGTTGTCACCTCTAGGAGATAAGATTTTGAAAATTTCTATGTTCTCCAGGTTTGTTTTATCAGAATGTCTACTGTATTTTTCTCCTTAAAGAAAGTATGGTATTGCTGTTAAGTTGAGCTGAGGTGGACTCAGGTCAATAATTTCTGACATTGCCAGTTAAACAGAAGACCCAATGCTATTATGGGCTACTGGACTCTTTTAGAATATTTTGCTGAGTTTACACACCTATAATATTCAATAACGGAACTTAGAAAAAATGGGGTATAACGATGAATGTCCATTTTGTATCTGTGTATTCAAAGTGGTTGGGATAGATATATAGTTGCATTCTCTTAATGAATAGAATGATTTGTTCTAATGGTGTTTGTAAATAGGATCACAAGTCCGCGTCTTGTACAGCAATTAACCACTAAGAAGAATATATGCAGTGTATTATTTGTTGAAACTGTACTTCCGATTTGATTTGAAACTGTCTCATTGCTATCTGTTTATCAATAAAACTTTGAAAAAAAAAGAAAAGAAAAAAAAGAAGAAAGAAAGTACGGTATACTGGGAACTTGATATGAAATGAAATACCTGGGTCCCATAAATATTCATGAACGAACCATCTGTTGTAGAATTTCTGGTAGTTTAGACTTCATATTATTGCATTTGAAATTAAGAAGAAATTTCATTGTATACTGACCTAAGCCAATTTGGGTACATTAGCTTATGGGTTCTTCTCAGGAGAAGTGTTCCCTGTTCCATCAGAGTAGGTTCTAAGGAGTACAAAATTCAGACCAAATCTTTCTATGCAGGCAGGGATTCATTACATATTCATTGAAGCAGGCACAGAACACTTCGTAGGACCCATTCAGTAAGCTTGATCCCACACTCTGTCCTTTTGGGTGTTCCCTGAAGGTTGATTTGAGACAGATATGGCAATGCCCAGGGCAGAAAAATTTGTTTCCATTATCACTGGCATCAGACTGTCACAATTCCTGAACCAGTGACTGGAAATATTAGGGATCAAGGCCCCAGGTGCCATTTCTAAAAGTATAGCCTGCAGGACTCACAAGAACCTAAAACCCTTTCATGAAAAGTAAGAGTATCTCTAAATATTTTAGCTAATCCTTGTATCTTAAATAATTTAAATTCCAGCACTGAGAAACCATTTCCAACATAATACTGATTAGGAAGCTTCTGATTTTGCTGATAAAAACCCATTTCTGACACTCAGCAGAGGCTAATTACCGCAGATCTGATTGTAGCCGTGGGTCACATAAGTCCTCGTGAGGGCCACAGTTGGGGCATGCACACAGCACATCCTCCCTGAAGTGTGCATGTTGGTCAGAAGCAGTGTCACACTGCTTAGGTAAAGGATTTCTACCAAAATACTGATACAACACACTGATTCCAAGAAAGATGTTAGTAACTGATTGGAACAGGGAACTACAGATAAGTATTAAACAATAAAGTTAGAAATATCTGTGAGAACCAATTAATAGAAATGCTGGAGAGCATAGATGACAGAAATGACCATTATGAATCTCTGTGTACAGACTGGATTAAACTAGGAAACAAAACTAATGTGAAAAATAATTAAAGACTTCTTTTTTTTTACCGGGGATTGAACTCAGGTCCTTGTGCTTGCCAGGGAAGCACTTATTCCACTGAGCCATCTCCCCAGCCCCTAAAGACTTCTTCTTGATTTGTTTCTTTATTATTGATCACAGCAGCTTACCCCTCCCATTCAAAAACTGATAATAAAACTCAGAAAATGTAAAAATGCATAATGAGAAAAATAAAAATCTTCCTCAAGTTGTAACTCCCAGCTACAATCATAAGTTAGCATTTAGTAATTCCTGGGCTGGGGAGGTAGCTCAGCAGAATAAGTGCCTGCTGGCAAGCACAAAGTCCTGAGTTTGATCCCTGGTACCGCAAAAAAAAAAAAAAAAAAAAAAAGAAGAAGCAAAAGTAATTCCTTTCCATTGTCTTCCATTTTTCATTTTAAATTAAGTATATCAGTACAATTTAGATATACATAAGGATCATACTCATCATAGGGAACTACACTTGTACATGGTATATTTTGATTCCTTTTTTCCCAAATCTCTTCCTCCCATCAATTCCTCTTTTTCTCCCTGCTTACAAAGCACAATTTACATTATACCTTTTTTGTTTAATCCTTTTTTCCCTTTCTTCCTTTCCCCTTCCCCCTCATGATCCCTATGCCCTTTTCCTTTTCCTATTCATTTGTTGATTTGTTTATTTTTGTACTCTTTATTAACTTTATTGAAAATCAACAATAATTATATAGCAAATCAAAAAATGTAGACAAATATTGAAATGTGAAAGATATAAGATGTAGACAGAGTGAATTTTAGAAAAATATTTCTGAAATGAATACATAACATGAGATTAGTAGTAGACTGCACATTGTAAAAAAATTGTTTACAAACTTAAATGACTATAACAATAAAAAGTGTCTAAAATAAACATGAAGAAGGAAGAGTTTATAGATCAGTCATGTAATAGTTTTCTCTGTGCCAAAAATCAAGAAACTTAATATTCTTATATTTAGAATTCGCAAAGTAGAAAGGGGGTAGGCAATAAATATTTAAAGATTTAAAATTTCTGAATTTAGTTAAAATTATAACACCACATTCCCAAGAAAAATGAACCTTTTACACAAGAAATATAAATAAATTCATACCAAGATACACAAAACTGAAATTGTCCAAAACCAACTGTAGAGGAAAAAATCACCAAACTATATACATAGAAAAAAATTAGCTATGGAAGAACAAAATTAAATAGCATCTTATTCCACATGCAAGAGAAAAAAAAAAAAAAGAACAAGTGGGTAAGAAACTAGACTTATTTATTCAAAAGACTGGGGGAAAAAAAAGATCTGTCCTCACTGAATTTTACACTTAGCAAACATACCTTTGAAAACTAAAAGTAAAATATTTTTCAGTTAAAAATATTCTATACCTCCAGATGCAGCATACAGACAATTACAAAGACCATAATCCAGAAGGCAAGAGAAGTTGGTCCTGGATAAATAATAAAGAGCTCTCAAAATGGTAGTTATGCAGGACTATGTAAAATATAATTATATTAAATGAACCCATTTAAAAGGCCATTGAAGATTTCCAGAAAATAGTATCAATCTTATGTCAGCTTACATACATATTTTTTCATATATATGTGTGTATGTGTGTGTGTGTGTGTCTAAAAAAAAAGGAAGAACTAATATAAAGTCATTGGAAAATGGAAATACACTTTTTTAAAGTTTCAAATACTATGAAAAAGTGTCATACCATGTCTTATAAGTAGATTGTAAGTCAAAGAAACAGTATAAATCATAAAACAAAAATCAAAATTAAACAATATTCAGAAAATTGATTAAATAATAATTAATTCAAAATTAAATTAAATATTTCAAAATAATATTCAAAAATTAAAATTAAATTGTGAGTCCAACTAAGAGGCCAGAATGTAGTATATCATATGTATAAATCTGTGATCAATTCAGCGTACTCACACAGTATTTGATTAGGTTAGTATGTACAAAAATATCAACTAAGAAACAGTTTTCATGATAGTAAAGAATTACTAAGAATAAAACATAACAAAAATACTGGAATGTCAAATATATGAGCAGCACTTCTGTTTGGGGACAGGATATCACACAAAGTTCTAGTATGTAGTGGACATGGACAGTGTCCATGGCACTTACTGGTGACCAGGTGTCACTTGTGGGACAGAGCTACTGCTATTTCCTTGATATCCACCCTGCAGACCTGGACAGAATCATGACCCAAAAGGGTGCAGGAGAAGTCCATTTGTAGAGTATACTGATAGAAATATTTTGCTGCTGTATACAAAAGAATAATTGAAAGACTGCTATTGTATACCTTTTTTTCTCCTGTGCTTAATTGTTTGCCCTATTTGGTGGGTTCTTTCCATTCTCATTCATGGAGTTGTGGTCATTTTCACCTCTCTCAAGAATATCTTTTAGTAGTCTGTGTAGGATTTTGTTGTCATAAAATTCTTTAGTTGTTCTTTGACATGGAAGTATTTCACTTCTCCATTAAACTTGAGCTGTAATTTTTTTTTTCAGAACTGGGGAATGAACTCATGCCCTTGTGCTTGCCAGGCAAACTCTTATTCTACTGAACCATCTCCCTGGTCCCTCCATTAAACTTGAAAGAGTTTTGCAGGGTATATCAGTCTGGGTTGGAATTTGCTTTCTTGCAAGACTTCAAGTACTTTGCTCCATTTTCTTCTTGACTTGATGGTTTGTAAAACAAAAATCTGCTGTTATTCTGATGGGTTTTTCCTTTAAACGTGCTCTGTTTCTTTTCTCTAGCAGCTTTTAGTGTACTGTTCCTGTGTTGAGTTTCAGGGATCTTGATTATTATATGTCTGGGTGTGGCTTTGAGTTGATGTTATTTGGAGTTTTATATGCTTCAGTTATCTGAACGTCAGATTGTTTCCCCATATTTGAGAAGTTTTCTGCTCTTACTTCTGCCTATATTCTTTTTATATCATTTGTATTGACTCCTTTTTTCTCATTGATGTCTGTTAGTCTTAGTTGTTCATCTTTGCATCATCTTGCAGATGTTGTATTATTTTTTCCTGCATCCTAGTTGTTTTTAAGAGATCTTTTCTTACCTTTTCACTAGTTGCAATGGTGTCTTCAAGGTCTGAAAGTCTATTTTCACTTTCATTCAAATGGTTTTAACAGCATGTGATTGAGGTTTTAATTTCCTGTGTATCACTTTGGATCTGCTTCATGCATTCTATTTTTTTCCTATATTGCTCATTCAGGGATTCCATCATTTTTATATTCTCCTCTATTTTTTATCAGCATCTTCTTTAGAAGCACTTAGTACTTCTTTCATTATAGTTATCATATCTTTTTTTCTTCAGAAATTATTTCTGATCTGATTTCCTCTATATCTTTCTACAGTTGTTTCTTTACTTCAGATCCTATTATTTCAGAGATTTCAGGTGTGTAATTTCCAATTTCTGCTATGTTATTGTCTCCTGCATTTGTTCTGGGTGGGCTTGGGTCCTGAGAATGCATTTTGCTCCTTCTCTTTGTCATTTTGTATAGCACTGTCTTCTGACCTTAGGTGTAGAGCTCTGATAGAGTTATTACCTTAGCACTAGGTCTGGATCTACCAAGTTCAAACTCTTCCAGTTGTGTGTATGGCTTGAGTCTGGCTGCTGTGCTCCATTTCTTCCTGTTGCAGCCCTTGGAAGTGAATCCACTGTGCCACTCTGGCAAGATGTTCTGCTCCTAGATCAGCTGTGTGGGTCTTGGCTCTAGTCTCTCTGCAGGAAGTTCTGCTGCAGGGTTCCACACCAGGCCTGTCTGATGGAGGAATTCCACACACATGCCTGGCCTGGGTGCTCACTGGAGTGAGGATGCAAAGGGCCCCAAGTGGCCCCATTCACATGCTGGGCCTGTGCTCTGGCTGGAATGAGGGTACTGCAGGTCCCAGGTAGTCCCACTCACATGCCAGGCCTGGATGCTGACTGGAGTGAGGATCCAGAGGGACTTGGATGGTTCCACTCACATGCCAGCTGGAATGAGAGTCCTGCAGGTCTCAGGTGGTCCCTCTCACATGCCAGGCCTGAATGCTGGCTGAGATGAGGGTCCTGTAGGTCCCGGGCATTCCCACTCATATGCCAGGCTTAGGTGCTGCCTGGAATGAGGATCCTGTGGGCTCTGGGTGGCCCTTCTCCTCTCTTTTCCTTTTGAACAGTTTTTTTTCCTGTTTCGCAATATCTTGGTCCTTATTTACTTTTTCAATTTCTCATCAGGGAGACAATATGATCTTCACACATTGTGTCCCATTTATTTCATTTAAGAGTATGGTCTCAAGGTACAACCATTTACCTAGAAATATCTCAAGTTTATCCTTCTTTATGGCTGAGCAGTACTCCATTGTAGAAAAATACTAAATTGGGGCTGGGGAGATGGCTCAGCAGATTTGCCTGGCAAGCGCAAGGGCCTGAGTTCAATACCCAGTTCCACCAAAAAAAAAAAAAAAAAAAAAGAAAGAAAGAAAGAAAAGAAAAAAATACTAAATCTTTTTTATCCATTCCTTGGTTAATGGGCATTTGGGTTATTTACAAGATTTAGCTATTACATATTGTGCTGCTATAAACATGGGTACACATATACATCTATGGTATGATGTTTTTTAATTCTTCCAAGAAGACATCCAAAAGGGGGATAACTTTGTTGAATGGCACCTCTAATCCTAGATTTTGAGGAATCTCCATACTGATTTCCACAGTGGTCACACAAGTCTATTCTCCCAGCAACAGGGCAGGCAGGCTCCTTCTTCTCCACAGCATTCCCAGTATTTATTAGTGGTTGATTTCTTGATAATAGCCATTTTTTCTGGGGTGAGATGGAATCTCAGTGCTGTTCTACATTTCTGAAATGGCCAGTGATATCAAATGTCTTTTTTTTCATATAACTATTTGCCACTTTTATTTATTCCTCTGAGAAGTGTATATCCATCTCAGGTGCCCATATTTAGAGTGTGTTTTTAAATTTGGGAGGTCTAATTTTTTTTCAATTCTTTATATATTCTAGATGTAAGTCTTTTGTCTGAAAGACAGTTGGCTAAGATTTTTCCCACTCTGTGGGTTGCCTTTTCACTCTGTTGGTGATTTCTTTTGCTGTGCAAAAGCTTTTTAATATCTTGCCCACCAACTGTACAATGTTTCACTTTTTTTTCAAATCACAAAATTAATGCATATCAAATTTGTAAAACAAAAAAGCATGGAGAAGAAAACCCAACAAATCTCCATAAGCTCTTCAGTCAAAGAGCCACATTTTATTTGTACTCTAATCCCAACAGCCAACAGAACATATTAAGCAGACTGTGTTGTCTGCCTAATAAGTGCTCCATAAATAAGGAGCTCATTTGCCTATGCTGCACTTAGAGCATATTCTAAAGCCAAAATTGTAACCATGGTTTAAAGGAAAGGAAGGAAGCCAAACCATTTATATTAGAAAATGACTCTAAAGCTTTCTTCTTGAAAGCTCTGGCTTTTATTGCAGGAATTGACCTTTCTCAGCAAGAAGTTCATTGCCCACCCACACTGTGCATTGCACGCCTAGGAGTTAAATCAGATTACTGCTCTGCTTCTCACAATCTAGGTTCCACATCCCTATTTGTATTTCAATGAAAAGGATTCATGTTGCACCAAGTCATTAAGGCGCTAAGATCTTTGCAACTCTTAATGGCAGACCAACAGGGGAAGCCATTGTAGAATGAAAATAGTTGTAGGATTAGAGAAGAAAGGCTTGTTTGCAATGCCATCGCTGCTGTGTACACTGCCTCCTGTGAAGTGGCGTGAATGGATTTAGATATAAATCTAAGGCTTTGCAGACTAAGAGCCCCCATCAAATAGTATTTATAGGGTAGTATGGCTGAGATACTGTTTTCCTTAGCAACCAGATACAGCAAGAAGCTTGATGGAAATTTAAATTTTAATATATTTTTACACATACCAATTTTTAACCTAATAACCTTAAAACTATATACTTAATATTTGGAGCAGAAAAAATGTATAAAGAGAAAGTCTCAATTTGACTCGATTCCCAGTTCTGATCAGATACATATTTTTCCACCTAGTTTTTAAAAATCTACTTGGAAGGTAGATTTAATGTGATTTCCAATTTGTTCTGGCCTTTAGCTAGCTAGAAGGCTAAATGGAAAAAGTTATGTAGTTCATGAAATATTGACCTTAGGCCCGGGGGCACCACTCTTGCCTCACTTGTGCAGCACCCTCTGTTCTACACTTAGTAGTGAAGAAAAGGAAATACTTTCCACCTGTAACTGTACACATGCATACCTATTTATGGCACATTAGTAAATCCCTTGAATTGAAATTGAAAGCTAAATTTCTGGGTTGAAATGAAGTTCCCTCTTAGATAGTAATGGCATTAGATATTTTGGACAGTTGGGCAAACTTTTTTCAAGGTAACTGTCTTCTGAGACACAGCAAAGGAACCAGAAAAGAGCTTGAATGAGAGAAGTTTGTAAGTGGGAGGATGTGGGCCACTGCTGGGAAGAGATGAGGGGAGCAAAGCTCAGGGGCTAAGAAGGTTGGGGGTCACCTCTGCAAAAGCTGCCCAGGTGCCTCTGGAATGCTGGGACAGATAACCTTTGCTCATCTTCCCATCTTTGTTGATTGTGTAAAGAAGTTAAGGCTGACTTTAGGGGAAAACAAACAAGTCTCCACCAAGTTCTCAGGCCCAAATATATTATGTGCAAGTATTGGGGAGAAATGAAGTTGTATCACTAAGTATGAGCAAAAAATCTGGACTTCTTTATTTTAGCCATCTGGCTGTAATTAAGCTGGACATGACAGTTACTTAGACCTGCAGATGAAAAATCCAATACTGAGACATTTGGGAGCCTTAAGAAAGCTCTGATTAGTTGAGGACACACAGCAAGGTCCTCTTATGGCTATGAAATTTATTCTAATTTATTTATTTATTTTGCTCCGAATGCCTTCAGGGCAGCTTTGGCTGGCTTGAGCTGTGGGGCTCAAACCACAGAAACCTGAGCCTGACAGCTTTGTTGAAGCAGTCACTTAAAGAACTGAGCTAAGGGGCAGGCCCCCATGGCTATGAAATTTAAATTGGACTTAATTATTTCCACAGAATTTATCTGAAGTCCACAAATTGTTAGTTTCTTGGTGAAAGGGAACAATACTATAATAAAAAATTGAAGGAGAACAGTCCTCCTATGCCATTGCAAAAAGTTGGAAAACTAGAGGTTGAAAAGATGAAAAATATTAATATTAAAATATGAATTAATGTTAAAGAAAAGCAATTACGTCAGTAGAAAGTGAGATCTTTAAAATTTAGATTTCTCTGCTTTTGATTCACTAGAAAATTTTATATACTTAGGCAGATGCAGCAGCTGGGGTTCAATCCCAGCATGCTGTGTGGCCCCGCCACTGGGGTGCGCTGAGACTGGGTGTGGTGGCGTGCATCTGTAATTCCAATACTTGGGAGGCTGAACCCAGGGGAATCACTATGAGTCCAATCTATGTAGTAAGACCCTGTAGATCCTGTATTAAAATACAAAAAATATAGAAAATGTTATATAAATATGCAGACTTATTATGATTTCCAGTAATCTTGTAACTGTACATTCCATATGTTCTATTGACCTTGACAATAGGGATTGCTTTCAGATGTTAATTCTACCTCTTCTCTAATATTTATTTAATATTTATTATATTCCTATGTTATTTATATGTGCATATACATACATATACACACATACACTGGTCTATGTGCTACTGAGACTGTGCAAATAGCAGGTAAAAGGATATGGAATATAACTAGGCTACTCATTAAGGCCTAAGATGTGTAATCTATTTCAGGAATTTTTCAAGTAGAGTCAAAAGCAAAAAAGTAATTACAATTATATAACTTCTCTTTATACTGTATATATCTCCCTGGGTAGAGCATGTTTATTTGAGATGGGATCATTGAAATGTGCACTCCTATCTCCGTATGTTTGTGTACATCTTCTTCCTTGGGATGCCTGCCCTTTCTCCTGTAGGTCAGTCCAAACACTGGAATGTGGTAAGCACCCAGATCTTAACTAGAAAGAAACATTAACCACCTTCTGTAAACTGTCTTCTCTCTTTACACTTTATGAAGTTTTTCCTTACTCCCTAAAGTTCACAATAACCTCTGCTTTCTCTTAACTTTTATAGCACTTAAAGTTTGTATAACTCATTTGAAAGCTCATATAAATGGTCTTAACATATATTTTCTGTGTTTATATGTATCTAGCCTCCGTGACTACTTTACGTTCCATTTGAGAGATGTTAGCTCTAATTTTCTTTGTATCTTTTCTTTAATATAGTTCAGTGTCTTAAAAATAAAAGTATAATACTTA
>NW_004524608.1:13336814-13347060 GCF_000260255.1 Octodon degus
ACAGTCTTTTGACGCTTTTGGCCTCAGTGCCAAGGCAAAATTAGTGACAGTATTTTCTGGTAATTGTTTAGATCAAGCAAATTATGTCTTTGACTTGAAATCATTTTGACTTTTAGCAGGATAAAAAGCAAGAGGTAAGAAACTAACTGCCTGTGTCAACTGCTCTGTGCCTGGCACTGTCTAGATACTTCCTTGGAGGTGACTGTGTGACCTTCAGACTCTTTATGAATAGAGTCCCATTTTTACAGAGCAGGTAATTGAGACTCAAGGAATTGTGCAGTTCCTCCAAAGTGCCACAGCAGCAAAGAATAGGAGGCATTTGGACGAGAACCATACACTTGCTAAGCCATAATTTTATGTTGCATACCATATTTCTCACGTCCATCCAGAAAACATGAGTGACTTTTACTATTTTCCTTCCAGTTTTATTTCACCTTCTCAAAAGTTTCAATACTTTTGGCTCATGGTGTACTTTTTTCCAATAGTATTTTTGAAGTCTACCACCCTAGGGATACAGAACTCAAATTCCATTGGGTGAAAAAGTGGTTCCTGAACAATCCCATCCCACAGTGATGATTACCTTGCCACATACCCCTTAGTGCTTCTACATAATCTACGCAATAATCACCACTGACTTACTTTCACTTCCTGTTTATTAAGTAATCTTCATACATCTAGTCCTGCTTTGGGACTTCTATAATAAAAAGCAAATGCCAATCATATTTAATATTTAGTAGGTTTGCCTTTTGGATTGCACTGGAGCATTCACATAAGTCCTATAAAATTCTGCTCAGGTGGTCATAACCTGAAATGTTTTGGTCACAAACTGATAAATCTGCACAGTACTGAGAGCCCTTATGCCACATTGAAGGCCCTGCCTATAGTGTACCATAATCTGTAAGTGGAAACTAAACTAAAAGACATATTTTCTTCCTTCTCTAGGCAGTACTCCAAAAACACCAGACTGGTACAATCCAGGTGAGTCATGAAAACTGAAATCCAACCAAACTGACTTTTATCTTTTGGGGTAATGTTCATAGCTAATTATTTAAGTGCCAGTTTCTTCTACATCACATTTTCAAGCAAAAGAAGACATCTCCAGGCAGGGCAGGTATCTGGATGGTGTGGGAGGAGGAAATGAATCTGCATTTTCCTTCTTTATGAAAACAGGACAATAGCAGAGTTACTGGCTTGGGAATCCTCAGTTTCCTTAATCAGCCCTGCATCAGCCAGAGAGAACTACCAATAGTAATCTAGGTGGGTTACTGTATTAGTCAGCTTGCTGTTACTACAACAAAGTATCTGAGATAATTCAATTAAAAGAGGAAAAGGTAACTGGGTAGAGTGGCATATGCTTGTAATCCTAGCAATCAGAATGCTAAGGCACAAGGATCATGAATGTGAGGCCAGCCTCATCAACTTAGTAAGACTGTCTCAAAAGAAAATTTATTTTGGTTCATAGTTTCACAGTTTTGAAAATTTCAGGCCATCATCTGTTGTCTGTCCTGACTTGGGGCCATCACACTGGCAGGGGTGGTACAAACTGCTTACAAACTGCTTACCTCATGACAGCTGAGATGCAAAAGAGAGAAAAAGAAAGAACCATGGTCCCAATACCCCTTTCAAGGTCATGCTTCCGTTGAACCAAAAGACTTCTGAGTAGGCGCAACCTCTTAAAGGTTTTGCCATGTCTCAGTAACATCTTTAACATACTCGCCTCTTTGAGTAAGAGGGGACCCTTACCCAAAGGTGAACAGCCACTCTGTAAATGACTTTGGACATTACTCCAAGCTTCAAGGGTACAGTTTGGTTGGCACAATCCTAAGTCTGATCTTCTTTCTTTTCTTTAGAGCGTGCTGGTATTCATGGACCTCCAGTTATAATCGAAGGAAGTGAATATTGGTTTGTTGCTGATCCTCACTTAAATTATGAAGAAGCAGTCCTGTACTGTGCTAGCAATCACAGCTTTCTTGCTACTGTGACGTCTTTTACAGGACTAAAGGCCATCAAGAACAAAATAGCAAATGTAATTTAAAAGAATACACTTTAAAGTATATTTTTATTTTTATTTTTACTCCATTAAAAATATTTTCAAAATCTACAAAAGTATATTTGCCTCACAACATTTAAGTTCACTATTTCATATTAGAGAAGTGAAATAGAATTGTTTGTTTTACAATGTACAAGATTAACAATAAATGTCAATTTGTGAGATAAGCATAAGTAAGTCATGTATATAGTCCAAATTCCCTCTTATGTTTTTTACTAAAAGTTAACTTCATAGTTAAATTTCTGTTCCTACTAGAAGAAAGTTTATAAAACAGCTTTTGGGAAGAAAAATTTAAAATAATGTTTAAAAATATTTAAGTTGTAATTACTTACAAAAGGCACTTTAAGCCTGACCCATGTATCTGTCTGATTAATATACACTTGTAATCACAGCAACCACCTTTCCTCTCCCCCAAATAAGGCCTGTGAATATACAAAATAGGGCCCATCAAATTACTTCTTTGGTGAAAAGTCCGGGTTTATGTAATTTTGAGTCCAAATGATGGACTGTCTGGGAATTTTAGTGACTTATGGTTATAACAATATAGAATATTTAAATCAAAACTCTTCAGGGAAATTCACATTTAAGGATGGGTGTTTGCTTTGTCTTTCAGATATCTGATGTGGAACAGAAGTGGTGGCTGAGAACTAGTGATAAGCCAATAGATCGTCATTTTATGTAGTACGTAATGCCACAGATCCTGCCTTTGTAACTATCACAGCAGGGAGCCTCAGATTCCTCTTGACCTTTTATCAACAGTTTTGAACATTAATCCATAAACTGCTTAGAGACACAAAGTCTCTTTGCATGTTAGGGAAAAATGGTAGAGACTAATGGTATTGACATTAAATTTAGAGTAAAATAACATCATTACAGAGGCTGGGGAGATAGCTCAGTGGTCTGAGTGCCTGCCTGGCAAGCTCAAGGACCTAGGTTCGGGATACTGCATGCTGTGCAGGCCCTGCACTGAGCTGGCCACTGAAAATGGGTATGGTGGCACACACCTATAATCCCATTGCTGGGGAGGCTGAAACAGGAGGATCACTATGAGTTTGAACTGTGTAGTAAAACCCTGTACCAAAGCAATCAAGCAAAATATTTAAAAAAAATTTTAAATAACATCATTACAAAACAAAATGAAATATCTAATTAGTTATGAAGTGTCCCATCTCTCTCCTTAATTTTAGCTCACGACATCCATGGCATCACTTTCCTACGACATTTGGGGAAAAATGCTTGCACATGTCTGCCAAGACTTGGCTTATTGGTAAGATTAAGTATGAACTTTTTAACATCCATCATGTTATATGTGAATCTCAGATTCAATTACTATCTTAATCTTATTTTCCTCTTGATTATATGTGTGGTAGCTTTACCTTACTCTAATTTATTATTAATGACAATAGCTCAAATTCCAAATGCAAATAAAGGCACTTTCAATATGAGTATTTTAACTCCCTTTATCCTGAAGCAGCTATTTAGCAATAAACTTATCACTTTCATAATTGGTAAGCAGATGAATAGTTTACAAAGGTGAATGAACAATAGTTCTAAAATAAAGATTACTTTCCCCTCATTAGACTTCTCTTGCATTTCTCTATTTCTTGCCACCACCCTTTGGGGTGGTTGTTCTAGGTTTTGTCTTTTGCTTTGTTGTGTTGTGCTGCAAATGGAACCCGCGGCCTACTCCCTTAGATCATCCCCAGATTGTAAATTTATTTTTTATTTTATTTTAAGACTGGTTGCTGGACTGGCAAGCTAGCTCAGCAGACTAAAGTGCCTGCTTAGGAAAGCTTAGGCAAGCTCAAGGATGGCAGTTCAATCCCCAGCACCACATGACATGACAGCCCTGCCCCCAGGGCAGGCTGAGCTGTCCACAGAGTCCAGGCGTAGTGGCCTACACCTGTAATCCCAGCACTGGGGAGGCTGAAATCAGGAGGATCACTATGAGTCTGAGCTATGTAGTGAGGCCCTGTAACAACCAAATACATTTAAAAATTAAAACTTAAAAAAAAAAGATGCTGTTGCTAAGTTGCTAAATTGCCCAGGCTGAGCTGTAATTTGTGATTCTCCTGCTTTGGCCTCACAGAGCGCTGCATTTGCCAGCATGAACAACCACACAAGCATGCCATCACTCTCTGGAGGATGTGGGAATTACACCAAATGTGTGGTTTTTGATACAGCAATAATTTGTGTGCTCTAACCTATTGATATGATTACTAATAGATGATGGATCTGATTAATATACATATAATTAATATAGATAGTTATGATTAATAACAGAAGATTAATATGGTTAATAGTAGAAGATTTAAAGTCTTTCTCTAGGAATATAACTCAGCGATAGAGCAGGTATTGCGCATGTCTAGGCCCTGGGTTCAATCTCCAGCAACAACAACAACAAAATTAAAAAGAGCATTCTCTACCAATAGATTACTTTTAAAATGTATTAAATGAAAATCCTCACCATTGCAATCCTGTTTTTTTTTTTTTCATTCTCAGACTTAAACAAACCAACAGACTGCAGAACCAAGTTGCCCTTCATCTGTGAAAAATACAATGTTTCTTCCTTAGAGAAATATAGTCCAAGTTCTTCAGCTAAAGTACAGTGTTCTGAGCCTTGGATTTCTTTTCAGAATAAGGTAAAAAGAGAATTGCTACAGTGCGTGGTCATAGGTTGGTTGGCCTATGAAGGACAGCTCATCAGATAACTTCACTAAGCTAGCCTCTGCCTATAACAGTATACCATCTACTCTGTTTTCAGAAAACACAGTGGTATCAAGAGTTAACACTCCATGAGCCAGCGAGTCTAAGCCAGTGGTCTAAGTGCTTGCTTGGCAAGCATAGGTATCCAAGTTCGATTCCTGGCACTACATGCAGCTCCAGCTCCGCCCCGGGCATGCTGAGCTGGCCACTGAGTCTGGGCATGGTGGCGCATAGCTGTAATCCCAATGCTGGGGAGGCTGAAAACAAGAGGATCACTAGTAGTCCAAGCTGTGTAGCAAGACCCTGTACCAAATACATAATTTTTTTAAAGAAAGAGTTAACACATCAGATAGTCATAACTATCGGCCCTTCAAAATACAGCATTTCCATTCTGTGGCTGATAGCTTAAATTGCTGAAGACCATCAGTCAATGGGTAAAATACAATAAATAGCTATACTATCACTATGGCATGCAGCAAATTGTAATTTCTGGCTGCTGCTTTCTTTTCCCCCTCTAGGCCAGCATCCAAGCAGCATCTGCCAATCAAATTAGATCAGTGTTTCCCAAACTACTCTTCAGAGACTACAAATATACTATAAAATAGTAATCATTGATTTGGCCTCCAAATGAAAATTTTATGATTACATGGGTTTGAGAAATATTACATATTATATATGTCTCTTGGAGTAATATAATCTATACATATGTTTATCTCTAAGGAAATGTATTTGGCTGCTGAAAAGAAATTGCCATAGTATGTTAAAACACGTATTCTTTCCCATAAAATAAATTCAAAGGTAAGTAGGTTGAGTTCATATGGAAACTCCATAAAGTTTTCAAATTAAGTTCTTTTGTTTTTCTGCCCTGCCATCCTTTACTTCCACATTCTTCTCCCACAGGAATTTTCTAGAAGCTACTCAATGATTTTGCCTGTATCTTTTTAGCAAGTCTAGTCTGTAACAAAGCTGGAAAAAAATTTGTAGGATGTTTCAAAGAATACAATTTGAGGTGTACTACTCTACATTTTTGTGATCATAATGTAAAAAGAAAAAGGAAAGAACATATTTGACAGCTCAAAACATTTGTAGTAATTCAGGGGTGCATTTTGACTTTCAAAAATTAAGACAGTCTCTTTAATTCCCAAAGTACTAAGACTTTGTTAATTTGCATAGTTAATACAAAGTTGAACTAAAATAGCCTGCCAAGAAAAAGAACAATGCTTTCAAGATGTGCTTCTTGTTTTTGAATACTGGAAATCAAACTTAGGCCCTTGCACTTGCCAGGCAGGCACTTGTACTGCTAAGCTATATTTCCAGAAGGATGTGCTTCTTGATATGGGTGTTAAAAGAGTGATATCAGAACTTCCATAATGATATAAGGGAAACATAACTTCAGTTAGATGGCTGATAGTCAAGTTTATGTTCTCTAAAAATAAAAAAATTAATTCTAGGAA
Source organism: Octodon degus (assembly GCF_000260255.1). Taxonomy (NCBI): domain Eukaryota; kingdom Metazoa; phylum Chordata; class Mammalia; order Rodentia; family Octodontidae; genus Octodon; species Octodon degus. The sequence goes on from NW_004524608.1 coordinate 13,343,025, forward strand.
CAGTGGAGGTTAAGCATAGGAAGATGTTTATTAAGAGGATAGAAAGCTTCTGTCAGAGGAACAGAAACAGGCCCAAATGGGTTGCCCAGGACCCCACTTCATAGGGAAGTTTTATAGAGCAGTACTTAGATGTGTACAACATGGGTTATAGCTATGATTAACCAATAAGGATACAAATATATTTGCTTAAGCAATAATGATCCAGTGGGGAAACAAGTCCCAAGAGTGAATGGAGAAAACAAAGACTTTTTCTAGGTTCAGAGGTCTTGGTCATTCATGAGGATGACTTATATCTATCTAGGCCTCACTAAGCCTGGTGTTTGTCCTCTGAGGAAGTATCTAAGCCCGGTCATTTTGTCTTTATCTTGAAGCCTAGTCTCTAATAGATGTGTCTCTGTTCACAGTTGAGATGTGTTTCACCTCTGCCCTGGCTCTCCCGAGGGTCTGTGTGGCTGCCTACAATATTTCTGCCTAGCTTAGCTGTCTGTAATATAGGGATATGATGATTGAAAGCACATACATACTTTGCTATCAGATGGAAGAGGCTAAATGTTGAGTTTACCACTTATGGTTCAACTTACTTAATTTTCCCATGTCTCAGTTTTCCCATTTGTTGTGAGAATTAAATTAGATAGTTCTATAAAACCTGTTCTCAAGGGCCAGTGAGATAGCTCAGTGGACTAAGCACCTCATTAGGTAAGTACAGAGGTCGGGATTCGATCCCTGACACCATATGGCATGCCGGCTACCCAGACTGGGTGTGGTGGTGCATGCCTGTAATCCCAACACTGGGGAGGCTGAAAACAGGAGGATCACTATAAATCCAAGCTGCATAATGTACCCTGTACCAAATACAAAAAAAAAAAAAAAATCTTGTCTCCTTGTCTCAGTTACTTTTCTCTCATTGCTGGGACAAAATATCTGATACCCAAAATTAAGACAGTAAAGGTTTATTTGACTCACAGTTTGTGGAGGTTTCTGTTCATAATCAGCTGGCTCCAAGGCAGAGTGGCACATGGCAGAAGGCAGCTGTTCATTGCAGCAGAAAACAGCAAAACAAAGAAGCAAAGAGGCAGGAGCAGTGGCAGCAGCAAGCCTCTCTCCCTTCTTATATTGCACTCAGGCTATTTGCCTGGTGCTGCACATAGCACTCACACCCAGCATTGGATCATTAATTAATCACAAACTCTAGAAACCTGCCCCAGTGACTACATCAGGCTTTGAGGGGACAATTATACACAAACCATAACAAACCTGCTTATTACATACAAAGTACTAGATAAATGAGATATTTTTAAAATATGCAATGATGTGAAGACCACTCTTCAGTTGTTTACACTGAGAGTGTAAATCTGAATTCTTATGGTACTACTTTGTAAATTTCCATATCTTATACACCATTAGCAGTCCTCAAAAAGATGAAACGTTTATTTTCTGTGTGAGCTTTCTTGTGTCTGGAACCTTATGCTTCATGTGTGTCTTTGTTTGCAGTGCTTTCTGAAGATCACATCTAAATCTCTTACATTTTCTCAAGCAAATGAGCTCTGTAACTCCTATGGTGGGACTCTTCCTTCAGTATTGAGCCAGAGTGAACAAGGTACTGAGTTGTTTAAAAAGCATCTCTTATTCTTTTTTTTTTTTTTTTTTTTTTTCTTTTTTTGGCGGAACCGGGGATTGAACTCAGGCCTTTGTGGTTGCCAGGGAAGTGCTTATTCCACTGAGCCATCTCCCCGGCCCCTTCTTATTCTGATCTGAAAATCCAAGTTAGCTTTGGGAAACTATATAGAATTTACATAAAAAATACTCTGATTGAACTATATTTTTACAGATCAAATAACTAAGAAAAAGAGGGTAGGTGAATGGCTCAGAGCATATTCTTAGCATATATAAAGCACTAGGCTTAATTCTCCATATGGAAATAAAAGATATTCATTGACTTTTTAGTACTTATTTCATTTCAATAAATCAAATTCTGTTTAAAAATGTTTGTGACAGATTTTATTACATCCTTGCTCCCAAGTATGGAAGCTGATTTATGGATTGGCCTGCGATGGACTGCCTATGAAAAGATAGGCAAATGGACGGATAATAGAGAGCTGACATACAGGAACTTTCACCCATTGCTGCTCGGTTGGAGGCTGAGAATGCCAGAAAATGTAAGTTTTTTTTAATCAAAAATCTAAATAACTCCATAAAATGCCCAGGTTATGAAATACCATAAGTTACTGGATTAGAACAATGGCTTATTGTTTAATGTTGTTTATATTATATTAAATTTGCCAGAACAGGCAAATTTATACAGAGAGAAAGTAGATTTGTGGTTGCTAGAAGCTAGAGATAATGGAAAGGTAGGGGGTAACAGCCATGGGATATGAAGCTTCTTCTTAGAGTGCTGAGAATGTCCCAAAATTGAGCCCGGGCTGGGACACCAGCTTTCAGCAGCTGGGACACCAGCTCAGGAGGAAGGTGTGTCATCATGAGGCTCTTTATAATAAAGATTTTTCACTTGAAAATAAAACTGCTTGGGGTAATGATTGTGTAAAAATAGTACACCGTATACTATGAAGGGCACAGTAGGTACATTTCATTTTATATGAATTATAGCTTAGTAAAGCTGTTATAAAAGAAAAAACATTTTGTAACTTCGGCTTTTATGTAGATGACCTAGTTTTTCACAGTAGTATCAGATTCTGCAGTGCTTATTTCCCAACTACGTAAAATGATCATATAGTACATTGTGTAAGGAAGCATAGATATTTTATTTAGCATTTGGTGAATGTTGGTGGTCAACCCTATCCCATAAGGCAAAAAGACAAAACCAATGATTTCTCATGAAGAAGCCACAACATAATTTCTAGCTGCTGTTTTTCTCAGTGGGAAACTGAAAAAGGGAAGACATTATGTTGACAGTAGTTTTGCTGGCACCACGATATTGTTGTCTACTACTCTGTCCGTACTACTTTCTGAATGCAGATCACCTTTCACACCAAAGACTGGATTAGGCAAGATATCATGTCTGCATCTTGTACTCTGAATAACTATTATGAAGACAACAATATGCAATGTATTAATTATTGTAACTGTCCTACTAACCTGTTTTGAAACTGTCTCATTGCTATTTCTTTCTCGTTAAAATTCATATAAAAAGGGCTGGGGAAATGGCTCAGTAAAATAAGTGCTTCCCTGGCAAGAGCAAGGACCTGAGTTCAATCCTCAGTTCTGAAAAAAAAATTAATATAAAAAGAAATGAACAGAAAAATACAAAGACTTAAGAATTAATATAAAACTCACATTTCAAAAAATATCCTAGATATTAATCAGGTGAAGTTACTATCACTATCCAACTTTACTTGAGGTTAATACAGGTGGCAAAGGAAATACTATGTTTTATCTATCATTGTACAAAAGTAAATACGAAAAGAAGACTTGCTGATGATAAAAAACGTGGAACTTTCAAGAGAATAAACACTTACATACGCACATTAAATGTGAGCCTTGATTCCATTTAACCTAGGACAGTAGCTATTCAACTTTTCACCATAACCAGTATTAAGACATATATTTAAATTACCATCCATTATGTTGCCTTAGATGTAATAATGCAACGACAGTTTCAGGAAATAATACCTACCTTCGAAGTTTGACATCCTCATATTTTCATTCTAGTCTACTCTACTCTAGTGTATTCTATTCTTCTATTCTATTCTATTCTATTCTATTCTATTCTATTCTATTCTATTCTATTCTATTCTATTCTATTCCATGCTCCTATCCTATCCTATCCTATTTTATCCTATGCTATTCTATTTCATTATCATAAATGTCAGCCAAGATAGGCTAAACTGATTTCTTTTTTTTCCATAATTTTATTGAGAAACAAATAGCAATGAGACAGCTTCAAACCAAATTGGTAGGACAGTTTCAATAATTAACACACTGCATACATTCTTCCTAGTGGTTAATTGCTGTACAAGATGCGGGCATAATATCCTATTTAGAAATACCACTAGAACAAATCCCTCTATTCATTAAGAGA
>NW_004524608.1:13347160-13354708 GCF_000260255.1 Octodon degus
AATTAACCACTGGGAGGAATGTATGCAATGTGTCAATTATTGAAACTATCCTACCAATTTGATTTGAAACTGTCTCATTGCTATTTGTTTCTCAATAAAATTATGAAAAAAAAAAGTATTGGGCCAGTAAGATAGCTCAGTAGACTGAGACCCTGCTTAGGCAAGTGCAGGGAACAGGGTTCGAACCCTAGCCCCACGTGCCACACTGGCCCACACCCAGGCATGCTGAGCCAGCCACTGAGACTGGGTGTGGTGGGGCACGCCTGCAATCCTAGCATTGGGGAAGTTGAAAACAAGACGATCACTACGAGTCCGAGCTGCATAGTGAGACCCTATATCAAATACATTTTTTTTTAAAGTGTGGTATTTTTTTTCTATAGCTTCTCCAATTAAGATATACTTTCATTTCAAGCCACTAATCTTTACAGACATTGAAGTTGCATTGACCAGTCAGCAACAAGATCTTCTGAATAGCTTATGTGTCTAAAACACTTTTAAACATGTGAATGCTAGGCACTTTTATCAAGTGTCATTCTCAGATTGTTTCAATGCTTCCTTTTTACATAGTGTTCAGCGTTGGCTGTGGATAGGTTTGAATAAAAGAAGTCCATATTTACAAGGATCCTGGCAGTGGAGTGATCATACAGCGGTAAGTTAAATCTTTCTTTTTTCTAAATTTATTTATTTATTTTTAGTTAAATCTTTCTTGTTGAACATAAAAAGGAAGAAATGCTTGTTTCAGTAGAAAATAAAAGACTGGTAAGTAATAGGTCCACACCCAAAATTCTTATGGAACCACAAAAGACCCTGAATAACCAAACCAAGTCTTGGGCAAAATGGACAAAGCTGGGGGGATTGTACCACTGATTTCCAAAATATATATTATAATGCTATAGTAGCCAGAACATCATGGAATTACCATAAAGTCAGACATTGATAGAAAAGAATAGAGAGCCGTGATATAAACCCTTGCATTTATAGCTAAATAATTTTTCCAAGAATTGCCAAGAACATGGTCTAAACACCTGCCTGGAAAGCACAACAACCAGGCATCCTAGCACTGGGGATGCTGAGACAGGAGGATCACTACAAGTCTGAGCTGCATAGCAAGGCCCTGTACCAAACAAATAAATAAATATTTAAATAAATAAATAAATAAATACATTGTCTGAAAAAAATTAAAAGAAAAATGCCAAGAACATGCAATGTGGAAAGGAAAGTCCCTTTAGTGAACGATGCTGGGAAAACTGGACCCTCACATGCAGAGGAATGAAATTACATCCTCATATAACATCCTATATAAAACTCAACTCAAAATGAATTAAAGACTTAAATGTAAGACCCAAAAAGATGCAACTACTTGAAAAAAAAAATACTGCAAAGCTAACTAAAATTGATCTGAGCCATGGTTTATTGGATATGGTCCTAAAAATAGGGGCAACAAAAGTAAAAAATATCAAAATAAGATTACATCAAGCTAGAAAGCTTCTGCACATTAAAATAAAAGTCAACAAAGAAATACCCTAGAGGATGGAGAAAATGCTTGCAAGGTATTCATGTAATGAGTTAGCATCCAAAATGGTAGGGAACTCAGTTGAGCAGCAAGAGAACACCCAGCAAAGGACTTGAATAGACACTTCTCAAAAGAAGACACTCAGCCAAAAGGTATGTGAAAAATGCTCACCATCACTAATCAGGGAAATGCAGATTGACACTATAATGAGATATCACCTCATACCTATTAGAGTAGCTATCATCAAAAAGACAAAAAAATGGAAGCATTGACAAGGATGTAGATTGTGAGAATAATTTAGTACAGCATCATGGAAAACAATGTGGAGATTCTATAAGATATTAAAAATAAAACTATATGATTCAGCCATACCAGAAGTGGGTATGTATCCAAAAAAAGTAAAATCAATATGTTGAAAAGACATCTGCATTCCATTTATTGCTATATTATTCACAATAGCCAAGATATAGAATCAAACTACCGTGGATGAGTAAATAAGGAATTGTGGTACATATATACTGAAGAATGAAATATTCTTCAGTCACAGAAAAAGAAGGAAATTCTGTCATTTGTGGCAAAAAACGGCTAAACCAGAGGTGAAAGTGTTAATTGAAATAAGCCAGGCACAGAAAGATAAATACCGTTTGCTATCACATATGTAACCTAAAAACATGGATCTCATAGAAATAGAAGAACTGGAAAATAACATGATGGTTACCAGAAATTGGGATAGAAAGGAGTTGGGAAGATGTTTGTCAAAGGATGCAAAATATTAGATAAGAATAAAGTTAGCATGTATATTTAATGTAGAACAGTGGTTACTGTATTACATGATATATTTAATGATATTTAGGATTATCACCAAAAGGAGAACTATGTGTACATGTCAATGAGCTAGATTTAGAATGTAGTCACTCTATAATGCATATACCTGAAAACGTTTCATTATATATGATAAAAATGTACAACTTTACCTGTATCTAAAAAGTAATTAAAAATAGAAAATACATCCACATATCTTCAACCATTACAACAATGTAGGTATAGTTTATTGAAATGGAAATAGATTCACATATAGGAAGGAGGGGAAAAAATCAAGCTACCAATCTTACTTTTATGAAAGAAGTCATAGTTTCTCTCAATATATAGTCAAAACTATAATAGCCAATAATTTAGGATTTATTCTACTTTTCTATTTACATTATAGCATAAATGCAATGCTTAACATATTTATAAGATTTGTAATAATTATTTCATGTAAAGGGACAGGTGAGTGCATGATCTTTGGGTAATACAAGGACTTTTTCCCCCTACGTTTTTCTTTTCTTTTTTTATGTATTTGGTAAAGGGTCTTACTACACATATCAGACCCCTAGTGCTCCTCCTGTTTTCAGCTTCCCAGTACTGAGATTACAGGCTTGAGCCATCATGCCGGGTCTTGGTGGCCAGTTTAGCACACCCAGAGGCGTGGCCAGCAAGGCATGTGGTGCTGGGGGTGGAACTCTGGTTCCTGGGCTTGTGTAAAAAGGCACTTAGTCCTCTGAGCTATCTTGCTGACCCTTAGGCTTTTCTTTATACTTATTTATATTAATCTTTTTAATAATGGGAAGCTTTTCACTACCTAAAACTGTAAGTTATATATAAAAAGTATTTTGCAGAAGAAATTCTTTCCCTTTATTGAAAGAAATAATTTGCTTGAAGGAAACTAAAATAATCACACATTATTTCAAATGTGTACATTATCCTAACAAGGTCTTACGTAAGACTGATAGAAGAAAAATACTCAAATATTCAATATTTGTTCATGTTATCATTGTGAGAGTCGATATTCTTTCTAAATATAAGACTCCTGTCTTTTATTTTTAAATGAAGCATTTTAAATTAGTTGATCAAATATTCTGCATGCATGCAAATTTCAACACATGCAAAAACAGCTCTTTACAAGCTTTTGATTTTCTGATTCCAGTGGTGAACTTACCACATTAACCTCCATTTCTAAAACTGTGACTACCTTTGTTTGGAGACTTAGGAAGTTGTGACACTTTCTAAGTCTTCTCATGATTTAGGATCCTGATGTATGAAAAAAGAGGTGTTTTCTTCTTGTGGCATATGAACATGCTTGAGTTATTAAATCTGCCTAAATTACATCTAAATTGCAAATATATCTGCATCAGTGTTAAATTCTCTGGGCTTCCTTGTCTTTTCAGGTGTCTACTATCATCATGGAAAATGAGTTTCTGGAGGATTACGACCTCAGGGACTGTGCTGCTGTCAAGGTCAGTGCAGTGCTAGACAATCTATGCTCAAGAAAACCCTGAGGGCTGAAGTTGTAGCTCAGTGCCTACTGTGTGCAGATATGCTTGATGCCCTGGGTTCCGTCTCCAGCACCGAAAAGGAGGAGACAGAGAGCCTCAGAAAAGGAGGGAAGAAGAAAAGGAGGGAGGAAGGGAAAGAGAGACTAGAGAGAGAATGCAAGCATAGTGTTTAATCAGGCGATAGAAGAGCCTATTAAACTCCCCACAGAGCCTATCATATACTTCATTCGAGGAAATAAAATTGGTATTCAGTAAAGATAGTTTCATCATTACTGTGCAATCATAAGCTTCAAATGAGTGGGTGGTGGAAGACTAATGATACTCAGAGGAGAACGTGATCCCTGTAACCTCTCCTCAGAAAGAGGTGGGGCTTGAGTTGAAACTGTGAGGATGGATAGTGTTTGTAGAGGTGGGGAAAGAATGGGGAGGTGGCATAAAATGAGGTGGGGGTGGGAAGGAGGGAGAGCAGTGAGGAGAACAGAGTACGCAGCACGTGCATCCCAACACAGTCTAACAACTTGGAGAACTTCGTTTAATTCCAGGTTAAGTGTTTGTACTTCTTGGATAGGCAACATATTGTTAACAGTTTCTGAGGGAAAGTAACATGAACCAAGAGGAAGATGAAGGAGATTTATCTTGAGACAGATTTCAGGATGCATCAGGAGGACTGGAGGACTAAAAACTATAAGACACATTGGCAGCTTCCTCTGCAGAATTCATTGGCTTCTTCATTTCACAAGTGATATGTCCAGGGAATCTGTGAACCATTGAGGAACATAAGAGGGACAAGGCACAAAGCATTTATTGTTATCACAAAACTCTCCATCCAATAGGAGACAGATAGTTAAACAAGTAGTGGCGATAGCATTGAGTAAGGGTTATGCCAAGCAAAAATCCAATTATAAACAAAGCACCAATTTATTACTAGAAACAGGTAGTGATGGTAATGATAGTGATGAAGGTGATGTTTACATACCACTGTAATGAGCCAGGCACCATGCCTGATATGTTGAAACTTAATCTTATTAAATGTTTACACAACCTTGTGGAGTAGTCACTGTATTACAACTATCACATAAAGAAAAACTTTTGAGTTTTGAGTAACTTCTCCAAGGATATGTGGTGACAGAACTGAAATTTAACCCCACCTATATCTGTGCCCAGTATTTTTTAATTCATTTTATGTCCATATTTATTTTGCCATCACTTATTATTATTTTGTTCCTCTGTTGTGGATTAGCATTACCCAATTATCACTCAGTTTCCAGTGAAAATTGATAGAGTTTGATTCTAAACCCAGTGTTTCTCAGACAAGGAAAATAAATTCTGAAGAAACTGTTGAGTAGATTCCATTTCTTTTAGAACTTGTGAGTCCATTTAGTATGACTTTTTCTAAGACTACCTTAGTCATCCACTGAAAACATCAGGCTGATGTTTTAAATAATGTGTAAAAGTTCACTGTTACTCTGATCTGTAGGCAAAGAATCATGACATCCTGGGACACAGATGTGGTAATATTATTTATGTAATTCTGATTAACTGGATCAAAGTACTATTCAGTCCTGATTGCCTCTTCCTTTGGTTGCAAAGAAAGGTAGACCAATTGGTACTCTTAAACCACCATGCTATCTGACTAGAATTTATAGAAACAGGTAGAATGGGGTCCTGGTTTATGGAAAATATGATACATTTTAACTCAGATCAAATCCAACCTAGGCATGAGATGTATCCTACAATAAGTGGAAAGTAACAACTAAAGTTAAAAAAAAATTAATGTTAAAAAATGCAAAAGGCCAAGAAATTCATTTGAAAAGACTGTCAATACATAGGATAAAAAGTGATGAAAAGGCAGGCATCTAGATCATACTTTTACTTGGTAGCCAAGAAAAACAATATGAAATGGAATAGGAAGATCAGGGCCATTAAAAATGGAGAAAGTCATTGGAAGTCACTGTTCTCAAAGTAACTCTTCATGTAATAAACTGTTAATAGTCTCATGCCACTTTTGTAGAATGCATAGTATAACTCAGAAAAGGTGACAATTTCAGAGAAGCTTATGAAAGTTTCAGAAATGTCAAGAACACTGGTGCAATAAACTGTGTTCTGTGTAAGTAGAGTCACCATGAATGGAGAGATTTGAAAAGTGACCAGCCAATAAATAAAAAAGACAGCAATGCAGCCTGCACTGGGAGCAATTCCAGCAAGGGCACTGCTCTGTAAGGAGACTCATCACTGAAACACCCACTAGACATTTAGCTATAAGAGTCAAAATGTGCTGGATACCTCTGCCAAGTCAAGCATTTGCCCCTTATCTTTTTCTTCTGCCTGATGACTGGAGTTCCCATAGGGTCCTTCTGAACCTTAGGAGATGGGCAACATCCTAGAAAGGGCAGATGACACAGGAAGAAGGTGGGTCCCTAAGCTTGCCTTTTCTGCCACATTCTGATCTGCTCTGATCACAACTTAGCCTTATACCACTGAAATAGTCCTTTCTAGTTTGAGCCTACCCAAATTTAAAAGTACAAGATTCCATGTTTCACATCAACAAAATCAGGCAAAAAAAAAAAAAAAAGGCAACAATCACTATTTGAGACATAAACATAATCTGTATTAGTGTCCTTGGAAAGCCATTGCGCTGGTACTTAAATCTCCCATTCATTTATGTGTTTGTGTCTCCTACATATGTGTTAAGTGCTAGAGAGTTGAAATAGACACCAAGACCGCAGGCCTTACAGTTTAGTGTTTCATCAGGGATACAGCAACTTCAAAATACTCTTCAATCCTTTGCTTCCTTCTTTAGGTTGCTCACAGTTCTTGGCGAAGAAGTTGGAATTTTTATCATGACAGAGAATTTATTTACTTGAGACCTTTTGCATGTGATACAAAACTTGAATGGGTGTGCCAGATTCCAAAAGGCAAGTGGTGGCTATTCCTTTACACCTTTCCACATTAACATTGTGTATCCTGAGCTAGATGGACCTAAGAGAGCATTCTACTTTACAATACTAATTTTTACAAGCCTGTGAAATACCATTAACATGTTAAATTCCTTCCTGTGTGATTCCCACACTTAGAAGTCTAGCTTATTGAAATTTAGTGATACCATACTCTTAATCATGAAAAAGTTTGTGTAGAAGATAAAATTTAATGTTCATTTAGAGAGATTAGATTTTAGAATGAAAGATTAATAAAAGGAGAGCTGTAATAAAGATGATCATTTTCATTTATTTTGATGCAAATAAAACACAAAATGAAGGTAATTTTAGGAAGAATGAGGTGGAAATAAAGAAATTAAAAGTAGGGAGGTCCAAAATTAGAGAAAAAGGAGGGCCGCAAGGAAAGCCAACATTTTGACCCTAGTCTTCCAAGGTCAATTAAGACTCAGGACATAAGAGAACTTGTACTGTAACGTCATGTATCTCAGTAGTGTCCCAAATTTTCTAATCAAGGAGATTATGGGGCCAAAGAGGAAAGTGATGGATGATGTAGAGTGTGCCTCAGGAGAGTCACATGGAGAGAAAACATTCTCTCAGCCTTTCACAGAGAGCACATTGGCCAAGCAATGGCCATGACTCATCCACATGACTGACACTGACAAAGGTTCTACAATCTGAGGTACAGGATCTCAGGATAAATCCTAAAGGGATTTCACTGACCTTATCAGACCCAAAAGCTACAACCCTTGTTGCATAGGTCCTGCTTTACCTTGGCCTTAACCAT
>NW_004524608.1:13379146-13390133 GCF_000260255.1 Octodon degus
TTTAATTTCATCTGTGACCCATTGGTTGCTGAGTAGAGTGTTGTTTAATTTCCATTTATTTATGGGGGTTTTCTGGTTTCTTTTGTCGTTTATTTCCAGTTTCATTGCACTGTGGTCAGATAATATGCATGGGATAATTTCTGTTTTCTTGCATTTACTTAAGCATGACCTATGGATCAGTATGTGGTCTATTTTAGAAAATGACCCATGTGCAGCTGAGAAAAATGTGTATTCAGCTGTGTTTGGGTGGAATACTCTGTATATGTCCACGAAGTCCATTTGTTTCAAGCTCTGGGTCAGTTCTGTTATTTCTTTTGTAAGTTTTTGTCTGGTTGACCTCTCTTTTGGGGATAAGGGTGTGTGTTAAGGTCTCCTGTTAAGATTGTGGTATTGGATATTAGATTTTTCATGTCCATTAAGATTTGCTTTATATAGTTGGGTACTCCAGTGTTTGGTGCATATATATTTATAAGTGTTACCTTTTCCTCTTGAATTTTTCCCCTAACCAGTATATAGTGGCCTTCTTTATTTTGCTTGACCATTCTTGGTTTGAACTTGAGACTCTCTGAGAATAGGATTGCTACCCCTGCTTTTTTCTGAGGGGCTTGGGCATCTAGTATTGTGTTCCTTCCCTTGACTTTCAGCCTATGAATGTCTTTATGAGTTAAATGTGTTTCTTGTATACAGCATATTGTTAGATTTTGTTTCCTAATCCACTGTGCCAGTCTATTTCTCTTAATTGGTGAATTGAGTCCATTTACATTGATGGTTAGAACTGAGATGTATTGACTTATGATTGACATGTTATTTACCTGTTGTTGTTTATTCCTTTTTCTCCTGTTTAATTGCTTACCCTATTTAGTTGGTTGCTTCAGATCTCATTCATGGAGTTCTGATCATTTTGGTCCCTCTCTAGTACATCTTTCTGTAGCCTATGTAGGGTTGGCTTTGTCATCACGAAATTCTTTAGCTGTTCTTTGTCATGAAAGTATTTCACTTCTCCATCAAACTTGAAAGAGAGTTGTGCAGGATATAGTAGTCCTGGCTGGAATTTTTTTCATAGAGGACTTGAAGTATTCTGCTCCATGCTCTTCTTGCCTTCATGGTTTTTGAAGAGAAGTTGGCCATAATTCTGATGGGTTTTCCTTTGAATGTGATCTGCTTTTTTTCTCTAGAGGCTTTCAGTATATTATTCTTGTGCTGAATTTCTGGGATCTTGACTATTATATGTCTTGGTGAGTTTTTAATTGGTTTGAGGTTTCTTGGAGTTCTGTATGCTTCGGTTACCTGAATATCAGATTGTTTCCTCATATTTGGGAAGTTTTCTGCTATTACTTCTCCTCATATTTTTTTAATGTCATTTGTATTGACTCCTTCTTTCTCATTGATGCCTATTAGTCTCACATTGTTCATCTTTGCATCATCTTGCAGGTGATAGATTATTTTTTCCTGCATCCTCGTTGTTTTTAAGAGATCCTTTCTTACCTTTTCACTAGCTGCACCAGCATCTTCAAGATCTGAAACTCTGTCTCCACTTTCACTTAAACGGTTTTGCAAGCTTGTGACTGAGATTTTAATTTCCTCTATATCTCTTTGACTCTGCTTCATGCAATCTATTTCTTTCCTGTATTGCTCTTTCAAGGAATCCGTCATTTTCTAATCTCCACTATTTTTTTTTTAATCAATGTCTTCTTTAGAAGCAGTTATAAATTCTTTTACTGCAGTGTTTTTTTCAGACTGGGTTTCCTCCCTATGTTTCTGTAGTTGATTTTTTACTTCAGATGCTATGAGTTCTGAGAATTCCTTTTTAATTTCAGAAAAGAATTCCGCTCTGAGTTTCTCTATAACTTTGTGCTGTTGCTTATTTACTATCGATGCTATTAATTCGTACATTTGAGCTGAGCTAGTAGAAAAGAATTCTGCTCTGAGTTCCTCTATGACTTTCTGCTGTTGCTTATTTACTATCGATGCTATTAATTCGTACATTTGAGCTGAGCTAGTAGAAAAGAATTCTGCTCTGAGTTCCTCTATGACTTTCTGCTGTTGCTTATTTACTATTGATGCTATTAATTCATACATTTGAGCCGAGCTAGTGTCCTCTGCACTTGTTCTGGGTGGGCATTGGGTTTCCTCCATATGTTTCTGCATTTGATTCTTTACTGCAGATGTTATTAATTCAGGGATTTCTTTTTTCGTTTCCAATCTGAGTTCCCTATACCTTTCTGCAGCTGTTTCTTTATTTCAGAAGCCGTTGATTCATTGCTTTCAGCTGTGTGATTCCCAATTTGTTCTGTGTTAGTGTCCTCTGCACTTGTTATGGGTGGGCTTGGGTTCTGAGATTGCATTTTGCTCCTTGTCATTGTCATTTTGTATAGCACTGTCTTCCGGACTTTGTTGTAGATCTTTGTTGCAGTTATAACCTTTGCACCTACTGAAGTTCAGGTGTAGATCTACAAAGTTTGGATTTATCCAGCAGTGCCTGGCTTGGGTCTGGCTGCTGTGCTCAGCTCCTTCCATCTGCTGCCCTTGGGGGTGAACCTGTTGTGCCCCTCTGGCAAGATGTTCTGCTCCTGGACTAGTTGAGTGGTTCTGTCCCCTACACTCTCTGCAGGGATTGCAGCTGAAAGGTTTCACCCCAGGCCTGTATGCCAGGCCTGAGCTGAATCTGGAGGGGACAAGGTGGAGTAGGGGAAGAGGCAGCTCTCCCACTCACTCACCGGGCCTGGACTAGGACTGGATCTGGGGCTTCCCTGAACACGATAGAAATTCCTACTCCATGGGCAGGGTGTGTGTAGGGTTACTACGGAGTGATGGGGGTCATCCCAAGAGGGTGAAAGAGGGTGTCACCCATGCTGTGCCTGTGCTCTGACCAGTAGATCATGCCAGCACAGGGTAGCGGGAAGCTCTCCCACACACTCACTGGGCCTGGGCTAGGACTGGATCTGGGGGTTCCCGGAAAGCGGCAGAAACTCCTACTGGGCAAGTGGGGTAAGGGAGGTGCTGCAGAGTGGTGGGGGCATTCCTAGGGGGTGGAAGAGGGTCTCACCCATGCTGCACCTTGGGCTAGAACCAGTAGGTCCCACTGGTGCAGGGTAGCCAGAAGCTCTCCCACACACTCACCGGGCTAGGACTGGGTCTTTCTAAACTGATTTCATGACCTATTAAATAAATGTCATACAATACTTGAGCCCTGATGTAGGGAATCATAACGAACATATCATCATTTTGTTTCCAAGAGATTTTCTTTATGTTGTTTCCTTGAAGTCAATGATATCACAGTAAAAATACTAATATACTTTTCTAAATATTGTAAATGTATATGCTACTAAAATATCTACTTGATAAGAATTTTAATGTTTTTAACTTGTTTCTTGATAGGTTGTTGTTTACCTAACCAACGCTGCAAATTTAGTTTTTTATAGCCTTGTGTAATCATAAATAATGTTGCCGTGCACACCTTTGTGTATAATCATTGCTTATAGCAGATTACCTCCTTAAGATACATTTTGAAAAAGTCATGTTTAACAAATTTTGCTTTCTAGAGAGGTTTGTGAGTTTATATTTATGTGAGCAGTATTCTGATTGCCCTTTATGCTCACAAGTATGTTAGTAATTACTCTTTTTTTAATGTATCAATTATTTAATTAGGTTCTTCATAAGAAATTTAGTACACTGATTTATGAAGCTAAATTCCATTTGTCAGAGCAAAAACAGATTACAGGTAGCCCCAGAGCTGAAGAACAGCTTTGATTTTTTTTATAGAATCTGTGAGTCCACCACTTTCTGATCCACCTTGCACTGCTCTGAAATCTGTTATCTCTCTTTCTCAGTATCAAAGATCTCATCCTCCTGGTGTCTGGGTTTCCTCAGCTTCTTCTTCTTGAAGCAGGCATCGGTGTGGTGTTTGGGGATTTTCACTTTGCTAATATCAATTTTTGTAGAAGTGGCAATGACAAATTTCTTGTGTGTTCTTCATAGCGGAACATAATTAAAGCTAAGAGGCCCAGTTACAAGTAGCAAGCCACTGGAGAACTGTTTCAGGAAGATCACTCTCTTGCCTCTGTGACATCAGGATGATCAAGATGGTGCTGGGAGTGATACTAGCTCGAAGTTTCCTCACATGATGACTGAAGGATTTCTTGCTGTGGCTCAAGAGCTTTTGGGCACATTTTCAGTAGGGTAGTATCTAGGCATTTTTTGAAGCTTAACCACCCAGGTACCTCCATTCTTGTCCCCATTGACTGGTTTTGTGACCATAGCAAGAAACTTTTCCTTCTTTTTCTTCTCAACCTTTGATTTAGCAGCTGTGTACTTTCTCTTATACAAAGCCTTTCTGGAATACATAGCGGATCAGGAGTATCTACCAATTTCTCTAACCAGGACAGGATTTTCACTATAGTGGGGCTGCCCCTTCTTGGACTTTTTTGCCTTCACCTTACTCTTTTTTACCAGAGGAGTAGTAAGCAGAAGCCTACTTGGTTTCAGGTTTCTTCTCTTCGATGTCTGGCTTCTCAGTTTTTTTCACCTGCCATCTTGCCAGATAGGAGAGAGCTATGTTAGTAATTTCTGATGTGTACTGAGTCATTAATATGTGCCAGACATTCTGATGATATGTCGCCTACATTGTCTCTTTAGTGTTCACAGAAACTATGATATATAGCATTCCTAACCTCAGTTTAGAAATGCAGAGACAGACAAGGGGAGTCTAATAACTTGTCAGAGATCATATAACCTATCCATGTATAATTGAGACTTAAATCCAGGACCAAGAGTTGGCAGGCAGTGATCTGGGCCATTTAGTACATTGTCTCTAATAAACATTAGCTTTTTAAATTCTTGCTCATTTGCTAGCTTAAGCAATATCAGATTTGGTGATATTGCTTTGATTTCTAAGGAAAACAAACTTCTATCAATTAAATAATGTTCTTATTCAAGTATAAATGTTCAAGTTTGAGTGTTTTTATTGTCTGAAAGTTTATCTTTCAATTTCCAGTTGATTTTAAGGTTTTCTTAATGTTTATTAGATAACCCTGGCTTCTTGCAAATATTTCCCTAGGTTTTTAAAAGTCTTATTACTAAACAACTACAGAAGTTAGTTTTTAATTTTTTTAGAATTTTTAAAATCTATTTATTTTCTTTTTAAGTTATATAGTCCATTGTATAAATGTTACACAAAGGTATGCCTATATTTTCTTCTACTTTTGTGTTACAGGTTGCTTTTTTCCTGATTCATGAATTCTTAATCTTTTTTTCTGACCTTGTTCTAGGATCATTGTATACCTATATTTATTAAAGACAATGTAGGGTGCTTACTTTATCACCTATAAAGACAGGATATGTATACATGAGTGTATGAGATACAGACAGTCCTGTGTATATAATGACATTTTGGTCAGTATCTCATAACTTTTACAAGTGACACCATAAGATTATAATGGAACTAAAAAAATCCTCTCATCTGTTCATGCTGTGGCCATTACAGCACCGCAGCACAGCACACTACTTATATGTTTGTGGTGATATTGGTGTAAACAAATCTGCTATGCTGCCACTTGTATAGGGATACAGCATTTACAATTATGCAGTGCACAATACTTGATAAAAATGATTATATATGTTACTAGTTTATGTATTTACTATATATGTTATTATTTGTTTAATTGGCATGCTTGTGGTATGTAGTAATTACATTTTTTAGGAGATAGATACACTGACAGACAAATAGACAGACAGACAATCACATTTTGATCATTTTCAGTATCTTTTCCTCTCATATGTATTCTTCCTTGATCCTTTCCTTTCATAGAGTTGTAGTCCTTATTGCTTTCTAGAATATCCTTCAGAACATTTTGGAGTACTGGTTTGGTGGTCATAAATTTGCTCAGATGTTCTTTGTCATGGAAGTATCTTATTTTTCCATCAGATTGGAAAAATAATTTTGTGAGGTACATCTAGGTTGAAAGTTGTTGTTCTTCAGAACTTGAAATTCTTCACTCCATTCTCTCCTTGACTTAAAGGTCTATACTAAGAAGTCAGCTCTGATTCTGACCTTTGGGCTTCCTTTATAGGTGATTTGTTTCTTTTCCCTAACAGCTTTTACAATTCTATTCTTATGTTTAATTTCTGGAATATTGACTATGATGTGCCTACTTATATTTTATTTTTTATTGTAGCTCATTGGAGTTCTCTATGTCTCACTTATTTGATTGTCAAATTTTTTTTTGTCTACCAGGAAAGTTTTCTGCTGTGATATCTACAAACAGTTTTCATATCATGTGTGCTATTTCTGCTTTTTCAATGAATCCAATTGATCTTCTTTACCTTATCTAGCAGCTGCTGGATTGATTTCTCAGGGTCCCTTGCCATTTTAAAGAAATATTTCTTTTCATAATTGCTAACTGCTAATCTGTCTTCTGTATCTAAGATTTTGTCCTCATAGTGCCTTAATCTGCTGCAGGTACCGTGAATGGAATTTTTATTCTCCTGGATATTTGCTTGAATCTACCTTACAGATTCTATTTCTTGCCTAGGATAAGCATTTATAGCTTCAATAATTTTCTTAAGTTCCACTATTTTTTTGTCTGTACCTACTATAGTCATTAAGCTTGGTTTTCATTGTGGACACCACCTTTGCAGTTATCTGAGAAGTTACTTCTGATGTGATTTTTTTTTTTTCTAGAGCCCCTTTGGCTGCTTTGTTGTTACCACTTTTGAGAGGCCAGTTCTGTGACTTTCAAACTGTCCCACCTTACAGCCCCCTGGGTTTGCCCTTGGTGAACTGGATGTCTAAGGTTGCATCTTGTTATGGTTTGTGACTAGGTGTCCCCCCAAAGCCTCATGCACTCTTGGGGGGCCTTCTGGAGTTTGTGATTGATTACTGTGGGTGTGGTTGCTGCACCTGCCCTGAGGCAGGTAATTTGCATTACAATGTAAGGAGGAATGAGGAGCTAGCTGCTTGAGCTGCTGCTACCCCTCCCTTATGCTCCTGCTCTTTGCCACCACCATGAAAGGTTGCTTTCTGCTGTGTGCTGTTCTGTGTTGGGCTGAGCTGAGTATGGACTGAAACCTCCAGTAACTGTGAGCTAAATAAACCTTTCCTTCCTTCATTTTGAGTGTTGGGTATTTGTCCCAGCAACTAGAGAAGAGTAACTAAGACACATCTTCTTTGTTTTCCCATTTTCTTTTATTTTTAAAGTTTAATCCTTGGGGTGATGTTATAAATTTCCTGTGGTGTGTTACTTTGTTGCTAGTATTTAGAACCCTTGGGAAATGACTACATCGCTGAGGTACCTTCTAGGTGCAGTTGGTTTTTGGGTTTTGAGTCTGTTGCAAGACCCTACCTCTTCAATTTATTGGGAATGAGTAGTTGCTGCCTATTTGGCTGAGCCCCCAGTTCTTTGTCACTGTGTCACAATATTTTCTGTGACACTGAGTCAATCTCAGTCTTGAAATACCAGGAAGAACAGCTGTTTAGAACACTTTCGTCACTTTTGGATATAGTGATACTATCATCAATGACAATAGCATCAAGCACAGCTTCAAAAATGACAAACTGAGCTAACCTTTAGCTTACCAGCTTTAGCTGTATAAGCTAGATTTGTGGTTAAATAACAAAATCTAAAACCAGAAAATTATATGCAGCATACAACTCCTTAATATTTCAATTTTGCTGCAGGGGTTAAAATTTAAAATGTGTATGTGAGAGGTGAGTGAAGTAGAAGAAGAGGGAGAAACTGGTGCAAAAGACTGGGGGAAAAGAGAGAAGAAAGACATAAAAAGAACAGAACAAAACCACAACTATAAGGAGGCTAGAAACTGCATTCATACTCATATGAAAACAAGATCACTGAAGGAGAAAAAACAAAAATAAAAACTATAAGACAGCTCTTTTCCTCCCTGGCTGTCTGAGGATCCGTTGCCATCATGAATGACATAGTAACTATCCAAACCCAGAAGTTCATGATCAACCAACTTCTTCAAAGGAACAAATGGTCATTGATGTCCTCCACTCTTGGAAAGCAACAGTACTTAAGACAGAACTTTGGGAAAATTTTGCCCAAATGTACAAGATCACATCAGATGTCATTTTTGTGTTTGGATTCAGAACCCATTTTGATGGTGGCAAAACGACTGGCTTTGGCAGGTTTTATGATTCCTGGATTATGCGAAGAAAAGTGAGCTCAAACATAGACTTGCAAGATGCGGCCTGTATGAGAAGAAAAAGATCTCAAGAAAGCAGTGGAAGGAATGCAAGAACAGAATGAAGAAAGTCAGGGGCACCACAAAGGATAACGTTCGTGCTGGCAAAATTGAGCTGGAGATTGAAGAATAGCCAAAGGAGGAGAGATTCTGCAGTGCCTGCAATTGTTTTCATGAGAGGATTAATAAACTATAAAACCTTAAAAAGGGGGGGGGGCAGCCAGACAGTTCAGTGAATTAAAGCACCTGCTTAGGCAAATGCAGTGACCCGGGGTTAGATCCCCGGGGACATGCTGAGATGGTGATTGAGACTGGGCATGGAGGCACATACCTGTAATCCCAGTGCCTGGGGGGCTAAAAACAGGAGGATCATTATGAGCCTGATCTACATAGTGAGACCCTATAGACCCTGTACTAAATAGGAAAGATAAATAAATGAAAAGCATTAAAAAAAAAAACATAAGACACACACACACACACACACACACACACACACACACACATAATGAGAGAAAGAAAATAGGAAAAGAAAACATCCAGTTCTAGATTGTTCTGTGCTGCTACTGGTAGACAACACATGGAGACAGAGTTCTGATGTATGTTGGTTTATCCCAGCACTTTGGCAATAGCTTTTTGGCAGGGTAGTAGATAATCTCACCAAATGTGCACCTTCTATCTAAGTCCAGACTCCCTTGGCCTGGAGCCATAAGAGCACTTTCTTTTGGCCTGAGCACAGCTGGGAGCTACTAGATGGAGCCCATAGCTGCTCTGGAGTTCAGAGCCCTGCTGGCCATTCTCCAAGATGTTCCTGGCCAGTTGCACTCTAGTGCAGGAAGACTGAGCCCTCAGCACTCACCACCAGGTAGCACAGTCCTTCACGTCCACTGCTCCCCTCCAGTGCTGTCTTTCCAGGAAGGCCTGTGGGGTTGCCAGCAGTCATCATGTGTCTTCAGGTTTGAACTGCTCCTCTTCTGTAGTGAGTACCATCATAGGAGAAAGGTGCCATGAGCTACCTCCTTCTTCTTCATTGAAGTTTCTCTCTTCACTCTCTCTGTGGGCTTCAGATCATGCTTCAGAGCCTTCCCGGGTCCAGGGGACCCACCTCCCTTCTTGTCTACCACATGTTGCTAAATTCCAGCATCTGGATGATGACTCTTAGAAAGGCGCTTTCTGTGCTGCTTACCACTTCGCCATCTTGGTGCTCCTGTATGCCTATTCATTTCATTTGTTCATTTTTGATTGGATCACTTGCTTTGGAGGGGGGAGCTGTATATGTTTTTAGTACTTTATAAGTTCTAGATTTTAGTCAGTTGTCAGAAGAGTAGCTGGCAAACATTTTTTTTTTCCTGTTCTGGAGGTTGCCTCTGCAGACAATTTTTAGTTTAATGTAACCTCATAGGTTGATTCTTAGTGTTATTTCTTGTGATATAGCAGTTCTATTCAGAGAGTCCTTGCCTATGCCTATGTTTTCAAGAATTTTGTCTTTTAGAAGCTTCATTGATTCTTTTTTTATGTCTAAGTCTTTGATCCATTTTGATTTTAGTACGGGGTGAGGGATACAGATCTAGTTAATTTTGCTGCACATGGATAGCCAGTTTTTCAAGCACCATTTGTGAATGATGCTGCTCTTTCTCCAGCATTTGTTTTTAGTCTTTTGTCAAAGATAGATAAAAGTGTATGGTATTGGTGTTGTGTATTTTTTCTACTCCACTGGTCTGTGTGTCTGGTTTTTTTTGTGTCAGTACTGTGCTGCTTTTGTTACTATAGCTTTCTGGTTTAACTTGAAATCTGAGATTACAATGCTTCCTGTTTTTCTCTTCTTCAGAGTGCTTTGGCCATTCTGGACACCTTCTGGTTCCATATAAATGTTAGGATTGCTGTTTCTAGCTTTGTGAAGAATGTTGTTGAAATTTGGGTAGGAATTGCATGAAATCTATAGATCATTTGTGGTTATATAGCCATTTTAGCAATTCCTATTCAGAAACAGGGGGTGTTATTCCATTTTCTAACATCCCCTTAAGTCTCTTTCTCCACAATACTATAATTTCCGTTATATATGTTTTCCACTCCTTGATTAGGCTGATTCCTAAGTATCTGATTTTTTGTTTGTTTGTTTCTTTTCTTTTCTTTTCTTTTCTTTTTTTTAAGATATAGTAAATGGGATGATTTTCCTGATTATTTTCCTGCTGAGTTCATTAATGGTATGCAGAAACACTATTGATTTTTGTGCATTGATTTTATATCCTGCCACTCTGCCACATCTGCTTGTTAGCTTTAAGAGTTTTCTGATGGAGGTTTTTGGGTCTTCTGTCTAAAGGTTCACACCACCTACATGTAAAGATTGTACCACTCTTTTTTGCTGATATCTCTTTTACTTCTTTGTCTTGCCTGATTACTCTAAGTTTAATTGCTATATTAAAAATAACTGGGGAGAGTCACCTACCTTTGGCTTATTCCTGATTTCAGAGGGAATGCTTTTAGATTGTCCCTTATTACCATGATACTGGTTATGGATTTGTCCTAAACTGCTCATACCACGTTAAAATAAGGTTGTTCTATATCATTTTCATCAGTACTTTTATTATGGTAAGAGATCAGATTTTATCAAAGACTTTTATGCATCTATTGAGATGATCATGTCATTTTTAATCTTTAATTATATTTATAAAGTAGATTATATTTATTGATTTATGTAGGTTGTGCCATCCTTGCATCCTTGGAATGAAGCTGACTTGATTGTGATGTATAATCTTTTTATTGATTTATTGTGTTTCATTTGCAGTATCTT
>NW_004524608.1:13392348-13406228 GCF_000260255.1 Octodon degus
CAAACAAACCTGCTATTTGATTCATTGATCTTTTGTGGACTTTTAGTTTCAATTTCATTGATTTATATTCTTATCTTTACAATCCCTTTCCCTCTACAAGCTTTTGATTTGAATTACTCTTCTTTACCTAGGACTCAAGATAATCGTTAAATTATCTATTAATGCTCTGGTTTTTTTTTCATGTAGGTACAGGTGTAAACATCCCTTAGATCTGCTTTTGCTTTGTCCTAGAGATTCTGATAGTGTTATGCATTTGTCTTCACAGGAGTTTATGACTATGCATTTCATGATTGTGTGTACATATTTGCCTTTCTGTTTAGTTTTTTGATGAAGAGTCCCACTACCACTGTGCACTGATACTCAACCTCCCAAAGTCACCTTTTACTGGGACATGGAATTTTACTTCTTGCACTGAACGGCATTCTGTATCTCTCTGTCAAAAATATTCAGGTATCAATTATTATCTAGGTAACCGTACTATTTCATGCTATTAAGTATTTATGTTCCTTTTTTCTTTTTTATAAAAATCTTATAAATGGATTCATATAAATTTATAATCAAGTAACTTAAAATTGCAGCACTGGGCATGGTGGGGCACATGTATAGTCCTAGTACTCAAAAGGCTGAGGAGAATTGCTGCAAATTTGAGGCCACCCTGGGCTACATAGTGAATTCAAGGCCAGCCTGAACTACATAACAGGACCTTGTCTCACAAAGCCAAAATCAGTAACAAAACAAAAACAACACAACAAAAAACCCCTAAAATCACAATATGGATAAATTCATACTGACACTGTGTCAAATTATTTTCAAATGAATTTTGTCAGGTATAATTGTTATATGTAAAAGTTGAAGTGCTTCAATGAGTATGTTAATAGTTGCCTAGTAAAATTAAATTATTTTTTAATTTTTTTCTTTCTACTCTGGAATTTTTCAGATTTTAGTCTTTATCTTGGGAAAAAGATAAGAAGAATCTTAATTTTTTAAAATGTTATCTATTTCTGCCATATTTGGTACTCATTTTTTAAAAAGATGGGAAGCACTGTAAGTGGATCACTGTCTATACCCTATAATCCAAATAAATGTAAAATATATACTTAAAAATAGGAGCTTGGGGCTGGAGAATAGTTCTGTGGTCTAAGCTCCTGCCTGGCAACCACAAAAACCCAGGTTCAATCCCCAGTACCACGTGCTGTGCTGGCCCCACACTGAGCTGGCCACCAAAACCAGGTGTGGTGGCACACACTTGTAATCCCAGCTCTGGAGGGGTTGAGACAGGAGGATCACTACAAGTCTAAGTTGCCTGGCAAGACCCTGTACCAAATAAATAAATAAATAATTGTTTAAAATTTTTTTAAAAAGTAAGAGTTTTGAAAAACGTGCTTTTAAGAGACATTACATTAGTTTTCAGGGATCACAGCAAGTTCCTAAAAAGCGACTAAAAGGATAATTTGTGTCATGTACTAGGGATATTAAGGACTATTACATGTATCTCAGGAGAAGTTTTTGTTAAATTAATCTTTATCCATTTGTCCCAAATTTTTTAGTAACTTCTTTATTTCAGATAGGTCCTGTAAAGAAAACAAGGGTTCAAATATGTCCTCTAATAAGTGACTTGTACACATTTCTCATTGTAGTTCTCCCAGGTAAAAACTTTGTAAGGGGACACTTTTAATATCATTCCTGGTAAAACGGCTTAGACAAAGACAGCATTTGGCACCAGCTTACAATGATCTTATTGCTGGCTACTTCTGTTTACAGCTTTTCTCCTACCTAAATCAGAGCAACTAAACAAAATTTTCTCCTAATTTTAGAAATTAAATGTTTGAAATAATTCATCTTACCTAACATATACAGCAAGACATGCCCATTTCCCCCATGCAAAATCTAAAATAAATAAATAAACAAGTAATATCTAAAGCAAATCAGAAGCATGAGAAATCTGAAAAACTAACCCATGACTTGCAAAGTGTGTGTGTATGGGGGGTCATTGTTGTTAAAACTGTTGTCCTCTTCTTTTACATACAGAAGTTAAAGACAGACAGCCCTTGCAGAATACTTCAGAGACTATAAAATATTTAAATAACCTGTACAAAATTATCCCAAAGACGCTGACATGGTACAATGCGCAAAAAGAGTGTAGCAAGGAGAACATGCGCCTGGTGACCATCACCGACCCCTACCAACAGGCGTTCCTCTCCGTGCAGGTCGTGCTCTGGAACTCTTCCTTCTGGATTGGACTATCCAGTCAAGACGTAGGTTTCAGTCTTAATAGCCAAGGCTGAGGGGTTTTTTGTTATTGTTGTTATTGTTTTTTGTTTGTTTGTTTGTTTAGGGGTTTTTTTGCAGAACTGAAGATTGAACTCAGGTCCTTGCATTTGCCAGGGAAGTGCTTATTCCACTGAGTCATCTCCCCAGCCCCAGGGCTGAGTGAAGAAATGAGACATTTTTATTATGCATAGCATCAGCATCTCTCATAGACTAAAAGAAACCAAAGATCTTAAAGTTTTACTTCAGTATATTTCATAAATATGAGTTTTTGTGTCAACTATATTCCTCCACCTGGAAGATCTGTGTAGTGAAAGAAAAGGTTCTAGTGACCATAAATACTTGATCACCTCTCTTTATTCTGTTAAGCTAGATTCAAGAGTTTTCATGTTTCCTCAACAAATGAAAACATGAGAAGGAAAGAATGAAAACCTCAAGTGGATTGAATATGTAGCAGCACTGTGGATGACACTGAAAAGAGTTTTCCATCACTTTCAGATCAGCAGAGAGAAGTTAGGCTGCTCTAAAAAGAAATTAGAGTAGTGTTTCACTTCTCAAGTCTTGCGCCAATAGGTGTCCGGAGCACTTCGCATTCACTCCACAGCCCAAAGCTGTCAGTCTCTTGTGAATTCCCAGCACTAACCTATGTGAATGCAGCACAAACAGGAACTGGTACGCAGCTGAGCTTTAGCTGTAATCAAATGCAGGAATTGTTTTTTTCTTTTTTGAAAAAGCTGTCAGGAATCCTTTTTTCTTATTTCAAAAAATCTGTCATGGTCTTAGCACTGTAAGCAGTTTTGCTTCTCTTCTCAGCCCTGGTATCTATTTCCTAACACACCAGAATGGGTCTAGTGCTATTTGTAGAAAATGTGATTGAGGGCTGGTGAGATGGCTCAGTGGTCTAAAGCACCTAAAGAACAAGCTAAGCTAAGCAAAGCACAGGGACCGCGGTTCAATTCTCCAGCACCACATGCCAGGCAGCCCCGCCCCCTGGTGGGCTGAACTGGCCACACACACCAAAATAAATAAATAAATAAATTAAATAAAAAGTTAAAAAAAAAATGTGATTGAAAAGTTTAGTCCCAGCACAAACCCAGAATAAACTAAAGAATGGATAATGAAAATAAAATTCAGGAGTGCAATTAAAAATAGCATTTTACAATGCTTGGAAAAATAATCTCTGTGGAGCTCTGAGTATCCAGAACTTGCTGCCAGATCAAGACCATGACCCAAGAGAGGACTGCTGTTCTCGCCCCCACCGCATACACTCCAGTGCAGAGTGCCTCTTCCTTGCTTTCTCAGAGGCCTTTAATATTCTGCAAAATCTCTTGTGTCTGCTGTGCGGGCAGCAGTTAAGTTGTGCACTTCCTTGTTTGATGGAGGAATTTTTGAAAGAAAAGATTTTTTTTTGAAAGAAAAGATTTAAATCATTAAACCTCTTGAAAGAAAAACAATATTGTCATCATAGAAAAACTGTAAAATGTAGAACTAAAGACGAAGAAAAATTAAGTCACTTTGATTAAAGTCATTGTTCAGTGGGAAGTCACTATTATTCAAGTAACTAAATGTAAATGTGGGTCAGTACTTTGGTATACACCTTTCAATTTATTTTCTATGTGTACATCTTTATTTTTTAAACAATTAGAATCATACTATTTTGTATCTTCTTTCTCCCTTAATGATAGTGGTCTTTTTCTTATTTTATTTTCAATATTTGTGTATTGTTCTCTTTTCCTTTTATCATTAATTTTGTTTTATACTTTTTTTTTTTATGTGTTTAGTACAGGGCCTATAGGGTATCACTACACAGGTTGGACTCGTAGTGATCCTCCTATTTTCAGCCTCCCAAGCCCCTGGATTACAGGTGCATGCCACCATGCCTCAGTCACCTCTCAGCGCACCCCAGGGGCAGAGCCGGCGTGACATGCTGGGTATCAGACCCCAGTCCCTGCATCTCCCTAAGCAAGCACGTTAGTCTGCTGAGCTACCTGGCAGGCTGTCCTTTCATCATTAATTTTAACATCTTTTGTGTAGCTATTTATTACATATCTTTCTAAGATGCCCTAAATCTTTGGAACATGACAAGATATTAATAAACAGTATTTTATGTTGAAAGTGGTGGGAAAACATTGAAAGATTTTAAACAATAAGAAATAATAAGAATGTAAGATTTGTCCTTCAGTAAAGTGATGTTGAGTTAAGATTTGAGAGGAAGTGAGTGGTCTGGAGACAGAGAAACCAGTTGTTTTGTATAAACGCATGAGGACGTTGATGTTGGCTTTAACCACGGCCTGTCTGCGGTATCTGAAGTAGCAGTTCTGGGTTGGATAAAGTCCCAGCTGTGGCTGTGGCAGTGGGTCTTTTAAACATTTCAGATGTGCCCAAGTCACTGGCAGAGCCAGGAAGACATCAGAGCATCTTAGTGAATGCCAGAAAAAACCAAGGGCGCAAGTTCTCAGTGAATATCTGAAAGGGGCAAAGATTCTGGAAGTTAGCACTGATAAAATGAGCATAAAACAAAAGAAAATAACTGAAGGAAATAAAATATTACTATCCCCTTCTTGTAGCTCATTGGTGCCTAAAAATGGAAAAACAAACAGCCTTCCCTTGTGGGTACTAAAAAGATATTATTCCTCTGGAAAAGCCATATTTAAGCTAAGATCAATAAAAGCCAAGAATTCGATAAAAAGATATTTTATAGTCTTAAGAGACTGTATATTCAGCAAAGCAGTTGAGGACAGGGAAAGATTTATCAGTGATGGAATGGAAGTTCCAAAGGCCCAGGGACAAGAACCAGGGGCGAGTGCAGCATAAGACAAGGAATCCAGGCCAGCACTGATCATACTATAGCAAAAAGGTTACCTCCAGAGGGCCACATCTGAGACCACAATGGCTTAGGAATTAATTCACACAGGTTTACAACTGGAATTGGAATAGTTCAGAGTAGAACAGCTAGTGCCTTCTGATTATGGTTCACTAAAGAGCCCGTGTGTGGCCTTTGTCAGTATTCCCAATAAACTAGTGATGCAGATTGCCTTGGGGTTCAGGAGAGTTTAGCTTAGTGGTTCCACTAGGCCCAAAGTGATTATGTAAGGCTTTTTGGTGGCACCGTGGGCAAGTTCAGGCAAGCCTGTACTCTT
Organism: Octodon degus; assembly: GCF_000260255.1. Classification (NCBI taxonomy): domain Eukaryota; kingdom Metazoa; phylum Chordata; class Mammalia; order Rodentia; family Octodontidae; genus Octodon; species Octodon degus. Next base: position 13,397,757 of record NW_004524608.1, read on the forward strand.
TAACACATTCCCTGGAGTTCTGTGCCTACTCTGTAGATCCTAACTCAAGATCGAGAGTAGGGGTGGGACTTTATTAGAGAAAAGACATGTTCTCTCACTTCTAGGGGGTTGGGGGTAGAGGTCAGTGGTAGAGTGCTTTCCTAGCCAGTAGGAAGCCCTAAATTCAATCTTCAGCACTGCGGAAACAAACAAAGCAACAAACAAAACTTTGCCAGGTGCAGAGATGCAATACCTGTAAATCCAGCTATTTGGGAGACTGAGGTGGGAGGATCACTTGAACCAGAAATTCAAGGCTACCTTGGATGACGTAGTGAGATCCCATCTCAAAACAACAAAATGGATATTTGTAGCATATGAGATATATCTTCCTCCCAAAGACAAATGTCAAAACAGACATGTTTTGCCCCAAGGCCTACAGCATTAAGAAGGAAACTACCATGTGTATAGCTGTGTGCCAGCTAGCCACAGGATTTTTATTTTTTATACATAACCATCATTGTGCTATTCTCTAATTGATAAAGGATTGGCAACTTGGAAAAAGTAAACTTGTGGATCCAAAGCAAATAAGCAGCTGCACTCAGATAAAACTAGCTTGAAAGCCATATTCCCTTCACTATACTGTGCTTTTCTGGTGCTTTCTGTTTTCCAACAACCAACAGTTCCAGTAATGTATGAGTCAGCAAAGCACAAGGCTAGACACAGACTCCAGAGACATCATGGCCTGGGGTAGAGTCCCAGAACTGCTGTTTATGTTCTGTGTGATTTTCATGTGTTACAAATCTTTACCTCCCTCATCTGTAAAATCATAGAACTTTTCTCATATGGTTTGCTATGAGGATTAATAAGTCAGTATTCATAAAGCACTTAAGGCATTACCTAATACACAGTAGTATGCATGTGTGTTAAATATAAAATTAAATCAAAAGTCATTAGGTTGATGTATGTATCACAATAATAAAAAGGGGACAACATGAGTATCACCACTTGAAATGTATTTGCGTACCTTACAGGATGAGCGCAACTTTGGTTGGTCAGATGGGAAACATCTTCATTTCAGTCGCTGGGCTGAAAATAGCCAACAAGTTGAAGACTGTGTAATATTAGACACTGATGGATTCTGGAAAACAGCTGATTGCAATGAAAATCAACCCGGTGCTATTTGCTATTATCCAGGAAGTATGTGAATTTCAATTATTTTAATTTGTAAATAATCAGTCTCATAGGAATTTTAGGGCAGTGGTTTTGTAAAATCTGATTCTATAATTGTGAAGAAATTATAACCATATTCTTTTTATAAGAAAATTTGTATTCAAGTATAATTACTTGGGCCAGGGAGCAATGGCATAAAGCAATGGCATAAAGCGCCTGCTTGGCAAGCGCAAGGTACTGAATTTGATACCTATACCAAAAAAAGCCTCAAAAAATATAATTACTTATTATTTTGTCATTAATTTTTATTTTAGACATATTTACCAGCTTATATAAGCTGACAACATTGACTTCTTCATTTTAATTTTTATTAGTACATATTTGCAGTACATAATATTTACATTGCTTGTATGAAGTTGGTACATGACTATAACACATCTTAATTCTGTTTTTATCCTCTCCCTTGCCGCCCCTGTATCTCTTGATCCCTTTCCATTTGAAAAGGATCATGTGCTTACTTCCTATCATCTACCTTTTATTTGGCTTTTTACTTATATTTTGCATTTCTCACATAGGAGAAACCATGTGATACACAAGCTTGCATGTCTGATTTATTTCATTTAATGGGGTCTCAAGGTGCATGCATTTTTCCTACAAATGACTCGAGTTTGTCTTTCTTGACAGTAATGTAGAACTCCATCTTATGTGAACACCACATTGCCTTTGTTAGTGCACATTTGCAGTGCCTAGTGATTACAATCATCATGGGGAGTATGTACACAGACAGAGCAACCTTAATGCTTAACCTTGTCCCCTTCCCCCCACCCTCTAACTCTTGCTCCCCTTCCCATCGCACAAACTCTATTTCCAGTTTTTCTCTAACTTTTTCAAAAACTCCCCTTTCCCTTCCTCTTTTCCTCCTCCTTCTGTCTCTTGTGCTCCTTTCCATTTGAAATAGGTTGCTCTACTTCCATCTACTATTTATTTTGCTCTTTATACTTTGGGTTTCTTATTGATCAGCACTTAGAGTCCCATTGTGACTCAGACTCCTTTTATATACACATTGTATCTATATTGTCTCCAAAACTTTTTTTTGTGGGAACTCTTTCATAATTCTTACTATCAGTAACTATCACTTTCATGAGCCTCTATTAAGATTCAGCTTCCTGCAAGCTATACCAACAGCCTTAACCTAGCGTAAGCCAACAGGGAAACAGATTCTCTCAAATAGAGCTAGAGATGAGCTCCCTGGGGAATGGAAACTAGGGGCCCATACACGCACCCTTCTACCTGTCATTTCTGTTTTTCTCTGTGTCTGCACCCTGTTCTTTATATGCTTTCTGCTTCCTTCTGCACATAGTGGAACATGGCGGCTCTGCAACTTTTACTTGTGCTATTTCTGGAGATGAATTAATGATTTCTGAATTCCACTTTTCCCATTCTTAGACTCTGGTGGACTCAGCGTGAGTCAGGTACGCAATCTCTAGCTCAGTCAAAGGAAAGTGGCGCTCAGCTATCGGGGGTCCATGTTTGTGGGTTTGTGGTGGAGAGAACATGTTATTTCACTGACAAGGGGATTGGTTGTTCAGTGGGAGAGATACTGATGCTCTTTAGAGCTACATATTAATTTAATTTAATTTATTTTGAGTGGGTCATATCTATATTTGTATCATTTTGAATATACAGCCTTGTTATAAAATAAAAAAGACAGATTTTTCCAGTGGTCACATTATAAATATTTCTGTTTGATTTGCTTAAAGTAATAACTTAGAACATTGAGTATTTCATTAAAATGTTCCATTAAGATTAGAGATGTCAAGCCAATGAGATGGCTCAGTGGTCTAAGGAGCCTGCTTAAGCAAGCTTAGGCAGGCTCAGGGGACCACGGTTTGATCCCCGACACCACATGCTGCTCCAGCTCTGCCCTCAAGGAGTGCTGAGAACCCCCCACCAAAAAAAGATTCGAGATGTCAGTAAGCAGAAATGTCAAACAAATTATCAAAGTTATAATTAGGTGCCTGTTATTGATCTGTTTGAGTGGTTTCTCTGAAGTAGCCCTTACACTTGACATTTGATAATGTATGAGAAGCCAAACCGCATTTAACATAAAAGAACCTTCTTTCTAACATTTTTTTCTGCTCACAGCTGGGCTAAGAAAATAGTGGTAAGTTATTTCCTCCATGTAAAAAGCAAGTTTCCTGTGTGCTGTATTTGAGCATAAACAGAGAAGAAGCATCAGAAAGCTATTATTTGTAGGCTTCCTGAATATTTCCTACAAATTCAGGCTACTGACTACAAACAGAAGTTAACATTATATGTCAAATTGGAATTCTCAACATCAACTCTTTTTCTAGATGAGACTGAGGCTAAGCGAGTTGACAGAGTTAAATGTCCATCTCCTGTTCTAAATACCCCATGGGTACCATTTCAGAACTCCTGCTACAATTTCATGTTAACCAAGAGTACACATAGAACAATGACACAAGATGAAGTTCATTCCAAATGCCAAAAAATGAGTAAGTGTATTCTACTGTCATTATGTATTGAACCATGCTAATTCTTTTTGAAAGTTGTCTGCATCGTAAATAGTTCCAATTAGTACTAATAACTAAATCTCAGAAGTATTTAGCTCTACATTATCAATTACAGTGTATTAAACTGTGTGATTAAGATGGAAAGGATATGAGTCACTTTTTTATTCATGCAGCTGAGAATTAGTCTTCATTGGTGTAAATAAGATGGGTTTCTCTTTAAAAGGAAATGAAGTTACACTAAAAATCAGAGAAGTGGAGATTAAAAAAGGTAGATGAAAGTCAGAGTGAATATAGGTTAGCTTAAGTAGTTAAGTACACAACAGCTATGCTTACATAGAGCACACATTTCATACTTTCAACTCTCAAAATACTGAATATTTCCAGAGAAATCCACTGAGGATTTGTGATTTTTGAATGGTAGAACTAATGAAACTGTAAATTTTATGGAAAGTTCTTAGAAAAAAAACATGAATTCATCATTCCCTAATGTGTGCTCTGTACCTTAAGAAGTACTGGCATATATAAATGAGTTTAACTTCATTTAAACCAGTGCTTGCTAATGTTTTAACCATGCAGATGTTTTCTGAGAAACTCCCATGGTTAGGAGTGCAGCTTGAGAAATATACCCTAATAGTGATCGTTGAGAAAAAGGCATCTGTGTCTTACGGCTCATCTGAGAGGTTTCTTTAAGTCTCTTCTGGTATATCATTAATACAAGTGGACTTCTGCCACCTGATCATGAGCTTGAAATGGGGAAACCAAGGTTAATTTATGTTTTAAATTGTCTGCTTAGCTACTACTTTTCCACTACACTGTAAGACTAAACTTAACATCTAAATGTTAATAAACTAGTTTGTACAATACGATAGCTTAAATTTACATGTTTGTTTTTCCATGAGTATGTTTTGAAGACTATTAAACTAAGAAAGAAAATTTTCTAAATCTTATAGACGAAATAAAGTATTCCGCATAAGTAATCATTAAAATTATTGACATTTTTGTTTAACAGATTCAAGATCACATATTCTGAGTATTCGAGATGAAAAAGAGAATGAGTTTGTTCTTGACCAACTTCTGGACTTCAGCTATATGGCTTCATGGGTAATGTTAGGGATAACCTATGAAAGTAAGTTATAAATATCAGTTTTCTCTGTTTTATTACTTCACTGTAACCTATTTATCAAGCTACAAAAGTAAAACTCTTCAAAGTATAGCAGTATATAAAAGTAATAATCATATAGGGGCTGATAGTGTAGCTCAGTGACAGAGTACTTGTCTAGCACCTCTGAAGCCCTGGGTTCAATCCCCAACTCTATGCTGGGCAGATAGCTCAGCAACATAAGCACCTGCCTGAAAAATAGAACAAGACAACGCCCGACCCAAAGAATCTCCAGCTCTGGGGGAAAAATAAAAAATAAATATAATATATATATATATATATATTACATATATATATATGTTTTTGTACCTCTGTCAATGTCATTATTACACTTTTCCCAGAAATCTTAGAGTTAAATGGAGATAAATATATCCCTTTCCACTTTCTTCCTTGTAGCAACTCAAGATTAATTAAAATGAATGCACTCCCATATAAATCTCCAGTACTTACTTATATCATTACTATGTGGGATGAATGAGAGCAGAATCCCTTTCTATTAATGCTGCACCTGCGCGTTTATAACATTATCTTGAGGTATGCATATGGCAAGCAACATAAAAATGAGATTCCTTGTCTGACGATGGGATATGAAATTTGGACTAAATGTCACAAATATGAAATACCATTGATACATTTTTTGAGACAGGGCCTCACTATCTAGTTCTGACTACTCTTGAATACACTCTGTAGCTCAGGCTGGCCTTGAATTTATGTTGCACCTTCTGCCTTAGGATTCCAGATGCTGGGATTATAGGCGTGTGCTACCATGTCTAGCAATATAAAATTTTTAAAACACCAAGTCTTAGGTGGGGTGGGGGGAAGAACATACTTAGAGATGTTATGAAAACTGAAAATTTTGCAATGAAGAAAAAATCTGTCATGAAAAGAATTTCATACTTTGGGGCCGGAGAGATGGCTCAGTGGAATAAGCACTTCCCTGGCAAGAGCAAGGGCCTGAGTTCAATCCCTGGTTCTGCCAAAGAAAAGAAAGAATTCCATAATTTGATGGGTATAAATCATGAAAAGCATACATTTTCCTTTAACTGCTTTAATAAGGGGCAATAGACAATGAGGTAGTGGGGCCGGGGAGATGGCTCAGTGGAATAAGCACTTCCTTGGCAAGTGCAAGGGCCTGAGTTCAATCCCTGGTTCTGAAAAAAAAAAAAAAAAATGACAATGAGGTAGAATAGAAAGGAGACTAAATTACTGTACTCAAATATGACCATTCTAAAAATTAGGCTTTTTATTTGTTATCTAACCTTTTTTTTATGATTTCCAAGGTAGGCCCTATGTTTATTGCTTGCAGATGAGTTTGTGAAGATTAAGCTATTAAGCTGTAGTTAAAGCTATTAAGCTGTAGTTAAAACTTGAGTTCCCACTTAAAGATAAATTCATCATAATGGGACTTAGCCTGAATCTTTTCTTCAGTTGCACTAAATTAAGAGTTAGGGGGAAATGGACAGAAACCAGATGGACAGGTTTTACCTGAAAGTGACTGAAGAAACAAAGATCTCATATTTAGCGGTCGAGGACAAACCCAGGATGTGCACTTAACTTATACCCTCTGATATAATTTTAGTTACCTTATCAGAAACAGAATGTGTTCAGTATTCTTTTTTTTTTTTTTTTTTTTTTTTTTTGGGTGGAACCGGGGATTGAACTCAGGCCCTTGCACTTGCCAGCAAAGTGCTTATTCCACTGAGCCATCTCCCCGGCCCCTGTGTTCAATATTCTGAAAAAGCATTTTTAGTGCTCCATTTGGCAACATACTATGAAAAAGTATTTTCAGATATAAAGACACCTTTTAATTTTTTTATAAAATACATAGATAATAAAAGTTTCACTAAAGTATGTAGGTGCATGAAGGACATACAAAATATGTTTTAAACAAACAGAATCTAGTTTAAATCTAATTCTTACTGACTAAATTAATAACCATAAATCACTGTTTTTAGTTGCTTCAAAATACTTACTGAATATTTAATTCTATGTAGGATCTCTGAAAAGAATTTTGTTTTGAAAACCTTCTGACTTTTCAATAGGTGGGCCATGAATAAAACTTTCTAAGACAACATGGCAACCAAGAGATACTTCTAGCCAGCTTTTTAAAAATGAACATTATTCAGAGAAACTTTAGAAATATACCACTGCATGTTTGGTTGGTTGAACAATGGTAATTTTAAAGTTTAAGAAAAGGAACAAGGACTTGGGAAACATAGGTGATAGAAAGCACCAAGCAAAAACCAAATCATAGTCAGGCACATAATCCCAAACCCTCAGGGAAGCTGAGGCAAGGCAAGTTTCAGTCCAATTTGAGCAATTTAATGACACACTGAAACTCTGTCTCAGAATTAAAATTAAAAGAGTTGGGGACGTAGCTCAGTGTGAAGGCCCTGGCTTTGGTCCTCAGTACAGAAGAGGGTTATAAATCATCTGCATATTATTTCCAGTGTGTCCTTGATGTAGGCAGATGTTTAGTGTGTTCCCTTGAGGATGACAATCAGTGAAAGATAGAAGTTGCTAGGTCAACATGGGTATGTGCAGGTAATGATGATATCACTGTTCATATGTCCCATAATAATTTTAATAGGCCCAGAAACATTTTTGAAGTCTTCATTAAGACATTTCCTTATCACACAATTTAGACATTTGAAGTACGTGATTAAGTACCCTTTAGTATAGTCATAGTTGTACAATCATTGATACACCCAAAAAGAAATATGGCATCCCTTAACAGTTTGCTCCAGTTCTACCAGTTTCCCAGCCCTCTGCAATTACAAATCTACTTCCTTCTTCACAAATCACTTGCTCTAGACATTTCTTATAAATAAGACCATACAATATTGTGAGTGTGTGTGTGTGTGTGTGTGTGTGTGTGTGTGTGTGTCTGGCTTCTTCTGCTTGGCAAAAGGTTTTCAATACATCATAAGCTTTCAATACCTTGTAGCATATATCAATACATCATTACTTCATGTGGCTGAGTTATATTCCATTTAATAGGCATACTACATTTTCTTCATACATTCATCAGTTGGTGGACAATTAGCTTGTTTCATATTTTTGATAATATGAATAATGCTTTTCTGAACATTTATGTACATATTTTTGTGTAGATGTGTGTTTCCATTTCTCCTGTGTATACATACTGGATATTCAATTTCCAGTGGAATTGCTGAATCACTGAAGAACTGCCAGCTTGTTCTTGAAAGCATCTGTACATTTTCCATTTCTGCTACCAGTGTATGAGAGTTTTGATTTCTCCATATTTGTGCCATCATTTGTTTTTATTTATCTTTTTTATATAGTCACCATCCAAGTGAATGGGGAATGATATGTTATAGAGGTTTTTATTGTGTTTCTGTGGTGGCTAATGATGTTAAACATCTTTTTATTGATTACTTGTATATCATCTTTGAAGAAATCTGTATTTATATCTTTTGTTCATTTTTAGTTTAACTACTTGTCTTTTTTATTGTTAGGTTGTAAACATTCTTCATTCTAAATATAAAACCCTGTCAGATAAGTGATTTGGAAATATTTATCTCATCACTTTCCCGACCATACAAAGATTTGTCTTTTCTTTCTTTGTTTTCTTTTTTCTTTTTTCTTTTTTTTTTTTTTTTTTTTTTT
>NW_004524608.1:13406328-13417571 GCF_000260255.1 Octodon degus
ATGCTTGCCAAGCAGACACTGTGCTGCTGAGCTATATCTCTGGCTGATTTTTTATTCTTATCAAGTAATATTTATCTATTTTTTGACACTTTTTGATATCTAAGAAGGACTTGTCTAGTACAGGATCATGAAGTCTTACCCCTGTGTTTTTTTTCTAAAAGTTTTATAATTTTAGCTCTCACATCTAGGTTTGTGGTATATTTTGAATTTTAGTGAAGAGTGACAGCAAATGCTCAGCTTTATTTTTTGCATGTAGATATCCAGTTCAGTTATTCAGCACTATTTCTTGAGAAGACTTTTCACCTTGAATATGCTTCTCATCTTAAAGTTAACCATATGTATGCACAATTGCATACTACTTACATCTAGAGATTTCACTTACTAACTGTATAATAGATGTTGTTTTTATAAAATAGTTATGTCTATTTCCATTTCAACTAAACATATATATGAGAAATGGAGAGTTGATGAAAAATAACAAAATATTAAATTGTTGAATTATATGTAAATTTTAATTATCATGTTTATGATTTATATTTTCCAAATTAAAAATAAATGTAATTTACTGACATGACAATAAAATATTTTAATAAGATACACGTAATCATATAACCATTTAGAAGGTAGGAGAAGAAGAAAGAAAATTAGTCATTTAAAATATTAACCTTGTAACTATAATTCTTACAATAATCTCTGAGCATAGAAAAAATGAATTTCTTCTTTAGATAACTCCTTGATGTGGTTTGATAAAAGCATGCTGTCATATACACACTGGCGAGCAGGAAGACCAACTGTAACAAATGGCAAGTTTTTAGCCGGTTTGAGTACTGATGGCTTCTGGGATATTCAAACCTTTAATGTTATTGAGGACGTACTTTCTTTTTACCAGCACAGCATTCTTGCTTGTAAAATTGAAATGGGTAAGTATGTAAGTACGTATTCCTCCAGGGAAGGGGGATGCCAAGCCATTACCTCTAGTGTGAATTATGCCATGGGGTGTTTCAAATGCCTTCTCTGTATTCAGCTTCATGTAAGATGCTGCAGAGCCTATGTGAGAGGAGACAGCATAACTTCTTTATGAAGAGTGGCTTAGTTTTAGATTATTTACTACAGATGAAAGTGATCAGTGAAAACAAAGAAAGACTTCAAGAGGTGGTGACAGTTGCTGGGACCTTGATGGATGGATAGGATTATTATAAACAAGAAAATGTATTCAGGTAGAATTTGACATTCCAGACAAAATGAATGCCTTCTGACCTTAGGTAATGCACAAATAAGTCTAAAGTGCAAGTCGATTCAAAATGTTCACAACATAATAACTGCTGTCATGACTGCCTTTCTCTGAGTCTTCTGCTGACCCAGAGCTCATGGTAATGGCATCCTGACCAGCCATCTTCCCTCACAAAGCTGCACAATAGCATCTGAGAGACCATCTGTATTGCTGTCTCAGAACTCCCTTTTTTCAGTTATTTTGAGTCCATGAAAACTTTTGAGACTTTATAGAGATTAGCCTCTGTTCTTAATTCTAGTCCTGCAGCCTCTGTCTTTTTCCCATCTTGGCTGATTAAGCAAACCATCTTTTTCTCATTGTGACTTCTGTGAGGAGTTTGTCCAGCCTCTTATTTGTTCTTTTATTTAAGTTTTCCTCCTGCTAAGGAGCTTTCCATTTCTGTATTTTCTTTTTTCATTTTAAATAAAATTTTCACTTTAGAATTGCTTTAGATTTACAGAAAACTTACACAGATAGTATGGAGTGCCCATATCTCCCACCACCACTTCCCCTATTGTTGACATCTTATGGTACATTTGTCACAATTAAGGAACCCATTTTGATACATTTTTATTAACTAAAATTCCTACAATTTACTGTATCAGTTTTATCTGACAACCTTTTGCTATTCAAGACGCCATCTGGGATACATGCATAAGCTCTTCTTGGCTATGATGTTTCTTCAGACTTTTCTTGGTTTTTATGATATTAAAAGTTTTGAGGGGGGACTGCAAATGTGTTTTGTAGAACATCATTCACTTAGAATTAGCTAATGTTTTTCTTATGATTAAAATGAGGTTTTTCAGTAAAAGTGGAAAACCACAGATGTAAGGTGTCCTTTTCATCATATGTATGAATGGTATATGCTGTAAAAGTATCTGTCACCATGGATTTTAACCTTGGTCATTTGGTTCAAGAGAGTGTTTGTTACATTTCTCTATTGTAAAGTAACTCTTTTCCTCCTTTCCATATTGTACTCTGTAAAGAAGTTAATGTGCTCAGTGTACACTTACAGGGTGGAGAGTTATCCTCTGCCTTCCTGTGGAGGGAGTGACTGTATAGATTATTTCGGATTCTACATAGCCTTATCTATTCTCAATAAATTAAAATACATTCAGGTATTTATTAATACCCTAAAACATTGTGGTTTTTATTTTTGACTGTTTTTAGCACTTCTTTTTTTATTTTTTCCCCACAATTTTATTGAGAAACAAATAGCGATGAGAAAATTTCAAACAAAATTGGTAGGAGAGTTTCAATAATTAACACATTGCAGACATTCTTCCTAGTGGTTAATTGCTGTATAAGATGCAGACATGATATCCAATTTACAAACTCTATTATAACAAATCCCTCTATTCATTAAGAGAATGTAACTATATATCTATCCTAACCATTTTGAATGCACAGATAAAAAATGGACATTCATCTGTATCCCCTTTTTTTGTTTAGTTCCATTATTTGAATATTATAGGTGTGTAAACTCAGCAAAATATTCTAAAAGAGTCCAGTGGTCCATAATAATATTGGGTCTTCCTCTTGACTGGCAATGTCAGAAATTGTTGACCTGAGTCCCCTACAGCTCAACATAACAGCATGGCTTTACTTCTTATACTTCGTTTTTATACTTTTCTGCTGGATGGTTAAGACCGAGATAAAGCAAGACCTATGCAACAAGAGTTATAGCTTTTGGGTCTGATAAGGTCAGTGAAATCCCTTCAAGATTTATCCTGAGATCCTGTACCTCAAACTGTAGATCCTTTGTCAGTGTCAGCCATGTGGATGAGTCACGGCCATTGCATGGCCAATGTGCTCTCTGTGAAAGCCAACATTTCTTTCTACTTAGCTTCTTTTTATTTTTAATGTCTTCTAACCTTTCAATTCTCATGTAAGCACATGGTCATATGTAAGGATCTGTGGGTCCCAGTGTGATCTGTTTTACCCAGAGAGAAATGGTGGCAGGAATGAGGAAAAGATAGACAAGAAGATAACTGCTGGGTTAGGTGGTCACTCATCTGCCTGGTTAGGGAAAAGACCCCCAGAGCAACAATATGGACATTTATTTATACCTTTGCAACACATAATACAAGGTTGCCTAGTTACTAATAGCTGACATTAACCTGTCAGGGTGCATATCTCAGGTCTGAGGTAGCTTGTCTGCTTTAGGCACTGAGGCCAAGACCCACTTACACACATTTGACCAATTTTCTAGCTTTCATGGCTCTCAACACATCTCCCTTTTGTGTTTTGCTGTGTCAGAGATGGGCATTCAATTTCAGTTAGAGAAGTTGTGTTTGGAGAACTCTTTAGAGGACCTTCTTATACTTGATGCCAATCCAAAGATTTTAGGTACTTGAATTCAGCAATGTAACCCTATGTAGTCCAATAGACCACAATAGTAGTGAGTTCTCAGTACACCTGGTAATTGTCAAAAGTTATTAATAACTTGAGCCTTTACAGCTTAGCATATTAATATGGCATTACTTTTCAGATCTCATGGGTATACTTTTCTGCTGGATGGCTAAGACCAAATTAAAGCAAGACCTGTATAAATATAAATTTAACTTTTATTATTTGAGAAGGTCAGTTAAATCTCTTTAGGATTTATCTTGGATCCATGTATAACACCTCTTAGATCTTTTGTCAGTGTTAGTCACCTGGATGAGTCATGGCCATTGCTTGACCGACTTGTTTTTATGAAAGCCTGAGAGAAATTGTTTTTAGGTGACTCTCCTTAGGCACATAATATATTGTTGATCCCTTTTTTCTATGAACCCATAATCTCCTTGATCAGAAAATTTGGGAGTCAACAGAGTTATAGGATGTCACAGCAGAAGTTTTTTTTTTTTTTTTTTTTTTTTTTTAATGTCTTAAGTCCTCATTGATCTTGAAGGGTGAGGGCCAAAATATTGGCTATCCTTTTAGCCCATCTATCTCTCTAATTTTTGGTCTTTAAACTTCAGTTGTTAAAAATCTAGAAGAGACACTTAATGACATTACCCTGTAACAGAGGTAGTAAGCTTAATGTTTTTATTTATATGAATATAAAACACCTTAGAGGACCAGCAAGATAGCTCAGTGGTCTAAATCACCTTCTTAGGCAAGCTTAGGCAGGCACAGGGGACCACAGTTCAATCCCAGACACCACATGCCATGCCAGCCCCACCCTTAGGGCAGGCTGAGCTGGCCAAAAAATAAGAAAAAAATTTTTAAAAACACCTTAGACATAGAATGGAACTGTTATTTTTTAACAACCATGGATATTTTAATATTTAAATCCCTATAGAATGTTAAAAGACAACAGTTAAATATATTTACACAGAAATTGAGAAATCAAAACCATAACATTGTAGCAGGACAATCCTGATGACATATTGTGACATACTTAAGTTTTCATTTTGGCATAACACTTTTGACCAATCATCTCTATCTAATGTAAGAAATTTTTACCTAATAAGTCACTAGTAAATGGTATATACATCACAAGCTTCTTGTTAAAGGCAGAGGTTTGAATCTGAAAGTCTTAGCACAATAATCAATAGTTGTTTTACATTTTGTCAGACCTATACACTTGGAATCACAAATACACTTAATACACCATGAGATTAATAGTAATGAATTGCCATACACGGGTGAAAACCTTTGTTTTTTAATTTAGTTTTATACCAAAACCATTTTTTAAGAGAAAACCTTATTGTAATTTTTTTTCTGAAAACCTTTATCTTTTAACCAATGATCCATCTATATGAGGGGGTCCCCTACGGGACTATTGAAATTATTGGGAGCTCCTTATTAATGAACAAAAAGGTTAACACACTTCTTATTCATCAATTGGACTATTCTCAAATAATTTCTCCCCACTCTAAGGAATTTTTGCCTAATTAACTTAAACTTTCGATAAGCTATGTATAAACTGATTTTGATATCACTTATACCAGATGGTAACTTAGGAGAAAGCATGCTTTTAAGTCTATATCCCAAAATGTATTATGAACAAATGATCAAAAAAATTAATAGTGTATAGTGACAAGTGAAGTTGGAAGGACTGATTACCCCCCTTTTTGCTTTGTAATTGAATTTTAACTGTATGGTGAGAAACTTGTATCCTATATTTTGGAAGAGGTAGCCATACATTTTCTCACTTAACCTAATATGACCTATTTGAAAAAAGCAAATTAATTTAACTTATCTGAAGGATAATCACAGTTAATAACTCCAGAGAAATTAGCAAAAAAATCTAGATAGAGCCAATTAATATTACCAAAAAAGTCTGAAAATCATGAATGAATGGTTGGTCTGAACAGTTTGGGTACATTATCTTTTTTAGATAAGTTGACCCAAATATGAAGAAGTTATTATAGCTTGTACCCTTTTGGAGGCCATCACTAGGCCTTTTATTATTTAAATGGGATGTCAAAATCAAGCTACTTTTTAAACTGCACTGCTTTAAATTGTACTCCACACCTCCATATTTGCTTGTTAAATATTAAAGCTTTTTATACCAGTTTTAATTTAGAACTGTAAAACAAACAGTCAAATTTATTAGGAATCAAAAGAATTTTAAATAATCTTTTAAAATATCTCCATCATTATAAATCTTAGGAAATATGGTTAATTTTTTTAAAAGGCAAACTGTTTTTATCTTTAGGATGGAAACAAACTTTTAATTTAAGCACCTTAAGAAGAAAATATAAAAACTTTTCTTTTAGTGTCAATTGTAATGGAGAGAATGAGCCACTCTTTTTTCTTTTATTTTTGTTAAGTTTTATTCTTGGGTAATGATCCTTCACCTTTGTAGCTGCCCTGCCTGTAGGTCATTCACACTTGCATTTGAAAGAACATTTAAAATATTTTTTCTTTAATTAATTAATTTTTACTTTTAACCCAATATTTCTTTTTTAATAATTTTAAAATTTTTATCAAAAAAGAATGACCACTTGAGCAATACAAGAGTCTGATGTGGTTTAAACAATGGCTTGGGTGGATAAAATTATAACTTTGATTTCCCTGCATAAGTAGTATTGATGACAGAAAGCAAAATCTGGAGACTGTTTTTGTTTTGTTTTGTTTTGTTTTGTTTTGTTTTGTTTTGTTTTTGTACAGAGTCTCACTATGCTGGAGACCTTTTAAAATGAGACTGTTGCAGCCTAGCAAGATTCCCACTGTACCCTGAGGCATAGGTCTACAGACTCTAATAGGAATAATTTGGGGCCTCATTTTAGGAGTTAATAGGAATCTGGAGGAGGAACTGAGGTCTAAGTCTCTGCTATTGATTGTTGCTTGCCAGAGGTCAGAGATGCTTGTCACAGTGAAGGGAAAAGTGCCCCCATTATTTGATGGGACCAAAGCGGGCCTCATTGGAAGTTTCCCTGAATGGGTCGGCCTTCCACATCAGCTTTAGATCTACATTCACTTGTCCAGTGGTACCCTCGTCTATATCTTGTATATGGACTGGAAAGTTTTATTGAAGAGACAGACAGTGGCAGTGTTGTCTTTGACGCAGCAGAACAGTTTCAGGCTAAATGTCCCTTGTCCCCACAGTGAAAACAAACTTACTTTTTCCCTTTTATCTAGACTATGGATGAATAACCTGAGTAACAACTGCTGGCAAGGCAGCTCCCTGTACATATGAGGGTCAAATCTACAAATTCCACATCATCTCAGGCAGTGTAGCCCACGTTTTTTTTAATATATAACATTCATTTGCGTTTTCTTTCTTTCTTTCTTTCTTTCTTTCTTTCTTTCTTTCTTTCTTTTTTTTGTATTTTAGGGAAGGGTCTACAGGGTGTTCAGGGTCTCACTGCTAGTGAGATCCATGGACTCGTAGTGATCCATCTGTTTACAACCTCCCAAGAGCTGGGATTACAGGTGCACGCCCCCATGCCTAGTCTCAATTGCTGTCTCAGTGCGCCTGCCCTGGGGATTGAGACCCCAGCCCCTGCACCTACTTGTAGGTGCTTTAATCCACTGAGTTATTTGGCCATCCTTACTTGCATTTTCAAAAGCCAATTATTGAACTATTAATTTGCTAGATTCTTTGTCACTTATAATCCTTTCATTAGCTTGCAATAAACATGCAGCAAAATCTTGGAAAGGTTTTCCTGCGGAATGGAAGCCAAATTAGGAGATGACTCACCCTTCCAAGGAAGTTTTCTCTAGGCCTTAATGGCAGCTATCTTAGTTCGCTTATATATCTGCAATGCAAAGGTCAGTTGATTGTTTGTGTTATCAAAGGCATGCTCCCCAGTTAGTATGTCTTTTGTAATGGCTAACTTGTGAACTGCATTTTGAGCTGCCTGTGTGTGCAGTATTCAAAGAAATTTCCTTTCCACAATAAATAATCTTCTGGATTCAAGCATACTTTAGCTATTTCTTTCCAATCATTTTGGGCCATAATCTGTTGTCCTAGCATTTCTACTAGACTCAAGGTAAAGGGAGAAGTAGGGCCATAAGTAACAACAACTTATTTTAATTTTTTTTAAAGTTTTAAAAGTTATAGCTTTATGAAGATGTACAACTTGTACCATATTACTAGGTATTTGAACTTCAGAAACAGGGTAGATATGTTGAAAACCCTCCATGGACTCCTCTGCCCATCTGGCTTCTTTTAGTGCCAATTGCAAGGGAGATAAAGAAAATGGCTGTACTTCCCTTGAGGCAGAAATTCATCTGTGACTCAGTGAAATTTCTCTGCTCTTCCATGGCCAGGATTGAGGCCTATAGCTCCTTAAAAACCATGGAGTGTTGAGAAATACTTATCTCAGGACTGAGGTAGCTCATCTGCTTTTGGCACTGAGGGCTAGTCCTACTTACACACATTTGACCAATTTTCTAGTTTTCATGGCTCTAGTTTTATAAATAAAACAGTTATTTATACTTTGGATAATTTTTCAGCAAACTACATTATTTAATATTTTGCCAAGTTTTTTCAGCTCTGGCCATTGGGAGCTCTTTCCTTTGGCCTCAGTGTCCCTGTGGAATACCTTCATCATTGTGGTTTTGTTGGTTACTTGTTTTTAATACTTCCATACTTCCTAGATAATTTCTCCTAACCCTCCAGATCTGATATTTCAGTGGATTTTCTAAGGCTTCTAATGCAGCTAAATCTCTCCATATAGATAATTTCATATGTCACAGTGGGTAATAGTTTTGTTATCATTTCAAGCATTGTTGTTTTCTGTCTCCAACCATTATGTGAACTTCTTACATAAAGACTATGTTTATGCCTTTTAAAAATCAACCAACAACTATAGTATTTAAGAGCCTATTATAGGTTCTGTGGCAATAAGAAAAATAAAATGTGCCTTTGGCCTTGTTTATGAATAATAAACTCAGTTTTATTTAACTTTAATGATTTTGTCAATTTATCCTAAATTTTTATTTAAAATACTTTAAATTTAATGACTAATATTCTTAAAAATATTATAGTTGACTACAAGGAAGAATATAATACTACACTGCCACAGTTTATTCCCTATGAAGATGGTGTTTATAATGTTATTCAGAAAAGGGTAACATGGTATGAAGCAGTAAACACATGTTCACAACGAGGAGGTCATTTGGCAAGTGTTCATAACCAGAGTGGCCAGCTCTTTCTAGAAGATATTGTAAAGCGTGATGGATATCCCCTCTGGATTGGACTGTCAAGTCATGATGTAAGTCTTCCTCTGTTTTTCACAAATTTTCCAAATCTGTTTCTTAG
Organism: Octodon degus; assembly: GCF_000260255.1. Classification (NCBI taxonomy): domain Eukaryota; kingdom Metazoa; phylum Chordata; class Mammalia; order Rodentia; family Octodontidae; genus Octodon; species Octodon degus. The sequence goes on from NW_004524608.1 coordinate 13,415,301, forward strand.
TTTGAGAGTTGGAAATCTGAGCATAAGATAGTAACTCAAAGTAGAATATCTGGTTAAGTCCTTGTTTTCTTACAATTTACAAAATGCTTCAAATAAAAATTTATATTTGTAAAATGTATATGTAGGATGCAAATGGCCAAGATATCATGTAGGCCCAGTGGCTTAATATCTCAACAGCACCTCTGTAACCTATTTGGAGAAGACCAACTACAAAGGAAGTAGAATCAGGAAAACCTGAGTTTCAATACTAAAAACAGCTCTTCCATTTATGTGCTAGGTTTTCATAAGCAATTTATTTAAACTTTATGCCTCTGTTTCTTTATCTCTAATATTTTCACTGAGATTTTAACACAGATATTTATGTACTTTGCCAACAAAAATTCTTAACATAATTAGGACTTACAAACATATATTTTCTTTTTTTTTTTTTTTTCTGATAGAACCGGGGATTGAACTCAGGCCCTTGCCTGACAAGTGCTTATTGTACTGAGCTAGCTCCCTGGCCCCTTATTTTCTTTCCGCTTTTCTCCTTAGAAGTTAGCACTAATGAAAATTAATCTGCTGATGAACAATCTTCTATTTGTTTGTATCTTCAACTATTTGAACGCTATCAGTAGTGTATTACATACTTGTAATAATGTCTGATTTACAAAGATAGTCATCTAATGAGATTAAACTTTCACCTTTAGAATACAGTGGAAGAGATAAAAGAAGGAAGTGGTGGCAAGCTAAGTTTGATTCAAGGAATAATCAAAAGTAGTATTTCTAGTTTGTGTTTCTTTAGAAATATTTTCTAAGGCCCTGCTGCTTGACGGCTTCTGTAATTCAGAAGTGTAGCCAGACACCCAAACCATAAATCTATAAAACATAGACAACCAATATTCAGAGCAACATGAATACTAGGATTATAAATCTGTAATTGTGATAAATGAAAGCCATTTATATGCATGACATTTAAAGTATTATATAGACTCATATTTTTAAAAAGATCCAGAGTATAGTAATTCTGTGCCTGGCTTTAATGTCCTACTTAAATAGTGTCAGCGTAGGTCCAGATGTGGTGGCCTTCCCTATAATCCCAGCACTCAGGAGACTGAGCCAGGAGGATCTCTGCAAGTTCAAGGGCAACCAGAGAGTACATAGTAAGTTCAAAGCCGGCCTAAGCAACTTAGCAAGACCTTGTCTCAAAAAAAAAAAAAAAAAAACAGCTGTCAGGGCAAATGTCCCAAGTCAATGTATCAGAGTAAATCAATAAGTCCAGAATTGTACTATTTGGAAGCAAATACTCCCTTCAATTCCAATGTTTAATAAAGTATACGTATATTATTCTTTGTGTTCTTTTTTGAAGTCATATATCTGAGATCTGGTTATCTCTATTATTTTTAAATAGGGCAGTGAATCAAGTTTTGAATGGTCTGATGGCAGTACACTTGACTACATGCCATGGAAAAGCCAGAACTCTCCTGGAAATTGTGTGGTATTGGACCCAAAAGGAGTTTGGAAACATGAAAACTGCAATTCTGTTAAGGATGGAGCTATCTGTTATAAATCTACAAAATGTAAGACTTAATTTTTAAATAACTATGAATTCACTAAAAATATGACATCTATACACATGGATACATACTCAATGAAATTTTTACCATTTTTAAATAAAGCTTATTCACAAATTCCCTAGAAATAATATTTGAAACTTTGTAAATAGAAACAAGTATGATATATCCTTCGAGATAGCTTGTTCCCAAAGACTTGCAGTCATGGTATCAACTAGGTAAGTTTTATGGTAGAATCTGTGAATTCTCATTGCCTATAAGCAGTGTTTTTGAAAGCTAAGATACTCCTTTAATGGTACAGTCAAGGACTGACTTTTCTGTTTTTAGGCACAGAAAATAGATGGAAGTTTTTGGAAAAGCTATTGGAATACAAGACGATGTTGACAAAATAAACACATAGTTCTAGTAGTAAGATAAAATGATATCAACACCTTGGAAAATAGTATATAATTGCTCAAAACTTAAATATATGATTACAGGACCACATGATTCAGAAAACTCACTTCCAGGTATATATTCAAATGAATTAAAAACAAGGGCTCCAGGGCCAGCCAAATAGCTCAGCAGATTAAAGCACCTGCAAGCAGAAGCAGGGACTGAGAATTCAATCCCCCGGGCCATGCTGGCCCTGCCCCCAGGGTGCACTGAGAGGGCAATCGATGCTGGGTGTGGTGGCATGTACCTGTAATCCCAGCTCTTGGGAGGCTGTAAACAGGCA
>NW_004524608.1:13417841-13430516 GCF_000260255.1 Octodon degus
AAAAAACAGAGACCTAAATAAATTTTGTAGAATATGTTCATAGCACCAAAATATGGAAGTAACCAAGATATCTGCCTATAGTTGAAGGTATAAGCAAAATGCGTACACATACACACAGAGAGGAATATTGCTCAACTATAAAAACAGATGCTACAATTCTACAGTATGACTGAATCTCGAAGACATACTCAGTGAAATATTTGATCACAAAAAGACAAATATTGCATGATTTCACCTACATGAGGTATGTAGAGTCCTCAGATTCGCAGAAGCAGAAAGTAGAATGTTGATTATTAAGTCCTATAGGGAGTGTAGTTTGAGGTGTTGCTTTTTTTTTGTTTTTATTTTTGTAAAACTTTTTAAAATTTATTTTTTATTAGTCCATGTTTCCAATTCATGCAGTTTCCAATCATTTTGGGAATGGTTCCATGTACATATTGCAGCTTTGTTTTTAGTCCCTTCCTCTGACGCCTCTCTGTCCCTTCCCTGCTCCACTGTCTCTCCTGTCTCCCATATTTCATACTTGTTGATATAATTTGAGCTCATGTTCTGGCCTATAGTGCTTACATTCATTGGATTTAGTAAGCTCCTGTACATGGCATATCTTTAGTCTTGTTTCCCCGTCCCCTCCTCCTTATCTCTCACCCTTGTTCTCTTTGACGACTTCCCTGTTGCAAAAGGGAAGCTGGAGTGTCCTGGGTTGCATACATGCATTATAACCCACTTGTTGACACTTCCTGCTATTTCTGTGTAATTGATATTTTGTTTAGAAAATCTTTTTCTATACCTATGTCTTTAAGTGTTTTACCTATTTTATCTTCCAGAAGGTATAATGTTTCTGTTTTAATGTTTTAATGTCCTCTTCTCCCTTTCTGTCCATTCAATATCATTTTCTTTGTACTTTGCTTCACTTAAATGAGAGTGGTATTTCAGGTTGTGTGTCTAGTTTATTTCACTCAATATTGTATTTTCCAAATGCAACCATTTTCCTACAAATGTCTCACATTTGTCACTTTTTATAGTCAAGTAGTATTCCATGTATGGATACTATACTTTGTTTATCCAGTCATCTGTTGATAGGTATACAGGCTGCTCCCAGGATTTAGCTATTACCAACGTACTGCTATAAATATATTGCTGTTGTGTGATGTGGTATGATGACTTAAGCTCTTTGAGGAAAACACCTAGCATGGGGATAGCTGGGTCCTATGGAATTGCTAGCTTCAGTCCTTTGGTACATCATCATTCTGATTTTTATAATGGTTGTATAGTATACATTCCCATCAATAATGAAGGAGCGTTCCTTTTGTACCACAGCCACATCAGGCTAATGACTGTCATTCTTCCAGAGGAAGATGAAATGAATCTTAAAGGTGTTTTAATTTACATTTTGCTAATAGCCAGAAATGTTGAATATTTTTTCTTTTGTCTGTTCATCATTTGTGTATCTTCCTATGAAGTGTCTACTCATTTCTCTTGCCCATTTCCTGACTGGTTCTTTAATTTTAGGTGGTTCAATTTTTTTAGCTCTTTGTATACTTTAAATAATAGTTCTCTGTGTCATGAGTAGCTAGAAAAAAAATTTTCTACTCTGTATGTTGACTCTTCAAGCTACTGACTGATTCTTCCTCTGTGCAGAAGCTTTTTGGTATGATATAATCCCATTTGTTGACTCTTCTTGCTATTTCTTGTACAACTGATACTCTGTTTAGAAAATCCTTTCCTATACCTATGTCTTCAAGTGTTTTACCTATTTTATCTTCCAGAAGGTATGTTTCTGCTGTAATGTTTAGATCTTTGAATCATTTCAATTTTAATTTAATAGATAGTGAGAGATAAGGGTCCAATTTCATTCTTATGCAAGCAAAGAACCACTTTTCCCAACATAAGGTGTTACCATTTATTTATTTTATTTTTAGGGAAGGGTCTAAAGGTGTTCAAGATCTCACTACTAGATCGGACTCGTAGTGATTCATCTGTTTACAGCCTCTCAAGAGCTGGGATTACAGGCGCGCATCACCATGCCCAATCTCAATTGCCATATCATTGCACCCCAAGGGTGAGGCCAGCACAGCAGGCACAGAGATTGAACCCCTGGCCCCTGTGCCTGCTTGCAGGCCCTTTAATCCACTGAGCTATTTGGCCAGCTCTAGGTGTTACTTTTTAATGACTACAGAGTTTCAGTTTTGCAAGATGAAAGTTTCAATGATTGGCAGTGGTAATGGTTACTCTAAAATGTGAATTAGGTAATGGTTGCTGAACTATACACTTCAAAGTATTTAACATGTTAAGTTGTAAGTGATGTGTATTTCACCACAGTACAAAAAAATAAGAGCTTCTTGAACAGAAATATAGCAAATTTACAGTATAGGCCCGTTCCTTTAAAAAAAAAAAAGTGTAAGATTTCAAAGCAAAATTTCTCAAGGAATAGGTAGGATGAGGAACGTGTACAACCCAAGGTACCTGTCTTAGCTACTCTTCTCTAGTTGCTGGGACAAATATCTGACACCCAAAATGAAGGAAGGAAAGGTTTATTTAGTTACTGGAGGTTTCAGTCCATATTCAGCTGGCTCCAAGGCAGAGGGGCACAGGTTAGAGAGCAGCACTTCATGGCGGCCGAACAGCAGCAACAACAACAAGCAGCAATGGTTAACTAAAGTCTGTCTCTCTGTCTCTTATATTATATTCAGGCTCTCTGCCCCAGGCTAGGGGAAGTACTCACACCCTTAATCCCAGCAGTACTAAAACCCATAATTCCAGCCTTGGATCACACATAATCCCAGTGGATCATGAGTTAATCACAAACTGTAGAAGTCCTTACCCCATGACTGCATGAAGCTTTGGGGGAACAACTAGACACAAACCATAATAGCACCTCAGCTGTAGACAATATGGGAAACCAGCAGACTTTAAAGATAAGTCATCTTCATTTGACTCTAGTGTGAGAATTTTTTTTAAAGTTCAGGGAAGTCCACCAGTTCTAGGAATGCCATCATGCTGGCCAGTGGTTCACCATGCTTTGTATCTAATGAAACTACACACATTTAAGCCCAGCATGACAGTGTAGAGTCCACAGTCATCCTCTGACAAACCAAATATTTTTACAACATAGCAGAAGTAGTAACTTGGTAGTAATGCCTGCTTCCTTCACAGCCTCACTGAGGAGTTGTCAGAGTTTTATAACCTTGACAAAGAAATTTGGCAAACTAGTTCTGATCATCAGCAGCTGGAAAACTTAGAGCTCTAAGTGTTGAGCTAAAAGACTTAGATCTCAAACTGATAGAACTGAGAAATAACATAAGACGAAAGCCAGTGAGATAATTGAAATTCTAAAGATCAAGGCTGACTTCTAACAGAAGATAGGGAAGTGAAGGAAACAAGGGCCACCGGAAGTCTCTTGATAAGAGAAGAAAAGAAGCAACCATTTCTCTGGAAACTATTAGAGACCACAAAGAAGGGAGATTCTACCACACTGAGACATGGAGAAAAATTAGAAAGAGCTCCCAGTTACCTGAGGAGGTGCAGACCACATGCACAACCATCTGGGTTGAGATAATTGACTGGGACTAGGTTATATGCTCTTGTATTGGGATTATTCATAGGCATTAAGGAGCAATAGCTTCATTACAAGGGCTCAGTGTGCTACATAGCACAATTAATAATCAAGCAGTTTAAGTGGAAACTTTTTTGTTTTTCTCTTTAAGAGCTGAGAAGCTATACCTACTCTGTTTTTGGTTCATGAGAGATTTTGAAATACTGATTGTACACCAAATTACCAAGATATCGTTTATGAGTGTAATTACTAAAAATAATTCTCTGTAAGTCTAGTTAAATTTAGGCTTATATTTTCAAAATAAAGAGGAATCCAAGGAGGTAGGAGGGGTGATGGAAGCTTCAGGGAAGAGGAAGTGAAAAGAACCAAGATGTGATCTGCATATTTACTATTACTGCAAACGTATATTAATCAAAAGGGGGAAGAATCCACAGAAAGGAAGAACTTGAATTATTTCAGAGTAGTTTCAGGCCTACCCACCCTATATTTGTTTCTTTTCCCAGTCTGTCTTTCTAGTTGTCTTTACTTTGGCTTAAATTCATATCAGAGGGCTAATTACCTTTCTACTGTTGAAAGTTTTAAAAATTGTATTCTAGGGTCCAGAAAGATAGCTTAGCGGACTAAAGCACCTTAGGCAAATGCAGGGACCGTGGTTCAATCCCGGGCACCACATGCCATGCCAGCCCTGCCCCCAGGGTGGACTGAGCTGGCCACAGAGTCCTGGCATGGTGGCACACTCCTGTGATCCCAGTGCTGGGAAGGCTGAAAGTAGAAGGAGCACTGTGCGTCTGAGCTTCGTAGTGAGACCCTGTAACAACCAAATAAATAAGTAAATAAATAAATAAATAAATAAATGGTATTCCAGAAAGCTAACCAAAATGTGTGTTCACAGAGTATACCCTGCGGCTTTCTTTGGTCAGTTGAGTTAAATACTCCTTACCTACGAAAACAAGAGTTTGAAATAGGGACTTTTAATGTCATGTAGGAAGACAGTCACTGTTTTGTGCATTATTACAGCTGTGCCTAACATTTTCATAGCAAAAGAGCTGTCCCTGCATGCATATTCATCCAGATGTCCAGCAGCAAAAGAAAACAGGTCGCGGTGGATCCAGTATGGGGATCACTGTTACACGACCGACCAGGCGTTGCACAGCTTCTCAGAGGCCAAACAACTGTGTAAAGAACTTGGTGAGTTAAGACCTGTTCGTTTTCTTTAACTTGATAATTTAATTCTTAGAAATGTTTCTAGAGTCAATAATTTTAAATAATGTTTATATTTTGGAAAGTATTTTAAAGTACTTGCCATTTCATTGTAACATTATAATCTAATTGCCCCAGAGTAGGGAAATTTTGGGAGTTTATGAGGTAAGTGTTCAATGGAATATTGGAATATCTCATTAAAGATGATCAGTGTAAGAATAAGTCAATGGGAAGTAAAAGTAACTGGAAAGAAGAGGGCTTAAAAGTGATAAATAGAACGTTAAAAGTGATGACAAAGCAGTTTTAAATATAGCTAGGTATGCTTCGATAAAAGGATTAAGAAGCAAAATTTTTGTAAAGTTTCTAGGTAGTAAATACAAAATTATAAATTTCTGATTAGTTACTAATCAGTTAAGATTGATCTAACCAGAAAAACAAAATGAGACGAGCGTAGGTTGAGCGTCCCTATGGATAGCATTGTTCCTCATCCTTGGAGCACCCTCGCGTGCAGGGCTTTGTCCTCAGACTTAACCATTTGAGAAGGAGCAACAGTGGCTGGCCCATGAGCCATTTAGCCTGCAGTCAGAATGTAAAGTGACTTCTGAAAAGCTATCTGGAGTATTTTCAAGACCCAAGCTATTTATCTGCATGTTTGGGTGGTACTTTACCCAGGCGGATGGCATTCAGCTCATTTATTTTACTAACTCTTGTGAAAACACTTGACAGGTTAAAATGTCTCCTAGTAAGGCTGGTAAGATAACTCAGCCGACTAAGCTCCTGCTTAGGCAAGTGCAGTGACTGAGATTTGATCCCCGGCACCACAAACTGCACAAACCCCACCACCAGGTGTGCTGAGCTGGCCACTGAGACCAGGCATGGTGGCACATGCCTGTAATCCTAGCACCAGGAAGGCTGAAAACAGGAGGATCACAGCAGGTCTGAGCTGCGTAGTGAGACCCTGTATCCAATACCAAAAAAAAAAAAAAAAAAAGTCTCCTAGTTATTGCTTGACTACATAATGACAAAAATTAGAGAAAAAGAAGGTCTTCAAGGACAGCCAACATTTTGGTCCTAGCCTTCCAAGGTCAGTGAAGACTCATGACATAGGAGAACCTGTACCGTAACATCATGTAACTCAGTTGTGTCCCAAATTTTCTGATCAAGGAGATTATGGGGCCACAGAGGAAAGTGATTGATGATGTAGTGTGCCTAAGGAGAGTCACATGGAGAGAAAACATTCTCTCAGGCTTTCACAGAGAACAAATTGGTCAAGCAATGGCCATAACTCATCAACATGGCTGACAATGACAAAGAATCTACAAAGTGCGGTAAAGGGTTTCAGGATAAATCCTGAGGGGATTTGACTGAACTTATCAGATACAAAAGTTGCATTTCTTGTTACATAGGTCTTGCTTTATCTTGGTCTTAACCATCCAGCAGAAAAGTATAAAAATGAAGTATAAAGCCATACTAATATGCTGAGCTGTAAAAGGCTCAAGTCAACAACTTCTGATATTGCCAGTCCTATGGAAAACCCACTACTATTATGGACTGCTGAACTATATTGGAATATTTTGCTGAATTCACGCACCTACAATATTTAAATGACAATGGAATACCCTTCTCTAAAAAAACTAAACAAAAAAGGAGCATACAAATGAAAGACTATTTTGTATCTGTATATTCAAAATAGTTAGGATAGATATATGGCTGCATTCTCTTAATGAATAGAGAGATTTGTTCTAATAGTGTTTGTGGACAGGATATCATATCTGCATCTTGTACAATGAATAACCACTAAGACAACAACATGCAATGTATTGATTATTGAAACTGTGTTAGTAATTGGATTTGAAACTGTCTCATTGCTATTTCTCAATCAATTATTTAAAAAAATAAAATAAAATAGAATTGGTCTCACTGTAGGTTGTGGGTTTTGCTCTAATTTTGTGTTCTGTTAGCCATACTTAATAGAGGAATGAATTGACGTGCTTGCTTTGATTTCAAACATCCCAATGCTCTGGGGATTAAAGGAGAAAATATCTGAGGGCCCCTTGTTAGGTCAAACATGAAGACTGACATTGAATCCCTAGTCCTCTCAGCCTTGATCTCTTTCATGTTACACACTCCACAATGATCATAGGAAGCTCAAGAGCCATATTCTAGAACATGAAGCTTGACAGGCTCTACAGCTCCCCTGCAAAAAGTGGCTGTTGAATTAACTTGAGAATCAATGGAAAACTGGAGAGATATCTAAGACATGAGTAAGGAGTATATGACAGTGAAACAGAAATCCTGACCTAACTGCAGCCACTTTGTTCAATAAAGCTGCGGCCATTCTTGTCTCTACCACTAAACTCAGCTAAATCATATGATTTGCCACCAAATTTAAGTTCCTATTAATATGTGACAACAACTTTGCTACATATAGCTATGCTTACCACAAGATACCCATTGTACCATGGCCTGCAGCTAGAAGCTTACTGCCTGTAACCCCTGTTGACCAATTTATAAAAAGACAAACTCTCTGTAAACCTCACCTCATACTCTGGAGAATGCTCTTCTGGTGTCCACTGATGTCAATAAAATTTCCTTTCTTCTCATGAAAAAAAAAAACTACATAATGAGAATTTTATGTGGGAATTATTGTGTGTTATACATTTATGTACATGATGGAAACTATTATAATCTGTGTATTTATTCTGCAAGTCAGAAACCTATTCCTCCTAAGGGAAAAAATTTAAAAAAAGATTTACTATAAATAGATAGTGTGTGGGTCAAATTTTTATCTCAGTGGTGAAGGTTCAAGTTGCAGGTCTCACAAGTACCATCTAAGTGACACTGTGGAATTTACATATTGTTTCTGTTTTCTTATCTAAACACTGAGAATGAAAATAGTACTTCAAAGGTTGGTACAGTTTGGGCAGGTGCAGGAATGAAATGAGGTGACATATACAGATTAAGCACAGCACACAGTAAAGAGTGAATTTTCAAAACTATTCTCTTCATTAAAAATATTTAGATTCACCCAATACACTTTAACAATAACCCACAATCATCTGACCAACTAGATTGGTGCAATACAGTGTCACATGCCTATTATCTCAGCAACTCAGGCAAGAAGTTCCCAAGTTCAAGGTGGGCATGGGAAATTAGTGAGATTCTCCCTTAGAATTTAAAGTTTCAGAGAAGGGGTGTGGATACATCCCTGTAGAGAACCTACTTAACATACACAGGCCCCAGGTTTAATTCCCAGTACTGCAAAAAGGACAAAAAAGGAAAGCTTAAGAGTGCCTAATTCTGTAAACGGCTATCTGTAAATATGAACAATCAATTCCTTGAGTTGTTTTCTCACATCTCCAGGTAATATCTGCCTCACTGTATAATATTAAACATGGTAACATAGAGCATCTGCACATTATGGTGGACTATGAAGGGGCAAAGCCTTTCTCTTCTTTTCTCTTTTCTTTTCTTTCCTCCTGTATCCCTCCCTGTCCCCCTCCCTTCCTCTCTCTCTTCCTTCCTTCCTTTCCTCTTTTATGATTTTATTTTTTGAGACCAGATCTTGCTATGCAGTTCCAGCTGGCCTAGAGCTCACTATGCAGTCCCTCTGACCTTGAACTCCCAGCGATTCATCTGCCTCAGCCTTTCTAGTGCTGGTATTATGTGCCACCATAGCTGGCTCTCCTTTCCTTCTCTTAAAGATACCTCTCATCACAACAGAAATGTTTTAGGTCAACTATGGATAGGCTTGTTGCTGGCATAGGTACTATAACTGATTGAATTTTGGACTGGTTTTCAAGTCTAGTTTTTACTTATTTCTACCTCTTGCTGGGTGTAGGAAACCTATCAAACCTCACAAACATTCACTTGTTCAAATCCAAACTATTTTTAGGAACTCACAGTGAGCATGAGCAACTACATTTATGTATAAGATAGTATTAAAGCAGGGCTAATGCTCCCCAGTATCCCAAACCTATTCATTTATAATTCCACTTTAGCAGAAGTAAGTTTAAAGCTGAATTACAAAAAATATACATTGAAGAGAAAGCACTAAAGATCCATAGTGTGACACATATTTCTATCATCATGAACTGTGGTTATTCTGACTAGTTGTTCAAACACAAAGATCTTGTTGGCAGCTCTGACATAAAAAGTGCGTGATAAATATTTTGAAGAAACACAACATTTCTATATAAAAAGTTTCAGTTTAAATATATTTCTAACTTTTGGGGAATTATAATACTTTTAAATTTTGATATAAATGTTTTTTTTTAAAAAATCCCTGTGTAAAGCTTGACTATTTTAATGATCTTTTTCATGATAGATTTTTTTTCTCAAATGATTAGTCCAAAGTAAACCATTTGCAAGTTTACGTAGAACTAATTAGGTGCAACTTGCTTTCCTTCAACAGATCATTCTGCAACTATTGTCAGTATAAAGGACGAAAATGAGAATAAATTTGTGAGCAGATTGATGCGGGAAAATAATAATATTACCATGAGAGTTTGGCTGGGGTTGTTTCAACATTCTGTTGGTAAGTGACCTGTCTGCATGTATAGCGTGAGCAGGGAGGTCTTGAGCACCATGTCAGCCTTGCTGCAGAATGTCAAGTAGTGACTGATTCAAATGCTTCTCACTGATGAATAAGCTGGCCCCACAGCTGGTCTGGAGGCTTATAAATTTTGAATGACTATGTAAGTAAGTTATTAGTAATGATGGAAAATCAGGTGAAGTCAATTAAAGTTGTTCTAGAAGTTTATTCCTAAGATCCTTGGATAAACATAAGGATTTTTTTTTCCTTCAGCAATGTCTGAGGTCCATGTCCCCACTAGGAACCCATGAGCTAACTTTCTTTAGCATCCTAGTCCATGAGAAAATTATCTTATTATCCCTTTCCCTCTTAGGATATTTTTTACCACCAATCAAAACTATCTTAAGTGATTTTACCGATAATTGATTTTAAAAGAAAGATGCAAACTTGGTAGAAGAGTAGAAAGTCTGTTTCATAAAACTTTATTCATTGAATTTTAATTAATTTAAACAAATGTGAATTCTAAAATATTATGTATAAAGTATGTTTCAAAAAATTGGGGTGAGCATGGAGATGAACTGGAACTTGTATTTACCCTTTCACCACAAGGTGGTGTTGCCTCAGCTGGAAAACAAAGGTTGGTGGTGCTGGGGCTGGGGTGGGGAGGCCTGCCTTCCTCCTCCAGAGCGTGGCTTTGAAGCTTGAAGCCTTCCTAAATAAGGAGGCATATTGATATGCCGACATCTGTCTCACACAGTAAATGTGCATGCATTCTGCATCTTAATCAAAGTGCCATATTCTGTATCAGTGTCCAATAGACTTTCTACAAAGATGAAAATGCTCTATCTTTTGCGCGCTAACATAGCAGTCACTAGTCATGTATGTCTAAGGAGTACTTGAAATATGACAAGTGCAACTAAAGGAGTTATTTGTAGTTTCTGTTCATTTTTAATGAATTTTGCCTTTAAATAGTGGCTATCCTATAAGGACAACACAATTCGAAGTAAATAATTTATTTGAGCCACATACTTTTAATTCAGTCATTCAGTAGCATTGAATATAGTCATATTTAATATCTTTCTTCAGATCAGTCTTGGAGTTGGTTTGATGGATCAGGAGTGACGTTTGTGAAGTGGGAAAGTAAAAGTAAGAGTGGTGATGGAAAATGTAGCATTTTGTTAGCTTCAAATGAAACTTGGAAAAAAGTTGAATGTTCACTTGGTTATGGAAGAGTTGTCTGCAAAGTTCCCCTGGGTAAGTATGGAATTAATCCTCAAGAAACAGATCAAGAAATAAGTGTGTATCCAGGCATGGTGACACACACTGTAATCCTAGAACTTGGGAGGCTGAGACAAGAGGATTGCCACAAATTTGAGGCCAGCCTGAGTTACAAATTGAGTCCAAGGCCAGCCTGAGCTGAACAGTGAGACCCTGTCTGAAGAAACAGAAAGAGAGAGAGAGAGAGAGAGAGAGAGAGAGAGAGAGAGAGAGAGAGAGAGAAACAACAGCAACAGAGAACAATCCAGTTATGGTGTTGTATGAAAGGAGAGAAGGTTAGCACTCCCTTTGACAAGGATGGAAGAGGCCCTCGGGTCTGACAACAGCCATGTGGTTAAGGCATTGCCACCTACTCCAATTATGTGAGAGATTTTTGTCCTTGGTCCTGAAGTATTTATAAGGTATACCCAAAATTTTTCATTAAATCATAGATTTTTCTCTCTGAAAGAAAGATTACAATAGATATAAGATAGTTAAGTCTTGTAAATGAAGCTATTAAATAGTCTAACTTTATATGTAACTGTTTCTAAGAAAAATACAAGCTGCCAAAGTATTACAGAGGTGATTTTTTTAAGCATTCAGATGTATTTTATTCTATAGTTTGACTATATAAAAGCTTGAACATCTATTTTGCAGTTATTTTCCTTCCTTTCTACCCATTCCCATAAAACTCATAATTGTTTTAGGACACTCTAAAACAAGATTTAACTACTCAAAATCACAGTACCTGTAGGAAATCATAACTTGAACTTCTGTTTCATTAATTGATATATAAAATCACCATTAAAATATTATTTTATTTGTAAGGAACAAGCTCCAAACATTTTAAATATTTTAAAAGTTCTAACAGGGGGCCAGGAAAATGGCTCAGTAGAATAAGTGCTTGCCTTGCAAGTGCGAGGGTCTGAGTTCAACCCTTGGTTCCGCCAAAAAAAAAAAAAAAAAGTTCTAACATCAAATTTTCCAGTTCGGTGTATAAATATTAAAGCTAAAACCTGGAATGTGGGCAACTGGTATCTATTTATACCTGCATTGATTCAGCAAATATTTGGTGTCTTCTTTGTTATGCCCTCTTCTCCATTCTGTGCATCTGTGAACCAGGCTGATCGGCTTCCTATCTGCATCGAGCTTACAGTGTAGTGGAGGAAGACAGAGAAGCAAACATGCAGCTCAGTTTTTGGTTTTTTTTTTTTAAGTTACTTTTTAAAAAACTGTATTTAGCACAGCATCTACAGGGTCTCACTACACAGATCGGACTCATAGTGATCTCCTGTTTTCAGCCTCCCGAGCACTGGGATTACAGGCATATGCTACCACACCCAGTCTCATTTGCTGTCTCAGCATGCCCCCGGGGGCAGGTCAGACACAGCACACTGGGAATCAAACCCAGGTTCCTGCACTCTGCCTAAACAGACACTTTAATCCACTGCAGCTCAGTTTTTAAAAGACAAGAAAATACGGAATAGTTCTAAACCCTATGTGATGGAGAATAGGTGGGTGGCTGTTTCAGGTAAGGTTCCCAGGGAAGAGGTCTAAGAGCAGGAGGCCCCAAAGCTGAAATCTGAAAGGTCAGCACAACACAGCTCAGAGAAAGGTTAGGCAGGTGCAGGCACAGGCAAAGCAAAGAGATCAGGAAAGAACTTGAATAAAGAGAGACACCAGACTTTTAAGTTTTGGAAGCAAAAGGGTCGAGAGTTCTGGCTCTTTTCTAAGTGGATTGGAAAGCAACTGGAAGGTTTCAGAGGATATGACTGGGCAGGTATAGGATAGGCTAGATCAAGAGTTCTGTCCAGGCTATTTGAGTTTACACATGGAGAAGCGACACCATATAGAGATATCAAGTATGCAATTGAATGTATGAAAGGGAGGGGAGGCCTACATACACACTGTATTGAAAGTCACAGGACACATGGAGAGAAAACGTTCTCTCAGGCTTTCACAGAGAGCACATTGGCCAAGCAATGGCAGTGACTCATCCACATGGCTAACACTGACAAAGGTTCTATAATCTGAGGTACAGGATCTCAGGATAAATCCTGAAGGGATTTCACTGACCTTACCAGACCCAAAAGCTACAACTCTTGTTGCATAGGTCCTGCTTTACCTTGGT
>NW_004524608.1:13430766-13468249 GCF_000260255.1 Octodon degus
TAGATATATAGTTATATTCTCTTAATGAATAGAGGGATTCATTCTAATAATGTTTGTAAATAGAATATCATGTCCGCATCTTGTACAGCAATTAACCACTAGGAAGAATGTATGCAATGTGTTAATTATTGAAACTGTCCTACCAATTTGGTTTGAAAAAAAAAAATTCTCACGTAGGCCTTCTAGAGTTCCTTGAGTTGCTTCTTGAAGAATAAATATGATTTTTTAAAAGCAAAAAAAAAAAAGTCACAGGAGCAGGGGCTAGGGTGGAGCAGCCTAACTACAAGAGCCTGGGCTCCATCCCCAAAGTGGATAGAGGTGGATAGATAAGAAATATGTAGAGAACTAGGAAGAATGTATGCAATGTGTTAACTATTGACTGTCCTACCAATTTAATTTGAAACTGTCTCATTGCTATTTGTTTATCAATAAAATTATAGAAAAAAATAAAGAATTAAGAAAAAAATAAAAAATAAAAATAAATATGTAGAGAAAAAGTCTTGGGCAGCATTTGAAGTTGAATAGCTAGGGACTAAATGAGGTCAACCTAAAGGGAAAATCATTTTGAAGTGAACAGCTCTTTGGCCCTAGGTGAGCCAAACACAAAAGTTTATAGCTTTTAGCAGTTTGCTATCACAAAGAGGACAAAAAAGTGACAGTAAGGGAAAGTGAAAAAATGACAGTGCTGTCTTTTTTGGAAGAAAATTTCTGTAGCAATGAAAAGAATTTGAATGAAAAAGAACACATTTAAATTGAAAAGAAAGCACTGAGGTGTTTGATGACAAGTTTGAATTTTATATGAAAGCTATGAAACAATCAGGTATTGACTGTCTCTAATTTATACAGTTATGTATGTGACATACAGCTTAAAGAATTGTATCAATAATAACGACTGCTGGTGTGTTCTCTTCTAATGTCGCCCCTTTATTCCTTCAGGCCCTGACTACAAAGGCATAGCCATCACGTTTGCCGTGCTCAGCAGCATAGCTCTTGTCAGTGGACTGATTTGGCTCCTCTTCCGAAGAAAACGATTCCAAAGGGCAGGCTCCTCATCAGTTCGGTATGAACAAGGAATGGATGAAGATGAGATCGTGTTTCCTTTTTTCCGTGACTAAATTCTCCTAAAAGTTTGCTTATTTGCACTAATGTACTAGGGAAAATGAGACACTTAAAATTTTCCCAATGTCAGTATTTACTGTGTCTCAAAGTGGGAGTCTAAATACTTCTTCAGTTGGCTTCTTCCTGTGCTGATCTACACAATTGTTTACTACATGCCATGTTTATAACTCTATTTACTATAGGGGAATGGACTAGAAGCTAGAATTGAAGTCTAAATTGTTTATAGGTAATATGTTCAATTAATGTGACTTGCTCTATAAAAATGTGGTGGTAAGTAGGATGTGTATATGTTTTAATGTTTTTAACACAACTTGGAAAATTTAAACTGTCATACTACTAGAATACACATTTATCTTTTTAAGAGCATTTGGCCAAATGTAAAATTAGTATCTCTAGGTAGAAAGCCTAACTGTAAGTAATAGCAACATTACTTCACAATAGTCATTTGTAGTATTTGGGAAAGATTATTAAAACAATGTAATTTGTTTACCTTTTACACAGCAAAATGATGCCTCTTGGCCAGATGCTTCTTATACTACTACTCCAAAGATATTTTATATCAATGCTATTTAAATGTATATGCTTTTATTCAGAAATAGCTTTAAGATTTAGTACTAAAGACTTTCTAAAATGTGAGAACATTATTGTTAGATTGATTGGATACCCTGTAGAAATGTATTTTGTGCTTCTTGATTTAAAACACATGACTATTTAAAGGGAATCAACGAGGGATGCAACTATTTGAAAGTTTTATACTTTATATCTTTCAAATAGCACGTCAACTTTTTTTTTTTTGCATTGGTGATTAAACCCTGGGCCTCACTCATGCTAAGTACACACTCTACTACTGAGCTACCACCTGAGCTTTTTTATTTTTTAATGAGACCAGATCTTGCTAAATTGCCAGTCTGACCTCAAACATGTAATCCACCTGTCTCAGCTTCCCCAGTACTTGGGGTTACAAGGGTGTCACACCATATACAGTCAACATGTTAACCTGAATTTTTAAAATTCATTTATCACCTTTTTATAAGACATAACTGGAGAAAGTATCTATGAAAGAAGTTGTATAAATTGCATTTGTAAAAAGGAGAGAATTTTACAGTGAAACTGTGAGATTACCACTAACATATGTAAGATTTCATAGTTAATACTTTCAATGTTATCACCTAGAATATGTTCTTAATACTAGTTTTACTAGTCATAGTGAATGTTTTATTGAGTTTTTAACTTATAGTTTATTTTTGTATGAAATCCATAGATTTAAATTTAGAGCATTCAAACTATCATAATGTTGTAAATAATTTTTAAAGACAATTTTAATGCAGTTGCCTTAAAATAGTTTATTGAAGCAGCTTTAATATTTACTTCATTTGACTGGTGATCTGTAGAATTTCAGTCAATAAGTTTTCCTCTAAAAAAAAGCACAACTGTAATAGTGGTGAGGCATAATAAAATTGTCATTTTTACCTTTAGGTAAATGTATTGGAGTTGATCTTTGTTGAATAAAAGCACCTTTAGATTGAGCTTTATTATGTTACATGTATAGTATGATGAGTACATAGTGTCTTGCTATTCAAAATTTTATGGGCACTTTTAAAACAATAAACGAAATCATTCCTGTCTCCCTGGATGTTGGGTTTTATTTTCCTGTTTAGACTCCTTTTGTTCAGTGGTTCTCTATCAGAATAGACGATCTATCTATGCTCCATTTATTTCTCATTCTTCCCTTCCCTTTGAAATCCTGTCCACCTCCTCTTCTTTGAGTCATCTGTAAGCTCAGAGTGCCAGGTTCATATTTCCACCTATCCATTGATCATGTTCACAGAAGTCTTTTGCAACATGTCCAGAACTTTCCCAATCATTTCCCCTCCTCATTTCTCTGTTCTAGAACTAATCACAGTTAATTCTAGTCTTCCCATTAAGCCAAGCTCTGTAAGGCTTGAACAAGTTTATCTCTTGAAACTAGATACCTAAAAATAAGTAAATCAACTAGATTAGATATGGAGACAGATATAGAAGTGGTACCAATAATTGCTACCTTCTCTTTCCCCTACTCACCAGTCCCCAGCATGTTTCCTTCCCTGATCCTAGGGCAAGGTATTTTTATTACCTGCAAATTTAGTAACCCCCATTCTTATTCCATAGCTGACATTTTTCTGAACAAAGTCAGAGATTCAGATTCCTTCATTTAGATCTTAAGCTCCTTTAATCCTAAAAACATTTTGGAAATACAAAGACTTATTAGTTTTTAATTAGTCCAACAATTTTATCTTCCTTAAGATGAATCTTAACTAGTTCTGTCTCATCGCTATTTGTTTCTCAATAAAATTATTTTGTAAAAATTAAAATTAAAAAAATAAAATAAAATAAAACTAGTTCTCAAATAGTCAAAAAGAAAAAAAAAAAAAAACTAAAACTCATGATTTGTACAGATGTCTCTAAACTCCAGGACATTCTATTAAAACATCGTTACTATATCTATGTTTCAACAAATTTGATATACATATATTTTGCTTTTTCCTCCCCAAACTAAATACATTTGGCACCTGAGAAACTTCTATTCCCACAACCAGTTTTTTTAAAAATCTTCTCTTTCAAGTAACATGAAGAAAACATAATCTCTGCTCCATGCTAGAAACCCAGATGTTATCCTCAGATCCTCTCTCCCATCTCTAATCCAACAACTCTCTCACTTTTACCTCACACTTCTCACGAGGTAGCCTATTTCCAACTGCCAGCTGTACTGTTTTGAGTCTTTACCCTTTTCCTCCTTGGATGTTTGGCATCTGCCTCTTTTAAGTTATCTGGGCCTAACTGACTAAGGCCAAACAATTGCTCAGCAATGCTAACTCCAGGGCCCTTTCCCAGGGACATGTGTGCTGGGGAGCAATGTGGAAAAATCCTGGGTTTCCTACCCTGAAATCAAATAAAACTGTACTCTTAAAAATTAGGAAACCATTGGTGATTTTACCCAATGAAAAGTCAGCAAAAGGAGGAATGCTTAATCCAGAAGAGAGTGAGCTGAAAAGTTAAACTTAGAAATGGGAAACATGTTATTTTGAGAAGTATGGTGGATATGGGAGTCAGGACATATTTTTGAGAATCATGGTGGATATATAGGGAGAGAAAGAGAATCACTGATGGAAGACTACCTTGAAGAAGATGAAATAATAAGGGTTTTTTGAAGACCACAAAAAGGGGAATTAGGCTTGAGTGGAATGAGGAAGCATGCATACTTCTCTGAGGCTGAAGAGGAAGACTTGGAAGAGAGATATTTATTTCTTATGGCCCCTGCTAAGGTTGAGATCAAGAATGTTCCCCAAAGGAAAATTCAGAAGTGGGGGTTTTAGAAGGTGACTGAATCATGTTAGAGCTTTATTCCTTGGTAGGTTAATCTACTGACAAATTCAGAACTAAAATGTGCTGTTGGGAGTGAGCCTATAATAGGAGGCAGATCACCCTGGGCATGACCTGGAAGGATGTTGTCTCCCATCCTGGCTTCTCTTTTCTTTCTGCTTCCAGACAACATGACAGGAACAGCTTCCTCTCTCCAAGCTCTTCTGCCATTCTTTTTCTGTACTTAAGCCTGTAGAACATTAACTGAAATTTCTGAAACTATGGGCCAAAGTAAACCCCTCTTTTTTAAAGTTACAGATGTCAGATGTTCTGTCCCAGGGATGAGGAGAGTGACTAAGACAGCCCACATTTTCCTGATTAGTAAAAGGTGGTTCTGCTGAGAAAGACAGGGGTAGTACATTAGGTCTTACCATCTAAAGGCTAAGGAAAAACTGAAATTCCAATTAGAAGAATCAGGGAAGGTGATGACCAAGGCAAAATAAAATTTTGTAGAAGAGGCATATAGGACCCAGTGAAACTCAAATCTATTTATTTGGAGGGACATCCATCAGAACAATTGATGATTTCCTCTTCTTGTCCTCAGCTATGTCAGTAAAACTGAGAAAAGGAACTTGTGAAGAAGAAAGTGACCTGAATCTCAGTATCACCCAGGGAGGGCAGGGCCCAGGCTGGATACAGAAGGGAGAAATGAAAGGCTATAGAGATGCAATCAAGGAACTGGAGTCCGCAACACCACCAAACAAATAATTTGAAATGAGAAAAAAATTAAAGGTGTAATGTATGATTGGAGCCCAACATGTTATAATGAGAGATTTCAGTAAAATACTGCATCCCACAAGTGATAAGTAGTTCATTTTGTCATCTTAGCATACAAATGAGGCAGTGTGCACTAGAGGTTAGGGAAAACTAAACTTTTCCCAATTCAAATGACTTAGAAAAATGCACTACTGGAGTGGTTTTCTTAAATGAGATTAATTCATTACAATGATTCTATTATAAATCTAAAGAATATTTGAAAATTTAGTTTACATCCAGTAAGCCACATTAATAATATATGCTTTAGGGCCTGAGATGGAAGTGGAAAATCTATTCGATTTCACGATTACATAGAAATGTTGATTATACTAGTGTAGATAGGACAAAAGAATCCAGAATCAAGATGTTTCAGTATTTATAAGGTTGCAACTCATAAGTGAAATAAATCAGATCCACATGTATAAATATCATACTGTCTCACTAATGTGAGAAACTGAATGAGTAAATAAGATCCAAAATGTACAAGAGATATTGTGAATTAGAAAGAAACTTCAAAAGAAAAGAGAAACTGTGAGGTGAGAAAAGGAATATATACCTATATATCTATAAATATATAGATATCTTATAGCAGTGAAATTATTCCATATGATACTATAAATGGTGGATACCACTGAATACTTGTCAAAAGCTATAGAATTTGTGATAGTTATACAGCTAGTTTTTCTTAGTTCAGTGAAAAGAAAGGTTTGTATTAATATTGTTTGGATAATGCAATATATTGGCCTATATATTCTGAGTAACTACCATGAAGATAACAATATGCAATGTATTAATTATTATTACTCTCCTATTAGCCTGTTTTGAAAATATTTATGAGGAAAATACATTTGGAAAGGTCTTTTGGTTTAGGTCTACCATATAGATGTATTTATTGATAACTTGAAAAGGAAAATGAAAATAAATAAGTTGAGTAAGACCATGCTTCTTGGACAATGAGGTTGAACATGGAAATGGGAGAGAGTCCAGTGGGAGACCTGGGGTCTGCTTCTTTTTGTGTTTACTGGGTGCCATGGTAAGTCATGACCTTTCTTTGGTCTCTTTTCATATCAGTGTACACAAATGGCCTCCAACACTCTGTGACTCTGCTTATAGACCCCTCCGTCCCTAGATCCTTGCTGTCACCATTCTATTTCAGTCCCGACTATCAGGGCTTGAGAAGTGCTCAAAAGGATTGGCAAGGATTAGACTGGAGACTAATTTTTGAGAAGTTTTAGGATTCCACAAGTTATAGGACTTATGTGCTTGTTTACACACACGCACACACACACACACACACACACACACACACACCATGCATCCTGTGTCCCTATATTAACATCTTCTCTTAGGGTGCTACATGTGTTACATTCAATAACCCAACAGTGATACATTGTTATTAACTGTAGTCCACCGCTTATATTGAGGTTCACTTTTGCTACATAAATTCTACGGCTTTTGACAAATGTGTAGTAATATACCACTTATAGTATCAATAACTTCAGTGCTGTAAAAATCCTGTATTCCACCTATTCATTCTCCCTTTCTTCTTAGCACGCCCTCCTCATCCCAAGCCCCTGGAAACCACTGATTATTTTCCCGTCTTTTTAGTTTTCAAGACATCATATAAGGGCTGGCGAGATAGTTCAGTGCATTAAACTGAACTTCTTAGGCAGATGCAGGGGTCAGAGGTTCGATCCCCAACCTGCTATGCCAGCCCCACACCCAGAACATGCTGGGCATGGTGGCGCTCACCTGTAATCTCAGCACCTAGGAAGCTGAAAACAGTTGAATCACTACAAGTCTGATCTGTGTAGTGAGACCCTGTAGATCTGGCAGGCCCTGCACTGAAAAAAAAAAAAAAAGACAAGACATCATATACCTTTAATCATGTTTAGTCTTTCACACTGGCTTCTGTCACTTCACAATACACATTTAAGGTTCCCCCATGTATTTTTGTGTCTTATTAGTGCATTTCTTCTTAGCACTGTTTGCTTATCCATCCTTTAAAGGACATACTGGCTGCTTCCAGGTTTTAGCAATTACATATAAGGTTAGTCTGCATACTCGTGCACAGGTGCAACCATGTATGTCTGAGTGTGTACATGCAAGTTTGAAATTCATTTAGATAAATACCAAGGTACACAATTGTTGGATTGTGGACAAGAGTGTCTTCCAAGCTGGCTTCCACAATGCTGTACCACTTTGTGTTCCCACCCCGATGAGTGAGAACACTTGTTGCTGCACACCTTCGCTGACAATTATTGTCAGTGTTCTGGGTTTCAGCCATTCTAACAGTTGTATAGTGGTATTTAATTTTTGTTTATTTGTCAATTTTCTAATAACAAAAGTAGCTGTATTTCCATTCACAAAGTTGGAGATGAGTGGTGGGTAAGCAAGCAGTTTCATATTTATAACTCTATCCCCACCACTCACCTCCTTTTTATGTTATAGAAATAAAATGCACAATAAATATAACGTGCCTTAATCATGCTTAAAACCATCCACTCCCACTCTCACCCCAGTTTGTTGAAAAATTATCTTCCATAAAACTGTGCCTGGTGTCAAAAACGTTGAGGACTGCTGATCCATAGATGTTCTTTGATGAGATGTGTCAGCTCAAACTACCTAGTTTTTAATTAGGTTTGTTTTCACTTTGAGTTTAGTTTCTGTTTTTTCAGTATTGGGAATTGAATGTTGGTTCTTTGTCCAGAGCTGCATCCTCAGTCCTCTTCATTTTTAAAAAAATTTTTGAGACAGGATCTCGTTAGGATCAAATGCCCAGGCTGGGCTCAAACTTGCCATACTCCTGCCTCAGTCTCCCAGAACTCTGGGATTATACCATGTGCTACCAAGCCCAGTTTAGGTTTCATTTCTCAGGGTTCTTTGGGCAATGATATGAGGCTTAACCACAGAGTCCTGCTTGGCCCTCTTTAATGCTGTCCGGTTCCAGAGGACCTCATGGCCAGCTGTTGATCTTGACACAAGACTTGACAACAGAGAAAAGTTTTCTGATGACAGAAGTTTTCTAAGAGACTTAGTCCTTTTGGAGGCTCATGAAAAGGAGATTTATGGCCAATTCCAAGAGTAATCTGGCAAATACCACCCTAACCAAGTGATCTAAGTTAACATCTCAGTGATAAGATATTGCCAGTGTGTCCCTCTTGTGTGGCATTGAGCCTCTGGGACTCCTGCAAAACACACAACCTGAATCCAATCAGGAGGAAACTGAGGGACATGCTACAGAACAAGTGATCAGGACTCTTCCAACAGTCATGACAACCAAAGAAGGACAGAGGATTACCCTAAATTAAAGGAATCTAAAGAGATATGACATGTCAGGGTGATTATGGTCCTGCACTGGTTGCCAGAACAAAAGGGGCTGGAGGGACAATTGACGAAATTTAATTTCCTGTTTTTGATCCTTGTTACTGAAATTATGTAAGACGTAAATATTTAGAGAAGTTAGATGAAGGGTTACAGAAATTCTTTGTACTGTTTTTGCAACATTCTCGAAAGTCAGGCTACTTCAGTTCAAATAAAAAGTTAAACAAACAAAAAAAAGACCAGAGGCAGCGCACGCCGCCCCTTGTGCATTGTCTGGACCCTCGGCGCGCACTTCCCGCTTCGCCCCGCCCGGCTAGGGGTGGGAAGGTCTGGCCGAGCGCCGAGCTCGGAGCTCCGAGCTCCACACCCAAAAGCACCGCCCCGGCCGCCCCGAAGTCGCCCGCTGCCCGCAACTCCGGGCTCCTGGCGCCCGCGGCTGCCGTCATGCCCCGGGCAGTGCTGTCCACCCTCCTGCTGCCGCTTCTGGGCCTCACCGCTGCCACTGTCTCAGGTAAGCCCCTTGTCGCGCCCGCCCCTCACCCTGGAAGCCAGGATCCTGGGCTACTTCCTCTATCCCTGCCCAGCACCGACTCCAGACCCTTGCACCCGGGTGGCCCAGAGGGTCTGCACCCGGGCCGGGCATTTTGCCCTTCCACATTGGTCCACCCATTGCTCCCCAGTCTGACCGTCCTGCATCGGCCTCTGTTCAGTGGGATCAGAGAGGGCACCCTTGGGGTAGGGACAAGAGACCCTCTCCACCTCTATCTCCATATCCTCAGGGGCTGACTGGCCAGAGAACAGAGGAATTGGGGTCCCTGGGCGGATGTACTTTGAGAGGCACAGGGGGCAGCTGAGAATTTCCCCACGGTACACATCCAGGGTGGGCGGTGCAGGGAGGGGGCGGAGAGGTGCAAGAAAGAAGCCGGCCCCTCTTTTGCAAGCTCTGCTGTTTGTCCAGTTGGTTGTTGTTCAAGCTGTTGAATCAGGAAGTTCAGCCAAATAACCCTTGGATTGAAAAACAATGCGAACAGGCGAAGCTTGGATTCCGGTTAATTGTGTGATTTAAAAAATCTTTGGTCTGCTCTTATGCAAGTAACATTTAAAAATTACACAGGGATGAGTCCTAAGAAAGACAATTCTACTGAACACGTGTTTTTTTCTTGAAACAGCTTTTCCACACAGGCATCTCAAAAACATGTTGATGGGGATATTCTGGGGAAGACCCCCATCGAACACTATTCTTAAACAATTCCAGGAATTAAAGAACAAAATAATCAGAACTGAATGAGTATTTGTGTGGGCTTAAATAAAAGGTTTATGCATGACCCCTTTCCCCAACGGTTTCACAGCTTTTTTAAAAAAATAATAATAAATGTCTATTTGAAGCTGCTGACAGTCAAGAATATGTTAAAGCCCTCTGTGTTGGAAGTTGTAGTCCGGTAAGCAGCTCAGTGCTTGCTTTCAAACTGAGAGCTCCTTCCCTGAAAATTTTATGGGCTGGCTTTTATAACCTTCCTTTGCCGCTGGACAGGGAGAAGCAAAATGTTATTTGCACACCGTTTAGAGTGCATGTTAATACAGGCTGGACCAGAAAAAAAAAACCATATATATATATATATATACACGCTTGGAAAAATTTAAAAGAAAATCAGTTTCTAAATTTTGTATCTTTTTTTCAGAGAAACTGGATGGGCATTAGACAAAGGGAGGAATTATATTTGGCTTGGAAATAAGTCAAGAAAAAACTTTGTTAAGATTTTCATGGAACTAGCTGAATAGAAAGATTGTAAAAGAAAGTGCCTTATAGTATTGCAGGAAGTATAATATTGAAAGGGAAATCATTGTTATTGTTCTCTATTATTTAGGAGTTTGTTAGTGAAAGTAATCTTAACTTTAAAAATCACAATGGACAAAACAGTCTAAATTTCAAAACAGTTAAATTTCTGAGTAAGGTTCATAGTTTTCTCTTTAATAAGACATAATACCCAACACCTATAACTTAATGGAAGAAGGGTTTCAATATAAGCCAATATGCTCACATTTCAGGATTTTCAGTCCACTGCATGGTAGAAGGGCATGGCAGAGGAAAAACTGCTGATCATGGTGACCAGGAAACAGGAGAAAGGAAGGAGATGCTGTCTATTTTTCCGGGTCCTGCCCCAGGAAACTGCCTCCCTGGTCCACTAGGTCCACCTCCTAACAGCAAGTTACAATGCCCCAACAGTCCAGTTGTCCTATAAAAACCCTGCCAATGAACCACTGAGGCTCTTGTGGGACATCTAACTATATATAATAGATTCTGTGACAGCCTTTTAAAAATTATGCATTCATACATTTTGCACATAGTAGATGATCAACATGTTCACTGTTTAGTGCCCTCTATAAGAGGCATGGGATGAGGGGATATAAAGATGTTTAGAGTTACATCCTCATGCGGTGGTAATAATGTGGTTGAGTATGTTTCTAAATTTGAATTGATATAACCTTTAATCCTTACTTGAGGTACCCCTACCTTTTCCCCCTAACATCATCTTACTGTTATGGCTTATGTTTAGGTTCACAGGTAGTTTGGGGGAGGTGGCCAGATTAAAAGTATGGGATGACTAGATTAATCTGTTGATTGGTTGAGTATAGTTCTGGGTGTAGATAATGGGAAGGCCCACCCTGAGTTTGAGTGGCATCAAGCAATAGGCATGTAGCCTGAATGGAATAAAAACAGAAAGGGTGTACCACTGCTTGCTCCTTCCTGCCTGACACACCATGAATGATTTCTCCTCTGCTATACTGCCTTGCCTTGGAACTAGCTGACTATAGACTGAAACCTCTATAAGCCATGAGCTAAAATAAATCTTTCCTCCTTTAATCTGTTGGTGTCAGGTTTGTCTGAACAAGAAAGTAACAAAGACACTTACCCTAATATTATCTCTTACTGACCTGGGAACTCTCAACACCTTTGATTCTTCTGCACAGAACACTTCCTACTGGTCCATTCAGATCTAGGTTTATATGCCACCTCTTCAGGCCTTCCTCAAACACCCTGCTTTCTCTCTCACATGTTTTACCTCCTCTCAAGCACTTCTGAGAGCTTAATTGTCTTCTTTCTTGATGCTTTTCTCACTGATGGAAGCTGCATCACAGCAGGAATTTTGCTGTCTTGTACATTTTGTGTCTCTAGTTTAACTTATATTAAAAGGATGAAAAATTGGGACAATGATTTAAAAAATAATTTGCAATTTTTCAAATTGTTATTCTTTGCTATGAACTCATTCATAATTCAAAGCATTCAATTTTCTTGGTTTACCAAAATGCTACCTTTTCTGAGTCTTATGGAATGGATGGTTCAGTTTGATCAGGGGAAATTAGTTCATACTAAATATTAGAATTTTAAAAATCTTGAAACATTTTTCTTGTAAGTTACCAGGAGGTATTATTTGAGGGCATCTTTCATTTAAATATTTGCTTATGGAATCTGAAGACTGAAAATCAGTGTTGCAACAAGGTCATTTTACAGTTTTCCATTGTATATTGGTTTTTCAGGTTCTCTTAGATTTTGAGGGCAGACCTGGAGAAAGAATATATGAGAGTGGTCCAGTGATGTCCAGTGATAAAGCTGCAGGTGAATGCTAGCACACAGCTTCTATGAATAATATTCAGTATCATGACAGCTCCTCTAAGGAGGGAAGAGGGGGAATGAGGTGGAGGTGGACCTCTTGGAAGATAGGTTGGGAAGGGCAATGTAGAGAAGGGCAGGATGTCAGAGTAGCTCCACTGCTTTGAGGTCTTGCAGACCAGAGCACAACCAATGAAGCTCTGCATAAGAGACTTAGAATAGCCAGCTCCTTCCTCCATTTGTAATAAGCACAATAAATATCGCTTCTCTCTCTTTGTTGCCAACACAGCCCTTGTGGAAGGTAAATGACTGCAAATCCTATCATAATGGAAGAAGAGCAAGGACCTTTTTAGTGATAAGGAAGAGAAAAAGGAAATCTTTGGGGTTTTTTTGTGTGACTATACAACAAGCATGTCCCAAGGATCACTTCCTTTTATTCCGTGGCTGATTAATTTTTTTTAAAGCAAACTTATAAAGAAACAGAGAGTTTTATTAGATTTGACTGGTAATGCAAAATGTCCTGTGGATATATTTTCTTCCTTTAGAATATGGTAATTTGGAGCAGATGATCTAACTTTTGGAGTTAAGTACAGCTTTTAAATTTTTCATCAAGCTCCTAAATTTTTGAGCATATTAAATTAATAGTTATAAAATTATAAAATCCCTAAAGAGTCATTTAGGCTTATTAATAACAGCCTATCTTTCAGGACTGCTGTGAAGAAATGAATGTAGAGAGCTTTGTGGGCAGGTTTTTAATTATAATAGGATTACAGAAAATATACTTTAAAGGTATCTTAGCATGAAGATGACTTGAGTTAGCCTTCCTCATGATTATCTAGCCTCCTTTAAACAGTTTTCTTCAAGTATACATGTATTTTGTGTGTGTGTGTGTGTGTGTGTGTAACAGGCATGCACACAAATACTGGCTATGTTCTGCTCCACAGTGTATCTCAAGCAGTGCTTATTCCTGAAGTATACTGTTTGCAGAGGTTCAGTGTTAACTGAAGGTATGGCTAATGCTGAAATGAGCTGAGGGAGAAGCAGTTGAAAGTTTTGGGATATGAATCAGTAATGTTTTCTATTTTTCTGCATACCATCTTTTCTCCATTTGCCACATGATTTAATTCAACAATGATCTTTGAGTAATCATTGCATCATAGTCTTCCCAACTCAGTGGCCTTATGTCTGCTCTTCCGTCTGTCTGACCTCAATATCCACATGACCTTTTCTTTCAACTTCTCCAGATCTTTGTCATCTAGACCTTGTTCTAAAATTGCAACCCTTACCTCTACCCACCCACCCCAATCAGGATCTTGCTTCTGTTTTTCCCCCTCTTCAGTACTTATGGTATTTGTGGTCCCCAGCCTCCAAAACAGCCCCTGAAGATTCTTGTGCTTGGTAGTCATGCTCTTGGGTAGGCTTCTCTCATGGAACAGGGCTGACTTATATAACTGTAATAGTTAATTTTTAGGTGTCAGTTTGACTGGGCTATAGGAGGCTTAGCTGGCTGGTAATGTTGCCTCTGAAAAACATTAGCACTGGAATCAGTAAAACTGTTTCTGTCCATGGGCAGGCATCCGTCATCCAATCTGTTGAGAATCCAGATGGAATACAATAGTTGAGGAAAGTCAAACTCCCTCTCTGCTGGAGCTGACATCCATCTCCTGTATTCCTGGTTGTCAGATTCTCAGACTTAGATGAGGACTTATGCTATCACCCCATCCTGATTTCCATTCTCAGATCTTTAAACTAAGACTAAATTATACCACTGACTGGTTCTCCAGCTTGCAGATGGCAGAACATATATTTATTTGCTGTTTGCACTTCTTTATCTGAGAAACATCTGTTCATTTCTGATGCCCAATTTGGATAGGGCCTTGAATTGAGGGGGGGAATTTTCTAAGTTTTGTTTAATAACTTAATTTTAAAGAGTAACAAAAGAAGGAAAAACAACGAAAAGCAACAGTAACATACAATACATATGCTACAAGTTTTCAAAACAAGAATAGTGAATTAAAAATTATATATATATTGGCAGAACTGGGGATTGAACTCAAGCCCTTGCACTTGCCGGGGAAGTGCTTATTCCACTGAGCCATCTCCCCAGCCCTTTGTATTATATATTTTTACTGTCAAATCTGTTGCTCAGATTAATAGATATAGTTATGTAAGCAGATTAATAGATATAGTTATGTAAGATTGGTCTAAGTTCTTTATATATCCTAAAGATTAGTCCTTTGAGGGATAGCTTCTAAAATTTTTTCCCATTCTGTGGGTTGTCTCTTCACTTTTGGTAGTTTCCTTAGCTGCAAAAGCTTTTTAATTGAATGTGATCTCAGCTGTTCATACTTTGTAGCATTTCCTATTCAGTTGGGGGTTTGTTTATAAAGTCTTTGGCTACATCCGTCTTTAAAGAGTTTTACTTATTCTAGCTTCCAGCATATTGTTTCTGTCTTTAGATTTTTGATCCATTTCAATTTTAGTTTAGTGCATGGTGAGATATATGGGTCTAGGTTCAATTTTTGGTATGTAGTGAACCATTTTTTTTTGCACCATTTATTAAAGACAGCCCAGACAATTTAGCAAGATCCTGTCTTAAAATAAATACATGCACAGGGCAAAGGTCCTGGGCTCAATCCCCAATAAAGAAAGAAAATTAATGTTTATTAATAGCCACACACACAAAGAGTACAATGTGTACAATTTTATTACTATAAGGCCCCAAACAGGCAAAACTAACCTAACGTGCATGTTAGAAGTTAGGACAGTGATTACCTTTGAAAGGGAGTACTGAACAAAAGAGATTAATGTACTGTTTCTTCATTTTGCTGATGATACTGTGGGTGTTTTAAGCAAGTTCACTAAATTATATATTTATGGCTTGTACATTGTATGTTGTATTTCAATAAAAAGTATACTTTTATAAAATATTATAGTAAAGGTGTTAGAATGGGCAGTAAGGCCAATTCAGTTATATTTTAGCACTGAAGAAATTTAGCATGCTTTAAGAAGGAAACAATAAAGTCTTTGAAAATAATGAAAAGAGGATACATTAAACTTTATAAGTGTAAAAAAGGATTCATTTTATGTCTCCCCTATAGTTCAAGAGCTATCTGAGGTGTAGGGATCCAAAAATTAATAAAGCTCAGTTGGTCCCTGTGCAGGGGAGAAGTACCAAGAGTGAATATGGTTGATAAAAGGTAACTATTTTGAGCATTATCCTTGTATAACACATTGTACTATGCAACTTTGCAGCATCTAAATGTTCAAAACAATCCAGTGAGGTAGATATTTTTATTTTCCTGTAAAAACATAAGACATAAAGAAAGCTGCCCAAAGTCTCACTAGGAGATAAAACTCCCAATCTGTCCTGACTTCCAAGACTTGTTCTGGTATTTTATACTGCCAATGGATGGTGGCTTACAAGAGAAAAAATTTTGTGGTGAAATTGCAAGTTAAAGTTGCAATTTGAAATAAATTTGAGTGGTGCTATCTTAGAGAAGATAGACTAGACAGATGGTTTAAATCTCAAAAGATGAGTACCAAACAGTTTGATATCCTGGAAGTGGACTTCATGAAATTTACAGTCTTCCTTTTGAGTGAAGTTCAGACTTCCAAAGATGGCAGCAGAAGTGCTGAGTACTGTTTTTCAGGAAGGGGATCAAAGTGTGTAGTGACGCTGTTGTATATTAAGAAGGCCTGAAAACAAGACACTTAGTTGAGTTTGCACTGGTTATGTTCACTGAGATGGAAGTTGACAGAAATAAATTTCAATCTCAGTAAGTCATTAAATTCAGATCACTCATGTATAAGCTGGTACATGCATCATTCAGTATATCTTGAATAATTTATCTACTAAATATGGTAGCACGAGGCAGGGAAAACTTGTATTTGCATGTTGGGATAATTTTAAGTATGTGGTTCACAGCTTATTGGTCCAGTTGATACATAAGTGATTTGATTTAACAATAACTTATCAAGGTAGAAGTTTCTCTCAATCATCTGAGTAGAAGTTTCTCTCAATCACTGAGTGACAGTGCTATCTAGATATATTAGTCTCATTCTGTTATTTCTAAGGTGTTTCCTTTGGCCACATGAATGTAGGTGGGTAATTCAGAATAGCCAGTGGGAAAGTCTAGTATGAGCACCACACTCCTACCTTTGAGACAAAATCACTATGTGGAACATTTCACTTCTGCTTACTCATCCTTATCAAGAAGGTATCAGAAGAGTGAGAAAGTTCTCTTGGTGACCATGTACTCTGTGTTCTAAGAAGCTAAGGTAAAGTACTGGGAACATGAATAGTCTGCCTTGTTCTGAGCTCAACAAAATCAAGACTGTTGATTTAATTTAGATAAATGTGGCTGACTGCTAAATTCTGGTCTTTGTGGTAGGGCTTGCTCCTATTCCTATTAAAATTGTAATGAATACAGCATTTAAAAGGGACTGGGAGTGGTGGTAGAGTGCTTGCCTAGTGTGTGTGAAGCTTTGCTTGATTTCTAGCACTAAAAAAATATAAGAAATAAAACTGTACATAAAATCTTAAGTGATTTAAAAATAAACCTAAGAAAATATGCAAGTTTAATGCTTTGTGTTCTTTTATTTGCTAGAATTAAATAAAACCCATTCTCTTCATTTTGGCAAGTGAAATCAGCTCATACTTTTTCTTGCAAGGCTAATTCATGACATTTTAGAGCCTAGGTTTAAGGATGTACTCTTTGTAGGCAAGCGCAGGGACTGGGGTTTGGTTCGATCTGTGGCACCACCTGCCAAACTGGCCCCATCCTGGGCATGCTGAGCTAGCCACTGGGTCCGGGCATGGTAGCATATGTCTGTAATTCCAGTGCTGGGAGGCTAAAAACAGGACGACCACAAGTCTGAGCTGCCAAATACCTATTTTTTAGGGTACCTGTACCAAATACCTATTTTTTAAAAAAAAGGATGTACACTTCAATAATGAACAAAGAGATGGTGGTGCCCTTCTCTACCTTACAACAACAGTAGAAAAGATACGGCTGTTTCATAGAACTTATTCAAAGAATGTTTTGATGAGGTATTAAGAATATTGATGAGGGGCCAGAGAGATGGCTCAGTAGGATAGTGCTTCCCTGGCAAACACAAAGGCCCGAGTTCCATCCCCGGTTCCGAAAAACAAAAACAACAACAAAAAAAAGAATATTGATGAGTATCACTCTTATCCTGTGCAATATTAAAATCTGTCTGCATATTCATAATGTAGCCACTTATTCTCTATTCTTAGAGGTGTCACTGGAATAAGAGTTTTACAAAGCTCTTAAGATGTTTGAAAATATTAAATTCTGCAAAGATAACATTCAAAGAGAAGTCTAATTCTGACGGATTGTCTTCTTTGATAGTTTGTTAATAATGCTTTAATAATGTAATAATTCATGTTTGAATTGCAAAATAATCTCAAGACTTGTAACTTTGCTCTGTCAAGTTAGAAGAGAATCATTGGTACATTTCTCTTTTCTCACATATAAAATGGGAAATTTCTATTACAGTGGTTGCTTTCTTATTTTAACGGAGATTTAGCAAGGTAAATTACATATATATGTAAATTTGATAGCTAGTTTCATCTTTAGGAATTCATGGGCATATTCTCAGTTTAACAGTGTTTTTCTTTTGCCACCCAGACTGTCCTTCATCTACCTGGATTCAGTTCCAAGGCAGCTGTTACATTTTTCTTCAAGAAGCCATTAAAGTAGAAGGCATAGAGGATGTCAGAAGTCAGTGTACTGGTCATGGTAAGGAGCTCTCCTCCTCATATTAGTATTTATTAAAAATGGATATCTTATTCACTTTTTTTCTGTATTATTTTTAGGGAAGGGTCTACAGGGTGTTCAGGGTCTCACTACTAGATCAGACTCCTAGTG
Source organism: Octodon degus (assembly GCF_000260255.1). Classification (NCBI taxonomy): domain Eukaryota; kingdom Metazoa; phylum Chordata; class Mammalia; order Rodentia; family Octodontidae; genus Octodon; species Octodon degus. The sequence continues at coordinate 13,448,869 of NW_004524608.1, forward strand.
ATTCTCCTGTTTACAGCCTCCCAAGAGCTGGGATTACGGGCTCGTGCCACTACACTCAATCTCTATCACTCAGTGCTCATGGGGGGTGGGGCCAGCACTGCAGGCCCAGGGATCGAACCCCCAGCCCCTGAGCCTGCTTGTAGGCGCTTTAATCTGCTGAGCTATTTGGCCGACCCTGTCTTATCCTTTTTTTTTCCTGGAACTGGGGATTGAACTCAGGCCCTTGTGCTTGCCAGGCAAGTGCTTATTCTACTAAGCCATCTCCCCAGCCCCCAAGAATGGCTCTTATCTTATCCATTTTTAACTAGGTCCTTCAAATTAATGTACAATGTTTACTCTGCCTCACCACCACAGTTGCTGGGCAATAATACTCAAGGGTGACAGAACCTTAGCAACAACATTGCCTGTGCCAGGCACTGTGTTTAAGCACTCTACATGTTACCTGTAAAGCAGCTTACTCTTTAATCAAGAAGAAATTAATTCACTTATCTGTCCAAGGTCACACAGGTAATGACAGGCAGAGCCAGGATTCTGAGTCTCACCAGCTTGCTCACTTTTCCTTGAATCTAGAGTGATCTTTGTGACTTGCTTTGACCAATTAAGTGCAGCCCATCTGACATCTTTGAATATCTGAGGCCAAGACTTTAAGAGGTTAAGCAGATTCTTCAGGAAGCCAAGAGAATAAAGTGATTCAAAAGATGTCAGTTGTGTCAGATGCTCTTAACACATAGAACTGATCACTGGATACAGTACTGTGACTGTCACTCATGATTTGATCATAGAAATCTCTGTAGAGTGTTTGGTACAAAATCTAGACTAAAGTTAAGAAAAAAATATGAAGAAAGAAATTGGGGAAAAACGAGTACAAATAACTTTATCTTTTGCAGAGAATCCAAGAGCCACAGAACAGTAACAAAAGGGGGATAATGGCATATGGAAATAGCAATTATTTTTTAAACGGGCATAAACAGTACTTTCTAAATCCTGGAATATTCTTAGATTTAACTCAACAATTTAAATTTATTTATTTGGTACAGGGTCTCACTATGCAGCTCGGACTCAGTGAACCTCCTGTCTCAGCCTCCCCAGCACTGGGAATGTAGGTGTGCCCCACCATGCCTGCATTTGGGGCTGGCACAGTGCACCCAGGGTTCCAGGACTGGCAAGACACACAGTACTGGGGATCAAACTCAAGTCCTTGTGCTTGCTAGGCAGGCACTTAGACCGCTAAGCTATCTCCCCAGCCCTAACACAAGAATTTAAGAGAGTATAAACTCATTGTATAAACAGGATTCTTAACACAACTTACTGCTTGGCACATAGTGTCTTTGCAAATTACTTTTTGATTTTGGTTTGTTGAAACAGGGTCTCCCTACATAGCTCAGGCTGGCCTTGTACTTGCAATCCTTCTATGTCAGCCTCCCAAATCTTGGGATTATAGGTATGCACCACACAACCCTATCTTCCTTGTATTTCAGTTTAGTAATTTATAACATGCTATGATTATCAATTTATACAAGCAAAATACATACAGATTTCTTAAGACCTAGGATAAACTCTTCAACACTGTTATTCTGCCTAGAAAGTGCTGTTTTACACATGCAGGACACGAAAGAAAGATTATATAAGCCCACAAAGTGTGACTGTGATAATGAAGAAAAAGATAAGAAAGCATTTGCTGGAGCATATACTTTATGTTCTCTGGAAATAGTTTTATAGTATTTTAAATTTATAAATATATTTATAATACTCTAAATTTTAAAAATTTACTTATTTTTAAAATAGGGTTTCACTGTGTGACTTACGCTGGCCTTGAAGTCCTGAGCTCAAGTGACCCTATCTCAGCCTCCTGAGTATCTGATACTAGAGACATGCATCATCATGCCCAGCAAAATGTCATTGAAATTTTAAAAAATGCTTTTTGAGTCAATCTTTGCCTGCATTGCCCTGGCTATTCTCAAACTTGAGTTTTTCTGCCTCAGCTTCCCCAGCAGCTGAGACTGCAGGATCATACCTCCACATCTGGTACATTTTTTTTCTGCAAGTGCTGAGGACTGAACAAGGACTTCACATATGCAAAGCACATATTCCACTATTTAGCTACATAGCCAGGCCTATTTTTTAAAAGGTGTGCTTATATTTGGCTCTTTGGCCTAAAGTACATTGCTTTGGTTTAGACTTTATTTGTGACATTTTTCATCTCAAACTAAAACTACATAGTAAGTTCACATCTTTTTTCAACTGAAATATCTAAGCTGGTGACATGAGAGTCCTCAGTTCTTTAAGGGTACTTTTTGAGAGACTTGAAGGAGAAATTTTAAACTACATATACAAATTTGTTCATTAAATTTGTTTTGTGTCTAAAACCAATGATTTTTTTCTTCAGCTATGCAGCTGAAGTTCAGTATCCAGCATGAAAAAAATTTATTGTCTTATTTTATTTTCTGTTGAACCTAGGGATCACTGAGTTACATTCCCAGCCCTTTTTATTTATTTTCTTGGCAGAACTAGGGATTGAGTTTCAGCCTTTGCACTTGCCAGGGAAGTGCTTATTCTACTGAGCCATCTCCTGGGTCCCCCTTTTTATTTTTAGACTTTGAGCATGTCTCACTAAATTACCCAGATTGTTCTCAAATTTGAAATCCTACGTTGTTTTCTCAAGTGGCTGGGAATTACAAGTGGGCTTTATAGCCAACAGGCTTGGGATCTAATTTGAGTTTTTATAGTTCCTCAAACTTTTTTGTTTTTTAAATGCATTTAGTACAGGGTCTCACTACGTAGATCAGACCCATAGTGATCCTCCTGTTGTTAGCCTCCCAAGTGCTGGGATTATAAGCACGTGCCACCACACCCAGTCTCAATCGCTGTCTCATCATGGTACACTGGAGATTGAACCCCAGTCCCCAAGCCTGCCTAAGCAGGCACTTTAGCCCGCTGATCTATTTTGCCAGCCCTCCTCACACATTTTTAAATAATCCTTGCATTTATTTGGTTATCCTATATAGTTACTACCCCTCTGGAAACATCCATTTCATAGATTAATCAGAAAACTAGCTAAATTTAATCAATTATTTAGGGCTAGGGTAGTGCTTTGTTTCAGACAGCAGGTTAACATGTATTGTGTTTGCTGTGTATGAAGAATAAAAATGATAGGAATATTACCATATTTAAATTTGAAAGAAATCTTTAAAGTCATACAAAAACATATCTTAAACCAATCACTGGGATATAGAAAATAAACTTAGTTTCTGGGCTGCAGAAAGCTGAATTTATACAACTACCAGTCCACTTTGTGCCAACTTAAGTGTGCTTACGTTCTTTCCTTTTGCACATAGTATTCATTGTAAGAAACTAAAACATACTTTGCAACGTTTATATTTTCATTCTTTTCTTTTTGTAATATAAGCTAAAACATTAGCCATAGGGAGAATTAAAGACCCAAATTACATCTCAATAGGTAGCACCACTGGTAAGTGCTTTGTTACAAAAATTGAGCATATCCATTCTTTGGGGACTTTGGCTGTCACTTAAGAAAACGAAAATGTGTCATATTTCCTGGCATAATAATTTAAGTCTATACAGCATTTAATTAGATTACAATGTTAAAAATCATTAAAGTTCCATTGGCTGCCACAAGGTCAGAGAAAAGGATAAAAAGCTCATTTCTAGATTATCAAGCCTAAACTATTAACATAAATATTTCTCTTGAGGATTTTTCTAAAGTGGTATTTTAGTCACATTTCATTGGTAATTACTAGGCTACAACAGATTACAAGTCTACGTGACATTTAGCAAACAGGAGGTCATAGCAGCTGGAGTTGATTTTTAAAGTCATCAGATTTTTTTAAAATGACAAACTCAATAGAACTTCATTGAATTCAAGTACTATTTTATTTAAAATTACTTCCTCATGACGGAATATATGATCATTATAAAAAATCTTTTTTAAAATATGGAACTTTTTTAAAAATTGAAATATTGTGCACCCTAAGGTAACCACTGCTAACATTTTGGTAACTATGCTTTTAGACTCATACTGACTTCCAATACTTCAGTGTCATAAACAACAAATGACAATTATGCCTACTTATAACTTGTTAACATATATTAAATTCATATATTGCTGAACAAGTGATTGATTTTATCTTAATATACACTACTAAGTATTGTTGCAACAAAGACGTACTTAAGGGCTTTTGATTCATCTTGCCAAATTCTCTCTAAAACAGTTACACTAATTTCTACTAAGTAGCTGCTTACTAGTTCCTAGTAGTCTACAAAACTGTTCTACAAATCTGAAAGTCTTTTTATCTTTTTGGTAGTCAGACTGAGTTGTCATACACTTCTTATATTTTTGTGAGTAAACTTGTCTTAATAGTGTAAGATCATTTTTACCTATTAAGTTTTTTTAAATAACAGAATTATACTTGTCCAGTTTCTGATATCCTTCTTTAACAATATGGTATATTTTGATTTTTAGCCCTATTTTTTCTTTACTTCTGTAAATTTACTTATTTTCCAAAAGACCTATATTTAAAAGATGTAAAAATACAATGTAAAACATTGATAATTTTTATATACCGTGTGATTTTCACTGAACATGCTCCCTCCCCCCAAATAATTCAGGAGCTGACATGATAAGCATACATAATGAAGAGGAAAATGATTTTATACTGGATACTTTGAAAAAGCAATGGAAAGGCCCAGATGATATCCTGCTAGGCATGTTTTATGACACAGATGGTAAGTGGTATTTACCTTGTGAGACTTGTGATTCTTTATTTTCCCTGTAGCCTCTAGGTACTGCATTTTCAGTGAGCATCTGTAATGTATCATAGCATTGCCCAGAGGAGATCAATGTTTCACAAATGAGACATGCCCTTGATCCTCTTGTTTGGATTAAAATGTGTTCCTAAGTACTTTTGTAAAATGGCATGGTCATAAAAGTTAATATTACTGACAGTAGTTATAGGATTATTTTTACTTTAAGGTTACATAATATATATTTTTCACTACAGAAACACTGAAATAAACATTTTCAAATGACATGAAATTATTAAGGCTAGTATAAAGATATTAACTTAAAATTTTTGCCCATGACAGCATATTTTTCTCCACAAAAATGATGTTTTAGAATTAATACCTCTTGGACTAATCTTTTCAACAGTTTCACTACATCCCTCCTAATTTTAATGCTACAAAGAAAAAAAAATGTAACAGTATTCACCTCAGTAACTTTCCACACCTGTAATAATTATCATTAACTTTTTAAAATAAATCAATCCTTTTGCTGGACAGGCATACCTCTCATTGCATATTTTTCAAATCTACTAGTGCATGAAGATTGTATCTTGTTTATGGATACATTTAATCTCTTATCATCTTTCAAAACATTTAACAGTATACAAAATGTAAAATGTTACATATTACAAAAATCGTAAGAAAATAGGATGTATGAAAATATTTTTCTTTAGCATTTTTCCTCATTGTTGAGAGGCAGCCTAGTTTATCTTCAATTTGTAACTGTTAGGTGGGTAGAAATATGCCCTGCCAATTACTTTATCTCAGAGAAACTTAAAATATAGTAAGTATAAAAGGTGAGAGCCATGCAGAGGTATGATTTCACTTCTCCAACCACAGTAAGAATAGAGCTGGTACCAACAAGGTCAGGTACAGTGAGCAGCCTTAACGGATGAAACAGGAAATAAAGTGGGCACAGGACACATCTGAAGGCACTACCACGTTGTAAGGCCCCATGGCTCCACATAGACATCTGTGCTACAATGCAGCATCCCTTGAGGCCATATTGAACTTTCTGATCCAATGTGCTGTGAAGTATTGTTGTAGAAATCAAGTTCTAGATTTTGCCTCCTGCCTGGGTGTGCAGCTTATTCATGTAACAGATCACAGTATTTGGATGGCTGCAGTTGGACAGTGAACATGATAAAATCCTTCATCCACATCATAATGTGCTCACATGACCAGTGCTTGTCACAGTACTGGGTACTCTTCACAGAAAATGAGAAAGCCAACAGAGGCACTAAAAACTTGAAGAGAACATCCTTGATTCTGTGGTTGAAATCTCTCACCTTTTAAAATTGTCACAACATTGAAGGATTTTTTTTGGCTCAGGCTGCCGTAAGTGCAGGTCTGGTGCAGTGTATGGAGCTGGGGATCAAAATGCAGTTCCCTGCACCTGAGTTGCCCAAGCAAGCACTTTAAACAACTGAGCTAACCTGCAAGCCCCTGTCATAACATTGAAAATATCCCTTGACAGATGCAAGTTTCAAGTGGTTTGATAATTCAAATATGACATTTGATAACTGGGCAGACCAAGATGAGGATGATCTAGTGGACACCTGTGGTTTTCTGCACACCAAGACAGGTGAATGGAAAAAGGGAAATTGTGAAATTTCTTCTGTGGAAGGAACACTTTGTAAAGCAGCCAGTAAGTATGGACTGAATGTTCTTTTCCATTCTGGGAGGGAAATGGAAACAATTCAAACATTTTTCTGTAAAGATTAGTTTGCCTTGTTAAAAAGAGAAAGACTTCAGAATATAGTAGAGTATTTTGTTCCCAAATCTGTTGTAAATCAATGTGTAATTCTTTTACATTTCAGAGGTTGGGCTAGATCACTTGAATTAGGTATAACTTAATTATCAAGATAACAAAATTTCTTCTCTTTTTCAAAAGAACTGTAACCTGTTGCATGTGATTTGGGAAATAGTGAGAGCAGTTATGTATAATTTCAGAATTTCAGTATTAATTTACAAGGACTTTGATTCTTTGTAAGAGTATCTTTCGTTGAGACAAAAAAAAATTATACGGCAGTAAAAATGTTATCATACTTTATAATATATTGAGACACATTTTTCTCTTGATCCATCTGAATGTATTTTAATGAATAAAATTCTATATATATAGACATATATATGTATTATTTTGTGGTTTAGTACTCATCTTTAATTTTTCAGTCTTCAAAAGATACCATGCCACTTCTGACATAGTATAAGCAGGAGATACATTTTTCTTCTCAGTCTCTGTACTCTTATTGTTATGCATTTTACGTCTACTTATTTTACAAAACTTGAAGTTCGGTATTGACACTGTTGCTTAGATAAGTCAGTTGTCTGTTCTCTCTCTCTCTCTCTCTCTCTCTCTCTCTATATATATATATATATATATATTTTTTTTTTTTTTTTTTTTTTTTTTAAATTTTGCTATACCAGGAATTGAACCCAGTGTTTCCTGCATACTTGGGAAGTACCATACCCTGAACTTCATTCTGAGCCTTTAAAAACTTTTTTAAGATAGTGTCTTAAAGTTATCCACGCTGACCTCAAACTTTCAGTCCGGTGTCAGTGTCCCAAGTAGCTAGGATTAAGGCATATACCATGTCTGGCTTCCACAATACTTTTCTATTATCTGTTAAGCATTGCGTAAAGTTTGTTCTTCTAAATTCTGAACAGTATATCTACTTAATAAAAAAGCAATTTCAAATATAAATATGAATCTGGGACTCATAACACATAACACAAACCACTATTTTTATACTTTTAATCCTTAACAGGATTAAGGATTAATTAAACAATCCTTGTTTAGATTGTTTAAATCTAAACAATATATTTATTTGGATCTGATTTTTTTCATAACATCTAAAATTACATATTTTATACTTTCTACTACAGGGTTCCTAACTGTACATTTTACAGTTATGTAAACACGTCATATTTTTATAGTAGTAGCAAACCAAATTCAAATATCTGACTTTAAAAAAAAATTAGTTTGGGGGAAGGAATATAGCTCAGTGACACAGGGCCTGACTGGCAAATGAAAGGTCCTGAGTTTGATTACCGGTGCAAAAAAAAAAAGTTCACGAACAATTAGCAAATTCACACTAATGAGACAAAGTCAGTTATTTTACTACATTTTCGACATCAGGCTGTCCAACAGAATCTTTATTTTCCTCGTCCCATTATGTTTTTCTTGAGTTTCTTTTTGTTACCAAAAAAGTCTAATACATTTTGCTATGCCTCTGTGTACTTTCAAAACTAAAGTTGGTAGGTATAAGAATATTAAGCCAATGAAGTGTACATCTCTAATAACTGCATTCTATGTCTTATAATAACTATATTTAAAATTTTAATTTTCTTTTGTATTTTAGTCCCATATGACAAGAAATATTTATCAGGTAAGTAACACTGCACTTTTGTTTTTGCCCACATATGAACACTTTTTTTTTTCTTCTTTTGTCTACATGTGAATATTATTAAAATCCTGGCATGCTAATAAAATTCTAATCTAAACCCCTTTTTAAAGTTATGTAAGATTGAACTTTTGCAAGAATGCAATATATTTAGTAGGATTTGGCATTTTCAATATAACCACAAGTTATGCATGAAATGGTTATTTTTTACACCAAATTGTGTTTCCTTACTGAACTCCATTATTTGTGGGCATAGCCCTGCATGTTTTGGACTTTCACCTTATAATTCCACCTTATAATTCCAAGTACAATTCATAAAGCCTAAGGTTTTATTAAACACATTTTTAAAAACAGGTAATGGATGATTCAAAACGAGAACTATGCACTGTCATTATCTCTGCATTAAGCGTCATCTCACCCTCTCAACAGCCTTTTCCCTTATTGGGTACCACTTAGTCTCTTCAACCTCCTAATGTTTCTTTTGTTGATGCTGAGATACATGACTTTATTTTGTTCCTTTAATTTACTAATATAGTTTAGCACCCTCTCTGTAACATATCTTATATAGATCTGTATTTTTTTATAACTCCATGCTTACTCACTAAATGGAGATTATAGGAATGTTTTAACACATACCCACATCCTGTTTCAAACTTCCATTTATTTCCAAACACTTGCTATTATAAACAGTACTGTAATGCATCACTGTGCACAAATACAGGTAAACAGCTTGATTGAAAATGACAGCCTTTATTAATATTTATCTGGTCTACCATTGTACTATTTTGCATTTTCATTAACACATTAGAAACTACTGTATAATTTTTAAAAGTGGTTCAGCCATATTAATATTCCTACTGGCAAGTTTCATTTGCTTCACACTTCACATTAATCCCACAGTGATATTCTCAAATTTACTTTTTGCTACTCTTTATTGTATTTTCATTTCTTTGGTGATGCAAGCACATTTTGATACCTTTTTTTGTGAAATGCTTGTTTTGCTGAGTTTTCCTTTTAAATAGTTCTCCTTTAAAAGAATTTAAAACAGGCTTTTAAAAAAATAAAATTTTGGATGAGTCCTTTGTATCCAAAACCTAATTATTACATAAATATTTTTTCTACTTGGAGCTTGACATGATAAAACTGTGACAGAGAAGGAAAAAACTAAGTGTGTGTGTATACATACATATTATATATATATATATATATATATATATATATATATATATATGAGCTACTCTCATTCTATTAGTAGAAAACATGTAGCATTTTAAGAAGAGCCACATAAGATCCATTAACTAGCTACTGATAAAAAAATACCAACAGTAAGGATGAGAACTCTGTACACTGTACAGAGATATAAACATGTTTGTAGTAGCATTATTTCCAACAGCCCAAAAATGGAAGCAACCCAAGCATCCAACAGACGAATGCTATAGAAACGATGGAATATTACTTGGCCTAAAAAGGGAAAGAAATTTTGACCTAACATGGAGGATGTCAGTGTGATAAAAGCCAATCATAAATAGACAAATATGTAATTACACTTCTGTGATTTTACTTAAAAATGGATAATCACATATAGATAAGAACTACAAACCTTTTAAAGCTTTTGTAACAAACATGATCACTGGTAGGCACTGACTACACATATAATTAGCTAGGTTTACATACGAGACTTGAATAATTGAGGTCAACCATGCAAAGTGTAAGATTATTTAAAAAAATTATGCAATATGAAAAAAAAGAGGGGGCCAGACAAATAGCTCAATGGATTGAAGTGCCTGCAAGCCTGCACAGGGGCTGTGGGTTTGATCCCCAGGCCTGTGGTGCCAGCCCTGCCCTGAAGCATGCTGAGAAGGTGATTGACTGGGCATGGTGGTGCGCACCTGTAATCCCAGCTCTTGGAAAGCTGTAAAAGGTGGATCACTATGAGTCAGACCCACTAGTGAGACCTTCAACACTCTGTAGCCCCTTCCATAAAAAAAAAAAAAAAAAAAAAAAAAAAAAAAAGTGTCAACAAAGTGGAAAAAAGGTCCAAGGTTGTATAACTAGTAGTCTAGATACCTCAGGTTGAATTGAGGTGTCCAGGTATTTATGCTTTTATATAGATAGATAGATAGATAGATAGATAGATAGATAGATAGATAGATATAGATCACTGGTGATCTTTGCCACAGCAGTCAGAAGAAAAGTTGCAAGGATGGTTAGTTTGAGAAAGAACAGTAAAGTGAAGGTTGTGTTTCAAGTAAATTTCCTCAACTTTCTTTTATTAGGCTATGGATGATTTCTCCAGTTCCTGACTACATTTTAAAATGAGGATGAATTGTAGGATAGTAGCAATTATGTGCTCAGTGAAGGAAGCAACAGATTTTCCCCTTTCATTTATTTATTTATTTATTTAAATTTTATTTGTGTGGCCAGCTCAGCCCACCAGGGGGCGGGGCTGGCTGGCACGTGGTGCTGGGGGTTTGAACCGTGGTCCCTGTGCTTTGCTAAGCTTGTTCTAAGTAGGTACTTTAGACCACTGAGCCATCTCACCAGCCCTCCCCTTTCATTTATGAGGCAGATCTAATGCTGAATTATCCTATTATATACATATATTGTATATCATTATACTGAAATAAGTTGTACTGGGATGTGCTTTGTCCAACATTTTAGTAATATGTAGCTAGCCAATAAAAAGCCTTGGTACAACTTGGCCACAGATCACTTAAAGAATGTATAAATAAGCATATATAGGATAAGGGGTCTTTTAATTCTTTATTAAAACTGATGAGTTTACAAATCATTTTAAATTATGCTTTTTCAGACTAAATTTACTTGTTTATTAACTCTGTGGTCATGCAATGAATAAAGTAGATACTGATTATATATTATGACACATTCTTATTAGGTTGAAATAACAAGTGTCCACATGGGTAAAGTCTGGGCTCTATAATGAAATAATGCAGTTTTACTGGAATGCAAAATGCAACATACTACAGTTCTTGCCACTCGTGATACTAACAATAATCTTGAGCGTAGTAAACGTTTACTTCTGTTCTTTTGAACTGTGAGAAACTCTCAAATTGAGATATATGAAACTATGCTTGTGCTTGCCAAAATGCAGTACTTGTAACTTCTACAGCTTTGTTTCCCATATATTCATTCTCTTTTGTGTTTTCAGATAATCACATTTTAGTAACAACTTTGGTGGCTGCTAGCACAGTAATTTTTATGGTTTTGGGCGCGATCATTTGGTTCTTCTACAAAAGACATACGGATTCTGGTTTCACTACAGTTTTTTCAACTACATCCCAATCACCTTTTAACGATGACTGTGTTTTGGTAGCTGGAGAAGAAAGCGAATATGCTGTTCAGTTTGACTGAAGTTTTGGTACTCTCAGGCCAAGACAGCAATTGTCTTGACACTTGATATTGAAACATGATATTAAAACTTGATATTGAATATATTAACTTTTATGGTACTCCCTACAGATGGCAAAACCTTCATGAAGTCATTGACAAAGGTCATTCTTTTGGTTGTTAACATGTTCCTACCAGCTTAAACCTCTGATGGTTCAAGCCATCTAATGAGATACACAAATATGGCTCCATCATGAATATGCTAAAACAGATTTTGGAAAAGGAACAATCTTGTATTCAACTTAAGGGTTTCAACGACCGAATCAAATACAGAAACTTTAACTCAAAGGAAAGCCGCTGAAAGAAGCTGATAAAAATAAAAATCAGGCCTACTTGTCTTAACCTGTTCTACTTTGCTTTCCATCTATTTGAATCAGTTTAGTTTACAACTTACCTTGTTCTTTCATTGATGATTGTAATATGGTAAGTCTGTCTTATTTTATTTTTAATCTTTTATTTATATGGTACAGGGTATTGCTACACAACTCAGACTCATAGTGATCCTGACTCAGTCCTCCTCAGCACTGGGATTACAGGCATGTGCCACCATGCCTGCTTTTGGTGGCCAGCACAGAATATGGTACTGGGGATCGAACCCAGAACCCAAGTCCCTGCATTTGCCAGGCAGGCACTTAGACCACCAGGCTATCTCCTGGACCCTAAGTCTGTCTTATTTTTAAATTAATTCTATACATTTTAATATCCTGATATTGGGTACTTTGGCTGATAAGACCTCTACTATTTGTACTTCCATTTATAAGTTAGATGAAAATCATATAGATTTTAACACTATACTCTGCATCATTTTATAGTTCCATTATTTTTAAGACACATTAAACAAAATTTAGCACTGATCAAAAATGACTAAAATGTAAAAAAAAAAAAAATTCTCTGAAACAAAAGATTAAAGATATGTCCACTCAGGAAGGATTTCATTTTATAAGTCTAGAGGCCTTTGGTAATGAAGTGCTGATTCTTAATTTCTTTTTATATAAGAACACTTATAGGTCTTTCTATTCTATTTTTTGGTCAACAGATAACTGAATTATTGAAGCTTGTATTTTTTTATATTAACACATGCTTGTTTACTATATTCAGAATATAGAAATTATTTCTTCAGTGTCTTTGTTGCAGCTAACAACCATATAAGGGACAGAGGATCCAACTCAGAGATACAAACATGCTATCCATTCAGAGCATCCCTAAGGACTCACAATATATCAAAACTAGCATCCTTAAATTCTGTGCTTCCAAATTTTGTGTTTTAGGTAACCGGCAAGAGCTGAACAAATGTTTTATAAACACTTATATTGGTATAAGAAATGTGATTTGATATTGTCATAAAAGTTTTGGCAATAAGGTTTGAAGTCTACATTATGTACTAGTTGATAAGGAAACAGTTCAAACTATGAAATAAATCAATGCGTATACACTTTATTTCCAGCCAAAATTTTACAGAAGACCAACAAATTAAGTGGGGACAAACTATTCATTCACATTTGAGAAATTACATGGTTTCAGTTTAGGTTTTGAGAAAGTAGCTTGTTGCTGAAACATCACACTTTAACCTGGAACTACTTTGAGGTGTTTTTAAGTGTATCCTAACAGGGTTGACAGGAAAAAATACAATGTCATGGAATACACAACTGGTGACCACAGTGCAGACTCAGGTTGAATAGGTAACTTTCATCTGTTTTCCCCAGATAATGAAAAATATTAATCATCATCACATAAATGCTCAGAATAATTGAGTAACAGTTAAAAATGACCAAGACCCAAACAGGTACTTATAGCATATTTACCTATAAAGTAGTGACAACACTAAAAAACACATTGAAAACCAGTGTCTTAAACTTCAAATATGGGATTTAAAAAGATTCCATTAACTTGCAATTGCAGTAATTTTTTAACCAAATATTATTTGACTGGCAATTCTGATATAATTTACAGTTGTAATATTCCTAAAGGAATAGTTACATACTATGGCCTATCAAATATAATCTGCATTTTGAAAAATCAATACAAAAATTTTTCCATCATTGCTAAATCTTTTACATTTTTTAAAATTAATTTTATTGCAAAGTGAATTTAGAATTCAAATTAAATTTGGAAACCTAATGTAATGGTCTTCCCATCCACATAAATTTTTTGGAAACACTGGAAGTAAATGATTATTAAAATACGAATGCAATGTAAGGCATTGTAGAACAAAAACTAATTAGGTGCCATTTGGCATTTTATCTCAAAATCATATTTTGTCCCCCTTTCCTCACTAGCAAGAAACTAGAACACAAATTTGTTTTTCATAAATATGACTACAGTAATCAGAACACAAAAAAGGGTTGATAGGCATTGCTTAAAACAAGGATAAGACTTTTCCACTCACCTACAAGAAAAATATTTTTACCAGTTTATAAACATCAAATTTGCTGGTCAATGTTAAAAGATCCAGCACAAGAGTTAATTCAGAAACACTTGAGAATGAATATAAATACACATGTATACATGTATGTATATATATATTCATTTTATATACAGTCAATATATTTCATAGGCATTCTCCCACAAAAGTAATTCATACTTAATTGCCAGTCAATACACACTTGTTCACAGATAATCCATTTGTCTTAAGTGAAGTTAGGCAATATCATATGTTCTGTTATGGTCTCCATCTTCTTCAGAATCATCCTCGGAAGCTGTTGAAAGAAAACAGAATAATAAAGAATGATCCTGAGGAGGATGAGGATGGGACATGTAACTATGAAGACAGAACAGTATGATTTTAACAACAACAAAATCGCAACTTATTATACTGTTCCATCAAAATGATAAGCTATTATGACAGGGTTAGAATGGTTTGACTGTGGGTGATACCCATCTACAATGCCCCTATGCCCCCAAAATCTTTCTGTGATGTTATATAGTTTTTATAAAAATGACAATGCTAGAAGAATATATGCAGTGTATTATTTGCTGAAACTGTACTTCCAATTTGATTTGAAACTGTCTCATTGCTATCTGTTTATCAATAAAATTTTGGAAAAAAAAATAAAATTTATATTGGCATAAAAAAAAATGACAATGCTTTAAAATGTTGGATCAAGAGCTATAAACACCAGAGGAAAAGTGAATTTAAGGCAGTTCCTCTCACACACCTGAGTACAACCTGGCTTACTACTGCTGCATGTCTGATGCATTCCAAGATGAAAAAATCTACACAGAATAACAGGTTATGGATGTTCTTGTAATTTATAGCAAACCTATGTGTGTAAAATGCCAAGAAACAGCCCTATTTTGTAAGTCAAAGAAGCTTTATATAAAGTTAAAATAACTGTATTTAATAAGGAACTACAGTACCACTAACATTATTCCCATGTTTCCAAACTGTCAGAAATTTAGCACTTTTACAACATTTATGATCTAAATTTATTAAAGAGTCATTAATAGCTCAACATTCTAGTAAAGCAAACTAGAATGTCTTTAGGTAGGGCATATTAACAAAAGGTTTTCTCTTCTGAAAACTGTTTTACATGTGAAAGAAAAAGAAAAACTCACTGAAAACATATGACCAGCATCTCTGCTATTATTAAAAGCAGAAAGATGAAATATACTCTTAATTCATTAATATTAGACAACTGAGGAGCAACTGGCAGAGAACCAACTGGGAGCAAATCACAGGAAAAGTATACCATATTCACATATAAAACCCACTGCTAATAAAACAGTATCAAGTATGTACTGTAGCTTAAAAGTGAGATAACACCTAAGGGTAAGTGTAGTATCATAGAAAAATATCAAGCTAAATTACAATACAAGGAAACTTAAAATTTTATACTTAATTCCATGTGAGAATAAAATTGGGTTCAACTTACTCTGCAGAATATTTCACTGTGTGGGTACTTACAGAGTTAATCTGTAGCACCCAAATCTTTCAGTTAAATAACTTTAGGTTGTTTACTTCCATCATTTCCTTATTTATCAGAGGTTAGAAAAAGATACTGTTATATTTAAAAAACTATGATCTATATGAGGTTAGTTTTTTAAGAGTGACAGATCTGGGGAAGATACTATATAGTAAAATTATATCTGACAAAACATAGTCATTAAAAAAATAAAACTATAAAGAATTTGAACTAAAGAAGGGAAAAATATTGCACTGAATGAATTCCCACTAATTCTTTTATACCCACTAAAGCTAACACTCCAAGTATTTTGCAGATGAGTATATCAACTCAAGATGGTATATTTTAAAACATTTCAAAGAGTATACTGTAAATAGGGAGCATGTGGCTTTGATGAAAAAGTACAGTAAGTAGAAGTTGAGTTGGAGAGTCACCGATATCTGTGTGCCCACGTGGGTGAAGCACCATGGAAGTGTTGCAAGGCTTTGAAAGATGGAAAACCATGCAAATAGCTGTAAACATTTGGGACATACATTCACCTAAGAGCCTATATAAAAATCCTAATGCTAGAATATGATCTCAAGAGATTAAAGTTACCACCAACTTATTAAAGGTCCACAAGGACCTGAGCAAGGGACAAAGACAAAAGCATGTGGCTTCTGTTACAGATTTGTAATCGGAACTTTTCCTGGAACCATGTATAAGCCCAAATAAAATCTTTTTATGGTCTAACAAAGCTGAATAACAGGCTGGTGAGATGGCTCAGTAGTCTAAAGCACCTACTTAGAACAAGCTTAGCAAAGCACGGGGACCGCGGTTCAATCCCCCAGCACCACATGCCAGCCAGCCCTGCCCCCTGGTGGGCTGAGCTGGCCACACACACACACACACACACACAAATAAATAAAATTTAAAAAAAAAAACAAAGCTGAATAACAAGTAAAAATTCCTTAAACAAAAAGATACAGTTGATTAGCAAATTTGTGTTCATTTTTATTACAAGTGCTAAAATCAAAGTGATCAAAGTAAGTTTTGACTGAAATATAAATACTTGCAGTTAAAATTTCATCCTTTCATAAACCTTAAATACAATTTTTTTAAAGTATGGTGTTGAAAAATTGGGGTCAATTGCTCAACCCACATTTCCCAAATCAATCCTTTTATTATTATTAAGCCTATAAATGAAGCTCTAATTTGGCAAAAAAAGAAAAAAAAATATATATATATATACTTAGATTTTGATCTCTGGGCTTAATTTCAAAGGAAAATTCAACAAGTGTGGGGAGGGGAAATTCCACCTACTTTCGAGATCTTCCATATGTGCCTGAAGAGTTCTTGCAAGGTTAATAAACTAGAAACAATGCAGAAAGAAATACAGTAGTTTAAATGTTGCAAATGGATCTGGAGAGAATCAGTATAGGAGATTCATTTCTAACTTAAAAAGTCAAACATCATTTTAATCCCTTAACAGGGGCCTCTCTTGCCCATATTAAAAAGTTACAACTTTAAGGAAATTACGTAATTATTAGTAAGCACATAGAAACCAGTTTCTTGAAATTGGGAGCATACAGAAGAAAATAATTTTTCCATTGGTACTGTCTTTCTACACAACACTTCAGAAGTCTTATAAAAAGGGAAAACAAGATACAAAACAAAACACCTTTCCTTATTAGGGCCCAAGTTAAATGAAATCTGTATGCCTAAATCTGAAAGAATGGTATGAATTAGGTATACTTTATATGCTTTATGTGGCTTATTCAGTCTCAAGAGCTAAAACCTTTCCAGAAATCATTTTACAGCATCTGCTAAAGCTAGGGATTCATGGTTTCTAAGATACTAGAGGTCGAGATCTTTGCTTAAATTCTCAATGCTTTAAATAGTTTGCTCTTTTACTCTCAATGGTAATCTGTCAATTGTTTCATTTTGGGAAAGTCCGTATGATGACAGAATACAGAAAAGTATTTCATTAACTTAGAAGATTATACTTATGGACTTTAAAAATATTTTTTCAAAATATAAAACGCATTAATATAAACTTAACTTTTATCACTAAAGTGAATATATAAAAATAATATGAAGGATGTTTATGAACACAAGATATAAAGTGTTCAGAATGTTATATTAATGACACATAATGGGCAAAATAAGTTTCTTTTGTTACAGTAAAGTAAAATGCATTGTTTCCTAATAAATACTTTAAAAACATCTAGCCTAAATACTGCATAGTTAATGGATACAACACTATTGGCAGAAAAAGTCTGTATCTTAGTTTGTAACATGAACTCAAAGTACACTGGTAATTTTTACAGGGTAGCTACAAATACATTCAGTTGGGGCTGTGGAGATGGCTCAGTGGAATAAGCGCTTCCCTGTGCAAGGGCCTGAGTTCAATCCCCAGTTCCGCCAAAAAACAAACAAAAAAACACATTCAGTTAATTTTCCATATTATTTTGGCTTTTGGAGTTCAATTTCAGATTTCTAAGTTGTTAATGCTGAGGATTTTTTTAATTAAAAGGAACATTTTCCTTTAATGTTTCCATTTTGGCCTCTGTTTTTCACTGAAAACTCAATTACTTACAAAAGCATGAAAATTCCTTCTCTAAATAGCTTTATGAGACAATTATGCAGCTTGTTGTGGAAGAAACAGAGCAATTTTTAAATCTACGGTATCTTTTTTCCCCCCTTTTAAGACATGGTCTCGTTTGTAATGGAGGTTGGCCTTGAATTTAGGATGATCCTGCCTCCTCAGCCTCCCAAGTACTGGGATTACAAGTGTGTGCTACCATTCCCAACATTTACAGTACCTTTAAGAAACATTTAAAACTAAGAGCTCCCCAAAAGAAATAGTATGTGAACATAAAAAACCATCTGCTTTCTAAGGCCAACACTTTTGTATTATAACCTCCCTTTCTCCCCCACTCAAATATTACTTACCCGAACACGTGTGCTTGGTTCATTTGTATTTCCCATCATATCAGAAAAACTCTGTTCACACAAATGCAGTAACACAACTAGGTAGAGACCAGAGCTGATAAACTCATACTCAGCCTTCAACAGAGAAGCAAACAGGAGAAAAGTAAATGAAGAATGAAAAATTAGAATTATGATAGTCACAGTTTACAGACAAACCCAAGGAAATGTATTCATATCTGGTTCTTAATAAGGCATACAGTGCCATAGACTTAAAACAAGAAATAATAGGCTGCACTTTACACTTTTCTGAAATTTTACTAATGCTATGAATCTAAATGGGTGTGATTATCCTCTAAATCCTTAACGCAATGGTTACCTAAAAGATTGACTTTTAAATCATATGAGGGTAGAAGAATGTTTTGGTTTTCTAGAGTGAACAGGTGTCCTTTTATAAATGGGAAACAGCTGTATGTAAGTACTTTAAAATTGCCATTTCATTTATATTAATATATTACTATAATACTCATTCTGATAGCTCAAGTGTTTGTGTGACAATTAGCTTAAATGCCAAGACTAAATGCAAGACACAGTACAGATAACACTACAGCTTATTATTAACACAGAATTTTTAATGGGCAAAAGAGTTCAGTGGTTCAAAGCGTTCCATATTTTTTTTTCCAGGTACTGGGGATCAAACCCAGGACCTCAAATGTAGATAAATACTCTATCACTAAGTTATATTCCAGCTCTGTTTTGAAGCTATTAATGCATCATGAATATATTAAATATCTAATCTGTGCTGCAACTTTTACAATAAAAGGTAAACTGCATACCCCTTTCACTTTTTTTTTTTTTGCGGAATCAGGGATTGAACTCAGGCCCTTATACTTGCCAGGGAAGTGCTTATTCCACTGAGCCATCTCCCTGGCCCCCATTTCACTTAACTCATCT
>NW_004524608.1:13468359-13495413 GCF_000260255.1 Octodon degus
AGGCAGTAAGATCACTATGAGTTCAAGGCTAGCCTGCATTACAGAGTGAAACCCTATCTCAGAAACAAAAATAAGTAAATAAATAAATAAATGGAAAAGAAATCTCAAATTTACTTTTTTTAAATGGCTAATTATTTTGATAACCTTTAACTTCTTTTTTTGAAACAGTTTCTCACTATGCAGATCAGGCTGGCCTGGTGTGTTCACTTTTGTAGCCCCAAGGCTGGTTTTGAACTTGCAGCAATACTCCTGTCTCAACCTGAGTGCTGGGATTACAGGCATATACCACCATACCTGGTTCCAGACAAGGTGGCATGTGGGGCCGGGATCAACCTCAGGACTGTGCGCTTACCAGGCAGGTGCTTATACCTCTGAGCTATCTTCCCAGCCGCAATAACCTTTATTTGGTACAAAGTCTCACTATGCAGCTCACACTTATAGTGATCCTTCTGTTTTCAGCACTGGGATTTCAGGCATGCATCATCATGCCCAGTCTCAGTGGCCTGGCTCCACAGGCCTGGTGAGGCATGTGGGGCCAGGGACTGAACCCCAGTCCCTGCGCTTGCCTAAGCAGGCACTAGTTTGTAGAGCTTTCTTGCTGGCCCTAATCTTTAACTGTTTAAAAAAAAAATCATTATCAAGAAAAATTCTACAAATTTTAAACGGTTATCACTTGAAAAAGACGAAGCCACTGGAAAACAAAATAACCTATCAAGCTACTCTAGTTTATGCATTATTTTTTCTTTCCATATACTCTTTCTCCGTTTTCTAAAACAATACTCAGTTTTCTACACAAACTCTTTACCATTTAATCCTATCTTTTTTTTTTCCCCTGAAAGTCGTTTTCTTTTTGGACAACTGGCTCATTAGAAAAGAAAATCATTTTAATGATATTAGAATGACAATTTTACCAACTGGCTAATATTTTGTCCTATACATCAACAATTCTTAAACTCTGACCTCAATAATTTTTAAAGGGTCTGGGAATCTCATTGTGCTTATGCACTTTGTAAAAAGGGTTCATAGTTTTAATCAGATTTTCAAATAGTATTTATAATTTCCACACATTAACTTAAAAGGTAAAGGCAGTTTTAAAAGGCAGTTTATACTGTATGATTTTATTTATATAAACATACTGAACAGTTAAATTCAAAAATCTGAATACAGACTGGTCACTGGTGGATGCCAGCGATTAATAAAAGAGAATAGCAGTAACTGCTTCATGGCTACGGGATTTTCTTTTGGTGTGATAAAAATGTTTTGGATAAAAGACATGGAGACTGCACAACACTGCAAATGTATTAACACTAATGAATTGTTCACTTTAAAATGGTTCTGGTGTTGTATGGACTTCACCTAATGTAAAGTGGGTGGCTGTCCATTATTCCTTGATTAAAAATGTTTTTCAAATGCTACCTACATTTCCTTGCTATCACTTCTTCTTTTGTAACAAATGTTAACATTTCGATAGCTTGGCTCTAAAGTCACTCTTATTTCCTTAAACACATACCCTCACCTCCCAGAATTTTCTTTAGTAGGAAAAGACACAGAGCTCTTCATTTTATCATTCAAGCATCTCACACAGTTCTAGGGAAATAGGGTTGGCATGCCTACTTGGGGACCATTTTCCTAAGTTTTTATTATTTTCAGACTTAAAGAAGCATGATACATTTTAACTTAAGAAATTTAAAACCTATAACATGGATATTTATCTTTCACTTATAGAAAAAAGGAAAAATTATAAAACTACAAACACCTAATGCCAAGCAGAAAGTTATGTTAAAAACATTTTATTGTTGGATTTCTGACCATGAATTCTTTTCTTCAAGAGCTGTCCTTTAAGCATAGAATAGACACTTACCAAATTAGGCAAAATATACTAAC
Organism: Octodon degus; assembly: GCF_000260255.1. Classification (NCBI taxonomy): domain Eukaryota; kingdom Metazoa; phylum Chordata; class Mammalia; order Rodentia; family Octodontidae; genus Octodon; species Octodon degus. Next base: position 13,470,244 of record NW_004524608.1, read on the forward strand.
TTGTTCATTTGCATGAGCTCTATGTAGTTCATGAATATCAAAGTCCTCCAGGTTAAGTTGCAACTTCTCTTTACAGAGTTCACAGGTTGTTACAGCCTCTAATGAAGAACCTTGGAGAAACCAAATGGCATGAAAAACTGTAAGATAAAGTCCTAAAAAAGGTTTAAAATGTAGAAAATCTTGGGGGTGGAGAGCTGGGGTAAAAATAGGATGAGGAAAACAGAGGAGAGGAGATTATGTTATTGCAATAAACCAGTGATGTCTCCTAAAATAGTAATCTGTAACACCAAATATGTAGGCCAGGTTCTGCCCTATGATATTTTAGCCTCCACCCATAACTTAGATGTTTCTTCTCCCTCCCAGATACTCACACATCCTTACAATTGTAGGAAGCTGACAGAAGCAATGGAATGTCATTTGTACTTCCTGCTTCTTCCTGAAGTACCCTGACTTGATGTCATAAAAACATTTATTAATGATGTGGCATCTCAAACAACTCATTACATTGTCAGGCCAGTATTTTTGATGTGACAGCATGATTCTATTTTGTGGATGCTCAGGAATGTACCTCCCTGCTCCCTAGAAGAGTAATAAAAGGGATCCATCTTTGTCTAGAGAAAACATTGGCTGCTCTGAGGCTGGGACACAGTTTAGTGATACAGTGCTTGCCTAGCATAAAAAACAAAAATAACAATCTTTTCTGCCATAAAAGGAATTAAGTCCTGATACGTACTAATCACATGACTGAACCTTTGAAAGTCTATGCAAAATGAAATAAGGAAGATGCAAAAGGATGAACAGTATGATGATATATGATGAATATATCTAGAATAGGCAAATTCAGAGAGAAAGAAAATCAGAAGTTACCATGATCATAACAGGAAGCAAGGAGTGAGAACTGAGTGGGTGTAATTTCTGTCTGGGGTAATGAAGTTTTAAAAATATATATGGGAGGCAGAGAAAGGAGTGCTGCTACAAATTTGCAGCCAACATGGGCTACAGTGAGTTCAAGGTAAGCCTGAACTACATACTAAGATCCTTAAAGAGAACCAAAACAACACAAGACAGCAGTGATGACTGCATAATGTACTGAATCATATACCCTGAAATGGTCAAAATGCCAAATTTTATTTTATATATATTTTACAATTTTTTTTTTTTTTTTGGACTAAGGAGTTTTTTTTTTTTTTTTGCTCGTTGAATGCCTTCAGGGCACTTTTGGATGGCTGGAGTGTTGTGGGGATCGAACTACAGCAACCTGAGGCTGCCAGTATTGTGGAAGCAGCCACTTAAAGAATGGAGCTAGTTCCAGGCCCCCTTCATTTTTTTGTTTTTGATTTTGCAGTACCAGGGAATGAACTCAGGATCCTGTGCTTGCCAGGCAAGTGCTTATTCTACTGAGCTATCTTCCTGGCCCCTCAATTTTTGTTACCCCAATTTTTTCTTGTTAACCAAAGGTTACAAGAATAACCTTTGCTTGAGAGGCACCAAAAATTTTGGTTATAATAAATTTTGGCTTCAATATAGCAAATAGTATCTAATTAATCAGGTAGCCTTTTCCCTCATCTAATCTTTATCCTTATTTATTTTTGGTTCTGGGCTTTGAACTCAGGACCTTGTGCTTGCCAGGCAGGTACTTAAGCCAGTGAGCTATCTCCCAAACCCTCTTATCTTCATTTGTTTCCAAAGAAAAAAATGTCCTAAATTAGATATGAGTAACAAGAAGGAGGTATAAATTCAATTCAACTCACATTTGGCGAGTGATTGTTTTGTACCAAGCAAAAAAAGATTTTGGAGATTCAGAAATGAGTAAAAAACAGCCCTTGTCTTTAAGAAGCACACAAAAAATCTCTATTTCATTCACTATTATTATTTAATAGCAACAATATTTAAAAGATTAAAATTTAGCCTAAAATTCAGTATCTCCCCAGCAGTAGTAATCTGTATGCATTTTCTAGACAACAGCTTAAAAAATTGTTACTATGAAAAAATATACTATGTTGTCTTAAAATAAGCTGTAGCCAATCTGCATCAGTTTTTACTATAATCCAATCACCATTTACAGTAGTCCCATAAGAATATAAAAGGGGCCAGTGTGGGGGTACAACCTGTAATCCCAACACTCTAGAAATTGAGGCAGGAGAAGCAATTTAGTGAAACCTTGTCTCAAAATCAACAAAGGCCCTGGGCTCAATCTGCAGTACTATCAAACATGTGCCTGCATGTGTGCTTGTGTGAATGGCAGCTGAAAAATTTTTATTGACTAGTGGCACTATCTATGGTTAGATGGACTGAAATACACAATGCACTTTTTTGGAAATGCTGATGTAAATAAAACTACTGCATTGCTAGTAATATAAAAGTAAAATACATACAAGTATGTATACTACATACTTGATAATTATGTTAATGGCTTATGAATTTATCATTTTTATATATTCATTAAAAAGTTTACTATAAATATTGACCTTTTTTTCCACTGGCAGCAGCCTTATACATTGTTTACTGTCTTTTTACTACAACATTTTCTTTCATTTGATTTGACTTTGTGTTTTGTTCATCATGAACCTCAGAAAAATTGGCTGCACCACACATACACAAATACACGCAATATAGTATAGATGTATATGGTACCTCTATAAGTTTGTTTGAATGTACTGATAATTGCACAAGAAAAATTGCTTAGCAGTGCATGTTTTAGAACCTATTTATCATTTAAATGTATAGAACTTTTCAAATGTATGAACAAAATTCAGATTTTAAGTAGTCTAACCTTTTAAAGCTTCTAAAATAGTTCAATTTCTATAAGTTTTACCAACAAACTAAATTCACTGTAAGTTCATTTATAACTTGGTGGAGAATATGATGAAGATATTTAAAAGGCTTTATCAAACAGTTCATAATGTTTGATTCACAAACAGGAAGAATATGATCATGAAATAAGGAACACACCGGTGTTTTTAGTACAATTTCTTTTATGTCATAGAATGCCATTATTCTCTTCTATGGAACAATAATTTTAAAAGGCCATGCATAGATGGGAACAACTAATTTAATCCTCATTCAAGAAGCCCTGACTGTATCTCACCAAAATTGTACCTTTTTTATTGTACATACTTATCTTATGGATCTATGAGCTTAGTAATTCATGTATTATAGCTACCTAATAAATGTTTAAATCAGTCTCCCAGAATGAATCTTCTACCAAATGAGGTCTTTTGTGTAAGTATTAAAAGCCTTCCACTATTCATTAGGAAGGCTCTATTGTTGAAATCTATATATTCACTTGACATATCTAAAAAAAAAAAAAAAAAAAGGTTATTATGCCCTTAGAAACATAAGTACATTTATCAATTACGAACCATGTACTTGGTCCTGTGTTAAAATTGTATCTATCTGACTTCCAAAATAACTGTATGAAATATACTCAGTTCCAAATGTGATGGCCCTGAAGCCCAGCCTCATTCATAGGGGTGGATTTCAAACACCTACATTTTTAAAAAAGGTCCAGTGGATGATTGTGAATAGCAACCATCTTAAGAATCAATGTTAATAAGCTAGGCATTGTGGTGCACAACTATAATTCCAGGAGTCAGGAGGCTGGGGCCAGAGGATCACTGCAAGTTCATGGACAGCCTGCGCTACACAATCAGTTCAAAGCCAGCCTGAATGCCACAGCGAGGCCCTGTTTCCAAAAATAGTTCCAATACATGCTCAAATCAATAGGGATACCAGCTCAGAGCTCAAGTACTTGTACTTGCTTGGCATGCACAAAGGCCTCTGCTCATTCGCTAGCCCCATAAAAAACTAAACAAAAGCAAGTTCAAAACCTTGTAGCCTGCTAAGTAAAACTGATTATTTCAATCTAGTACTGTCTAACTTCAAAAAGTCAATGAACAACCTTAAAAAATAAAACTGCATTACCCTCTTCTTTTCTTCTTCTTCTTTTTTTTTTTTTGTGTGTGCAGGGTCTCACTACACAGCTTGGACTCATAGTGATCTTCCTGTTTTCAGCTTCCTCAGGGCTGGGATTACAGGCTTGCACCACCACACCTGGACTCCATCGCTGGCTCAGCACACCCAAAAGTGGGGCCGGCACGGCATGCAGTGCCAGGGATCGAACCCTGGCCCCTGTGCTTTGCATTACCCATTTCTTCCACATTGACACTAATCTAACTGCTAATTTATCTGAAATTAAGTCTGGTTGTTCTTCACTTTGTTAGTAGTTAAAAATGCTGGGCCCTTATTCGACGCCAAGAATCATGCTAAGCATTTCACATGCAATCACCTCTCATCTCTTATTCAATCATAAAAACATCCCAGTATAGTGACTATGAGGTTACTAGAAGAGGCAACAGCCAATAAAGTCTATGAGGTTACTAGAAAAGGCAACAGCCAAAAGATTAAGAGAGCCAAGTCAAGTGCCAAAGTCCAAGAGCCTCAGGCTCAAAATAGCTCAGAAAGCATACTGCTCCACCCTTCTATTCTCCAGGGCAGGTTCTGCTCACCTACTGACTATTAGCCATGTCACAGAAGTTACAGGAAAAGTTTCACAATGGCACCTTCATCTCCAGTTTAAACAGGTTACCTAACTCTTCCAACAAACTATGAAAATCAAAATTAGTTCCATCACACCTCCCAACATATTTGCCTGGGTCACCAAGGTATAATTATCAGGCCCTTAATCCCACACACTTATATACATTTATTAATTTTATCTAATTTCCCAACTTAATCACCCTACTAGTCATTTCTACTATGACCTCAATTTACTAACATTAGTCAATTCCTTTGTTAGTATATGCCTTGTAACCCAGTGCTCTGGAAACTAAAATAGGAGGATTCCATTTTAATCTCAATTTGACTTAGTAAGATTTCAAAATTTTAAAAAGTAGAATGTATTTCAATGTGAAGAAAGTGGATTCAATCCCCAGTATGGCAAAAGTACAAAAACAAACAGGCGTTTTTGTGCGCACTCGCTACATTCTTGTCTGAATCAGTGTTTCCCTGACTAACGCATACACTTCTACAGGTATTTTTTTCTATACAGCTTCTTGTATGTCATAATGAAGAAGTGAGACCAGAGCCCGTACCCACTGATGTTTACAAACCTTAGCATTCATTAATAACTTCAACAACTGGCTTGCTATCTTCTTTACTTACATCTTATTTCAATATCCACACTAAACATTTGCTTTGGATTTTAACTTACTCAACATCCTTGCTTCCAATATTACCCCTTTCCCATTTAGCATATCCTTAAATCATTTACTACATTGCACTACTATCCCTAGCATTTTCCTATCCTGTGTATCACACGCACACACACACTTCAATTTACCTACTTTTATAACTCTCTTGTTAGTGACTGAAAAGAAACTACTCTATCACTTTCTCCCTATCCACTCCAAGTCCTTACTTGCTTATTTTCCACAATCACTACAGTTATATCCCAAAAGATACCCTTAATTGTCTCCATTATATTTATCTAACAAAGGTACCAAGACGAATGAAATTCAATCCATGTCTGTATCCAAGAATCTGCAAACTTTAAAAAAAAAAATTCATGTGTCACATCAGTTTCACTTGGGCAGATGTTCAAATCCTTGCTGGCCGGAAGTAGTGGGTACATCCATTGGGAGGCTGAGGCAGTATCACAAATTTGAGTTTAGCTTGGGCAGCTTACTGGAGACCTTGTCTCAAAAAATAAAAGGGCTGCGAATGTAGCCCGGGGCAAAGGCTGTGGGTTTAATCCTCAGTGACAGACACACACCTGTTTAAGTTCCAGGAACACTGTCCTTAAGCACTTACTACAGTTTTAATGTAAGCAGGAGTAGGGCTATTTTAATATTCCCATATCTTCTGACTTTCCTAGAGTAAACATGTATTGTCAACTGACATACCTAATATAATGTATACATGCATTGAAACCTATTTTATCCCACAAATCTGTAAAATTATCAATTTTCAAAAATTTAAAACTAATAAATATTTTTCAAAAGAATAAAAAAACCAGTATGTGTCTCACTTTAAATGCTTTTCTTCTCTTTCCTCCCTTCTTTTCCATATAACCTTTACCCCCGCAATGGGCAGTGAATTGTGCTGGACAGTCAAAGCACTCTACTACTGAGCTAAATCCCCAGCCCTAAAATCATTTTTTAGGGAAATCAATCCCTGGAAAGCCTATAATATAGCCTTAGAATGTTACTTCCTAACCTCTCCCCAAATAGCTAAAGGCCATACATTTCTAAGAAATTTCAAGCAATTACGTAAGAAACCATGTCCCACAAAGCAACAAACAGATCAACCAATATCCATCTATAATAGCTTCCTAAAACAAGATACCTTTCTGCTACTGAAAAGTAATCATTCAACTTATACACCGGATCCCCCCTCTTTTCCCCTTTTCATAGATTTTTTTTTTCTCCTATGGATTTTTAAAAACATGCCCAAAAACCTAGCTCAAAATAAAAATTTCTGTGACCTTTGTAATTCTCATTCTTGCCTCAAAACTCCAATCTCCTTGATAGCAGCCTCTTAATGAAGAAGAGTTTAGGTTACTGTATTTCTAATTTTGCTTTCTCTTCTCATTCTGTTCTAAGCAGGCTTATAAACCCAAGACTCTACAGGGAATGTATTTAACCATAGCCATTCAAGACATTCATGTTATCAAATCAAACTTTCATTTTTCTTTTTGACCCCTTAGCAATAAAGAGTTGATCACATCCTGCTTAGCTGTTTTCCCAACAATAATGATTTCTTAGCCTTCTATCAACTAGAAGCTGCTCATTAAGCCTCCTTTTCTGCTCTTTTAAACATCTAGCTGTCTCTGTTCTGGGCTCAATTCTTTTGATATCTGCTTTGTCTAGATGACTTTGAGGATCAAGCTTCAAATGTTACTAAAACTAACTTTTGAGTATTTCTCCTGAAATGTCAGTCTTGTCCAGCTCCCACTTAACATTTTCATTTGGTCATCTAAAAAGGTCAAAATCTGTCCAAAACATACACAACTCTTGGTCTCCTGTCCCAAACTTGTTCCATTTCTGGCTTCCTTACTTCAGTAAAAGGTACTATCATTTACTTAGTTTGCTCAGCAGAGCTTCTGAATCATTTCTCTCTCATTAAACTACATTCAATCCACTGACATTCTAAGCGAATTTACCTCCAATATGTATCTAAGTCTATTCCTGTTATCACCATTACTAACTACTGCCACAGGTTAACTAACCACTGACAACTCTAATACTACCATAAAGGAGTTCTTGTTTGGTCTCCTTGCTTCCACTCTTGTCCCCCTGGAATCCCCCCCCCCAAAAAAATCCACTTCCAAAGAGCAGCCAAATATAAATATAAACAAGATTATTTCATTTCCCTTCTCTTCAGTGGTTTTCCATCATAGTTAAGATACAAATCTAAGGTTTAGGCCTCACCTTAAAAAAAACCCAGCTATGAACTAGCCTAATCTCTCAACTGTTATCACCTTTTCTTCCATCTACCTATACTAGTTATTCCTATTTTTATGCTAGCCATTCTCTCTCTATTATATTCTTTCATTCTGAAGTAGCTAGTTCCTTATTATTCAGCTTTTAGTTTAAATGTCCTCACTTGGGACTGGGGATTTAGTGGTAGAACACTTGCCTAGCATGTGCAAGGCCCTGGGCTCAATCCCTAGCACCAGCAAAACTCAGCAGTACAATGCTGGTTTCTGCTTGTCTATTGAAAGGAGCAGTTAATGCTTTTTTTCTTCTCCTTTTTAATTTCTTGTAACTTTTGACTAATTTTGCATGCTTATATCTGGTAATGTAAACAACTAATGTGAAGACAGCATTATGCAATACAATAATCACTGTTGAGTCCCTATTATTTTCTTTAGTGAAATTCTGTATAATTTCTAATTTTTTTTTTACTGTTTTTTATTCCCTTGAAAAAATCCTTAGCACCACTAAATAAATAAATAACCAAACTCATCTAAGAACAGCGTTCTTTTAGCAACCAATACTCCAACTACTGTTAAGAGCCCACCCATCTTGTTTACTGTGCTACTCTACATCTAGAATTGTGGCTGGCTCCACAATAGCTATTCAGTGAACAAATGATTTCAGACCTCTTAACCTAATTTGGTTAAGTGACACAAGGCATGAGAGACAGTAAATCTTTCTCAAGGACACACAGTTGATAAATGGTGAGTATACTCCTTTGATTCAAAGGTAGTCTACTGGGTAACAAAACAACTATTAAAAAAATTTGTGAAGAGACTAACTTGTTTTCATTAGTTTTTTTTTTTTTTTTTGCAGAACCAGGGATTGAACTCAGGCCCTTGAGCTTGCCAGGGAAGTGCTTATTCTACCGAGCCATCTCCCCGGCCCCTTCATTAGTTTTTGATGAGCCTTCAAAAATAAATGCTTTTAAAATCAGAGTCCAAAGTCAACAATCAAACTGTAACAAATTTGTTAACCAAAATGCATACATACGTGAACTTTGCAAACATTTTGGAAACAAAATACACAAAAGGGTAAATCTTACCAGAGTTAATTTTGGCCTGTAACCATTTTTTCATACACTCTTGGTGGACATACTGTAAACTTCCTGTGCACTTGCATGGTTCTATCAGCAAATTAGATGATGATGCAGCTGCCATCTGACAAATTCTGCATAAATCACCTTCTTCTTCTTCAGAGTCTTCTAAAAGGAGGCTGAAAAAAAGGTACGTTTTTCCCAACATGCTGTCATAATCCATCTTTTGTCATTTCCAGATATACATTTCAACCATCTTTCTCTACTTACACTGAGGAGAAAAAAGCAAATGCTTAGCAATAACAAAATAATAGCACAAAGTAATCACCATGAAAGACTATTTCATTGAGAATAAAAACTGTAAGACTTTTAAAATAAAATTGGCTTGCCTACCATTTATCTTCATGTGACTAAGTAATTTTGTCTCTAGTAGCAGTTTAAAATACCTACTTTTCACAAGACAATAATGGAAAACACACAAACTCTTGGCACAATAATCCAAAAAAAAAAAGCTGTTTTGGGCTGGGGAGATAGCTCAGTAGAATAAGTGCTTGCCTGACAAGCGCAGGGTCCTGAGTTCAATCTCTGGTACCGCCAAAAAAAAAAAAGCTGTTTTAAAACTAAACAGATTAATCTGGCTTAGTTTTTTTTATTTTTTCGGAACCGGGGATTGAACTCAGGCCCTTGCACTTGCCAGGGAAGCACTTATTCCACTGAGCCATCTCCCCGGCCCCTTGTTTCTCTTTTTGATGATCACTTAACTAATGCTCTCCTTTTTTTCATATCACTATATACTAATTAATCTAATTTTGATGGAAAGAAATATGGTAATTACCATATTCCTTAGCAGAAAGATAACCATCAAAGGAAGTTGCTACAATAAGCAAAAATTAAAGCTGATACAACTAGGTTAAAGTAAATTTCTTTCTCTAAGGAAGGAAAATAATAGACTTAAAAGTGGGAAAATAGTCACAATAAAATCTTCCCTATACAAGGAAAAATGGAGTACAATAGCTCAATAATCAGTATCTCAGAAAATGTGTAATAATTTCATTCATGACTGGATGCGAACCTATTTTCTTTTTAAAGTACAAAAACAGCTAAAATGGTAACTACGCTTCCAGCTAACATTTTTAGGTCTTTGCAAAAACTATCCCTCTATCCTGGAGTGTTTCCTTCTTGAATATTCTTTGTATTACTTTCCCACTTTATATAAAAATTATTTTAATACTTAGACCTAGGGCTGGCCAAGTAGCTCAGCAGATTAAAGTGCCTGCAAGCAGGTGCAGGGGCCAGGGTTCAATCCCTGGGCCTGCTGTGCCGGCCCCACCCCTGCCCCCACAGCACGCTGAAGCAGCAATTGTTACTGGGCATGGTGGTGCACACCTGTAATCTCAGCTCTTGGAAGGCTGTAAACAGAATAACTGAATCCGATCTAGTAGTAAGACCCTGAACACCTTGTAGACCATTCCCTAAAAAAATAAAAAAAGAAAAATACTTACAACTAGACTAAAAAGACAAAATCAATAGTTAGGTTGAGACTACTTATTTTTTCACCTTTCACTCTGGTCTGTAACACAAGATACCAAGGTGTAAGTATTTCTTTTGTATAAAAGTATCCTATGGGCTGGTGAGATGGCTCAGTGGTCTAAAGCACCTACTTAGAACAAGCTTAGCAAAGCACATGGACCGCGGTTCAATCCCCCAGCACCACATGCCAGCCAGCCCCGCCCCCTGGTGGGCTGAGCTGGCCACACACACACACACACACACACACACACAAATAAATAAAAATTTTTAAAAAATAAAAAAAAAGTATCCTAAACCCTGAATATGAAATGTTATTTTGTTCTTAAATCCTAATGTATATGAAATACTTAGTACACTTAGTATACTTCAGCATACCTTCGAACTTCAAAAACAATACAAAGTTTTGAATCTTATTTTACTTCACTCCATAAAAAGATCTGAGATCTGAAGTGTAAGTAAATGACAAACAAATCAACTTAATAAAAACTAATATATTTTTATTGGGAATCCCTAATCACTTGGTTCTTATTTAGTAGTAATTTAAGCAAGAAGTAGGGTAAAAGACTAAGCCATTCCTCTGTTCATCTATATATCTAAAGTTGCTCAAAAACAACCGCAAGCTATTTCTTCTTTACTAATTCTTATCCACTCATCAATGAGACACTAACTTTATCAGAATATAAACTGAATGGAAAAAATTTCAGATATCAATTTTATAAAAAATTGTTTTAGAAATTAATTTTCTTTAATTTGTCCTAATGTTACAAACAAGGGAGTATTCAAATTTACCTTTCTTTTATTTTCTGCAGTCTTTCTGGATCTCTTGAAGGTGTACTTTTGGTTTTATCACTTTTTACATCAGATGAATTCCAACCTGAAGGAATAATATCTACAGTGATCATGACATTGTCAGTCAAATTATTTCCAAGGGCTGGAGGGACTGCAAATCGGAATAAGGAAGCAGGAAAAATCCCTGTTATTCCTGTATTTCTTCCACCTTGAGTTGAGTCTGATGTGGAGCCTGGAGAGGCACTGTTCGATGCTCCTGATGCTTGCATTCTGTTGGCAGCAGCCCCAAGAGGATCACTTCGTGCTTCAAGGTGAACAACTTCATTTGATTCTCTTCTAAAAATATGAGATCTAGATGGTCCATCAGAGGTAGTTATCCTTGAAGATTCATCTCTTCCCTCTCTTCTCCTTCTAGAGAACAAAGGTGTGCATCTATTTCTAAGTGAGGAAGATAACCACGGACCTGTATTTCTACCTTCAGATTCATGGTTAAAATTTTCTGAATCTGGCTCAGAGCTATGATTTTGGCTAGATGACAAACCCCATCTTCGTCTAAGAAATCGAAATCCCTGAGAAGTTTCCCTATTATAGTTAACTTCAGAAGTTGTTGCATTGCCCCTAGATTGTGATGTCAACATTCCTGGAGAAGTGTACGCGTTTTCAGTACCCAATGATCTTGTATTGAAGGAATCCTGACTAGATCTTCGTGAAAAAAAAGTAGATGACATGCTAGAAGCTATACGTGACAGCAATCTTCTTGTTGTTCGCCTACCTTCATTGTCAGGAGATTCTTGGAATGATCTCTGAGATGAACCAATCCTTTCTGAACTGCTTACAGTTGGGGTTTCATCTCTACTTGAAAAGTAAGAAAATCCAGGGTGTGTACTGCTTCGAAGAGATTCTGATTCTCTTGAAGAAAAACTTGATCTTAAAGAATTTCTACTCGAATCCCTATAAGTTGGTACTGTCTGATGTTCAGAAGGCAATTGGTGGTTTGTGGATGTATTCAACTGTAAAGTGCTCACTGAGTTCTCTTTTGGTCTTGCTCCCTGTGAATATGAAGAAGGAACTCTGTCTTGAACATCTATTTTTGAAAGGAAGGAAAAGTAACCAATTATATGAAATGAGTACTAATAAATTTGCATTTATTAACTACTTATAGCTAAAATGAAACACTAGGTTCAAATTGAATACAGCTATCTTACAAAGAGCTCAATTATTATTTTGGGGTGGGGGGTAACTGGGGATTGAACTCTGGTCTTTGCACTTGCCAGGCAAGTGTTTATTCTACTGAGCCATTTCCCCAGCCTTCAATTATTATTATAGAAAAAATATAAAGTATATTTATTCCTGCTTGTGAAATCTAGGTAAATGTGAGGTAAAGTCAATATTACAAATTTAAGAAAATGTTATTGAGTGCTTATAAAAAGCAAACAGTTGATGAAGATAAGTTGAATTTACTAATCAGAAATTGACACAGAATATCTAACATTGATACAAAATTATAAATAGGTCAATTAATATAATGCAAATGACTCATAATGATTAACTGCACAATCACCCTAGGGAAGGTAATTTTTGGAAATTCTTCTTACTCTATGCTATAAAGTATAAAAGCTACTTTATGTAAATATTATCATTTTTACAATTAACAGCTAAGAATTTCTATAATCTTTTGTCTTTTAAGATAACAACAGTAGAGCACAGGGACTGGTGTTTGATCCTAGCACCACATGCCAAGCCAGCCACTGAGTCTGGGTGTAGTGGCACACACCTCTAATTCCAGCACTGGCGAGGCTAAAAACAGGAAGATCACTATGAGTCTGAGCTGCATAAACAAACCCTATACCAGATACATTACGAAAAAACAAAAAAGCAAAACACAACAGTGGTTCTTGACCTGGTTTATCTTCAGACACACTTTCTTTTCTTAACCTTGTCTCAGAGTTCTGAGTCACAAGAGAACTTTGGCATCTGCAGTTAAAAAATAATGCAGATAAAATAAGAGATTTGATTTTTCAAGATGAAGAGAGACAATATAGGATTCCTCTGTGAAGACAACTCGGCCCTTCTCTTTTGCTACTACCTATTTTATTGTGAACTTTATTTTAGTATGTTCTCTCTTGAAGTTACTTAGTACAACTGCTGACTTATGAAATACATATGTACAGTGGTAAGAGGAAATTGGTCTTTATATAATTTAAGAAAAAACTGCAGTCTTCTTTATATCAATTAAATGAAAATAAAGGCATACTCACACTAAAGTAATTCTAAATTATGCCTTCAAAATGATCATTTCAACATTTAGTTATTTTGGAATTTAATTAGTAGTTATTAAATTATGTATATGTATTAATATTTGAGTATAACCTTATGCAGTATGTTACTCTGTAACATATACACTCCTAAAGGAAAAATTCAAGCAAAAACATTAAAAGACAGGTAAAATCTGAATACTTACATGTTTGTTTTTAAAAGTTAAACCATCAAGTTACTAGAAAACATAGTACTCCTAAGATTTATCTCATTTATGTCTGTATAACTTTAAAGAGAAAAATGTAACATTAGACAAGCCATAATCACTAGTTTATACATACATGATGAAGTGAAATCACCACTTCGGTGACTATAATCCATAAGATTATTAATGGAGGAATCTCTTCTCCTTTCCAAATCTCTCCTCTCTCTCATTAAATCTGTTCCAAATGAACCAAGTACCATTGATGAAGATCTGGGAACTTGACTATGCCTCCATGAAGAATCTTAAAATAATTGAAGTTTTACTTTAGAGAGTTTCAGAGATTTCTGATGGTAACAGATTTTCAGTAATACAATGGGTGGTTATTGTTATTTATTATGGGAATCTTCAGACAGTTGTAATCAGAAACAAAATTCAGCAAAATAACTAATCACAAAGAATTTTTTGGGCCGGGGAGATAGCTCAGTAGAATAAGCGCTTGCCTGGTAAACGCAGGGTCCTAAGTTCAATCCCTGGTACTGAAAAAAAAAAAAAAAAAATCCCTATAGAAATTTATTTATTTATTCATTTATTTATTTTGGCGGAACCGGGGATTAAACTCAGGCCCTTGTGCTTGCCAGGGAAACGCTTATTCTACTGAGCCATCTCCCTGGCCCAGAACAACTTTAATATTGTCTCATTATCATCTTCATCAGTATCAACTCATTCTCATCATAATTCTCCTCTTTCTTAGAGCTCAGGATTGAACCCAAGGCCTGGAATGTGCATTGTAAACACATTCTTAACATTAAAATCTATTCCCATATATACTTTTACCATTTCACATCACTCTCCATAACATACTATAGTAAGATGTCACCATAAAATAAATGACTATAGATCAAAAATGCAAAGCTTGTCTAAGATAAGGAATTTCACAAAGTGAGTGAAATTTATGGTGGAAAACTGCCAAAATAAAAATCAGAACTGTTTAGATGTGGAAGCTACATTGTTGGTTATAACTGTATCTGGGGAAAAAAAAAAGTGTTTTCCTTGCTGGGGAATAAGCCCAAGACATATGCATGCTAAACATGTACTTTTCCCACTGAGTTATATAACCTTAGTGTTACTAATAGTTTTATAGCTACCATAGCTGGTTCAATCTTTAATCAGAGTTAATATATTATCCCATTTTGATCTAAATTTTATTAGACATTTCATTTAAAAACAAAAAATTAAGGCTCAAGCCTCTTGTCCCCTATTTACCTTGAAAGTTTGTTTTTTCCTAAGTCCCAGTAGCCTTAGTAATTTCTCTCTGACTAAAGGAAATGGCCCAGTGTACTGAATTCTATGTCATCACATTGCAGAACCAAATAAGCACAGTAGTTTTTGTCTACAAAGATAAGGCCAGTCTGTTCTTATCCATCATATTACTTGACGTATCTTTTCAGATGGGCAGGTCTTTTTCCCCAAGGGAATCCTACCTATCAAAATTGAGAGGAATTTCTTACACTAATTCAACTGGTAACATAACCATTTTAAGAGTTTTATTTCAAAATAGTACTATCACAAATATTTTTCCCTTCACAAAAATTTCCATTACTGGCTAAAATTTCATTTAAAAATGAATATAAGCAAGGAAGACATCTCAACAACAACAAAAAACTTCAATTTGTGCAATAAGTGCAGTATCTGTCTGAGTACAAAACACCAGGCATGGAACATCATGGATAAACCATCTAAATCCTACAGCAGTGCTGCCTAAGGAGAAACTTGTTAACTGTGAAGGCACTAAAAGGTTCTCATCACTGTCCTACAGTAACTTGTCACTCATTTATGAAGTGGCTAGAATCATTACTTTCTAATTCTTATAAAGGACTCTTATTAGGACAGCATGAACATCATTTTTTTTTAATAGAAGAGTGTATGTTTTTTGAAAAGAAACCACATAATCATAATGTTTATCATTTCCAAAAAACTTGCTTAAGAAATGCCTTTTAACATTTTCCAGTAGGTCTGGCTTTCCTTGTAACACTTAACGTGTATTTTCCATAAATACATGGTACTTTTACAAATTTGATTAGTACATGCACCAGCTACATTTTCTTCTTCTCCCATAATACTTTGAACCCAGGATCTCACCCATATCAGGGAAGTGCTTTACCACTGAGCTACATCCTCAGTCCATACCACCTACACTAATTAAAATTGAATATTGTATTCATTGTAGGACATTTGCACCAAACCAGAAAGCAATTACATTGTATCTTGGAAAATGGGTTTTGGTCCAAAGTACATATACAGTAGTTATAATAAATTAAGTAATTCTTACCTGATACTGCATTTAAACCATTTCCAACATTTCTCACAGCTGAGGTAGAGGTACAATTTGTACAAGAAAGCTTAGGTCTTTTTGAATCATGGTCACGTTGCTGGTTCTGTGGTCTTGAGCGTGCTCCCTGAGTTATCTCTGACTCACTATACCATGCAGATTGAAGTGGTGATGCAGCTGCTGATGCAGACTGTAAGTTAAACATTTTTTTTAAAGGAAGAGCAAAATGCTTGAATTCAATATGAAACCTCATCTACAATGCTCTGAGATTATTTTCAAGTAATAAAAATTCATGGGGATGGGGATGTAGCTCAGTAGAGACTACCTGCTTAGCATGTGGAAGTCCCTTGCTTTGATCACCAACACATACTAAAAAACATAGAAACCTTATTGATGATGTGATTCTTAGTCTCAGAAATACAGCCAAACAACATTAATAATGAATAGTACGCTAAAAATAAGAAATCCTGGCCAGGTGTGGTGATATATGTCTGTAATCCCAGCACTTAGAAGACTAAGATGGGACGATCCTTGTCAAGTTTAAGGCCTACCTGAACTACACAGTGAGTTCAAGGCCAGCCAGAACCACATAGCAAGACCCTGGCAAAAAACAAGGCAAGGCAAGGCAAGGCAAGGCAAGGCAAGGCAAGGCAAGAACAAAAATAAAATGAAAACAAAATCCTAGCATGTAAAATTTATTTACCAGTAGAGTCAAAAACTAGTAAGCTAGTATCTACAAATATAGGGATGGGGAGATAGCTTAGTGGCATAGTGCCTGCCTGGCCAAGTGCAAGGTCCTCAGTTTGATTCTTGGCACCAAAAAAACAAAAACACACAAACAAACAAACAAAAACCTGCAAAGATTACCTCACTGCTTTCTCTTTTAACATAGAAATATATGAACATAAAATTTATAACACAATGTCACTCATGTATAAACATTTACTATTTAAGTTTACTCAATAAAATGCAGTCTCAAGTATGGGTTTATATAATAACGTATCTAAATCACAATTATTGAATGTGTCCTATTATTTATTTACTTTTATATTAGTGCATATTTGTAACACAGAAGACTGAGCCAGGGATGTAGCTCAGTGGCACAGCATCTGCCTGGCAAGCATGAGGTACCAGGAAAACCATACCCAGAAGACAGATGTTTTTCTGGGAGAGTGGTACAGGCATGTAACATATCTTCATTCTTTTCAATTCACTTGATGCCCTCACCCTCCTCTCATCTCACCTCTTCCCTATGTATAAGTGTCTACTTTATAGTTTCCTATTATCTCTCCTGTATTTATTTCTATTTTAGGTTTCTCATATAAAAGAAACATATTTAACTGTGCCTGGTTTACTCACTTAGCAAGGCAGTCTCCAATTCCATCCATTTTCATGCAAGTGTCATTTTATTCTTTGTAGGTGAATAATATTCTATCATGCATAAATACATTTTTTTCGTTTATCCATCTTTTAAAAAAAAATACAGGGTCTCACTACGCAGCTCTGACTCGTAGTGATCCTCCTGTTTTGAGCCTCCCCTGTGCTAGGATTACAGGTGTGCACCACCACACATCTGTTGACAGCCATTTAGGCTTTCCCCAGAGCTTATTTATTGTGAATTTAACTATTATACATGGATATGAGTATATTTCTACAGTATGATGACTTTAATTCTTTCACCTGGATCAAATGGTTATTTCTATCTTTAGTTTTTTTGAGGTTTCTCCATATTGACTTTCATACTGGTTTTTACTAGTTTACATTCCCACCAATAATGTAAGACAACTGCTTTTTTCCAACATCCTGGCCAGTATTGCCTCTTGTGTTCTGGAGGCTAGCTATTATGATTGGGATGAGAGGGAATCTCATAGGTGCTTTCAGCTACATTTCCCTCACAGCTAAAGATAATAAACTCCTCTGTATGTTTATTGGCCATTTGTACTACCTCTTTTCATTTTTTTTTTTTTTCCAGAACCGGGGATTGAACTCAGGCCCTTGAGCTTGCTAGGGTAGCTCTTATTCCACTGAACCATCTCCCCAGGCCCCGTACTACCTCTTTTGAGAAGTATTCAGTTGTCACTTGTTGCTTTTGCTATGCTGATGTAGTCCCACTAATTTGATATAGCTCCCCTTTATTTTTTATATCATTTCCCTTTGCTACTGGAGTTCTAGTCAGGAAGTCTCTGCCTGTACCTATGGATTCAAATGTTTTTCCTATGCTATATCAATGAGCAATTTCAAAGTTTAGGTCTGTCATTCACTTTGATTTTATTTTAGTATAAGATGAGAATATCTACCTTGAATCTTCTGCAGGTTTCCTCAGCACCATTTGTTAAAGAGGCTCTCATTTTTTCACATACTTTTGACCCAACTGTCAAAAATTAAATGGCTCTAAGTGCACATTTACTATGCATTACAGTTATTATGTCTTCTGTCCTATTCTATTGTTCTACATGTTTCTTTTTGCACCAATACCATGTTGTTTTTGCTGGTATAGCTTTGTAGGCTAACTCGAAATCCAGTTTTATGATGTCGCTAGCTTTGCTTCAGTATTGTTTTGGCTATTTTGTTTTTTTCTGATTCCATATGACTTTTAGTATTACTTTTTCTGGATATGCTTATTATTGGTGCAAAGGAACATTGGTGATTTCTGTGTGTTGATTTCTGCACCCTGTTCCTCCCAACCCACTCCCTCAGTTCTGATTGAGCCCAGGATCTTCACATTGAATCATACCCCTAGCCCTTTTTATTCTTGTTTTATTCTGAGACAGAATTTCAGCTAAGTTACTAAGTTATCTGGCTAGGCTTGAACTTGCAACCTTTTTGCTACAGCTTGCTGGGGAGTTGGGATTACAAGTGTGTGCCAATGAGGCCCAGCTTTGGTATTGTTATTTTTACATGAATTTTTCTTTCTAGCTAAGTTCTTACTTGAGCACACACAAAATTTTAGTACACAAGTCTTTACAATGTTTGGAGACGAAATATGTGGGAAATTTTATAGGAAAGAATCTATGACTGTAGGAAGCAGTACACAAGACAAATGAAGGACGAGACAGATAGTACAAAGAAATATAAGTATAAACCACTCTATTTCTTCAAAAATATTACTACTTGATCTTTCTTTATTCAATTTCAAGAAGCACACTGCATTCATTTCATGAAATGCATTAGTTCATGATTCACACTGGAAAACAAACTTTGTACCTATATGGAAAAGCACAAGATGCAATAGGAATTGGTGAGATCAAAATTAAACCAATCCTTTATGGCCTCACAAGCATTATATACTTAATATTCCAGAGACAATTAATGAACTGGAGCTGGTACAATAAATACCTAATCTATACTTTTTAATTTTGCTAGAGATTAAATCTAGCCTCACATAGACTAAGCATACTCTACAATCCTCAACTAGATTACTAATTACCCTCAACTGATCTGATAATCATGCAACATTAAAAGTATAGTATTTTTAAGAATATAGATTCTAAACAATATGTAACGACAATCTTATCCCATCATTTTGTCAGATGAATGAGTGCACTATTTAGAAGAACACAATTTTTGTCCTTTGAAAAACCATCCATGTTGATCAGGTTAGTCAAAAATTTATACTAAGACTGATTATTTATGTTCTTAAGTACAAAATTTTCCAAGTCTTTGGAAAATGTTTTATGCAAGACCATAATCTCTTATCTATAATTCTAAATAAAAAAAATCTGAAAATCAAACCATTTATTTTGCTACTATAATGTTTTGAATTAAGATGTCACCTGATACTCAGAATCCAGTCTAAATGAAGAGTCTCTCAAGTGGCAGTTATCATTTAAACTGCTTCCTCTGCTTCCAGACATCATCCTAGCACTTAAAGAGCTAGACGGTGGAACAGAAATTCTTCTTGGAATCCTTGAAGGTTTAGACTCCATTCTCAAGGTTTCCTGTGAAATAAAAATTTGTTTTAATTACTTTTGGGAAAACATTCCCCCCTTTAATTCTGAATCCTCCTTAATCACCAGCTGCATTCAAGAGTGACCATACAAGTAATTATATCCAATAAGGTAATTGTGAGACTATCACCACTTTTTCCTAAAGGGGGAGAACAAAAGTCAACCAAGATTTCCTACTGTCCAAAGTGCAGTAAGAAACTTTGAGCCTAAGGCCAATTCATTTTTATTATTCAAATATCTCTATATAAAACTCTTTTATAAAGTTATTTTCCTGTTCTTTTATTAAAGTGTTCACCACTCATATCTATCGTACTATATTCACATACCTTAACATGCTTGTAATATGGCCTGGACTGTCTATAGATTTTATCTAACTCCTGGTAATAAATTTAAGCATCTTTTCTGAGTTCTTCTCTGTCACAGTTTTCTTAAACATCATACTACTATATACTATAAATTTTTTCTGTTTTAAAACCAGCCAATTTCTCCTTTCTGAGCAGCAAATTTTTCTATTCAGGGTCATTGAAAGTATTTTAAAACCATTGCCTAGTATACAGTAGGTACTCAAGAACTAAAAGTTTAAATGTAATGAAAAATAAATATGTCTTCCGTTTATTTACCACTGATAATTTTTTTTCATTAAAACAAATACATAACAGCTGACATTTACTGAGTATTACTGGTCATGTTTATAGGTAGGGGCCTTTTGATATTAGTGCAACGATTCTACAAACCAATCCTATAATAGGATACTATGTTATCTCCACTTGAAAGGTAAGACATTTTGGCACAGAAAATTTAAGTAATTTACAGATGACTGCTCAGCTATTAATGATCATCTGAAGTGCTTTAAGAGAATGTTTATTGTAATACTGAAAAGTAGGCCAGGAAGATAGCGCAATGGCGTAAGTACCTGCCTGGCAATCAATCACAAGGTCCTGAATTCAATCCCCAGTACTGGGGGAAAACAAAACAAAAACCCACCAAAAAACTAAAAAGTGATTATTATTTAAATTGAAAAGGTCAATCTATAAAATTAAAGTCACATTGATTCTAATGATATAAAAATAAGGAAAATTCATTTTTATATTTATTATTATTTTTTAATGTATTTAGTACTGGGTCTACAGGGTCTTGCTACACAGATCAGACTCGTAGTGATCCACGTTTTCAGCCTCCCAAGTGCTGGGATTACAGGCACACGCCATCACATCCAGTGTCAGTCACTTTGCTGCCTCAGTGGGCCCAGGGGCAGTGCCTGCACTGCATGTGGTGCTGGGGATTGAACCCCAGTCCCTGTGCTTGCCTAAGCAGTCACTTAGTCCACTGAGCTATCTCGCCAGCCCTGAAAATTCTAATAAAAAGAAAATGTTAAATTTGGTTTACATAAATTGGAGTTGAACACTTTTAGCAATATGAAAACAGAATCATACAATACTTTCTCTAAAATTTTGTAACTAAGAATATCTAGCTGGTGAGAGCATAAACTACTTTGGAACCTGATTAATGATTTACAAAGAAAACTTAACAAAAACTTTCAGCTAAACACGACAGACTATTTTTAAGTATATATTTTGCCCGTTATCAAAATACATATAAAGTATCAAAGAATCAAAAGCTTTAATCATGGGGTGGGGACACTGGAAAGGACTATATAAAGCAAGAAATTTCAATGTAGACTTGGGAAACCTAAAGTAGAAGAGGTACAGAAATACAGCAGACCGAATAAAGCTATTCTCTAAGTACCTAGAAAGAGATAGGAGCTAGAAGTAAAGCATTTGGCCTTAGGATCCTAAAAGGACCAAGATTTGGAGATATGGTACTATAAAAGGACATTAGGTTGAAAAATGGTAGAACTACTATGGAAAAACAGTATAGAATGATGACATGATCCAGTAATTGCAGTTCTTAGTATATACCTAAAAGGATAGGATATGGGTACAAACTATAGTGTTAAGGCCATACTTATGTACCCATTTTCACAGACAATAGATAGGTCAACTCTGAAGAGATTATGCTGGGTGAAACAAACAAAAGAACACAAATTGCACATTTTCACTTAAACGAGATTTATAGTCATCAAAATTAGAGACAGAAAGTAAAATGGTGGTTGCCAGGTGCTAGTAGAGTGTTACTGTTTAAAAGAGAGGAAAGTGTCAGTAACACATGAAGAGTTATGGTACCAGTTGTACTTGTAAATCGTTATAAATTTATCTAATAAAATAATGATCTACACATTTAAATATAAAATTGGTTTTATCACAATAAAAATTGAGGAGAAAAGGATGATGCAACAAACAAATTGAGGAAAACAAGTTGTTGAAGTAAACTTGTAACTGGAACAGTGTAACACTGTGTTCTTCCCAGCTCCAAAGACAAATCATTTATTTACTGGAGAGATCTCTCACAGGGAATGGCCCTGTGATGTATGATGTATGATATATGATGTATATATCATATATATATGTATATACATATATATATGATATTGATCATACCCTCAAATGTATGATCAATGCTCAGAGATTTAGGCAGGGATCAGTATAAGGAATAAAAGAAAATTTATCCATTCAATTTTATCCACTCAAATTTTTTTTCCTACTGCTTTTTTTGTAATATCATGAGATCCTACTCTTGGATCAGAGAACATTATTACAACTGATAAAATTTTGATAATAACATTTGGAATGTTCCTAATTAAAAACCTAGCTTGCACTTGGCCATGCTATCCTATAATCAGGTTTCTTAGTGTTTCTAATAGAAAAAATATCAAGGATTACTAAGTATCTAAGGAAATCTCAATATAAAGACCAAAGTTCAATGAAAAAAAGGAACTTAACAATGATATAGGGAAAAGAATTGGAAAAAGGGCTAATTACCATTCTTAAATATAAAAAACAGTCATTTATAAAATAAGAGGACACTTGAGAATGAAATTCTAGTATAATAAAGAGCTTATGTAAATTCAAAATGTGATACTCATTTAGAAATGACAACATAGGTTCCATGGTGTAATGGTGAGCCCTCTGGACTCTGAAATGACATACAGTGAAATAAATTCAACATACAGAATCAAAGGAAACAGTCCCAAAGGTAGAACAAATAGCCATGAAAGAAGTATCCAGAGGATTATGATATGACTTTACAAAACAGAAGTGTCCAAAGACATACAGAAATCTTTCTAGAACTGAAAAACATAACACCACACTGAGAGGATTGAGTACTCAGCAAGATGCGAGAAAATAACATCAATCCTACAGCACAATAAATTGTCTTGAAACCTCAGGAAACTAGAAATAAAGGGAAGATCCTATAAGTTACCACAGTAGAAAAATGGATTGCATACAAAGGAAAAGTAATCAGAGTGACTTAACATTAAACTCTAAGGCAATGCTTGTAGTACCAACAAGTTTTTATTTGGCTCTGAATTCCAGTCTAGCAAGCAATGTAAGGTGAGTAGTATGGATACATTTCAGTTATGTGCAATCAAATTCAGAATAAGGTGCAGAGGGCAAACTTCAGTGCTACAGTGCATCAACGGTGAAACCCAGAAAGGAACTGATCTATACTGGAGCAAGACTGAAGGTCAAGGAAGAAAAAGAATTTTAAGAAAAACCCCCAGCATATTATGAAAACTACAATTCCTTGGCATGTGGCAGAACTGATGGTTATATAATTGAAAAAAACCATACTGTACACATAGAACGAAAGACAATCTAAAAAATTAATTTGTAAGTTAATGGAATGCATAGCCACTGTTCAAGAAAGGAGTTACGGATATATCGGGGCAAGTTCTTTATTTACATAGCCATAATAATGTAAACAGACAAACTGGGTCAATTCTGTTACAACAAGTAGTGGAATGGAGGTATGCAGGGGAAGTAAGAACAATGATAAGTAATAAATATGCATAATAGAAAAATGATGAAATAACAGTAAAAAATACCATTTAGAAACAAGGGTAAAGTCTCAAAATGGCTGAACAGTTGAAAAGAAATTGAAAAGTCATGTTATGGGAAAAGATCATTGTTTTTCCTTGTATGACCATATTTTGCCATTTGCCCTGAATAGTCTCTGATTATGCCCTATAAA
Organism: Octodon degus; assembly: GCF_000260255.1. Taxonomy (NCBI): domain Eukaryota; kingdom Metazoa; phylum Chordata; class Mammalia; order Rodentia; family Octodontidae; genus Octodon; species Octodon degus. Next base: position 13,493,906 of record NW_004524608.1, read on the forward strand.
CCACTTATTTCTGTTCATTATCCCAGGACAAGTACTAAATGTACTTAAAAGTGGCCTAATAAAGCATATGGTCACCTAACTTAGAAATCTTTTTTACCACTAGTTTTTAAAAGTACATTTATGTTAAGTCCAGACAAAATTGTTCATTAAAGGTAAATTTTTGAGTTGGAAATTTAAAGAAATACATTAGGAGAAAGAATACTCATGGTTAAGCATGGACATTTTAAAAGCACCAAATGAAACCCCAGCACCAAATAAATACATAAATAATAAATGATTTAATAAGCAGTATGCATGTTAACTTTACCAAGAAGGCCATGAAAATTCTAAACAAGTATTTGTGATCTGAGGGTTTTAAACAGGAGATAAAAATGCTTTTTGAAAGATATACATCTGGGCCGGGGAGATGGCTCAGTGGAGTAAGTGCTTCCCTGGCAAGCGCAAGGGCCTGAGTTCAATCCCCGGTTCCACCAAAAAAAAAAAAAAAAAAAAAAAAAGAAAGATATACATCTGATAGTTCTTTATTAATGCTTCTTAATTATACCTTTCCTAGTTTACTTTGACTATATTTATACAGTTCTTAATTGCAGAAATGAAACTAACCTAGTAAGAAATCTTACAATAAACCCTTTGGGAGAGGACGAAGAGGCAGAATCCTCTGAGAAATATAATTTGATACTGCATGAAACTATTTTTGGAAACTCTTCTACATAAACTGATTGAATTTTGACAATGTAGGTGTTACATGGAAACTTATATAATTTGGTTGCGTAAGTTGTAGGTCAAAAGCGTAAAAAATGTGAAAAATTTGTACCAGGCCACTTGGCAAAGTTCTAGGAGACATTTATTTGATACAGGGTCTTACTACGCAGCTCAGACTCATAGCGATCATGTCTCAGCCTGCCCAGCACTGGAACAGACATGTGCCACCATCCCTGGTTTTGGTGGCCAGAATGGCGTGCCCAGGGTTCTGGGGCCAGTGCAGCATGTGGTACCAGGGATTGAACCCAGATTCTTGTGCTTACCAGGTAGGTACTTGGACTGACAAGCTATCTCCCTAGTCCTAGGAGACTTTTTCTGAAGTCCACTCATTCATTTAATAGTTGGGGGGAGGGTACCATGTGATAGGATTATTAATACTAAACAAAGAGATGAGGTGTGTGGTACACTGAATATAGTGAGATTGCTGCTCCAAAAATTGCAGTCTAGCAGGGAATAACTACAAGAAACAGCCATAAAACTTACTTTAAAAAATACCATAAAGGAAGAGCTGGCCAAATAGCTCAGTGGATTAAGCAGGGGTCAGGGGTTCTATCCCCTGGCCTGCTGTGCCGGCCCCACCCTTAGGGCATGCTGAGATGGCAAATGAGACTGGGCATGGTGGCGCGCACCTGTAATCCCAGCTCTCAGGAGGCTGTGAACAGGGAGATCACTAGGAGTCCAATCTAGTAGTGACACCCTGAACACCTTGTAGACCCTTCCTTAAAAAATACTAAAAAAAAAAAAAA
>NW_004524608.1:13495513-13525279 GCF_000260255.1 Octodon degus
CTACAAAGGAAAACATGTAACCAAGAATAACAAAATGCCTGCTGGATAGCTCAGATTAAAGTGCCTGCTTAGGCCGACACAGAGGCCCAGGTTCATTCTCAGGGGTGCCATGCCAGCCCTGCCCCCGTGGTGCACTAAGACAGTGATTGAGGCTGGGCACAGTGTCATGTGCCTATAATCCCAGTGCTTGGGAAGCTGAAAAACAGGGGGATCTACAGGAGTCCAATCTGTGTTGAGACCCTATAGACCCTGTACTAAATACAAAATTTAAAAAAAAAGCACAAACCCAAAAAAACCCCCAAGGGCCAGCAGCATAGGTCAGTGGACTAAGCACTTGCTTAGGTAAGCGCAGGGGCCAGGCTTCAATCCCTGGCACAACATGCTACACACGCTCCACCCACAGGTGCACTGAGGTTGTGATGGAGTGTGGGTGGAGTCTGAGCAGAGTCTCCGCATGGTGGTGCATGCCTATAATCCCAGCACCAGGGAGGCAGAAATCAGGGCGATCAGTATGACTCTGAGCTGAGTAGTGAGAACCTGCACACACACACACACACACACACACACACACAAACACACACAAAGGCAAGAATAATGGACCACATAGCAAGGAAAAGGTATCTGTCCTGGTTTGGGGTTTTACAAAGGGAACAATACAACACCGGACACATTTTATGAGATAATTTTATAACAAATCACCCAAAGAAGCACACAGAAAGAGTGCAACAAATCTGCCCACATACTAAAGACCAAAGAATTTATCTGAGGGGCTAGAGCCCACAACAAAGTCTCATGTAGGCCTGCTTCATGGATTTGCACTGGGAAGGCCCAAAGGTCAGTGGTTGAAGCTACAAAGTTTATGATAGCAGGCTGAGGAATCTGAACCGGAGCCAGAAAGCAGCACTCAAGGTAAGAACCAGTTTCCCCAGAAAAGTATCCGTCATTCTCAGCAACAGTGAGATCCTGAGCTCCTCAGATGATGAGGAAAGCTGAGTTCCCATCAGGAAAGCCAACACAACCTTCTCCAGGAGACTGAGCAGTGCACCATTTTCCTAGCTAGAGCCAGGGAGTGAGGCTCAAAGTGAAGGCTAGAGCTCCCCAAAAGTGAACCACAGCCATCCTCAGTAACAATGAGGTTCCAAGCTCCTCCTCCAATGAGACCAAGTTCACCAGGAAAGCCAGTATGACAAGGTCCTCCAGTAGAATAGCTCAAGAGAACCAGTAGCTCCAACAACTCCAAACAGCTTCCCTAACAGCCTCTGTAGTTCTTCCTCTTAGGCTGCTGGCAACAATCCTCAGGTGGGCCTCCCACACCTATTTCAGTTCAGCTGGATGTAACAAGTTGACTACCAGTTGGCAGTATTTGAAAGGCAGTTTTGAAATGCAATGTTTCTGATGAAATACTTGGAAGAACACAGCACAAAAATGTTAAGTACATATTTAAAAACTGCCAGTGCTATCCTAAAATTCTTCACATTTTTATCCTTGAACTAGTATGAAGTCAGATACACTGAACTTGGTTAGAGATATGTACCTGTCAGCCATGCCTTGCCACTAAATTTGCAATACAATATTTAATGATATGCAGTTTGCATAACATACTTAATTTATACTTGCTTTGAACCTCACTTAAGTGCTAGACATCACAGGTCTACTTAAATTCTGTGATCATGTTCCTCATGTACATGGCTACAACACACTGAGGAGCAGGAGGCACAGACATGAAAGAGGCCACTCTTTCTGGTCTCCAGAATTTGCTTCAAATTCATAAAGGAGATATACATTACAAACCCATAAACATCTTACAATACTTGAAATTTTCAGTTTGGTCTTCAGCATTAGAAAAGCCAATTTAAGAAGGACTCTACGCTTATATAAGATGGAGGTCTGCGGCTATAAAACCTATCTGCCCAAGACCCTCCACCAATACAAAGCAGAGATCAGCTGCTAGAGGAAAGAAGGGGCTAGCAGAAAATGTTCCCATAATCTACAGACAAGTGACACTGAACCTTTTAGCGATCAATGCCCAAACAGCAATCCACAACCCACTTATTTATTGCAAAGTGCCAACACTGCAATTAAACCTGAACACTAGGGCTTAGTTTAGAAAAAAAAGCCCTCATCTATTAACATCTTTTGTCTTAAAAAAAAAAAAAAAAAAAGAAAAAGAAAAAAAAAAAAAGTATGTGCCATAGGTTTGCCACCACTGCTGCAGACTACTAGAATGAACTAAAAGCAAGAAGGGCAGAAATGCTGAAAAACCCCAACCTCTTAGGATCGGTAAAATGAAAAATATTTCCCTCTCTACCCCATGGCTTTCATTCAACTAAGTAGCAACTGCAATATACTGTTGAGAAAGGTACAAAAATCTTTAAGAGACCCCTCTGTTATACAGAAAGCTGAGGGTGGAAACACTAAAAAATTATCTAACTTTTTGTAAGTATTGAATTGTGGCACTCTAATCCACTAGAATGCTTTAAAAGCAAATAAAAAAAAGTAAAATTTAGGCCAAGCTTAGTACACACTAAACTCAACCCATTGCACTAATATCCTCGTAGAAGTAGTTTGTTTTTATTAAGGCATTAAATATTACATCTCAGTTGTTTTACAGCATTTGGCATTCAATCAAAAATTGTAAGACAGGGCTGGTGAGATGGCTCAGTGGTCTAAAGCACCTACTTAGAACAAGCTCAGCAAAGCGCAGGGACCGCGGTTCAATCCCCCAGCACCACATGCCAGCCAACCCTGCCTCCAGGTGGGCTGAGCTGGCCACACACACACAAAAATAAATAAATAAATAAATAAATAAAATAAATAAAAAAGATTTAAAAAAAAACACAAAAATTGTAAGACAAAAAAGTACAAACACCCCATTGTCAAGAAATAATCAACAGAACCAGACAAAGAGACAGCTTTCTTTCTTTCTTTCTTTATTTTTTGCGGAACCAGGGATTGAACTCAGATCCTTGCGTTTGCCAGTTAAGCGCTTATCCTACTGAGCCACCTCCCCGGCCAAGAGACAGCTTTAATGTAAGTAAATGGGGAAATTAGTGGTTTAATCTAAAATGACACACAGAAAAACATACATTAAGTACACAAGAGGGGGCTTAAAAGGGAGGAGTGAGGAAGTCTAATGTATATCTAACTAAAATTGCAAGGGTAAAGGCCAATGAGACATTTCAGCAGACGAAGAGCCTGCTTAGGCGAGTGCAAGAACCAGGTTTCCTCCCCAGCACCACATGCTGCGCTGGCCCTGACCGGGGCACACTGAGCCAGCCACCAAGTCCAGGCCAGGTGGCCAATGCCTACAATCCCAGTGCTGAGGGGGCTGAAAACAGGAGGATCACCCTGTACCAAATAATATTCAAAAAAAGAAAAAAGAAAAAGAAAATTATAAAGGCTATAACAGAAAATATTTGAAGAAACACTAGCTGAAACTGAAGAGTCAATATGCCCAACAAACATTAATCAGCAATCCTCACCTATATAACTCATGCTAGGCTGCTGAAAAGTATACTTAAACAAAACACAACACAAATTACAATACCTCAGCCAGGCATGATGTATGTAGCCAAAAAATAAATAAATAAATAAAGAAAGAAAGTATGATGTATTGGTACACCAATAATTCTGGTTACTTGAAGTGCCAAGGAAGAAATATGGCCAGTTCAAGGCCAGCTTGGAAAAGGCAAGACTGAGAACGTGTGTGTGTGTGTATGTGTACACTCATATATTCAGAAGAGTAATGTATGAGTTGACCTCAGACACCAAATGTAAAAAGAGATCACAGAGATGCTAAAATAAGCATAAAAATTAAAAACAGAAAACACGAGGAAATGTAATTCAAAGCAGAAAAGCTAAGTAAGGAACAGAAGTGCTCTGGAAGGAATAAATGCAGAAAGTAAATCATGCCATGTGTCTTATGTTTAGGAATCACTTTAATAAGGCAATGAGTTTGAAGATTTCTACAACCAGTTCTCTGGACTTCAAAAATTATATTTCTAACAATTAGAGCATTCAAAGATTAAACAATTAGTACCAAAGTTTTGTTCATTAGTACTTAATACACTTAAATACAGTTTGCTGCATTTTTGAGAATACTGAAAGTAACAATTAATTCTGCTAGCTTTGTGGAACAACCCACTGCTACAGGCTAAAAGGCTTAGCAGCTAATAAAGATTTTCAAATAAGGTTAGCTGAAAAAGCAAACAAAGCCCCCAATGCTAAACAGGTACGCAGGCTGGGCATGATGGTACATGCCTGTAATCCCAGTACTCAGAGGCTGAGGCAAGAGGATTGCAGCAAATTTGAGGCCAGTTTGGGCTACACAGTGAGTACAAAGCCAATCTGAACTGTAACAGCAAGACCTTGTCTCAAAATTTAAAAAGGAAAAAGTTTTAAATTGGTAGGCAGATCAATTTACAGGAAAAGAAACACTGATTTCAGGACAAACTAGTGATACCCAAAGTAGTGAAAATGGGTAAAAGAAGATTCAAAATATACACCTAAAAAAAAAAAAAAAAAAAAAAAAAAAAGATTTTTTCAGATTCTCCTCTTATGTAGGCAGGCCCTGAATGGGTCAGTATGCAATCGATTTTCTATCTGCTTTCTTCATTATTTTTCTTAAGAGCATGCTAAAATTACCCTTCAGCTGACTCAGACTTTCCAGTCACAGGAGCAAATCTTCAGCCTTCATGAATTTTAGAATTGCAGAAATTTTGTCTGTTTTTGCTTAGCAACTTTTATGGGGGTTACCTTTGTGCCATTCCTCTCTGTGGAAAGGCTTGCCATTTACAATTCAATTCATCTATTGCTTTTCAACCTACCCAATAACTGGCAGAAGAGACATATGATATTCAGTTTTGTGCTTTTTTTCTTCTTCAAGGAGGTTGGACATGTGGGAAAAAGCAGCACACTAAAATGAGTTGGTTTTTAAAGAATGAGAATCTGAACTGGCCAGAAGTAAGAGGATACTGGACTTAAATTTTTTGAAAAACAGTAGAGTAGTACAGGATGATTAACAGAATTTCAATCATATGGATTTACTTTTTTTCTGGCACATAAACTACCTTCTTTGTACTGTATTTTCTACCTGGTCAGTGTTAGCACTCCTCCTTATTATCTCTAAATTAGAAAAAATTGGGGTGCTATTAGAAAAACTTTAGGTGATACAAGAGAACACTTGGAGCAGGAGAAAAACTTCACTTAATGAGTACAATACTACATTCTCTGATCATTACAAGTTGCCTACCATATAGGGCTTGGGCTTTGCCAAACTTGGAAAGTGGAGTTCTTGCTTTTGTATCTGGGACTGAACTCAGGACCCTGCACTCACCAGGCAAGTGTTTATTCTACTGAGATATCTCCCCAGCCCCTGGAAAGCAGAATTCTTAAAAGCACATAAATAGCAGTCTAACTGCCTAAAATTTTTCCTGTAGTTCTTACAAAGACTTTTCCTAAGTAATATATCCTCTTGCATCACTACAGGTCATGGTTTCCCATTACCATAATCACGTTTGATTCAGATGTCCAGTCACACAGCAGTCACAAACCAAATAACCAGCTTAACAAAAAGATCCCATATCCATATTAATCACATTTCTTACCCCAATAGTCCTTTCCTGTATGTTAATGTATTTGTTAACAAAAATGTATTTAATGTTTTTATAAAATTTATTTCCTATTTTTTCCCCAAAACAGCAATCTGAGGCTTGTCATCAGATTAAGCATCACCTGATTTTTAGCACATGAACTGATTTCCAACAATTTATAAATAGAGTAAGCTTTGAAATCTGCTTCTTACTTGATGTGACTCTAGACATAAATCTCTATAATGCTTAATTTCTTCACCTAGAAAATGGTGATACAACCAACTTCACATGTACGTTGTGAACTTTGGTAACATAGCAATTGTTCAGTAATTAGCAGTACTATTAGTGTCACTGGTATAAGATTTTCAAATAAACTGCTTAGCATAACTTTAAAAAAATCTTTCACTATTTGAAATTTGTCTTAAATAGTAAAAACTCTTTCTGCAAAGCTGTTGACATATCTTAACATTCCCCAGGTTCAATGTATGGGACTGCAATAAAAACGAAAACTGGAATGAATAGCCCATTTATTGATTCACCTAGTGCTCCATCCCTGGGTGATACCATTATTGATATATTTTGGGCTTTTTCTTCATACTTAGCTTTCTAAAAATTTTTAACATACCTCTCTTTGCTCAGAAAAAATTACTGATAAAAGATTCTTCTCTATAAGCTGTAAAGAAAAAAACAAAAAACCCAAAACCAAAAAAAACCACTATAAAACACTCTTAAGGAGGCTAATACTGTTTTTAAACTGATAACGTTACAGTTTCAGTATCTACACATTGAGAAGAAATGTCAAATAATAAAGCACTACTCTAACAAAGACTAAGTGAAAAAGCTTAAAAGCAGTCCACACAAAATGGAGTTTAAAATGAGCTGGGTTTGACCTAATTTTTTTTTTCATGATGAAAATTTTCAAACAGACAAAAGTAGAGAAAATGAAGTTCCAGGTACCAATCAAAAGTCCCAACAATCATTGTCTTGCCTATTTTACCATCTATATTATTTTAAAGTAATCTCAAATAGGACTTTTTTCCTTTACTGGCAATGAGAATTGAACATGGGAACTTTGCACTGAGCTTAGCTGAACTACATCTCTAGCCCTTTTTGTATTAGTGAGACAAGCTCTTGTTAAGTTACTAAACTGCCTAGGCTGGGATTGAAATTGTGCTCCTCCTGCCTCAGTCTCCTCAGTGCTGAGCTTACAGGATTGTGCCACCACGTTCAGTTCAGAATGTGGATTCTACCAACATTCAAAGCCTGTGGTAAATCATAAGATATGACTACAAATTCCTCCATCCTAGTACACAATTCCCTGTGCAATGCAATGTTGACAAAAATCTGCCCAGAATGAAGCAGTCCTATTTTCCCAACTTTTTAATGTAGATTAGCCTTACTGTCAGACTTACTGTAAGTCAGTACAATATAAGGGACATTTTGCAATTTGAAAAGGTTGTCTTGTAGAGCCTCCATTTTCACTCTGGATAATACTATCCTGACATGCTAATGTCATTAAAGATCCCTGGGTAACACCTAGATGTTAATGAACACAAACAGCTCACGTTTAGCATCTTGTTCATCCCAGCCTGGGAAATCATCCAGCTAAATATTGGAATAAGAATAAACCCATACAAAACCAGAATAACTGCCCAACAAGCACAGACAACTGTAAAAAATACTGAACAACTTCACTAGGTTTTAGGTGGTTTGTTACACATCAATAGAACAAAGATTTGTGATTTACTGTAACTTTACCTTTCAATTATAATACCATTACTTTATGTGCTCAGTCTCTACAAAAAACTTAATCCTAACTGGACCTGATTCAAATTCTGTCTTAGGTATCTGAGAAATTAGAGTTAATGAAGAGCACATTGTTATATGATAAATTCATGGCAAGAAGGCCAGAGTTAGCAAAATATCAATGTCTGTCTGTCTGTCTGTCTGTCTGTGTCTTTCTTTCGGTACAGGATTTCATTGTGCCTCTCAGACTCCTAGTAATCTTATCTTAGTCTCCCCAGAGCTGGGATTACAGGCATGCACCACCACACCCAGTATTCAATGTATTCCAACAGTTACAGTCTTTCAGAAATTATTACAATTCCAGTATTTACCTGTAATTTTCATACCCTTTTCTTTAGGAAAAAGAAAGTTTTTAGATAAAACATTTTTTCTCTAGTTAAAACTATCTTAGTATAGTATTTTACTGATCCTGAACTCTGAAACACGGAAGCCAAAAGCGGTCATAAAGGGAAGCACTTGGAATGTGCAGAAATTTGGGGGTCCTTTAAAAAAAAAATTGGCTTTTGGCAGGCATTACTTAAATCTAAGAAAAAAACTAGGTAGGTAAAATTTAAGATCGCTGTGGGAAAACACAAATCTGATGTCCACAGTACAGCATTTTTGAGATAACCTGTTCTCAAAATTAATACAGTAGGTGTCAAGTTTCAAGTTTCAATCTTTATTCAGTAAGTACAAAACTTTTGAGGATTCTGGTAAGAAACAGAATAAACTAGCTTTGAAGGTTCAACTTTGCCCTCTTTTAAAGATGCTGACGAAAATGGGTGTAGAGCTCCAGATGATTGTGAAACCAGGTGTTCAACTTATCTAGTCTAACCACTAGTCACAGAGAAATACATTTGAGAACAGGAAAAACCAGCTCTGACCAATTAAAGCTTAAGTCACAGCTGAAAACTAAAAATTAACATCAGTGAAAAATAACATCCCAGATGACTTTCAAATTACAAGTTTTACCCCCCCCAGTCTTTTTTGAGTTGATTTTACAATTATGTACTTTATTTAAGACAGTTTCTGTGAACAATGATTTGTATGTAATTGGATAAATTCACTGTCAGGGAATTCTTTCAGTGAATTCAAATAATTTTAGAAGGAACTCAAAATCTTTTTTATTTTAAATTGTAATTGTAATTGCGATCCATTCTTGTTTGTTATTTTAATAGTTAAAAGGGTCTATCAGTTAAATGTTGCTTAAAAATGAGACAATGTAAAACAATTTCACTTGTGTAGTCTCTCCCTCTTTTGTATTACTAGAACTTATCTGTGATAACAAAACACAGTACCACCAAGAATCTAAAAATCACTTTTATTAGGCTTAGGGCTACAACAGCTCTCTATCCCACAGTTTCTGATACTGCATAGATCTTTCATGTCAGGCTCTAACCTCCCATCCAAATTCATCTGTGGGAAGCAAACTGTCACTTCCTAAAAGAAATTATACGATGACTTTGCCGTTTTCTTATGAAAGTCCTGGTCATCTTTTACTTATTAGTTCAAGCAATATTTGTTAAACTGCCCACCCAAACCAAGCACTCATTTATGCTCCCACTGTATACAACTGAGATTACAGTAATTGTTCACGCAGTGGTGTAATGACTACATTGTGAGTTATGGAGTGATGCTGCACCAAAGTCATTCTTGTAATATAAAGCCCTAATCACACAACAAACTGCACATTATCAAGACATGTCTGGCATAATTTGATGCATTTTACTTTATAAAATTACTTCCTTAAAACATTAAAACATAGGCAATTCTTGAATATACACATGAAGAGGTGTGTGCAATGGATATGGAGATGACTGAAATATTGGCTACCTGAATTCATACATGACTGTACCCAAGTTTGTACTCTGACACATCAGGTAGACAGAGGGGAGTCTTTATACTGCTTTACGTGGGAAAATAAGCCTCTTGCCAACATGGTAGAAAACTCATTTGTAGGTGGGAATTCTTAAGACCGCTGACTCAAGACTGGGGATATGTATAAGTTATATAGATCAGGGAAAGAGGAGATGCTTAGAATGAGCAAGACCCTGGGTTTGATAAAGATACCTGATCTATCATGAAATTGAAAAGAACCCAAGACTACATTTACCACTATTTAGAGCTGTGGAAAGTTCTTAAAAAACATGCAGTCAACTTTTAAGATTTTTCTAGCCAGAATGCTTGTACACAAACAAATGGGTATCAACACCCAATTTCATCTTTTTATTCATTCACAACAACAACAAAAAAAATCACACTTCCAAGTGTGTCTTCTGAAGTGTTGGTTGCTTTATACACTACACATCTAATTTAAACCTCATTTGACATTCAGGAATTTACTTAGTGTTTCTGAACAAACCTGAAAAGGTTAAATAACTATGGCAAAACCAATAATAAAACCAGGTATTGTGTCTTGTAATCTCAGCATTAGGGCAGCTGAGACAGGAGGATCCCTGTGAAGGAAGGCAGCCTGAGCTGCATAGCAAGACTATGTCAAACACAAAAAAACCACACTCCGACCCGGATCTTCTGACAAGAGCTACTATTTCACGAGCATCTGTTTCATAAAATACTGTATCAGCTGTAAATTAAAATACTGGCCCCACTTCCCCAACAAAATTTTTGTTACCTCATGATCATAGGCCATTATACTACCTATGTAGCTTAATGTTTTTCTGATGCGTGAATCAAAATTTTGTCAGTGCTTACCTCCTCGTGCTGGACAGAAATACTAAAAGATGCGAGGAAGAAATGTAAAGATTTAAAACAGTGAGAAAAACAAACTACCTAAAAGGCATAAAAATAGGAACAAAAACAATTCAATTTTACTTGGCACACTAGCACCAATCGTGACGAATTTATTCCTCGCGGAGATTTCTCCCTACATATACTTCAATACGCAGGAAAAAAAAATCGTATTTTAATGTGTGTTTACCTATCCATTTTCACTACGCAGTTTCACCAAAATGAGGGGAGTACTTCACTACTCGCGCCCTCCATATTTTTACTTCTTACGCCAACAGGTCGGGTTTTTATACATAGTATCACCACCAATTTCGATTCAAAAACTACGTGATTTACCACAAAAAAGGTCACAACGTTCAGATCCTGGAGCTATCAACTCGCAAATCTTTACGAAACCTAAGGGGCTGACAAAGTCTCTTCCACTCGAGGCAGGATGGGCCAAGCCCTAACCCTCCCTGGGGGTCAATGGTGCGCTCCTTACTCGCGGACACCCCCAAACTCAGGCTCCGGAGGTCGCTCCGGACATCGGCCGAAGGGACGCCCCCAGCCGAAGCAAGGCTACAGCCCCTGCTCCCTCGCCTAGCACACACCCTTCCAGCAAGGCGCACAATCCGCCCCGTCACCAACTCCACGACCGAAGGGCGGGTCGGGCCACGGCCGGTCCGCCGAAGCACCCAGCCGCCGCCTCGGCCCCCACCCGCCGCGGTGCGAGCCTTCCCCTCCCCCACCCGCGGCCTGGCCTCCAACCGACTCCCGGGCCCGAGAAGCCCTAACTCCACAGCTTATTACCCGTGCTCCCGAGTTGGCACTCCACACGGCGCGACGCGCTCGCAGCGACCGCTGCACCACCTTCCGGCTCGGAGTTCGAGGCCTTGGACCGAAGCAGAGTCGTGCGCAGCAAAGCACAATGGCGCCAGTACCGCTCCCGGATCCGGCGCAGAACCAGCCGCCACCGTTAAGCGCCCCTCCCTTCTTCTCCTCCACCCCCAACCTCACGGACTTCGGACTTCTCGCGAGAGTGGTGGCGCTGCAGGGATCTGAGAGCTGCGGCGCCGCTTGACGTGCCCTGCCGCGGGGTGGTGCTCTGACTGCGGCAGCCGTTGAAGGGCTGCCCCGGAAGGCAGCGAGGCGCCACCGGTAAGCGGCTGAGGCTGGGCGGCTGCCTTGCTGGCGGCGAGGCGGCGCGAGTGCGGGCGCTGGGAGCGCGGGCGGCGCGGGAGGCCGGGCCCTGGTTGGTTGGCCGTCCGCGCTCGGCTCGCGAGGGGCTCCCGCCGCCCGGCGTCGCCCCCGGCGCTCGCCCCTGGGGCAGAACTGCGAGGCCTCCGCTTAGGTAGCGCCCGCTCTCTCCTTTTTGTCGCCCGAGGAGCTTGGAGAGTGGCGCAGGGAATGTTCATTGAGTCGAGAGAAGCACTGCCATTTCCCCTGCCTCCCTGAGTGACTGGACGCGAGCTTTTCCCCGTAGGGCTTGCTTTGCCCGTGATTCCTTGTAGGAAGGGGTGTTGGTGGTGGGCCGCTTTTACCTTCATATCTTTAAAAATCGTGGTATTAGTCTTTCACAGTGTAGTTACAGTTTTGTCAGTAAAAAATTTTTTTCGCGTATTTAGGGAAAGGCGGAGAAATTGGAGCACAAATGAAGTATTTGGACAAAACTTTAAAATAACTGAAATGTGGTAAATTAAGATGTGAGTCCTAAAGTAAAAGGCAGTAAGAGTTTGGAAAAGCCACAATTTATGTGAATTTCACCACATTCGAATAAGTGAAATATGATGTTTTTATATACTTGTCACTTCATCCGAAGGGAACAGGCTATCATTCTCCCATTTACTGTCGTACAAAGTAACAAACTTATGCTTCACTATGATAAATTTTAAAAACTGCAAATTTTAAAAAATTAAAGTTATTTAAAGTTGACACAAATTCCAGTCTTTTAGGATATAAAATAAAGTGTTCACTATGAGATAAAGTGAACAGATAAGATTATTTCTGAGGAAAATAAAGGTCTCTCCTGTCTCTGTCACACACACACACACAAGAAAACCACACAATATGGGTTCAAATTGCAGTCCTGCCTTTTAATTACCTTTACTTTGAGCAGTTTTTTTTTTTTTTTTTTTTTTTTTTTGTGGGGGGGGAGGTTCTGGCCTTCTGAAAGAACAGTACTTTAACTTTGGTAGGCTTGGGTATGCTTTCTCTGAACTGAGATTAATCACAGCATAATATAAGCCCCATAGGGTTGTTGAAGGAATTAAATGAGATACATGGGTTCTTAGAACATTATAAGCGTTTTAGACTTGTTAGCTATTACATTTCTTGTTCAGAACATCACTAATATTATCTTTCTGGACTTAATATTACATAGGTCTATTAAACAGCTTTTCACATTTGTTCTACACAAGAGGAATGACTGTGACAGTACCATCTTCCTGAACTAGACCATCTTCCTGAATCAGACCTGGGAGTGGGAACTTGTGTACAGAACACCTAAACTTGGCAAGGATGCTGCAGATTTTGAAGGAGAATGGCTTTATCCCCTCCCAGCCCTGATGATATTATGAGAGGTGAGTGTGGCACCAATTGTAGTACCTATGTTAAACAGCTCTGGATGGATTCTAGTTTTTATATTGATGCTAGTAAATAGGTAAACACCATTGATATAATATTTCTGTTCTTTAGGTGGAGTTAGTTGTGTGTGTGTGTGATTCAGTGTGCCCTCTTTGCTTTGAGTTTACAACTAATTATCAACAAATAATTATTGAGATTTTGCTATGTTGAAGGCATTTTGAAGGAAATTATGGATAGAGGTAGGTAAAAATCATGACTATTTTCTGAATTAAAAATCATGAAAGTGATTTGACAGGCAAGTGTCTGAACTCAACTATTATAAACAATCTAGACTCCATGGTTACCTTTTATCTACTGAGCTTCTGTACTTGACCTTTCTTTGCTAAATTTTTATCTTATTCAGCTGACTTTGACACTCCTTTTTGTATAATCTGTATTCACCTCCTTTTTGTATAACTGTATTCACAGTTCCTGTATTCTCTTTTTATCATTTTGCACCCTAACCTTTTTTTTTTTTTTTTTTGGGCGGAACCAGGGATTGAACTCAGGCCCTTGCACTTACCAGGCAAGTGCTTATTCTGCTGAGCCATCTCCCCGGCCCCAGCAACCTAACCTTCAAAGAAGCCTCTCTGACAAGAGCAATTGTGGAAATACTCTTTGATTTTGTAAAGATATTGGTTACAGTAAATTTTTGCAAATCATTATATATACATTTATTTATTTATCTTCCCATATTTTTTAGGGAAGGGTCTACAGGGTGTTCAGTGTCTCACTACTAGGTCAGACATGTAGTGATTTTCCTGTTTACAGCCTCCCAAGTGCTAGGATTACAGGCTCATGCCACCACTCCCAGTCTCAAATACTATCTCAGTGTGCCCAGGGGATGGGGCCGACAAGGCAGGCCTGGGATTGGAATCTGCTGAGCTATTTGGCTGGCCCTGTTTGCTTGTTTTTTTTTTTTAAAACAAACAAACAAACAAAAACAAACTAGTGTCTCTCTGTACCTCAGGATGGCCTTAAAGTCACAGTGTTCCTGCCTCACTCTCCTAAGTGCTGGGGTTACAGACATGCACCATCATGACTGGCTATCATTTTTTGTTATAGATTATTTCTTCATCTTTTCAGAGGAGTTCAAACTCATAAAGATACAAAAGTGTTTATAGTAAGATCCCTAAGTTGAGAACAAGTGATGCCAATTTCTTTTCAAATGGAAGCCTTATTTATCAGTAGAGAAGGGAATGTGGTATCATCAATTAATTTGTCAATCTACTGTTTAAATTTATAGGTAAATGCCAGGGGTACATTGAAGACACCTACTTCCAACAAACATATTTCCAAATAAAAAATATATTACCTAGAAGGCCTTTTCTGTACAGGTTTGATGGAAGGAACTCTTTTCATGCCAAAAATAGTAAACCCCTATATAATGCATTTATAAATTTGTACTTTCTCATCAAATTTTCTTGTAGGTGCCATGTTTACTAAATGTACATCCAAAACATTGTTGGCTAGCTTCTGCTGAATTAGCAAAAACTTTCCATCTTAACAGGAAGCAGTTTAAAAATGTATGAAAATAAGTAAAACAGAATGCCACTGTGGACTAAGGATAGTGACAGCTGCCTATAATCTCAGCTACTCAGGAGGCTGAGGCAGGAGGATCAAAAATTTGAGGTAACTTAAGGAGAACTTATCTTTCAATTTATAAATAAGTGTTGGGGTGGGAATATAGCTCAGTGACAAGCCCCTGGGTGTACTTTGTAACACATACATACAAAATAGAAAGTGCCATCTGGAAACCCTTTGAGAAACCTCACGCTAAATCTTCAGTTTAGATTTCACAGTTACTTGAAAGATCATTTCTTAATTGCATCAGAATATCTTGTGTGGCTGGGAACAGTTCCCAATTTAAAATATGTGATTCCCATTCCCTACGTGAAATACTTTTCACACTGTCTGCAAAAGAGTGACTAATAAAAGCAGTTATCTTTCATTATTGATAAACTAGGCTTTAGAAATGAATGGTTTTTGGATCAAATCTAGCTTGGCACCTGTTAATGTAAATGCTTTTATTGGAACATAGTCATGTACATTAGTTTATGTATTTTCTGTGTATTAGGGTTCTCCAGGGAAATAGAAAATTATATACTGTATATTATCCATCAAGAGATTTATTTTAAAGAATTGTCTAATTCAGTTGTGGGGCCTGGAAAGTTTTAGTCTAGCAGGCTAGAAATACAGAAGTGATACTCTAGTACTAAGGCTGAATTTCTTTGCTAGTGAATGTGTTCATTATATAACACAAACATGTACTAATACAAAATAATAAATAAGAATTTTTTCTCTAAGAAACTTCAGTGTTTGTTCTTAAGACTGATTGAGGGGCTGGCGAGATGGCTCAGTGGTCTAAAGCACCTACTTAGAACAAGCTTGACAAAGCACAGGGACCATGGTTCGATCCCCCAGCCCACATGCCAGCCAGCCCCGCCCCCTGGTGGGCTGAGCTGGTCACACACACACACTAAATAAATAAATAAATGTTTAAAAAAAAAAAAGACTGATTGAGGGCCTGGGGAGATGGCTCAGTGTAATAAGTGCTGTTCCACCAAAAAAAAAAAAAAAAAAAAAAAAGATTGATTGAATGAGGGCCATTTACATTATTGAGAGTAAGCACCTTCATTTATAGTCAACAGATTGTAAATGTTAACCACAACTACAAAATACCTTCACACCAACACCTAGGTTAATGTTGATTGACGAGGGTTCTGTATCCTTGCCAACTTGACATAAAAAGATAACCATTACCCATCTATCACTGTTTTTACCTATAATAGCAGAACTGAGTAGTCGTGGCAGACGTGAAATGACCCAGAAATCCTAAAATAATTCAGTATCTGAATTATTTACAGGACATTTCCTGACCTCTGGAATAAGTCATAAACTGGCCTCTGTTTTTATAATAGAGTCCTGGCACACGTATCCATGCATAGACATGTGTGTGCTAACAGATATGTGTACATACACACAAAGATTTTGCAATTTTAATATGAATTGTGCTTGGCTTCCCATGTTCACAGTCATTTCAGACTATATTTTAGGAGAGTGTAAACAAAAAGAGATGGGCCGGCCAAATAGCTCAGCAGATTAAAGTGCCTGCAAGCAGGTGCAGGGGCCAGGGGTTCGATTCCTAGGTCTGCCTTGCTGGCCCCACCCACAGGGGCGGCACTGAGATACTGATTGAAACTGGGTGTGGTGGCATGAGCCTGTAATCCCAGCACTTTGGGGGCTGTAAACAGGAAAATCACTATGAGTTCTATCTAATAGGGAGACCTTGAACACCCTGTAGACCCTTCCCTAAAAATACAGAAGAAAGAAAGAAAAAGAGGATATTGGGGGGTTGGATCCCCAGCATACTGTGCTGGCCCTGCTCCCAGGGTGTGCTGCGACAGCGATTGAGACTGGGCATGGTGGCGCTAATCCCAGTGCTTGGGAGGCTGAAAACAGGAGGATCACTATGAGTCCGATCTGTGTAGTGAGACCCTGTAGACCCTGTACTAAATACATTTTTTTAAAAAAAGGATACTGGTATAAGCTTTTTGGGTACTCCTGGAAGTTCTTTATCCCCTTCTTAAAAATTTTTCACAGGTATGTATATTCACAATAGCATGTATGTGATGATGTTATATGTACTGTAGGGGCTATTTTAGTTTAGTCATTTTCTTTTTTTTCCTTTTTCTCCCTACCCCATTTCCCTTTTGAATTTGGCTTTTCTGCCTTTATCTAATGCTTCACAAACATTGACTATAACCCACATTGACAAACCACTATAAATCCCTTCGCTTTTTTCTCTACGTGATAATATGAAAGTGCTATGATGTGTAAATATATGTAAGTACTCATGCTTTTAGATACAGATATTGGTTTACAATTTATTTTTAAAAACAGGATAAACTTTAGACATTTATCTTCAAGGCAGTGTAGCTTGTGGTAGAGCATTTGCCTAGCACTTGCAAGGCCCTGGGTTCTATCCCTAGCACGGCAAAAACAAAAGAAGAAGCATTTATTTTCTTTTTACTTTTTCAAACTCAATACTACTTCTTGGGAATCCTATGGATAGTTTTTCTTTGTGTTTTAATCTGTGGTAAATATTACCATTCTGTGGTCTTCATAGTGTTTTCTCACCTCTCTTATATTTACTATCTTTTGCTGTGGAAAGGTTTGTGTAATTTCTTTTATAACTGCTGTATTTCCATGTTAGCTTAAAAAATCCTTAGCTATCCCTGGACTGTATACTATAGTGTCTTAGATTTTTCTAGATTACTTTAATTATCATCTTTAATAGTTTTTATATGTGGAATAGATAACTGGATTTTTTTATGTATTTAGTACAGGGTCTAAAGGGTCTCACTATGTAGATCAGACTCGTAGTGATTCCCGTTGTCAGCCTCCCAAGCTCTGGGATTACAGGGCTGCACCACTACACCCTGGCTCAATCACCATGTCAGCACACGCTGGGGGGCAGGGATGGAACCCCTAGCTCCTGCATCTGCCTAAGCAGGTGCTTTAATCTGGTGAGCTATCAGGCTGACCCTGATCATTGGATTTTGTATTTTCTTTTTTTTTTTTTTAGGCAGAACCTGGGATTGAATTTAGGCTTTTGTGCTTGCCAGGCAAGTGCTTATTCTACTGAGTTATCTCCCCAGCCCTGGATTTGTATTTTCTTCTCAACAGGTAGGCAGATATGCCAATAGCATTCATTTAAAAAAAATAAAAATAAAAAACAACCCTCCATGAATATAAGAATCTTTTGTCATGTTTTGAATTTTTATATTTATTTTGGATTTATTTCTAGATTTTTTTTCTGGAAACTAAACTATTCAGGCCTATAAGCACTAAACTATTAAGAAAACTTAATATTGTTTATTCCTTTTTGAATCTTTTTAATTTATCAGTATTCTACATTTCTGTTGTCTTCCTATTCAAGTATAATTAGTGGTAATTAACTTTTCTAGAATTAACCAATATACTTACATGTTTTGCCTAATATGTTCCATATTATGCTACCAGACTATATAAGCATGATTGTTAAGGGCTGGGTAGATAGGTTAGTAGAATAAGTGCCCGTCTGACAAGAACAAGGTCCTGCGTTCAATCCCTGGTACTACAAAAAAAAAAAAGAATGATCTTTATGTTTTTTGCTATTCTTATTTTCCTGTCTCAAAGCTAAGAATGTAGTTTAATTACTTGAAGACACTTCATCAATACTTTTGTATACCATAATTTTTACAAACTCTGTACAGTTATTGAGTCATACTATTTAGTTTCTCAATGACACTCCCTATCCTAGAGTAGTCTAAGCTTTTTACCTTGGAGCATTATCTATTCTTGATGGTAAGTGTACTATTTGTACCATGAGCAATATAGAAGAAATCATGCAGGTTTTTTATTTTGTCATCATAAATGATATAAGATGATGACATTTTAAATATTTAGTGAGGACTGGCCAGATAGCTCAGCAGATAGGAGGCTAAAAAACAGGAAGGATCACTACAAGTCCAATCTGTGTAGTGAGACCCTGTAGATCCTGTACTAAATACATAAAATATTTAATGCTTATAATTTGTAACTTTTGCTGAGCACATAAGCATGCTAATGGTGAGTGCTTGTTATTTGAATATTATCTACAAAGCTAAGAACACTACACTTTAATCTTTTTTGAAAAAAAAATTTAAAACCAAATGTTAAGGAAATGAGAACAGTTAATATATGGTGTATTGTTATCTTCAAAGTAGTACTCAAGCCCCTATCTTGTATGATAGTGGGCGAAAAAACTGAGACACCAAGGCTGGCCAGGTAGCTAAATGGTTTAAAGTGCTTGCTTAGGCAGATGATCCCTGGGCCTGCCATGCTGGCCCTGCCACTGGGGCATGGTCAGACGGTGAGTGAGACTGGGCATGGTGGCACACCCCCGTAATCCTAGCTCTTGGGAGACTGAACACTGGTGGATCACTATGAGTCCATTCTACATAGTGAAACCCTGTAGACCCTGTACTAAATTAAAAACAAACAAACAAATAAACAAACCCGAGAAGCCAGAAACTAAAGAGAAGAAATCCAAAGCCAAGAAGACTCCTGCCAGTGGTACTGGTAAAAAGAGTAAGATGAAAGAAGAGGGCAGCCCCACTGCAGTGAAAATCCTGTCCTGGTTAGAGGAGTTGGTAGATGTTCCTGATCTGCTATGTGTTCCAGAAAGGCTTTGTATAAGAGAAAGTACACAGTTGCTAAATCATGGGTTGAGAAGAATAAGAAGGAGAAAATTCTTGCTATGATCACAAAACCAGTTGGTGGGTCCAAGGATGGTGGTACCTGGGTGGTTAAGCTTTGAAAATCACCTAGATACTACCCTACTAGGTAGTGAAGTACTTAGTACTTGAAGATGTGCCCAAAAGCTCTTGAGCCATGGCAAGAAACCCTTCAGTCGGCATGTGTGGAAACTTTGAGCTAGCATCACTTCCGGCACCATCTTGATCATCACTGGATGTCACAGATGCAGGAGGGTGGTCTTCCTGAAGTAGTTGGCCAGTGGCTTACTACTTGTGACTGGGTCTCTTAGTCTTAATCGTGTTCCTCTATGAAAAACACACCTGAAATTTGTCATTGCCACCTCCACAAAAATTGGTATCAGCAAAGTGAAAATCCCCAAACACTTCACTGATGCTTACTTCAAGAAGAAGCTGCGGAAACCCAGACACCAGGAAGGTGAGATCTTCAGCATGGAGAGAGATACTAGATTTCAGAGTAGTGCAAGGTGGATCAGAAATCAGTAGACTCACAAATTTTTAGCAAAAAATCAAAGCTGTTCCTCAACTCCAGAGCTTCCTGAGATCCTTTTTTGCTCTGACAAATGGAATTTATCCTCATAAATTAGTGTTGTAAATTTCTTACTATGAACCTAATTAAATAACTGATTTAAGCAATATTTAAATAACATTTTTAAAAAAATGTAGTACTCAGAGTACAAGATGTCAACAGAAAGGATTCTCTAACAAAGAAGAAACAAATAGCTATTAGCATAAAATTTTCTTTTCAGTGAACTAAGAGAAACCATTAGTGCAAATGAAATAAATTAATATACATATTAACATGGTTTTGAAAGAATGAATTAAATAATTTGGGAAACCATCTGAACCTCTTCCCTTCTGCACTTCTAAAAATTATATTTTAGGGACCAGGGAGATGGCTCAGTAGAATAAATACTTGCCTGGTAAGTGCAAGGGCCTGAGTTCAATCCCCGGTTCCACCAAAGTAAGTAAGTAAATAAATAAATAACATAACATAAAATAAAAATTACATTTTAACTCAATACATTTTATAGTATTGAGGGGCCGGGACTGGCATGGCACCCTCGAGGTCGAAGCCTGGCTTGTGTGTCTCAGTCTGAATAATAGAGACTCTGTCTAAAAAAACTAAAAGCAGAACAAAACAAAAACCAAAAGAAAGCTAAATAGAAACAATTCTCTTTATTTAGAAAATGTACAGAAAAAATTTTTAAAAAGACTACATTATGTTGCTTCTAAATCAGCTAGAGGTAGGAGAAAAGCAACACTTGGGCATTGAATAGGACCTTTTTATGCCTCATTTATGTTTTCTTGCTAGCAGAACTAAATGTGGAATTTAGGCATTGTTCAGATCAAATTTGCAGTATTCTTAACATGTTTAGAATAAACAAAGCTAAATGTGGAATTTAGGCATGTTCAGTTCAACTTTGCAGTATTCTTAACATGTTTAACAGAGGAAAAGAGGATGTAGTAGAAAAGAAATGTTCAGAATTATTATAAGGTAGATGAAATAAAGCATTTTTAAAGAATAGAATATAAAGTAAAACTTTTAAAATACAGTACGACCATTAGAAAGTACACTGGGCTGTAGCTAAGTGGTAGAAATTGTGCTTAGTGTGTGTGAAGTATTGGATTCAATCCCTAGTACCACCTTTTTTTTTTTTTGTATTTGAGACAGAGTCCACAGGGTCGCATTACACAGATTGGACTCAATTCCGCCTGTTTTCAGCCTCCCAAGTGCTTGGATTACAGCTGTGCACCACCATGTTCTGTCTCAATCGCCCCGGGGCCGGGGCTGGCATGGCCCCCTGGGGGTCAAAACCCACCTGTGTGTCTCAAAAAAAATTTTAACAAACAGTAGGAGAATATTTCCTTTTTTGTTTGAAATTTTAACATTTTAAATTTGGCATTCCATTGTACACATAAATGATAACATTACCTTTATTATTATTACTTTTTAATAAAGAGTGGTAGCATACAGCTATAGTCTTAGCGTTTGAGTGGCTCAGGCAGGATAATTATGAGTTAAGGTCAGGTGATACACTCCAGAAAATGAAACAAAAATAATTTCTCAACATTTTCCTTTGCTTTGCTTTGCTTTGCAACAAGGTCTCACTATGTAATGGAAGCCAGCCTTAAACTCACTATGTAGCCCAGACTGACCTGAAAATTTTTTATATTTTTTGTGTTATCTCCTGCTTTTTCATTGACTCTGATCAATCTTCCATTATTCTTTTTTGCATAATGTAGCAACTGTTGGATTGATTTTTTTCATTGTCTCTTGCTGTTTTTAAGAAATATTTCCATGATCACTAATTGTAATCCTGTCTTCACACTGACTTATTCTGCTGCATATACATTCAATGAAAATTTTAATCTCTTAGATGTCTGTTTAATGAATTCTGTTTCTTTCCTAAGTTGGGCATTTATGGTTTCCATCATTGTCCTAAGTTTCTCTATGTTTTTGTTTTTTTTTTAATCTAGTCACTTCAGCATGTGTTCCATCATGGTCACCAGCTCTGTAGTTATCTGAGAAATTATTTCTCATTTGATTTTTTTAATAAAGCCTCATTCATCTGCTTTGTTACTTATCCTGTTACCACCTCAGAGAGTCCAGGTGGGTGGCTTTTAAATTGTTCTACTTCATTGCCTCCTGGGTTTGCCTTTTGTGAGCTGAAAGTCTGGGGTTGCATCTTGCTTAAGTGTCTTCTCCCCTCCCCCCCCTTTTTTTAGAGTAATTCCTAGATTAAGGCTTATAAATTGCTTATGGCAAATGGCTTTATTGCTAGTATTGAGAACCCTTAGGAAATATGTACTTCTCGGAGATGTCTTGCAGGTATAGCTGGCTTTTGGGTTTTCTGTCTGTTGTAACATCTTTCCTTTCCAATTTATTGGAGATGAGAAGTTGCTGCCTATTTTGCCCAGCCCCTACTTCTTTGTCATTGGCATGTAGTATTTTTTAAGACCCTTAGACAATCTCAGTCTTGGCATACCAAAAAGAGAAACTTATTAGAACAATTATATCACCTTGGCTAAAGAAGTATAATCAACAATAACAGTAGCATCAAACAGCCTAGAAAATGGCAAACTGAGTTAACTATTGATCTGCCTCTTTAACTGTATGAACTGTATTTGTGGTTATATGACAAAATCTAAAATGAAGCAGAAAATTGTGTGCAGTAAGACCTCAATATGGTGATTTTACCCTTAGGGAGAAAATTCAAAAGGGATATGTATAGGGGGACAGTAGCAAAATAGAAGAAGAGGAAGAGATTAGAAGCAAGACTGGAGGACAAAGGAAGATTATGTGAGCTTTGGGATACTCATGAAGAAGACGAGGGAAAAGAGAAGAAATAAAAGCAAGAACAAAACAGAAAAACAACAAAAACTAGAAATTGTGTTCATAGTCATATAAAAACATGAACAAACAAGCAAGAAAAAACAAAAACAAACAAAAAATCTACTTCATGACATTTCTCTGCTCTCACTGGCAGAGTGGGCAGTCATAAGCCAGATCCATGCTAATTCCAGCAAGGTAGATATATATATCAAGCTGGAGGGCATGTGGATAGTTCCAGCAAGCCTGGACCTTTAGTTCTACTGAATTTCAGATTGGTTTCTGGCTCTGAGGCTGGAACCCAATTTGTTTAGCCTATGACACTATGTATTTTTTCTTTTTTAATGTAAAAAATTTTGTGTTTATGGTACAGGGTCTCACTGTGCAGCTTGGACTCATAGTGATTCTCCTGTCTCAGTATCCCCACCACTGGGATTTTAAGCATGCAATACTGTGCCCAGTTTAGGTGGCCAGCTTGGTGTGCCCGGGGCTGGGCTGGCATGGCATGTGGTACTAGGTATTGAACCTGGGTTCTTGTGCTTGCCTAGACAGGCTCTGAGACAGCTGAGCTATCTCCACAGTCCCACTGTGTACTTCTTGCCAGCTTGAACCTAGCTCCTTGACCTCCTGCCAATTTGATCTCTGTTCTCCTTATCCTGACACTAGGAGCTGCTAAGTGGAGCCAGCCCATAGCTATTCAGAGTTCTAAGCTCAGTTGGTCTCTCCCCAAGATGGTTTTGGCCAATTACCCCCTTCTGGGGTATCTAAGCCTGAATAACTGAGCAGCTACTGCACTCCAGTGTACAGTGCTCCATTCTACTGGTGCATTTCTCTGGAGGCCTCTGAGTCACCAGTAGTCACCAAACATCAGCAGGTTCAAGCCACCCCTCCCACACAATAGAGTCAGGGCTCAGGGAGAAAGTACCTCTTGCCATCTCTTTCTTTTGCATTGAAATCTCTTCATTCTGTCCAGGGAGTTCAGGTCTCATTTCAGATCCTTGCTGGGTCACAGGGACCCACCTTCCTCCTCCTTGTTTTCCTTGTGTTGCTGTATTCCAGTATCTGGACACTAAATCTCAGTCAGGCTGTTCCTTTGTGTTCGCCATTCCACCATCTATTGCAGCTTTTTTTTTTTTTAGGCAGCCCACCATAGTGCCTGCCAGTACTATGGAGGACACCCAATCCTGGCAGATGGAGTAAAGTTTTTAGCTAGCCTGGCAGTCGTTGGTTGATTAGACTGTACATCTATATATAATTTTTGATGAAGGAGAGGCTTAGTTTGGCTCATGCAGTCTTTGGTTCTGCTCTTTTGTACTCTCTTGGTTATTGGTTATCTGTTGTTCTTAGTGGACATACCTCATAGAGGCACTAGGTTTATGACTTTCAGGGCAGCTGTCTTTCTGTTGATAAGAATTGGAGCTTCTGGTCTCAGACTCACTATCCTGAGTGATGGGATTAAGTGTATATAAATTTTATTTGACAATAAAAATGTTTTATAGTTTGGTGTTGATGATTGACATTAATTATTTAGGTGTTTTTTTCTTTCTTTTTTTCCCCCTGGTACCAGGAATTGAACTTATGACCTCATGCTTGGCAAGCAGGCACTGTACCACTGTGCTATATCCCAAACCTTGACATTATTTAGATTTCTCTTAGTATTTGAACAAAAGCATGTCCATCTCAATGACCCGTAGGCTATATACCTCTATTGACAGCTAAGAATGTACCCGCGTAAGATTGTAAAATTTGAACATATTATGTGATTATTAGCAATATCTTTCTTGTCAAGACTGCCCAGTGCTACATAGTCAGCAATGGAATGTTGTGAGTAGGAAGGCCACATTGCAATGGTAACTGTGCCTTCTACAAACACCACACAGTAATATCAAATGAAAATCCAGAGATATGAGATATTATATGCAATTCTACAACTTGGCAAGTGAAATCATGTAATAAACACAATAGTATTTGAGACTATCGTACATATATGTATCTGTGTAGACAATTGTTATTAAACTGATGTGTATGTTTTCTTATTATTGAACTTGAACTTGTAAAATAATTTAGTGTTTGTTTTTTGAAAGGACGTTTTGTTATTTATAAACATCAATTGTGTTATATACTGTGGTGCTTTTGTTCACAAATGCTTTTGCTTGGTTTGCCTTGTAAACAAGTGTTTGCAAAATTTAGTATTTGTTCACAAACTCTACCTTGTTGACAAACACAACCCTGGCCGTCTTTCCCACACAGACACAAAGGTGGCCATCTTTTCCAAAGTAACAGAACAAATTGGATTCATGAATTAAGGTACCACTGTATTTTATTTTTGGCTCTAGGCCCTCATTGTATCTCAGGCAAGCAAAAGATTGAACAGCCATACTTTAAAATAATTTTTTTCATTTGTCATTACTTGGAAATAAATTTTATTCTGTAGATTTTATTGTAGGCCAACTATTCTGTTTAGCATATCATGATGGTTTGTAACATACTGTTTGATTAAAGTTGGTACAATTACATGTTAGTACAATTTGCTTTCCCTTGGGTATGATTAGTAGATTATGTTCTATAAACAACTAGAAATATAATATACATTTTACATGACTGTCTTTCACCAAGAAAACTTAAATGACATTGCTGAGATGGAGAAATTATCCTGTTAGTATTGAAAGATTCTTTTAAGTGGACTTTTTAAGTAGATAAGATTTACTCTTTAATAATTGTTTTGTAAGTTATAAACATGCTATTAGAAAAGTGCTGTGGTCTGAATGTCACCCAAAGGTGTTGAAACTTACTGGCCAATATGATAGTATTAAGAAATGGCTTAATACTAGATGCCTTTAGCAAGTGAACAAAGGGAGCCTTTAGTCATGAGAATAGAGCCCTTGTGGATGGGGTTAGAGTCTTACAAAAGGGTTTGAGAGTGCAAGTTCTCTGTCTTCTGATCTGCCATGTGAGGAGGATGCAGCAACAAGACACCATCTTGAAAGCAGAGAACAGCTTTTATGAGACATCAGTCCTGCCAGCACCTACATTTTGGATGCCCCAACCTTAGAACCATGAAAAATAAATATCTATTATTTATAAATCACATACTTTGTATCATTTTGTTGTAGCTGCACAAATAGATTAAGATAGGAAGCAAGTAGTATCTTTGGCCACATTTTAATTAGATGAGAGTTGGGAGTAGAAACTATTATATATCTATAAATATTGTATTCGGTTTAATAAGAAGTAAAGGAAAGCAAAAATGATTCAAACATTTTTCTATGCTAAATATTTTAATAGCAACTCATTGAAGTATGATCTCTCTATATTTAAAAGAAAATAACACTTAAATTTTTTATGTACACCTATCTTGAATAAATCACTGACATGGTTAATTGAAGCTATAGTTCATATTCTAAATATCTTCAAAATAATCATTATAAATTAATTTTTCAGATTATTTTTTGTTGCACAATCTTTAAGATCTCATATTAAAAATATAGAGCATAGGTTTTGCAGAGTATGATATTAAAATACAATGTTAAGGCCAAATTCTCAAAGCTTTTTATTTTTTCTTTAGCTTTTTTCCCGTGTTGGGAGACTCACACTGGGACTCACACATTTTATTTTATTTTTACTTATTTTTTAAAATAATTTTATTGAGAATCAAATAGCAGTGAGACAGTTTCAAAACCGATTAGTAGGACAGTTTCAAAACTTAATACATTGCATATTGTTGTCTTCTTAGTGGTTATTCATAGTACAAGATGCAGACATGATATCCTGTCCACAAACACTAGTAGTACAAATCTTTCTATTCATTGAATTAAGAGAAAGTAGCTGTATATCTATCCTAACTATTTTGAATATTCGGATACAAAATGGTCCTTCATTTGTATCCCCTTTTTTTGTTTAGTTTTGTCAGAGATGGGTATTCCATTGTCATTTAAGTATTGTAGGTGTGTGAATTCAGCAAGTTATTCACGAGACTCACACATTTTAAGCAAGCGTATGGCAGTTAGCTATACCCCCAACAGTTTCAAAACTTTTTTTAAAAGAACATTTATCTAAAGCATAATAAGAGGCTGTTGCAGACTAGTTATGTCTGTGGTCTAAAATAAATTTATAGATAGTGAAAATAAATTTGAAAGAAACTCAGCTGCTGAGCTCTCTCCCCAGCCCCAGCTTGTATACTTCAAATGAGAACAATTTGAAGTTGTTCACATTTTCATTATCAGACATGTTTACTTTTTTCTCAGTACTGAGTACCCATATTATGGTATGTGTGAGTTACATCCCATTCTTTTTAAAATTTCTGTGAGTGTGTAAGTTGCTGAGGCTGGCCTTGAATTTGTAATCCTCCTTCCTTAACCTCCCAAATAGCTAGGATTATAGGTATGCATTATGCTACCCATGTGATATGTTTAATCTTTCAGAAATTTCAAAGATTTTTATTTTTTGTATCAAGAATCAAACTGAGGACCTTGGGGGCCAGTGAGATGACTCAGTAGAATAAATGCTTGCCTGGCAAGCACAAGGGCCTGAGTTCAATCCCCGGTTCCACCAAAAAACCAAAACCCAACAACAGTAACAAACTGAGGACCTTGCACTTGCCAGGCAGGCGCTTGTGCTCCTGAGCTATATGGCCCTTCAAAAATCTTTATATGTTTGCTTTTTCATACTAGGAAGAAGTTTGCGTTATAATGGCACTTAAGTGCAATTCCCAGGCCATTGACACCAATATGTCAGATGAGTACTAAAATCAATACAGGCATGTGTGTCTTGATAAGAGGTAAGATTTAAGAAATGCATTGTTGGGCAGTTTGGTCATTGTGAAACATCAGAGTATACTTCTGAGTAATAGTCTTAGACCAGCCTGTCAGAAACATTATTATGCCATACATGTCTCTATACAAATAAAAATATAACATTTAAAACATTACAGCCAGGAATGGTGGCACAGACCTATAATCCCAGTGCTCCCAAGGTTTAGGGGATCACTGTGAGTTTTAGGTTAGCCTAGGTCACAAAGTGAATTGAAAGCCAGCCTGCACTACATAATGCAACACTGTCTCAAAAAGATAGAAAATAAAAAGTAGAAAAAAAAATTACACTATAAAGTGAATATGGTGGCACACTATAATTCTAACACCCTGGGAAGCTGTTCATAATGAACATGGACAACTTGGTGACTTTAGCAAGACCCTGTCTCAAAAATTACTAATGGTGGGTCAGGACTATAGCTCAGTCAGTGCCTGCCTCGCAAGTGAGAGATCTTAGGTTTGATCTCCAGTACCTAAATAAATAAATGATTGGGCATGTAGCTCAGTAGATAGACACTATGTTCAATCCCTATATTGCAAACAAAAACAACCATTATATTATAAATGGCAGATTAGCAGTTAAATAAGCAGATACATTAGCTACTAGGGATTCTAAATTGATAAAATATATGATAATTCAAGATGAGTAAAATTCATTGGAGGGCCTATGGATAAGGTATTATACCTGGCCCAGAAGGAAGGGTTAGACTCAAATGGGTAGAAAGAATTGGAAAGTAACAGTAGCAATAACTGTTCAAAGTGCTGAAGCCAAACATTTAAACATTTATATCCACCTAAACTTATTGTATTCTCTAAGAAGAATAGAATTTGAAAATTGATAATTTGTTCCTGACTAGTTTTTAACATTAGTGTTGAGGCCACCTTAAATATAGGTTTGTTCTAAATCCAAATATCCCCAATGAAAGGACATCTCAATTTTACAAAGGAAGCTCCACATTGCTCTTAATTGTATGTCATCAGGCCCTGTGGAGATACTGGGTATTTCTCAGCCTGAGGCTATGAAGAAACAATAGAAGGACATGACAAAGGAAAGCTGCTTACCTCATGACAATCAGAAAGCAGAAAGAGAGTCCAAGAAAGGGATGAGGAACTAGATATAGTCCCCCAGGTAATTCCCCATGATAAACTTCCAGTCAACTAAATACCACCTTCTGCTTCATATACTTCCCAATACTGTCATCAAATTTTGAACTCATAATGGAGTAACCCACTGATGAATTTAGAACTCTAGTTATCCAGTCACTTCAGAAGCTAATCAGCTGGCAACCAAGGCCTCAATACAGTGAACCTTTTGAGGGACATTTTTTTTTTCAATTTGGAAGCAGATACTTTATTAACTGACCAAATCATAAAAACACCATGGTAGATACCTTAGTTCATCCTTCTAATAAGCCTGTTGATCTGGTCTTCCCTATTTCTTGCATCTCCACCTTCCACAAAATGGGTGGTCTTTTTCTTCATTCCACCTCGATGAGATGATAACTTGAATGGCCACAAGAAATTATTTGCCTCTTTGAAGCATTTTCCAACAGTATAGATCTCATGAATCAGATCCTTCATGCAGATGATTCCATATTTACCAAGAGATCGAGCAATCAATGAATTATCTGTCAAGGCAATTCGCTTCTTATTGATTTTGCCGTAGCCACGCTTGTATATTAGTTTGTTCACTGACTTCAGGTTTGGGTACCCCCATGCAATATATGGCTCCACAATTCTCAACATGTTAATTGAAGCCTTGTTGAGCTTAATGAAGGTACCATTGAAGATTTGGCGAAGGCGAAGAAGCTGCAACACCTTGCGGACCTTTGGGCTCACACCATTGATACTCCTGATCCGGATGACAAATGCCAGTTTGGGCTCTGCAGGGACATAGAAGTTGCCAGCTTTTCTCACCATCCTAGCCATTCGGATCTCAGTTCTGTACATCTGTCTGTCCTCCTTATGATAGTGCCTGGCTTTTTCATAGATGAGCTTCCTCCTTGCCTTGCGAAGCGTCTTCTGGGCAAACTTCTTTCTCAGGCGCTTTATCTTTAGCTCTGCGGAATGTTTTCGCTTTTTCATAAGGGTTTCTGGCACAGCAGGAACCTTCTTTTTCTTCTCTTCTGCAACCTCCATGGTTCCAGCCAGAAAGAGGAAGTCCTTGAGGGACATTTTAGATAGCAGCTAGAACACTGGGTATTTTTTGCCTTATCATCAGATGCTGCTTCTAATATTTGGTCTTACCAAAGGGCATTTCTTGCAAGTTGTAGGTCCTTTGTAAATGTTGACAGCAAAATGCTGTTGTGTTGCCTTTTTATTTTTGAGCTGTCTAAAAAAGTTAAATGGTATTGCATATAGAGTAATATGTTTAAGACAGAGTACTTGCTTGTTAATAAAATTTTTAGTTGAACGTACTATTTCATTCTGTAAAAAGTGTGACCATTAGAAATTTTAAAATGCTTATTAGTGCTTTGTAAATTAGACGTTTCAACTCATAAGAATTATTATTTTATTATTTATTTTTTTAAATATTTATTTATTACATTTATTTATTATGTGTGTGTGTGGCCAGCTCAGCCCACCAGGGGGCGGGTCTG
>NW_004524608.1:13525379-13526222 GCF_000260255.1 Octodon degus
TGTGTGTGTGTGGCCAGCTCAGCCCACCAGGGGGCGGGTCTGCTGGCATGTGGTGCTGGGGGATTGAACCGCGGTCCCTGTGCTTTGCCAAGCTTGTTTCAAGTAGGTGCTTTGGACCACTGAGCCATCTCTCCAGCCCCCAAGAATTATTATTTTAAAAGATATTTTTAAAAAATCTTTTATTTACTTATTTAATACAGGGTCTCATTATGCAGTTCAGACTCATAGTGATCCTACTGTCTCAGTCTCTCCAGTGCTGGGATTACAGGCATATGCCACCACGCCTGGTTCTGGTGTCCAGCACAGCACACCATGGGTTCCAGGGCCAGCACAGCATGCCGTACCAGGGATCCAACCAAGGTTCTTGCATTTGCCGGGCAGGCACTTAGACAACCAAGCTATATCTCCAGCCCTCATAAGAATTTAATTTTTGTATTTTAGGATAAGGTCTACAGGGTCTTCAGGGTCTCACTGCATAGATCAGACTCCTAGTGATCCTCCTGTTTACAACTTCCCAAGTGCTGGGATTATAGGTGTGCACCACCAGCCCAGTCTCAATCACCATCTCAATGTACCCCAGGGAGTGGAGCCAGCGTGGCAGGCCCGGGGATTGAACTCCCAGTCCCTGTGTCTGCCTACACAGGTGCTTTAATCTGCTGAGCTATATGGCTGGCCCTCATAAGAATTATTGATAAAAAAATCATTGAAAAATTAATGGATCAGGGGATTATTAAAAATTAACTCACAAACCATTGTTATATAAAAATTTGACAAGAAAATCTTAAGTGTAACTTTTTTTTTGAGACCAAGTCTCAGGCTCTTCTTTTTTTTTTTTTTTTTTTT
>NW_004524608.1:13531789-13548143 GCF_000260255.1 Octodon degus
CTTGTGAAGAAATCAGCTTGGTAGATCTTTATGGAGTGTTTCGTCAAGCAAGAACAGAATACACATTTCAGCTGCACATTGGACATTCTCCAAAATAGACCATATACTAATACACAGAGCATTCTTAAGTAAATGCAAAGGAATTGAAATTATTCCATGCATGCTATCTGACCACAGTGCAATGAAACTGGAAATTATTGACAAAAGAAACTGCAAGATAGCTCAGCGGACTCAGCGTCTGCTTTGGCAAGCACAGGAATCAGGGTTCAATTCCTGGCACTGCATGCTGCACTGGCCCTGCCCCCGGGCACATTGAGCTGGTGACAGAGTCTGGGTGTGGTGGTACACGCCTGCAATCTGAGTACTGGGGAGGTTGAAAACAGGAGGATCATTATGAGTCTGAGCTGCAAGTAAGACCCTGTACAAAATACATTAAAAAAAAAAAAAAAAAAAAAAAACTACAAAGACACTATAAACACATGGAAATTAAGTAACCTCCTAAACAAAAAGATACAATGAAAAAAATTGCAGGTATAATTTACTGGAACCTATGGGATGCAGTGAAAGCTGTCTTAAAAGAAAAATTTATAGTGGTAAATTTGCACATTAGGAAAACAGAGCAAGCCCAAATGATCTTATGCCTCACCTCAAGCTCCAAGAAAAAGAAGAGCAAGTGAAGCCCAAAGAAGGCAGGAAATTATAAAGATTAGAGCAGAAATTAATGCAATGAAGATAAAACAATACAAAAAAATGAACAAAAGAGTAGGATCTTTGAGAGAATAAATAAAATCGATAAACCCCTGCCTAACATAATCAAAAAAAAAAAAAAAAGAGGGAAATAACCCCCCTCAAATTCATGCAATAAGGAATGAAAAGGGTGAAATCACTATAGACTCTTAAGTTCAGAAGATCATCAATACCTGCTTCCAAAATCTTTACTCTCACAGGATGGAAAACTGAGGAAATAGACAGTCTCCTAGATACGTATGAAATGCCAAAGCTGAGTCAAGAAGATCTACAAACTCTGAATAAACCAGTAACAGGAAATAAAATTGAAAATGTAATAAAAACTACCAACAAAGAAAAGCTCAGAAAAATAAAATAAAGAAAAGCTCAGGTCCCAATGTATTCACAGCAGAATTCTACAAGAAATTTAGAGATTCAATGCCAGCTTTTCTCAAACTCGTCATTAAAATTGAAAGGGAAGTATTTGTCTAAAGCTCATTCCTGGAGGCAAGTATTACTCTAATACTGAAGATAGAGAAAGATCCAACTAAGAAAGAGAGCTGTAGGCCAATCTCTAATGAATATACATGCCAAAATTCTCAATAAAATACTAGCAAACAGAATGCAGCAAATCATAAGAATACACATCATGACCAAGTGGGATTCATCTCAGGAATGCAGGGATGGTTCAGCATACACAAATTCATAAATGTAACACACCAGATCAATAGAACCAAGAACAAAAACCACATGGTTATCTTATAGATGCAGAAAAAGCTTTTGACAGCCCAACACTTATTCATGATTATAAAAATAAAACCTACAGAGAACTGGAATATTTGGTCTAGATCTCAACCTGATAAAAGCCAAATATGAGAAAAAAAAAAGTCAACCTCACACTTAAGTGGGCAAAAACTGAAGGCCTTCACTTTAGAATCGGGGACATGATAAATATATTCACTGTCTCCAGCCCTATTCAATATAGTTCTGGAAACATCCAGAGTAATGAGAGAAGTAAAAGGAATAAGGAGTGGAAAGAAGAAGTGAAATTATCATTATTTGCAGATGACGTGATACTCCACATAGAGTAACCCAAAAACTCCACTAAGAGTCTTGTAGATTTAATCACCAAATTCAGTAACATAGCAGTATATAAAGTCAATACCCCAAAATCATTAGTGTTTTTGCTCCCCCGCTCCGCCCTTCCGGCTCGTTCTCCGACTGTAGTCGCCAGCACAGCGGCCGCTGCCGGGCTCCGTGTACGTGTGTCCGGTCACTGGGACTCAGTGTTGGTGCCGGTGACTTACCCGCATGGCTGAGCTAGATGGGTTCGGCGCCCAGGCCGGCCCCGCGCTGGGGAACCGGGTGGCTGGCGAGGAAGACCCGGCCGCGGCCTTCCTGGCGCAGCAGGAAAGCAAGATTGCGGGCATCGAGAACAACGAGGCCTTCGCCGTCCTGGACGGCGGTGCCCCTGGGCCCCAGCCCCACGGTGAGCCGGGGGTGGGGGATGGGGAGGAGGGGGTGTTCCAGATGCTGTTGATGGAGTGATGAATGGAGAATACTATCAGGAGAGTAATGGTCCAACAGACAGTTATGCAGCTATTTCATAAGTGGATCAATTGCAGTCAGAACCTGAAAGTATCTGTAAATGGAGAGAAGAGCAAACCAAGCGTTTAGAAGCCCTTGATGCCAATTCTCGGAAGCAAGAAGCAGAGTGGAAAGAAAAAGCAATAAAAGCACTAGAAGAGTGGTATGCACAGCAGGACGAGCAGTTACAAAAGTCAAAAGCAAACAACAGGGCAGCAGAAGAAGCCTTTGTAAATGACATTGATGAGTCATCCCCAGGCACAGAGTGGGAATGGGTGGCCCGGCTGTGTGACTTTAACCCTAAGTCCAGCAAGCAGACCAAAGATGTCTCCCGCATGCGTTCAGTCCTCATCTCCCTCAAGCAGGCCCCCCTGGTGCACTGAAGAGCCATCCTTGGAGACACTACATCTTCAGTATCTTAATCCTACTCAGTAAAGCTGTTCACAGTAATTGGATTAATTATGTTGAGTTTTTTGGACCAAACTTTGTCTTTAGAGTTGATCATTGTTTGTGATTGCATGTTTCCTTCAACTGTGTTCTCCCTGGCATTCAGAGAGGTGGGGGTGGGGGGGAAAGGCGGAAGCTCCCAACAGTAGCCTCAACCTGTGCTTTTGTGCATTATTCTGAGAATAAATTTGTTTGAAACTATAAAAAAAAATCATTAGCGTTTTTGTACACAATGAATGCACTGAGAGAGAAATTAGGGAAACCACACCTGTCACAATAACATTAAAAAAAAAAAAGAAAAGAAAAATACTTAGGAATCAACCTCACAAAGGAAGTAAAAGATTTATACAATGAAAATTATAGTACTCTGGGAAAAGAGAACAAAGAGGATTTGAGAAAATGGAAAGATATTCCATGTTCCTGGATAGAAAGAACCAAGATTGTGAAAATGACCATACTTCCAAAATTGTTACACAGATTCAATGCAATCCCGATTAAAATACCGTTAGTACATCTCACAGAGCTAGAGAAAATTTCCCTCAAATTCATTTGGAACTAGAAGAGACCCAGATTATCAAAAGCAGTACAGGGAAACAAAGGAAAGGCAGGAGGTATCACAATCCCTGACTTGAAATGAGAAAGCTACTGTGATAAAATCAGCATGGTTCTGGCATAGAGACAGACCTATGGATCAAGGGAACAGATTAGAAGGTGCAGACACAACTGCAGACACACTCAGCCACCTTGGATCTCATCTGTTCAAAAAGTTTCTACACTTTGAAGAAAATCAACAAAGTAAAAAGCCAACAAATTGGGAAAAAAATTATAGCTGACTGTCCCTCAGACAAAGGCCTTCTATCTAGAACATATAAAGAATTTTTAAAAATCAGACTCCCCAATTCAAAGACTCAATCCAAGAATCAGCATCTGAGATGCGTATATAATTTTTAGATGAAGAAATACAAATGACAACTAAATATATGAAAAAATGTTCAATATCATTGCTCATTCAACAAATGCAAATTAAAACAACACTGAGATTCCATCTCACACCAGAAAGAATGGCTAACATCAAGAAGTTAGCCAGTAACAAATCCTGGAGGGGCTGTGGGGAAAATAGGAACCCTTCTCCACTGTTGGTGGGAGTGCAGACTGGTACAACCACTATGGAAATCAGTGTGTTGATTCCTTTAAAAGTAGGATTCAAGATCTCATTCAAGCCAGCTACTCCCTCCCTGGGTATTTTTCCAGAAAGAACTGTAAACATCATACCACAGCAATTTATGTCTACCCATGTTTATAGTAGCTCAATTTGTTATGTCTAAATCCTGAAAACAACCCAGATGTCCATCAACTGAGGAATGGATAAAGAAGATGTGGTATTTTTATACAATGGAGTATTACTTATCTATAAAACAGGATAAATTTGAGTCTTTTGTCAGCAAATGGATGCAACTACAGTCAAAATGGGTCAAAATTTAAATATTAAATACTAAATCTTTTTAGTGTTTAGGGACACTAAACACTTATTTCACTTTAGAGACCATACTCTTAAGTGAAATAAATCAGACTCGCATGTGCAAATATCGTATTTTCTCCTTAGTGTGATAAACTGAAAGAGAAAATGGAGTTGAGAAGGACAGGAGAGTGAGTGGGGGAAAGAGATATATCTGTACATAAGCAGGGTGGTTTGGGCAACTGTACTGTGGATTTCTGGTACAATGTTAATTTCCAATGTGAGAGCATTCACTATGGCAGCTTACAAAATTCACAGTTCTGCAAGTCTTTTTCTTCTCAATATAAAAATAGAAGAGAACTAAAGGTATAGCTCAGTGGTCTGATATGTAATTAAATTAATTATATGGAAAGGAGCATATAATGCTTAATTTGTCTCCTTTTTTCCATTGTTTCTCCTTTTTCTCTTAATTGCTTTTTTCCCAGTTTTGCTTGCATATTTCTGGTAGTATGAATTGGTTGGAAGACAATGCTATGCATTACAACAAATACTGTGAAATTCATATTATTTGTTACGTGAAATTCTGGATCACTTGTAATTTTTCTGCTTTAACACTATTTTATACTCTCAAAAGAAAGAAAGAAAAGAAAAAAGGAATAAAAGGAAGAAAGAAAGAGAAAGACAGACAGACAGACAGACAGACAGACAGACAGACAGACAGACTTTAGTAATTTGTGTGTATATGGGGTAGGGTGGTACTATGGATAGAACCCAGGGCCTTTCTCTTAGTAGGTAGGTATCAGACCACTGAGCTATACCTTTAGTTCTCTCTTATTTTTATATTGAGAAGAAAAAGGTTGCTGTAGAACTGTGGATTTTTTAAGCTGCTATAATGAATGCTCTCACATTGGTAACTAGCATTGTAGTGTACATTAGCTCAAATTACAATGATAAATAATTTTCATGAAATCTTTTATTCTAATATTTCAAGAGTTCTTTATATAAATACTAATTATGCATTTTGAAACCACTTATGGAAGCTATATATGATTAAATTAATTATATATTTCAGATGATAAAACAAAAGCTGAGAGAGGCAAATTTATCTAAGATTGCATAGTATTTAACTGATGAAAGCTGAGTAGTTGTAGAGTATAAGTAATTAACTGTATCTCTGATATAAAATAAAATTAAATTACCTGCTGCTATTGTCTCAGCAACTTAAAGACAAACCTTCAATAAAATAGATATTTCAATTTAGTAATGGTTAAGTATAAACATGTTTATATTTAAGAAAACAATAATTTCCTAATATATTTTATTTTTAATGTGGTCATTAAGTTTTTCACGTGAGTCTTCTGATAAGCAAAAATCAAAGAATCCAAAATTGGCATAGATGATGAATCAAATACTTTCTTAAAGAGAAAATGTGATAAAATACTTGTTTGTAAACTTGACTGCTTAAGTAAAAATAATGTTCCTAGTGGAAAACTTAAACATAACCAGGTAGCTCCTTTTACATAAAAGCCTTTTACATTATTTTGTATTTCAGTTAACTTTTTTTTTTTTTTTGCTACTCTGGTTGTCACTGATTAGATACTATATGACTTGTGAATTGTTTAAATGTCATGGGACAAGTACAATATATACATAGGAATAATTTAATGCCATATTAATAAATAATCCATGTTTCCTTGAAAATAAAGCCTACCCAGAAAATAATCAGGCATGAAAAGTAGAGATCAAAATGCTATCCCAAATCACCTTGATGTACTATCATTTCAGAGCAGCCACTGAGCAAGAGAATAATATGGTACAGTCTTCTGCATGACACTTTCCATCACGTTGGTAATGACTAGTGCTTATTTTTCCAATTAGGTCTTATTTTTGGGAAAACACAGAATTAGCCAGTTTCAGTATTATCCATACTTAGTATTACCATTGTAGCACTGTAGTAGGGCAGATATACCCCATTCTATTAAAAAGTGACAGTTCTTCATCCATGAAAACAAAATATTTACGAAAATATTAAAAGGTTGGATAACTGAAGTGATGGCAAATTTATTAATTCAAATCTCCTTGTACATAGATTCTCTAGAACACTTTAAAGAACAAAACAAAATTATACATAGGCTTCCCTAAAATAAAATATAATATACCAACTTGAAATTATCTGTAAATAAAAAAAATACTTCAGAAATCTTAGCTAATCATCATTTAATCCCCAGCACAAGTCTGGTGAAGAGCAAGAGTGGTGTAGGAAAGCTGCAGATGCAGCTCAGTGGTAGTGTACTTGCCTGTCATTCTCCAGGTAAAGGGTTCAAGCCCCAACACTGAAAATGAAAAGGTGATGATAATAGGACATGGGAGCTAGTAACTGGTTTAATATTGACTTAAATTGTTTAGAAAAGTTCCTTTCAAAATACTGATAGATCAGAACAGACTTAGAGAAAGGACTTACAAGTTTGTGTGGAACTCAAGGTAATATTGGAAAGGCAAGTGTTTGGAGGAGAAAATGGTAAGGAAGGGATAAATAACCTTTAGAAACTAAATTTTGGTGGAGAAGAATATGTAAGAGGCAGAACTCAGAATTTAAAATGCCAAGAGTGAACCCTCATGTCAACGATGGACATGGGATAGCAAAGCTATCCGTGTAGGTTCATAATAAAAACAATGTGCCACTGTGTTTTAGGATGGTTTAATTCAAGTAATGGGAACTCTGTACTTTCTACTCAGTTCTGCTTTGAAAATAAAAACGTTCTAAAGAATAGACTAATAAGAAAGCAAAGGAATAGAGTGTTGTGTGGCATGCCTGTAATCCCAGCATTTGGGAGGCTTATGCAGGATGGATGCCATGAGTTCAATACTAGCCTGAACTCTATAATAAGACCTTGTCTCCAAAAATAAAATATAGGAAGCAAAAGGAGGAAATTCATGATAGTGGCAAGAATATTTAAAAATCAGCATCCTCATACTGTCTGGCTCCCAGTCCAACTAATACTTATGCTTTACTAGAAACTGAGAACATTTTATTTGTTTATTTGGTTGGTTGGTTGGTTTTTAAAGCAGAAATTTTCCAAGGTGAATTTTATTGATGACTATATCATTTCCATCAATCAGATGAAGTTATCAAATGAACATAACCTCAAGATTTTGTTGTCTTTATAATAAAACAAAAGATAAGGGTTAGAACTGGACACATGCCTTTTCTTTCTCCTTTCTATTCAAAATGCTTCATTTCAGGGCTGGGGATATAGGTCAGTGGCCTATGTGCCTTCCTGACAAGAATAAGGTCTCAAGTTTGATCCCCAGAAAAACAAACAAACAAAAACATCATCTCTATAAAGCATTCTCTTAAGTCTGCAGTTGTGCTCAACACACTCTAGCCTCAGTCATTGTAGTTTTAGTCTTTTCCCAGAAAATCAGTATATTCTGCTTACCATCGCCACACCGTTGCCTGCCATGGTGCTGATTTACTTGGACATACTTTGCCATATTCTACCACATTTGTAGGATTGCTGCTTGACACACTTCCTACAGAAAGTCTGAAGGTTTCAGAAACTCTCAACATGTTTTTGGGAGTACTATTGATGAGGAAAGAGAGAAAGCATCCTTGAACTGGGAATCTTGTGAATTGCCTCAATAGCCAGTCTTTTTCATAGAAACTGATTTGGAAAAAAAAAAAAAGAAAATGAACATTGAGACTTCACGTGATGAAAATACTTATAAATCCTCCCCACTCCACAAAAGGAATAGGCATATTGATCCATGGAATAGAACAGAGAATTCAGAAATACTTATATTTATGGTCAGTTGATTTCCAACAAAAATGCCAAGACAATTCAATAGAAAAAGAAAAATCCTTTCAACAAATTATGTGGAACAAATGGAAAATGACTTGCAAAGAATAAACCTGGATCCCTACCTCAAAACAATACACAATTAAAGTGCATCAAAGAACTAAATGTAAATATTCAAAACTATTAAAATGTATAAGTCTTGACTTTGTTGTTTATATTTTAAAATAAAAACTAAGTTACATCTTATAAAATTAAGAATATTGTACTTCAAAAGATACCTTCAAGAAAGTAAAAAGGTAATCCACAGAATGTAAGAAAAATTGTAAATCTTATATATAACAGGTATTGAAAATGTATAGAAAACATTGCATAGCTCAACAGTAAGACAACCTAATTTTAAGTATTGTATATATTTTTACCATAAAAGATATAAAAATCTCATAAATGAAAAGAATAGGCAACATCACTAATCATTAGAGAAATGCAAATAAAAACCATAATGAATTATATTTTCACACATACCGGTATGGCTATAATAAAAAAGGATAGTAACAAATGAGGATATGGAAAGTTAAAACCCTAATACATTGCTGTTGGAAATGTAAACATGATATGACTACCTAGGAAAACAGTTTGACAGTTCCTCTGAAAGTTAAATATAGCTACCTAATGCCTCAATGGTTTTATTACTAGGCATATATACAAGATAATTAAAAATATGTGTGAGCATAGGTCCTGCTTTACCTTGGTCTTAACCATCCAATAGAAAAGTATGAAGACGAAATATAGGAAATAAAGCCATGCTGTTAAGTTGAGCTGTGGGGGACTCAGGTCAATAATTTCTGACATTGCCAGTTAAACAGAAGACCCAATGCTATTATGGGCTATTGGACTCTTTTAGAATATTTTGTTGAGTTTACACACCTATAATATTCAATAATGGAACTTTAAAAAAATGGGGTATAACTATGAATGTCCATTTTGTATCTGTGTATTCAAAGTGGTTGGGATAGATATATAGTTGCATTCTCTTAATGAATAGAATGATTTGTTCTAATGGTGTTTGTAAATAGGATCACAAGTCTGCATCTTGTACAGCAATTAGCCACTAAGAAGAATATATGCAGTGTATTATTTATTGAAACTGTACTTCCGATTTGATTTGAAACTGTCTCATTGCTATTTATCAATAAAACTTTGAAAAAAATATGTGTGATACAGTAATCTATTACATGAATGGAAACAATCTGTGCCCATTGATAAATGGGTAAGAAAAATGTGCTATATATAAGCAGTATTATTCAACCAGAAAAAAGGAGTAAAGTGTTATTTTATGGCTTGTGTTTAGATATACCCCTAAAGTCTTGTAAGGTCATAGGTGTGGCTTCTTAAGAGGTGGCTAGATCTAGAGTGAGTGATGCTGAATTAATTCATGGTGCAGTGCTAGGCTCAAGGGCACAAGGATTAAGGGTGTGAATGCCATTTTTCCCTATTTGGGATGAGATAAAAGCAGCAGAAAGACACTGTTAAGGTTTCTTGCTTGTTTTGCTGCCTTCTGCCTGTCATGAGCTGTTCTTCTTGTGCCAATCTACTTTGGAGCCAGTCAACTATGGACTGAAACCTATACAAGTTGTGAGATAAATAGACCTTTCCCCTATTAACTTTGGGTGTCAAGTATTTTGTCTCAGCAACAAGAGAGACACAGAACTTGATACCAGAGAAATGGGGTGCTGCTGTGGCTATAACTGACCATGAGGTGCACAAGCCTTTGGGACTGGCTTGTAGGAAGAGTTTGGAAAGGTTTAGAGATGCTGGCTGAAAAAAGATGAGCTGGAACACCTTAGGCTGTACTGATAGGAGATTATAGTCAGAGGTGAGAAACACAGAAGGCTGGTAGAAATCCTTTAGGTAGAGAAAATACTCAAAAAGTTTCTGCTGGGAAGGACTGCTGTGGTTGTTGGACACCAGATAGTGTATTATGGGTTGACAGAAAGTTTGTCTGCATTTTGCTCATGTTCAGAGACTTTGCCTCAGACTAAGATTTAGGGTGGTAGACTTAATTCATCTGGCAGAAGAAATTTCAAGGCAGTCTAATGTTGAAGTGATGACATGGATACTGTTGGGGACTTCTAGTCAGATTTATGTTGAGAATCAAGAGCAGAGAGCCCAGCAGCATGATTTAAAACATTTCAAATTTGTCCAGAAAGCAAGTTCTAATAATGCTATAGATTGCAAAGGGAGAACAGAGGAGATCTTGATTGCTGAAAAGGAAAAGGAAAGACAAAATATGGCCTGAGGACATCATAGAAAGCAGCCTTTGTGCCTCAAAACTACAAAGAAAAAACTACAAAGAAAGACTCTACCCTTTGTGCCTCAAAACTACAAAGTAGAAGACTTTGCTTTGAGAAGAGAACCCTGGAGCACCAGGTTACAAAATAGCAGCAGCCTACAAATTTATTCTTTGGATTTCATGCAGAGTGCTCATTGATCCAGACACTCAATCGTTATAGCCAAAAGAGAAGAAAGCCTGGGTACTGCTCCAGCTGGAAGCAGACTTTGGTATCATCCATGTGGTACTGGTTGTAGGTCCATGCAGAATGCAAGAATTGTCAGGACAGAAAAGCTTCCACCCAGATTTCAGAAGGAAGCCAGGCAAGGTGTCCCTCAGAGGGCAGTGTGTGAAGCTGTGAGTGTCAAACCAAAGGTGTAGTACAGACCCCAAAAGTTTGGAGAAGCAAGGGAGATGGATCATCTGAGAAAAACTGTAAGGAGGCAGCAGAACTACCTCAGGATTACATGCAGAAAACAATTCCTAGAGAAACCATAGGAACTATCATTACCTAAGCCCTTTGGAGTT
This sequence comes from Octodon degus, assembly GCF_000260255.1. Lineage (NCBI taxonomy): Eukaryota > Metazoa > Chordata > Mammalia > Rodentia > Octodontidae > Octodon > Octodon degus. Next base: position 13,542,663 of record NW_004524608.1, read on the forward strand.
ACATGTTGTCCTAGATTTCCAGGCATGTTGGAAGTGGAACTGTGGAATTTAATGTTTGTCCTGCTGGATTTTGGACTTGTGTTGGTCCCATTCCTTTGTATCTGTCTGTAACTTTTGGAATGGAAATATCTATTTTGTGCCATTGAATGTTGAAAGTAACTTTTTTTTCATTTGTATGGGGACTAGCAACTAAAATTTTGTATTAACTCTCAAGGAGTCTTTGGACTTGGAATTTTCAGCAGTGCTGAAATGGTTAGTAATTTGGCAACTCTTTGAGATGGACAAAATGCTTTTTTGCATGAAGGGATGTGCATGAGTCTTTGAGGGGAAGGGATGGAATATTATGGCTTGTGTTTGTATGTTCACCAAAAGCCTCTTGAGGTCATAAGAGGGGCATCTTTAGAGGTGACTGGATTTAGAATATGTGACACTAGAATTGATTCATTGTATAGTGATAGTCTCAAGGGCACTAGGGTTATAATATGAGTGCTACCTGCCATGAGAGGTCTGGATAAAAGGGGCGGAAAGATATTGTTAAAGTCTCTTGCTCATTTTGCTACCTTCAACCTGCCATTAATGTTTTTCCTCTGTCATACCATCCTGTCATATGGCCAGCAGACTTTGTACTGAATCCTCTACAAAATAGAAGTTCAATAACATTTCTGCTTTTTTTTTTTTTGTATTGTAAAATTATTTTTAATAAGGCCACTGGGAGCACATGAAGACTCTGGGAACTCCCCAATCACTTAGCCTATTGATCAAAACATTCAGACAATCCTTAAAGGCATGTTCAACTTTCCCCATTAATCTATTCCATCCGGATGGAGGAAACATTCTCTAACCAGGTGCAACTGGACATCTCTCTGGAGCAGCACAAAGCTTAGCACCAGGCTGGTATCTGACAATGAGCTATGGCGAATGTATTCATATAAAATGAGCAATTTCTACACAGTAATTCCCCAGAATCTGCAGTTAAACATTTGCCATCATACTACTGGTTCTATTGTATTTCCCACAAAATTCTTCAGTTAGCAACATTTCTTCTTAGGCAGAAAAAATAAAATCACTGCACCCTCCAGAAGTTAGCAGTTTCTTTTCCTGAAGCCAATGAGCTGAATTTTTTTTCTCCCACCAGTGTGCAGGCAGCTGGTGTTCCGGGTCATACGCAAAGGGGTGTTCATACCGCTGCTGAGGACTTCTCTCCAACAGCCTCCCTGCAGCCTCTTCTGGATTATTAGTTACTAGAGGTTTCGATTCATACTCAGCTGGCGCCAAGGCAGGGCGGCACAGGGCAGAGGGCAGCAGTTTCATGGCAGCGGCAAAGAGGCGCTTTTTTTTAATGTATTTGGTACAGGTCTCACTGCATAGCTCAGACTCATAGTGATCCTTCTGTTTCAGCCTTCCCAGCGCTGGGATTACAGGCATGCACCAGCATGTCCAGACTTGCTGGCCAGTTAAGTGTGCCTGGGAGTGGGGCCAACACAGCATGTGGTGCCCTGGACCTTCTTTAATCTTAGGTGTAAGGTATTTTGTCTCAGCAATGAGAACTAGAGACATTCTGCTACATGGTATAGCATGGAAAAATCTTAACATTATCATAAGGAAGAGATAGACAAATGGTCACAATTTATGATTCTCATGTCTATGAAATGTTCAGAATTGGAATAAAGAATTAGGGGTGATTGCTAATAACTATAGAGCTTACTTTTAGGATCATGAAATGCAACTAGAAAGTTGTGATGGTTTTGTGAAATTACAAATATATGTATGTATACCACTGAATAGTAAAATTTATGTATTTGTTTTCTAGGATTATTATAGCAAATTCTGTTCAACATATTACAACTTAAGGAAGAGAAATTACTTTTCTTGTTCTGTAGGCTAGAAACTTAAGATATAAGAAAGGTTAATTTCATTCTGGGACCTCTCCTATAGTTTGTAGATAACCATCTTCTTGTTGTGTGCTTAACATAGTTTTTAGTCTATCTACTAGCCTCCTCCTTTTAAAAGGACACCATGCATAGTTGTAATGTATTAGGGCCCTTGCATATAATATTATTTTTACCTTAAATACTTCTTTTAAAGGACCTATATCCAAATATAATCACATTCTGAAGTACTAGATGTTGGGACTTCCACCCATGAATGTGGGAGAGGGACTGTGTTGAGATATAATGCTTTAAAACATACTTTAAAAGGATAAATTTTGTGATATGTGAATTATATCTTGATTTTTAAATTATCATAAGGACAAGGTTGGGAATGTAGTACAATGATAGAGTGCTTGCTTGGCAAACTGCCCTGACTTTGATCATTGGTACCACTGAGTGAAAAGAATCATGAAAACCTACTATGCAAACATTTTTGCAAGTAAATTGAAAATACTGATAAAAAAAACAAAACCATTTTCAAGCTAAGTATAATTTGCCAAAACTTGATTATTTTGGTATTTGTCCAGTTTCTCTAAAATAAATAAAAAAGAGTATCAAGGAGTTATCTTAAAAAAAAAAAAAAAAAAAAAAAGCCTAGGCCTAGATGGTTCCCTAGTAATTCTATGAAAAATTCAGAGTAGGTAGTCTTAAAGCACCAAACATTGTTGCAGAACATTAAAATTTACTAATTCTTAAAGACAATATAAATGTATACTTCAATATCAATTATTGATAGGAAGTGCCACCAAAGAAAAGATAATTATCCTTAATTTATAATTCTAATATGATCTAAATAAAGATACCAATGTGGGTTTTTTTGTTTTTTTTTTTTTTGGTGGACCTAGACAAGTTTATATAGAATTCCAATGGAAAAAATACCCAAGGAATGTTTCAGGCATAAATGAATGAATTATACATTAATGAATAAAAAATTGGTAACAAGGAAGCTATTTTTACAAACTCTTAAGTTTTACCCTGGAACAAGGAGGCCAAGTAGCAGACACAGAGATGCAGATCTTTGTGAAGACCCTGACAGGCAAGACCATCACCCTCGAGGTTGAACCCAGTGATACCATCAAGAATGTCAAAGCCAAAATCCAAGACAAGGAGGGCATCCCAACTGACCAACAGCGTTTGATATTTGCTGGCAAACAACTGTAGGATGGTTGGACTCTCTCTGACTACAAAATCCAAAAAGAGTTCACGCTGTACTTGGTGCTTTGCCTGCAAGGTGGGATCATTGAGCAATCCCTGCACCAGCTTGCTCAGAAGTACAACTGTGACAAGATGATCTGCGGCAAGTGCTATGCCTGCATGTGCTCCCGTGCTGTCAACTGCTGCAAGAAGAATGGCCACCCCAAAAACCTGCTCACCAAGAAGAAAGTCAAGTAAAACTCAGCCAGCCTCTTGTCCAGAAGGGCACCACCAATGCCTGCAGCCTTGAGGCCTTAATAAAGTTTCCTTCCCTTGACTAGAAAAAAAAAATTACCCTGCATGACACAGAAGTTGGCATTATCAATATGTGACAGATAGACATAGTGTGTCTTGTAGGATGCACTAAGATGAGCACATAACTTCTGAAACAATGCATGACAAAGTAAACAGACCCATTGAACAAAAAATAATAGACATTTCACAAAATGAATGGTTTGTACTTTATTTTTTTGCATCATTTTATTGAGAAGCATATAGCAATGAGATAGTTTCAAATCAAATTAGTATGACAGTTTCAATAATTAACACATGCGTACTCTCTTCCTAGCAGGTATTTGCTGTACAAAATGCAGACATGATATCTATTTACAAACACTATTAGAACAAATCACTCTATTCATTAAGAGAATGTAGCTATATATCTATCCTAACCATTTTGAATACATGGATACAAAATGGACATTCATCTGTATCCCCTTTTTTGTTTAGTTCTGTCATTTGAATACTATAGGTGTGTTAACTCAGCAAAATACTCTAAAAGAGTCCAGTAGTCCATAATAGTATTGGGTTTTCCGCTTGACTGGCAGTGTCTGAAATTGTTGACCTGAGTCCCCCCTACAGGTCAACATAACACCATGGCTTTACTTCTTATATTTCGTTTTTATACTTTCCTGCTGAATGGCTAAGGCTAAGATAAAGCAAGACATATGCAACAAGAGTTGTAGCTTTTGAATCTGATAAGGTCAGTCAAATCCCCTCAGGATTTATCCTGAGATCCTGTACCTCAGATTGTAGATTCTTTGTCAGTGTCAGCCATGTGGATGAGTCACGGCCATTGCTTGGCCAATGTGCTCTCTGTGAAAGCCTGAAAAAATGTTTTCTCTCCATGTGACTCTCCTTAGGCACACTCTACATCATTGATCACGTTCCTCTTTGGCCCCATAATCTCCTTGATCAGAAAATTTGGGACACTACTGAGTTACATGGTGTTACGTACAAGTTCTCATATGTCCTGAGTCTTAATTGGCCTCGGAAGGCTGGGGCCCAAATGTTGGCTTTCCTTGCGGCCCTCCTTTTTTTAAATTTTGGTCTGCAAACTTAGGTTGTTAACCCTCCAGAAGAAAAGCTTATTGTTATTACCATACAACTTAGGCTGTTAAGCTTAACCTCACTATCTGTCTGAATATCAAACATCTTAAGACATAACATGGAACAAATATTTTTCATCAAGTATTGATATGTTGAACATTAAGTCCCTACAGAATATGATGAAAAAACATTTAAAAAATTAAAATATATTTTAAAAATAGGCATGAAGAATTATATAATTCTTACGTTTACACATGAGTCCAGAAATCTAACCATATGCAACCTTGTAGCAGGACATTCCTGCAACATTCATTTTCCTGTCTCCTGCCTTCATTAACCACCCCCTTCTTTTTGAACAGTCACCTATCTGAGAGACAGCACAGCAGCAACTGGCATGTCATGACAAGCAGCCTGTATTCAGAAGACCAGAATGACAGGCACTCCAAGCATGAACCTACGATTAAAATTGCCATCTTCAGTGCAGTTGCTTAGTTCACAGGTGTCTGTATAGATAGTTAGTCAGATTGAGAATCATTCCAATTAACTGCTTGAATCAAAAATCTTCTGAAGATTCTCAGGATCATTGCTTTACCTATCTTCTACATATAATTGTATGGCTTGCCCCTGTCATGTTTCCTAGCTCTTCTCCTTGCTCTTTTTTCAGAAGTCTTCAACTTCTTGCTTTCCTTTTCATTGTATTATACCTTTCTATTTGTATTTCTTCTTTTGAGTTCTTATACTAGGGAAACTATACAATATTTACACGTGTGTCTCATTTATTTCACTTATGAGTAGATGTTCAAGTGGCATCCACTTCAATATAAAGGCTTCAAGTTTATCATTCTTTATAACTGAGTAATATTCCATTGTATAAAAATACCACATCGTTTTCATCCATTCCTCAGGTGATGGGCATCTTGGTTGTTTCCAAGAGTTGGCTATCACAAATTGTGCTGCTATAAACACAGGCACACATATATCACTATGATAAGATGTTTTCAGTTCCTCTGGGAAAATTCCCAGTAGA
>NW_004524608.1:13549936-13553187 GCF_000260255.1 Octodon degus
ATTTTATTGAGGATTTTGGCATCTATGTTCATGAGGGAGATTGGCCTGTAGTTCTCTTTCTTAATTGCATCTTTCTCTGGTTTTGGTATCAGTATAATACTTGTCTCCAGGAATGATTTTGGGAGGATTGCTCCCTTTTCAAATTCATGGAAGAGTTTGAGGAGTATAGAGACTACATCTTCTGTAAATTTCTTGTAGCATTCAGCTGTGAATCCATCCGGACCTGGACTTTTCTTTGTCGGTACGTTTTTAATTACGTCTCGTATTTCCTTGGCTGTTATTTGGCTATTGAGAGTGGTTATATCTTGTCAATTCAGTTGTGTTAATTTGTATCTTTCTAGGAATTGTGCAGATATAACTAAAAATTGTACAGTTATCTAGGATTTTTTGGTTGACTCTTAAATATAATTACAAGGGTTCTCATAAGAGGGAGCCAAAAATATTAATTGGAGAAAAAAAGTAGCTGTATGAAGACAGCAGAACTGAAAGAAGCACAGAACAATCCTCTATTAAACTTCTGTAAGGAGCCATCTCAGTAAACACCTTGAGCTTTAGCCCCATGCAACTTGTTTCATTTTCATATTAATGTATTTCATACTCATTAAAAACTGGAAATAGCACAAATAATTTTCCTTTTGTGAATGTATAAACAAAGTGTGATACATGCATGAAATGAAATATTCTCAGCAATGGAATGAGCTATATTTGGCCTTCTATACCTGTATCATGAATTTATTTTTTTTAGTTCTATCAATCTATTTGTTTCTTTTATTACTAATCTCAATAAGTTATTCTAAAGTTTATTATTTGTTAGACTAAATCATTCTTCATCATACTCTTTTCCAAGAATTTTTTCATAGCTCATTTATTCCTAATAAATTTTAAATATTCATTCCTATTTTCCTTCTGTTTAATAACATGCTATTAAATCATACAATAATACAAAGAAAATAGATACCAGGTTTTTGAAAATAGCAGTTAATGTCTAGAATTCTCACTCTGAGCAACTGTATATGCTGATATCTGTTAACTAAGCAACTACACCGAGGATAGCAATGTGTAACACTAAAGCCATGCTTGAAATACCTATTATTTTGGTCTTTTAAATGCGTACTGCTTCTAAGGGCATATCAATTATTGCTATACTCTCTTTAAATGTTTGTAAAAAAAAAAAAAGGTAATGAAAAAAATGTGACAGAATCCTGTGATACCCTGCTACAATGTTATATATGGTTTTATATTTAAATTTCTGCATAAAAATGTGTAATTTGTTTTTTTTTTTTCACATTCTATAAGGATTTAAAGTTTAGAATGTCCATGGTTGTTGGAAAATACTTATTCCATGTTATGTCCAAGGCATTTGATATTCAGACAAGCTCAACTGCCTCTGTTACAGGGTAATATTATTAAGCTTCTCTTCTGGATGGTTAACAACTAAAGTTTGCAGACCAAAAATTAGAGAAAAAGAAGGGCTACAAGGATAGCCAATATTTTGACCCTAGCCCTTCAAAGTCAGTAAGGACTCAGGACATAAGAGAACCTGTGCTGTGACATCCTCAGTGGTGTCCCAAATTTTCTACATTGTGAATTTAACAAGCCATAAGTCAGAAATATTTGGAAAAATATATTGTATGCAGAACCATAAACTTGTGTTGTTTTATGACAGCAAGGTTTTTTTTGTTGTTGTTGTTTTGTTTTGTTTTCTGTATTTAGGACGGCCTACAGGGTCTCACTACATAGATTGGACTCATAGTTGTCCTCCTGTTTTCAGCCTCCCAACTGCTGGGATTACAAGTGCGCACCACCCTGCCCAGTCTCAATCACTCTCAGCGCGCTCTGCAGGTGGGGCCTGCACAGCAAGCCAGGGATTGAACCCTGAAGGTTGTGCTCTGCCTAAGCAGATGCTTTAGTCCACTGAGCTATCAGGCTGGCCTGACACCAAGATTTGGACAATGTTATAGCAGCAACCAGAAAATTAAGACTACAAGGGAATATAGGGAGTATTTTGAATTAATGGAATTATTCTGTACTTTGGCTGTGGTAGTAGTTCTGACTATATGTATTTGTTATAACTTGTAGAACAATACACTTAAAATGTGTGAATTTATTACATGTAAATTGCACTTCAGTGAACCTAACTTTAAAAAAGTTTTTGTCAGAAAATATTTTCCATTAGAAATAGTTGAACATACTTGTAGACATCTTGGCCCAACTGAAGGTTATATATTTGTGGAAAGTATATACAAGTGGTAACTTCTGTATAAAGAAATAGGGCATAAGCAATATAGAGTTGAAATAATAACGCTGAAGTGGGCATAGTGGCACATGCCTGTAGTCCCAGCACTTGGGAAGGTGAGGCAGGAGGATCATTGTGAGTTCAAGGCCAGCCTGGGTGGCAAAGTGATTTCAAAGCCAGTTTGAACTGCATCATGAGACTATCTCAAAAAGTACAAAAAAAAAAAAAAAAAAAAAAAAAAAAAAAAAAGGGAGAGAGAGCTCCATGAAAGAAATGTACTCATAATTCTTCATAAATAAATCTCATACCCACTAATGTTTTTAAAGATGACAGTAGAATTATCTACTATGATTCCTATAAAGTGTAGTTGTGTGTGTGTCCACCCATGCATGTGTATGTTTGTGTTTTGTTTTAGCTACAGAGGAAAGAAGCAGCTCGCTCGCTCATTCACTCTACCCCTCCCTCCCTCCTTCTCTCCCTCCCTCTCTCCCACCCTCCCTCTCCCTCCCTCTCTCTCTCCCTCTCTCTTTCCTCCTCTCTCTCTTTTTTTTCCTGGACTAATTGTGAGAGAATGTGACTCTTTGGATTTGCTAGAGCCAAGAAGAAAAATCAACATTATAGAGAATTTGAGCTGGTGTTGCATTATTGAGCTGTTGAATTAGTCCTAGCACATTTCTAATATTCTACACTTTTAGGGAGATACATAGAAGGAAATTAGCTGGGTCAAATGCAATTTCTATTTTTAGTTTTTTGAAGCATCTCCATACTACCCACTTAGTGGTTATACCAGTTTACATTCCTATCAACAATATACCAGGGTTCCTTTCCTCCCCCAGCCCAATAGCCTTACCAGCATTTATTATTATTTTATTTCTTGATGATAGCCATTCTTTCTAGAATAAGATGATACTCAGTGTTGTTTTAATTTGCATTTCTATAATTGCAAGCAATATTGAACATTTTTTTTTGTGTATTTAGTGGTCATCTGTACTTCTTTTTTTTTTTTTTTTTTTTT
>NW_004524608.1:13558565-13561375 GCF_000260255.1 Octodon degus
AGAGTTATTACCTTAGCACCAGGTCTGGATCTATGAAGTTCCAGTTCCTCCAGGTGGGTGTTGTTTGGTTCTGGCTGTGTGCTCCACTTCTTTCTGCTGCAGGCGTTAGAGTTGAACCCTTTGTGTCTCTCTAGGAAGATGTTCTGCTCCTGAATCAGCTGGGTGGTTCTTGCCTCTAGCCTCTTTGCAGGGAGTTCTGCTGAAAGGTTCCCTGCTGGGCCTACACTCTGGGTCGAATGAGGATCCGCGGCCCCTGGTAGTCTCACTCACTCTCCCGGCCTGCGCTCTGGGTCTGTTCAGGATCTGTTAATTTCTTTTGATGTGTAAAAACTTCTCAATAAGAGGAGGTCCCAGTTGTTAATTCTTTCAAGTGTTAACTGTGCAATTTGATTTTTGTTCATGAACTCTTTGCCTGCCTTTATGTCTTCAAGAGTTCCTCCTACTTTCTCTTCCAGGAGATTTAGTGTTTTGTTTTAATATTTAGATCTTTAATACATTTTGACTTTAGCTGAGTGCATGCTGATAGACTGGGGTCAAGTTTTAGTTTTCGGCATGTAGAGAGCCAGTTTTTCCAGCACCATTTGTTAAAAGAGTCCATCTTTCTTCCCGTAAACATGCTTGGCCCCTTTGTCGAAGATAAGGTGGCAGAGTGTGTTTGTAGAGGCTTCTGCATCTTGTAATCTACTGCATTGTTCCTCAGGTCTATTTTGTTGCCAGTACCAGGCTGATTTTATCACAGCAGCTTTGTAGTATAATTTCAAGTCAGGAATTATAATGCCTCCTGCCTTGTCTTTATTGCCTAGAATAGCCTTTGCTATTTCTAGGTCTTTTCTGGTTCCAAATAAATTTTAGGAATGATTTCTCTTAAGTCTGTGAGGTATGTTGGTGGTAGATTGATAGGGATTGCATTAAATCTGTATAGCAATTTTGGGAAAATGGCCATCTTCACAATGTTGGTCTTCCTCTCCAGGAGCAGGGAATATCTTTCCATTTTCTGAAGGCCTCTATGATCTCTTTTTTCAGAGTTTTATAATTTTCCTTGAAAAGACCTTTGACTTCCTTAGATTAATTAATTAGATTAGATTAATTCCAAGATATTTCTTTTTCTGTGGTGCTATTGCAAAACATATTGTTTCTCTAATTTTCCTCTCAGTATGTTTGTAATCTGTGTAGAGAAATGCTATTGACTTTTGGGTATTGACTTTTATCCTTCTATGCTACTGAATTTGTGTATCAATTCTAGTAGCTTCTTGGTGCAGTTTTTGGGTCTTGCAAGTAAAGTATCATGTCATCTGCAAATAATGATAATTTAACTTTTCATGTTCTTCTTCCTTTTATTTCTCTCTCTTGTCTAATTGCTTTAGCTAATGATTTTAGAACTATATTGAATAGGAGTAGTGACAGAGGATGTCCTTGTCTTGTACCAGATCTGAGAGTAAAAGATTTCAGTTTTTCCCCATATAGAATTATATTAGCCAGGGCTGGTGAGATGGCTCAGTGGTCTAAAGCACCTACTTAGAACAAGCTAAGCAAAAGCACAGGGACCGCGGTTCAATCCCCAGCACCACATGCCAGCCAGCCCCGCCCCCTGGTGGGCTGAACTGGCCACACACTAAATAAATAAATAAATAAATAAAGAATTATATTAGCCATTGGGTTGTCATAGATGGCTTTTATCATATTGAAGTAGAAGCGATCTATTCCAATTTTCTGTAGGACTTTGAACATGAATATGTGTTTTCTGCATCAATGGAGTGGATCATGTGGTTTTTAGAGTTTGCTCTATTGATATAATATATTACATTTATAGATTTGCATATATTGATCCACCCTTGAATGCCTGGGATGAATCCTATGTGGTCATCATGTATAATCTTCTTGATGATTTCCTGTATTCTACTTGCTAGGATTTTATTGAGGATTTTGGCATCTGCGTTCATGAGGGAGATTGGCCTGTAGTGCTCTGTCTTAGTTGCATCTTTCCCTGGTTTTGGTATCTGTATAATACTTGTCTCCAGGAATGATTTTGGGAGGATTGTTTCCTTTTCAATTTCATGGAAAAGTTTGAGGAGCATAGGGATTATAACTTCCATAAATTTCTTGTAGAATTCTTCTGTGAATCTATCAGAACCTGGACTTTTCTTTGTCGGTAGGTTTTTTTAATTACATTTCTTATTTCATTGGCTGTTATTGGGTTATTGAGAGTTTTTATGTCTTCTTGATTCAGCTTTGGTAATTTGTACCTTTCTAGGAATCTGTCTATTTCTTCTGTGTCTTCTATTGTGTAGGAGTAAAGATTCTCAATGTAGCTATTGACAGTCTTCAGAATTTCCACTGGGCCTGTGTTAGCTACACACTTTTCATTCCTTATTGCTTGTATTTGAATTTTTTCTTTCCTCTTTTTGATGAGGTTAGCTAGGGACTTATTAATTTTATTTAATCTTTCAAAGAACCAGCTTTTTGCTTCATTAGTTCTTTGAACTGTTTTCTTTGTCTCAATTGAATTAATTTCTGCTCTAATCTTTATGATTTCTTCCCGTCTTTGGGTTCTGGGTTTCGTTTGCTCTTCCTTTTCTAGATGTTGGAGGTAAAACATTAGGGTGTTTATTTGTTCCCATTCTGTTTTCCTAATGTGTGAGTTCACAGCTGTTATGGTTTGTGTCTAGTTATCCCCCCAAAGCCTCATGCTGTCATGGGGTGAGGACTTCAAGAGTTTGTGTTAACTCAACTCATGATCCACTTGGATTATGTGTGATCCAAGGTTGGGATTATGGGTTTTAGTACTGCTGGGATTACCCATAGGTGGGTAA
>NW_004524608.1:13561475-13568970 GCF_000260255.1 Octodon degus
AAAAAAAAAAACAAACAAGAAACAATCTTATTTTTAAATTTGTGTTGTATTTGCATAAAATGAATTTCACTTATAATAAATTTCTGTTCTGATTAACTTGGATAGCTAACTCTCAGACTAAGATTCTTTAATAGGTTTTAGAATTTTGTTTAGCAGTCTTATATGAGTAGAAGATCTTGTATTTTGTTTTCCCCAACAGTTTTCAGGTTACTATTTTTATCTAGCCTCTCTACAATCGAGAATGTTTTTGTTTTGTTTTGTTTTTTGATCTGAAAGATTTTCCAAGACAGGGTCATACTATAGTTCAGGCTATCTTTAAACTTGTGGTCCTCCTCCCACAGCCTCTAGAGTTCTGGGATTATAGGCCTGTGCCACCATATTCAGCTTGGTATAAACGTTATAATGTCATTTAATGGCTGCTATACTGTGATATTATTGCAACATATTGCTGATCCTAACACCAAATCATGATCATGAAGCTCTATTTTTGTCTCATGTTTCCTTGGGTGCTTACCTCCCTACAGTACTGGAGCCCGTAGCACTATGTTGGTAACATATTTTATAGCCTTCTTTTGGAGTAAGGTGTAACTACCAAGATCCTTTCTCCAGTCCTGTGCCTGACTCCAGTTTGAAACAGTGAACCTATCTCTAATCTTTTCTTATCACATGCATATAGCATGTTTAAAGGAGAGTTATTTCATAGAAGCTGAATTCCCACTGTTATTGCCTGCTTTTGCATTGGAAAATAGCATGTGTGAAGTATCAGCTCCATTCATTAATTTGGGTTACTCTTCAACTTTTGATGTACAGATATCTTTGCTTTGGCTTTGGATCTGATTATAATTTAAGTTTCTACTTTAAAATTTTGTATGTCTTTTTTATATTTAGAATATAGGAATTAACTACAAATAAGTACTTATTTTAAGAATGTAACCTTGATTAACAAATGGGTGATATGAAGACAGATTTATTATAAGTAAGTACAAGGGGCTGGTGAGAAGGCTCAGTGGTCTAAAGCACCTACTTAGAATAAGCTTAGCAAAGCACAGGGACCACGGTTCAATCCCCCAGCACCACATGCCAGCCAGCCGTGCCCCCTGGTGGGCTGAGCTGGCCACACACACACACACACACACACACACATACACAAATAAATAAATAAAATTAAAAAAAAATAAGTACAAGACACAAAGCTAGAAGTATTATCTTAGTACAGCAGATGATATAAATGATTTTTATAAACATATCTGAGTGTAAAGTTCATTGGTGGATCATTTGCCAGGTATGAATAATGTGCTGGGCTCAATCCCCAATTCCTCTAAAAATTTCTTTTTACTGTAACCCTACAGTTTGTAGCCTTCTATTGCTTCATTTTTTTAAAAATTGTATTTCTTTTTTTATTTATGTGTGGCCAGCTCAGCCCACCAGGGGGCAGAGCTGGCTGGCATGTGGTGCTGGGGGATCGAACCTCGGTCCCTGTGCTTTGCTAAGCTTGTTCCAAGTAGGTGCTTTAGACCACTGAGCCATCTCACCAGCCCATATTGTTTCATTTTTATCCTTTTCTTTTTTTAAAGATCACTCTCTTTACCCTCAGATACTTTGGATTTTGTTCTGGTACTGATTGATGGCTGTTCAGAACTATCCTATTTTTTTTTTTCATTTGTGTGTATATGGTCTTCAGATAAGTCAAACATTTGTGAATCTGTACATAATTCTATTGTTTGTGATGCTAAGCATAGAGCCTCTGATACCTTAAGCCTGTAGGCAGATAGTGTACCACAAAGCTATATCCCCAGCCCATTTCATGTTTTTAAATCATGGAACTATCTACCATTCAGCAAAGCAAATTTTGTTTTATATTTTTAAAAGATTTTAGAAAAGAATGTAGCATACAACTTTGGGTTAGCATTCTACAGTAGAGAGTAAAAGGAAGATTCTGGAGGATTAGAACAAAGAATTAAGGAATTGCATGTAAAGAGAAAACTGCTTATTGTGATTTGGGGTCAGTGTTTAGTGTCTCATGACTGATTTGTATTTTGTAATGGAATAGGTTTAAAAGATCTGTATTATCACAGCTGTGTTATGATCTGGTTAAGGGAACTTATGAAGTAATTTATAATAATTTTTTCTGTAGACTGAGAGGTTTAGACTTTGTGCTTCTTAAACTAAAACTCTCTTAATAAGAATTTTACTCCAGAATATATTTGCTTGGATACAAAATGTTTTAAGTTATTTTGCATTAAATAAAAGAGATGTTCCATGAAAATACTCTGGTTTTCCCAGTGGTTCAATAGTCCCATTACATCCCCTAGTTGTAACAGCATGAAAAGAGATTATATAATAACATTTCTCTCGGCTGTAAAATCTTAGTATGTTTTATTTTTTAGCAGATTTTTTTTGCTATTCATTTTTACATGTTCTTTTTAATACTGTACAGAGGAAAAACATAAGACCACTAGATGGGAGTATAAACACTATAGAATTTGTTGTTTTCTTGTACTCTCAAGTGACTTGATATGCGGACATATAATTCCCTAAAAAGAGGCTAAAACAAAGAACAAATCCAGAGAAGTACTTGTTTTTTATCTTTTTAAATATTGTGGCAATCTGAATTTGAGAAAAACTTCAGTTTTTAAAATTAAAAATTTGTATTCAAAAAAAGTTGTGAACCACAGTATGAATGACTGAAAATGATTCTTTTCTGTTATTACTTCCGCTCACATCCTTTTTATATCATTTGTACTGATTCCTTCTTTCTCATTGATGCCTATTAGTCTCACGTTGTTCATCTTTACATTGTCTTGCAGGTGAGGAATTATTTTTTCCTGAATGCTAGTTGTTTTTAAGAGATCTTTTCTTACCTTTTCACTAGCTGCACCAGCGTCTTCAAGATCTGAAACTATCTTCACTTTCACTCAGATGGTTTTGCAAGCTTGTGATTGAGATTTTAAGTTCCCCTATATCTCTTTGGCTCTGCTTCATGCGATCTGTTTCTTTCCTGTTTTGCTCATTCAAGGAATCCATCATTTTTCTAATCTCCTCTTTTTATCAGTGTCTTCTTGAGAAGCAGTTATTAATTCTTTTACTACATAGATTATTTCTGATCTGATTTCCTCCATATGTTTCTGCATTTGATTCTTTACTTCAGATGCTATTAATTCAGAGATTTCTATTTTTATTTCAGAGGTTATTTCTGATTCAAGTTCCTCTGTACCTTTCTGCAGTTGTTTCTTTACTTTAGATGCTACTGATTCAGACATTTCAGCTGTGTGAGTCCCAATTTGTTCTGTGCTAGTGTCCTCTGCACTTGTTCTGGGCAGGCGTGGGGCCTGAGATTGCATTTTGCTCCTTCTCTTTGTTGTTTTGTATAGCACTGTCCTCTGAGCTTGGTTGTAGAGCTTTAGTGCAACACTCACCCAGCCTGGGCTTGGGCTGGGTCTGGAGGGGTCCTGAGAGTGTGGTGGAACTTCTCACTCACGTGGTGGGCTTGGGCTGGCTCCGGAGGGGTCCCGAGAGTGTGGCAGAAGGTCTCACTCAGGAGGCAGGCCTGGGCTGGGTCCAGGGAGGTCCAGCAGGCACAGGCAAGCTTGGAAGCTTTCCCACACAAATGATTTTTTCTGAATGACTCTGCATTGTTATAATTTGATTATCTTTGTTTTCTGGGTTTATTTTGAACTGAAACATGTAAATGATAGATTTTAAGTCAGAAATAAAATCTAAGCATTTCTTCTGGTTTTGTTCATGCTCTTGGATGCTATAAAAATTAATTCTAGCACTCAGGAAGTTGAGACAGGAAAATTGTTGTGAGTTTGAGGCTAGTCTGTGTTACATAGTAAGTTCAAGGCTATCTTAAGCTACATAGTGAAAATCTGTCTCAAAAATAAATCAATAGGGGCCAGGGAGATGGCTCAGTAGAATAAGTGCTTGCCTGACAAGCACAGGGGCCTGAGTTTAATCCCCGGTTCTGAAAAAAAAAAAAAAAAAAAAGACAAAATAGAAAGAAAGACAAATAAATATGAAAGCTGGGCATAGTGGCTCTTGTCTGTGATCCCAGCACTTAGGAGGATAAGGCAGGTGGATCATTGGACATTTGAGGCCATATTGGGCTAGTGAGTTCAAAGCTAGGCTGAACTACAAAGTTCAGTGTCTCAAAAATAAAAAATAATTAAAGTGAATGTTACTTTGCCCTTTTTATTTATTTATTTATTTTGTTTTTACTGATTTTTTTTTTTGGAACATCATTGATTTTTATTTTCTAGTCATTCATTTCTGTTATACAAAAATATTGACCTTTTATCGGTCTTTTGTCATAGTTTGAGAAGCACTAATTTTATTCTTTGGTATACAGATTTGGCATCCTGTCTTCCCTACCCTCTTGTCCAACCTTAAAGTAAATTTATAACAGGAGAAAGGAAATATAGAGCCTTCACCATCAAAGGAAAAAAGGGGAGGAGGAATTAGTTAAAACAGTGCCCATCTTCATTATCTTAATTCACCCTTTTTAAAAGATGCCTTTAAAATTATGTGAATTTCAGGTTTTCTAAGTAATTTTTAAGTTTTCTACATATAATTAGCAAAAACATAAGCTAAACAAAATACTAAGGATGTGTTTCTTTGGTATTTATTATTTATTTATTTATCTATTTCTATTTCTTTGGTACAGGGTCTTTCAATGCAGTTGACACTCATAGCGATCCTTGTGTCTCAGCCTCCCCAGTGCTGAGATTACAGGTGTATGCCACCATGCCCAGTTTTGGTGCCTGGCATGGCTCACCTGGGGTTCCAGAGCCGGCATGGCATGCAGTACATTGCTTGACACTTCTCCTCCTCCTCTTCCCCTTCCTCCTTCTTCTTCCAATTTTCATTTGTTTTATTTGAAAGAGTAAAAACAAATAGCAAAACCAAAGATAAAAAACAGAGTAACAAGCAAATGGTACAGAGTTTCAAAATAATAAAAGATTATTAATAGTTGTGATAACATATTTTCATCACCAAATCTATTGTTCAGATTAATAGATATAGGTACAGAAAATTGATCAGATAATTACAAATTAACACTTGATTTCAATAAATGTAAATTTTTTCTTTTCCTTTCTGTATATATTTTTAAAATATTTTTATTGAGGAAAAAATAGCAATGAGACAGTTTCACAACAAATTACTAGTATACTTTCAATAATTAATACATTGCATATTGTTGCCATAGTGGTTATTCATTGTATAAGATGCAGACCTGATATCCTGTCTCAAACACTATTAGAACAACCCTATTCATTGAGTTAAGAGAATGGAGCTGTATATCTATCCTGTTTTGAGTATATAGATACAAAATGGTGGTTCATTTTTATCCCCCTTTTTTGGTGAGTTTTGTCAGAGAAGGGTATTCCACTGTCATTTAAACAATGTAGGTGCATGAAATTCAGCAAAATATCCCAATGTAGTCCAATAGTCCACAATAGTAGTAGGTTGTCCATAAGAATGTTAGTGTCCGAAGTTGTTGACTTCAGCATTTTACAGTTCATCATATTAATATGGCTTTATTTTTATACTTCATTTTCACTTTTCTGCTGGATGATTAAGACCAAGAAAGAGCAAGACCTATATAACAAGAAATGTAACTTTTATATCTGATAAGGTCAGTCAAATCCCCTCAGGATTTAACCTGAAACCCTGTACCTCAGTTTATAGATCCTTTATCAGTGTCAGCCATATGGATGAGTCATGGCCAAAGCTTTACCAATTTGCTGTCTGTGAACGCTTGAGAGAATGTTTCCTCTCCATGTGACTCTTATTAAGCACACTCTGCATCATCGATCACTTTCCTCTGTGGCTCCAAAATCTCCTTCATCAGAAAATTTGGGACACAATTGAGTTATAGGATGTTACAGTAGAGATTCTCCTATTTCCTGAGTCCTTACTGACCTTGAAAGGCTAGGGTCAAAATGTTGACTGTCCTTGCAGCCCTTCTTTTTCTCTAAATTTTGTTCTGCAAAGTTAAGTTGTTAACCCTCCAGAAGAGAAGCTTAATGATATTATTACCCTATAACATAGGCAGTTGAGCATAACCTCACTATCTGTCTGAATATCAAACGTCTTAGATATACCATGGAACAGGTATTTTCCATCAATTATTGATATTTTAAACTTCATGTCTCTCCAGAATATGAAGAAAAAAGATTAAAAAATTTTAAAAAAGAATAAGCATTTACATATTTTTACACAGAAATTTAGAAATCTAACAATATATAGCCTTGTAGCAGGACAGTCCTGTGACTTTGTTTTGTCTCATGTTTTCATTTATTACCCTTTTTTTTTTTTTTTAAACAAACCTTAACTTGAGAGACAGTATGGCCGTGTTTGGTATATCATGACAAGCAGTACATAATTAGAAGACCATAATGACAGGCATTCCAAGCATGACTCTACCATTACACTTTGCTTTCTTCAGTGCAGTTACTTTGTTCACTGGTATCAGCATATATAGTCAGGGTGAGAGACTGACCACTTAACTGCTATTTTCAAAAACATGCTGAAGATTCTCAGGACCATTGCCTTTCCCATCTTGTGCGTATAAATGTATGACTTTACTCGTGTCATGTTTTCTAGCTTTTCTCCTTGCCCTCTCTTCATTAACTAATCCTCAAGTTCTCACTTTCCTTTTAATTGTGTTATGTCTTTCTATTTTTATCTCTTCCTTTGAGTTCTTATGCTAGGGAGACTATATGATATTTACACATGTGGGTCTGGTTTATTTCACTTATGAGTTTATCTTCAAGTGGCATCCTCTTAAATGTAAATGCTTCAAGTTTATCATTGTTTCTAGCTGAGTAATATGCCATTGTATAAAAATACCACATCTTTTCATTCATTCCTCGGGTGATGGGCATCCTGGTTGTTTCCAAGATTTGGTTGTCACAAATTGTGCTGCTATAAACATAGGTACACATATATCACTATGATGATAAGTTTTAAGTTCCTCTATGAAAAATCCCAGTATGGGGATAGCTGGTTGGGACGGGATTTCCAGTCCTAGGTTTTTAAGGATTCTCCACACTGATTTCCATAATGGTTGCACCTGTCTACATTCCAACCAGCAGTGAAGAAGGGTTTCTATTTCCCCATAGCCTCTTCAACATTTGTAGTTGGTTGATTTCTTTATGATAGCCATCCTTTCTGGGGTGAGATGGTATCTTAGTGTTGTTTTAATATGCATTTCACAGATGCTAGTGATGTGGAGCATTTTTTCATATATTTTTTCACTTTAATTTCGTCCTCCGAGAAGTGTGTATTCATCTCAGATGCCCATTTCTGGATGAGGTCTTTAAATTTAGGGGCCCTAATGTTTTTTATTTATTTATAAATTCTAGAGAGCAGAGCTTTGTCTGAGTGCTTATTAGTCAAGACTTTTTCCAAATTTGTGGGTTTTCTTTTCACTTTGTTGTTCATTTCTTTCTTTTCTTTTTTTTTTTTTTTATTTCTTTCTTTTCTTTTTTTT
>NW_004524608.1:13574240-13587905 GCF_000260255.1 Octodon degus
TGCTGCTACCCCTCCCTTGCACTCTTGCTCTTTGCTGCCGCCATGGAAGGTTGCTTTCTGCTCTGTGCTGCTCTGCGTTGGACCCAGATGAGTATGGACTGAAACCTCCAGTAACTGTGAGCTAAATAAACCTTTCCTTCCTTCATTTTGAGTGTCGGGTATTTGTCCCAGCAACAAGAGAAGAGTAACTAAGACAACAGCTATAAATTTCACTCTGCGAACTGCTTTCATCGTATCCCATAAATTACGATAAGTTGTGCTTGAATTTTCATTGAATTGTAGATATTGTTAATTTCTTATTTAATTTCATCTGTGATCATTGGTTACGGAGTAGAATGTTGTTTAATTTCCGTGTATTTATGGGGTTTTTCTGGTCTTTTGTCATTTATTTCCAGTTTCATTGCACTGTGGTCAGATAATATGCATGGGATAGTTTCTGGTTTTTTGCATTTACTTAAGCATGACCTATGGACCAGTATGTGTTCTATTTTTTTTTTTTTTTTTTTGTGGAACCGGGGATTGAACTCAGGCCCTTGCACTTGCCAGCAAAGCAGTTATTCCACTGAGCCATCTCCCCGGCCCCATGTGTTCTATTTTAGAAAATGACTTATGTGCAGCTGAAAAAATGTGTATTCAACTGTTTTTGTGTGGAACACTTCGTATATGTCCACTAAGTCCATTTGTTCCAAGCTGTTCTTCAGGTCTGCTACTTCTTTGCTAATTTTTTGTCTGCTTGACCTGTCTCTTTTGGATAAAGGGCTGTTAAGGTGTCCTGTTAAGATTGTGGTATTGGATATTAGATTTTTCATGTCCATTAAGATTAGTCTTATATAGTTGGGTGCTTCTGTGTTTAGTGCATAAATATTTTTGAGTGTTAACCTCTTCATCTTGAATTTGCCCCCTAACCAGTATATACTGGCCTTCTTTACTTTGTTTGATCATTCTTGGTTTGAAGTTGAGACCATCTGAGAACAGGATTGCTACCTCTGCTTTTTTCTGAGGTGCTGGGGCGTGTAGTATTGTTTTCCATCCTTTGAATTTCAGCCTATGAATTTCTTTTTGAGTTAAGTGTGTTTCTTGTATATAGCAAACTGTTGGATTTTTTTTGTTAATCCACTGTGCCAGTCTGTTTCTTTTATTTGGTGAATTAAGTCCATTGACATTAATGGTTATAATTGAGATGTATTGACTTTCACTCAACATATTATTTACCTGCTGCTGTTTACTCTTTTTTCCTTTTTCTCCTGTGTTTGTTTGCCCTATTTAGTGGGTTCCTTCTGTTCTCGTTCCATCATTTTGGTCCCTCTCTAGAACATCTTTCACTAGTCTGTGTAGGGTTGGCTTTTGTCATTCTGGACTATTTAGCGAGAATTTCCCTCAAAAGAAAAAGCCCCAAACAAGAGGAGATAAAAATACCTGTGTACTTTAAGCTATGCCAAATGCTTTTCTTTGTATACAACATTTTATATTCCTACCAGCAAGGAGTAAATTTCTGTTTTACTCAACAAAACCAACTGACTATACTACCAAGACTTTGAGAGCTAATTGGGCTGATAGGTGAGAAATAGTGTCATTTTATTTTGCATTTGTTTTATTAAAATGAAA
The DNA here is from genome assembly GCF_000260255.1 of Octodon degus. Classification (NCBI taxonomy): domain Eukaryota; kingdom Metazoa; phylum Chordata; class Mammalia; order Rodentia; family Octodontidae; genus Octodon; species Octodon degus. The sequence continues at coordinate 13,575,846 of NW_004524608.1, forward strand.
TTAATTGAACATATTTTTATAAGAGCTATAATACATTAATTTTTTATCTGTTTTCCATTGAGGTTTAGGTCTTTTTTCTTGTTTATATAGTAGGAATATTAGCCTTTTATCTGTATACATTATAAAAAACATTTTACATATTTGTCACTTAGTTTTGAATTATGCTGTTTTTTGCTATGTGAAATTTTTTATTTTTATATATCTAATTTATCAGTTTTTTATTTTACCATATATGGATTTTGCATCCTGTGAATAGAGTATTTCCCAGCACACAAATTGAAAAGAAATGAAAAGAGCTAGGGTAGATCTCCATTGTAGAACACTTCCTTAGTGGCATAAAGTCTGAGGTTCCATCCCTAGCAGGGAAAAGAAGGGAAGAATTGAGGCAGGAAAAGAGGAAGGGAAGATGAAAGATAGAGAGGGAGGCTTTTATTCTTTGCATCATTTCATACTTTACATTTTGATCTCAGGTCCATTTGGGGTTTATGCTTAGTATTGTATATAGTACAATTCCAAATATATCTTTCCCCAAATGGTTATATTGTTATTTATTAAAAATCCATTTTTGCCTATGTGCATAATAAATTGCTAAACCTATACTTGTTTTAGTTTTCGGATATTTAATCTCCTTTACTGGTCTACCTATTCATATGTCAATACCATATTTATTTCATCAGAATTACTCATTAATTATAGTTTTCTAGTATGTTTTAATAACTGTAAAATCTAGTCATTCTTCTTATTCCTTTTTAGAATTTTCCTGCTATGCTTACATCTTTATTTTTTTCATTTGTACTTTAGCTGCAGTTTTCTTAGTTTCAAGCCACATTAAATTTGTGAATAAACTTTAGTATAATTAACGTGTGTATTATGTTGGATCATGATGAGGCATGTTTTTACATTTATTTAAATCTACTTCTATTACTTTTTGGAGTGTTTTAAATTTTTTCCTAAAGATTCCTATGTTTATTATGAATTATTAAAATGTATAGTAGGCAACCTTTTCTTTCTTTCTTTGGTTTGTTTACTTGTTTTATCCTGGCGATGCAACCTATAACCTTGTAAATGTTAGGCAAACCACTTGTCCTTCAGCTTTTTTATTGATTTTTTAATGGGCTTTCCTGTCATATCTTACTATTGTTGATTACTGAATGAAAAATGAAAAAGTTTGGATTATACATTAAAGTAAAAAAATAGACTACTGAGAAAATATTTGTAATATACATTATAGCAATAATTACTAGTTATAATATGGTTGCTGAAAAGATTAACATTTATCATAACCTTATGAGAAAAATAACCCAAAGATATGAACAGATATTTTTTTAAAAAGCATAATGCTTTTAACCCAAGGAACAAATACCTAATGCTACTGATGATAGAAGAGGTAAGAATTAAAAAATAGCAACACACAATTCTCATCCAATTGTCAGAATTTTGTGAGTTTTCAACTGTCTGCCATGGGAAGATCAGGCATTCTCATTTGCTACTTGTAGGAATACAAAGTGGTATCATCTTGTGGAAGGGATTTGGCATTAATAACAGCATGCTATATACCTGTTAAAGACCAATTCCATTTGTAAGAAGATATACCAAAGTTTAACTGAAATATTCAAAATGACTTATTCTGGACTACTTACTTCTAACCTATTTTTAATAGTAGCAGATTAATAGTAGCACATCCCATGTGTCTTTTATGAGGACATGGTTGACGAATCTATGATAAATCCTCACATTGTGAAACACAGGCTAAAACAGCAATTTCTAGGTTATTTTTTTTAAGTAAAACAAGTGAGGTTCAAAAAACTGTAATGTTCTGTGTTTTATTCTTGCCATTTTGTTTGGCAGTAATTCAAAAGAATAGACATAAAAAGAGTAGAGAGAAATGAGGATGAAAAATACAAGAAAGAATGTCACAAAATATGTCTACATAATATCTATACATTTAAAAATTATTTTCAATACTTTTTCTTTTTTTCTTCATTTCAGAGATCAAACCCAGTGCCTCACACATGCTAGGCAAGCATTCTTCCACTAAGTTACATTCCTAGTGCTAAACACTATGGTCCTTGGGTCAAAGAATATCATCATTCTATTCTGAAAACTGGAATTATTTTCAGTTGAGTGGTAATAGTAACAACAAAAAGATATGTCAAAATTTGTAGGGGACACACAACTATAATCTCAGCACCCAAGAGACTGCAGAGGGAGGACTGATGTGAATTTGAGGCCAGCATGGGTTTCATAGTGTGAGTTTAAAGCCAGCCTCAATGGTAGTAAGACCCTGTATCAACCAAAACAAAACACCCTTATAAGGGCTGGGATTGGTGCTCAGTGGTAGAACATGTATTTATCATGTTCAAAGCTCTAGGTTCAATCCCTATCATGAATCTAACTTAAAGGGATAAATTGTTTAGATTGAAAGTTAGAGCCTTCCATGCATACATTACAAAAGAAGGATCCCCCAAAAAGCATTGTTCTAAAAATCTATTTTTAAGATGTTATAAAAATAATAGCTAGATAACAATGGAAGAAAGAAATAATAAAGGTAAAATTAGAAGTTAATGAAGAAACAGTAGGCACTTAGAAGATGGAAATAATGTTAAAAGTAGAAGTTAATGAAGAAATAAAAAAATAAACACATATTAGAAAAATGAAGCTACAAGTACAGTCATTGTAAAGATTTTTAAAACTGATGAATTCCTAGTAAGTACCGTAAGGAAAATAAAGAGAAGACACAAACCACTACTAGCAAAAATAAATGAGTAGACATGAAGATCTCACGTTGAGATAACAGAATATTTTGAGCAATTTTGTTAATATATTTGGAAGTTTCAGTAAAGGAGACAGCTCAGTAGAATAAGCTCCAGCCTGGCAAGTGCAAGGTCCTGAGTTCAATCCCTGGTACCAGAAAAACAAAGAAGAAGAAAAAAAAAACAAAAACAAAAAACAGAAATTTAACAAAGTGGTGGCACCATTACTGCCAAAGAGCACCTGATGCTTTAAGGGGCCGGGGAGATGGCTCAGTGGAATAAGCGCTTCCCTAGCAAGCACAAGGGCCTGAGTTCAATCGCTGGTTCTGCAAAAAAAAAAAAAAAAAAAAAGTCTTTGCACTGTAAAATTTTAGGCTCAGAATTTTCTAACTACTTTTTCAAAACAAAAGAGTAAATAACAATCTTCCACAAATTCTTCAGAAAATAGAGTAAAAGAGAATACTTACAAACTCATTTTATGGGACAGTATGATCTTGATACCTAAGTCTGGCCAATAGAAAACTGAAAATAAAGACAAAATGTCCTATAATGAATGATAAGTTAAGTTGTAGTTTATTATTTCGTTTCATGAGATTACTAAAGTTATTCAGCCTTCTCCCTCAGTACTGGGGCTTGAATGCAGGCCAGACCCTTGCACCTGCTAAGAAGATTTCTACCACTGATCTATTCCCCTACCTCTGTTATGTGTTATAATCCAGGACAAGCTTTAAATAAAGAAACTAGTAGAATGATTTATAAGTCATCTGATACATTTTTGACCTGAGCCAGTTCACCCCTCTTTGGGCAACATGGTCATCTCCTGTTCCCTAGAGGTCATCATACTGATGCCAAACTTAGTGTGGACACTCAATATGTATAGTACACTGCAGCCCACAGCTTCTGGACTACAACAATCCTCCTCCCTCATTCTCCTAAGTAGTAGCTGGAACAACAGGTGCATGCCACCCTTCCCAGTGATACATTTATATGGCTAGAGATTACATAGTTCATAAGCTTGAGGGCCTAGAATATCATTACAGGCATCATTTTAAAAAGGAAATGATGTTTCTACATGTTTAAGAATCTTGCTTTTCCAAGTAATGTCACCCATTAATACAAGCCAGTACTCTTTAGAGAATTGCTAAGCCCATGTTTGTTGTAAGAGAAAATAAGACTGATCTGTAATATATTATTGTGCAAGAAAGAAATTACTTTCATTATTGAGAATATAGCTCAGTGACTTGGTGGTAGTATGCTTGGCTAGTATGCACAAGGCTACACGTTTGATCTCTAGGTCATCCCTTACGAGAAGAAAAAAAAAAGGATACTTTTTAAGGTATTTGAAAATAGGCCCTTAAAAAGATGCCAACTTCAAATAGCTCTTGTCTCAGTCACTTGCCTTGTGCCTGGAACAAAATATCTGACACAACTTAAAGCATTTTCACTCTATAGTTGGTTACTTCCAAAACAGAAAAGCATGATGGAAGAGCTAGGTAGAGAAAAACCTGCTCAACTGATAGCCAGGAAATGTAGAAGAAATTGAGGAGATAGGAAGAGAGATAAAATGTTTCAGGCACCCAAAGTTATCTGTCTTTTCTGACCAGACCATGCCTTCTACAGCAAACCAGTTATAGTGTCCCATAATCCATTTTTTTCAAACACATGATCCTGGAGACTACATTTTAGTTCTAAACCATATTAGCTCTAATTGACCTACTTTTGACAATTTCAGTGTGAAAAGACTATGATTAGAGTAACTTAAACTAGCTCAATCTGTGGAAAGGTATGTACCTATGATGCTCCAAAAAGAGCAAGTAAATTGTATTCAGTATTGGTCAGCTTTCTGTCACTGTGACAGAAAACCTGAGAAAATCTAATTAAAAGATAAAAGATTTAGGCCTGCTAGATAGATTAAAGTGCCTGCTTAGGCAGATGCAGGGACCAGGTTTGCAGGGACCCAGTTTGATCACCAGCAGCTGTGCTGGCCCCGCTCCTGGGGCATGCTGAGACAGCGATTGAGACTGGGCATGATGGCATGTGCCTGTAATTCCAGCATTTGGAAGACTGAAAACAGCAGGATCACTATGAGTCTGATTTGTGTAGTGAGACCCTATAGACCCTGTACTAAATACATTTTAAAAAAAGATAAAAGATTTGTTATGGCTCATGGTTTAAGAGATTTCAGTCCCTAGTTTGCTGGTTCTTTTGTTTCTGCACCTGTCATGGGACAGTACATCATAGTGGAAGGACATAGCAGAAGAAAGCTGCACATCTTACAAGAACTAGAAGCAGAGGCACAGTGACATATTTCTTCCAACTGGGCCTGCATGCTAATAGCCTATTCATGTATGAACTCATCAGTGGAATAACCCAACTCATTGATGAGATTAGTACCTTCATGGTTCAGTTATCTTTCTAGGCTTTACCTGTCAACATTGCTGCATTGGGGACTGTTATGTTGGGGCTTATATCGAGACATATCCCCAAAGCTTCCTGTACACAGGAATAGGGATTTGACAGTGACTGGGTCATAGGTATGTGATACTGGATTATGGGTATTGGATAACTAGATTGGCCCCTAATTGGATTACCTTAGTCCTGAGCATGGCAGAATGGATTTACTGAAGACAGAAAACTCATCCTGGTATGAGTGGTACCAACCAATAGGCTTGTAGCATGGATAGAATAAAAATGGAATGATAGAAGAAGGAATGCTGCAAACTGCTTCTTACCTGCCATGGACTATTTCTCCTTTGCCATGCCCATGTGCCATGCCGCCCTGCCTTGTAGCCAGCTGATCATGGACTGAAGCTTCTATGAACTGTGCTGAAGTAAACATTTCCCTCTATAACTTTTGGCTATCAAGTATTTTGTGCCAGCAATCAAAAAGTGAGATAAGGATCAAGCCTTTAATACATGAGTCTTTAGGGGGGGTGCTTTATATTTGAACTATTAATACTACTATGTACTCAATCAAGGTATCCTAGTTACAAAACAGTGTAGAAATATATAATTCATGGTTACTGCATACACAATCACTTTTCTAGGTTCAAGGAGGAGACTGTGAGAAAGATTTGTGACTGTAGGTTATGTTAAGTGTAAGACCCTCTGAAATGCAAGTATGTACTTGTTCCATGTTATGCTAAGATGTTTGATATTCAGACAGATAGTTAGGTTAAACCCAACTGCATATGTTGTGGGGTAATAATAAGCTTCTCTTCTGGAGGGTTAACAACTTAACTTTGCAGACCAAAAGTTAGAGAAAGAGAAGGGCTGAAAGGTCAGCCAACATTTTGGCCCTAGCCTTTCAAGGTCAGTGAAGACTCAGGACAATAGGAGAACCTGTACTGTAACATCCTGTAACTTAGTTGTGTACCAAATTTTCTGATCAAGGAGATTATGGGGCCACAGAGGAAAGTGATTGATGATGTAGAGTGTGCCTAAGGAGAGTCACATGGAGAGAAACATTCTCTCAGGCTTTTACAGGGAGCAAATTGGTCAAGCAATGGCTGTGTCTCATCCACATGCCTGACACTGACAAAAGATCTATAAACTGTGTACAGGGTTTCAGGGTAAATCTTGAGGGGATTTTACTGACCTTGTCAGATACAGAAGTAAACCTTCTAAACTTCTTAAGTTGAGACAATAAATCACATCCCTGTCTTTTTTCACCCCAGGATGTAGAACCATTGAGTTAGTTATTCAAGCTTCTAGACTCCTCAAGTTGACACAGTATATCACCCATAACAGCACTCCTAATAAAACCAATATCAAATAATGAAAGAGAAAAGACAAAATCAGAAAACAAATACAAAAAAGAACACCACCGCAAACTAAACCAAATGAGAAAGAAGAAAGAAAAATGTCCACTTCCAGGGATGTTTCTGCTCTCACTGTTAGACTATTCATGTGGCAGACAGATTCTGCTTCCATGCTCGTTTATCCCTGCAAGCCAGCAGTAGCTTTTTGTTATGATAATGGGTAAGCTCAGGGAGTCTGCACCTTTTGAGTGAGACCAGACTCAGTTGGCATGCAGCTATCAGCTCATCTTCTGTGGGCCTAATCCCAACTGGGAGTTGCTAGATGGATCCAGTAGCTGCTATGAGTTCTAAACTCAGCTAGTACCTCTGCAGGAGGGCTCCTGGCCTAGGACTCTCTCACAAGGGACAACTGAACCCGTGACACTCTCTGCCAGCTAGTGCAGTTCTTCCTGTCCACAGCTCTCCTACAGTTCTGTGTCTCTCCATAGAGGTCTCTGGAGTTGTTACCAGGCACCGTGTTTCCACAGGTTTGAATAGCTCCTCATGGGCAGTTAGTACCCTGTCTGGGAGAAGGTGCCACAGGATAACTCCTTCTTTGTTGAAGTTTCTCTCTTCACTCTGTCCATGGAGTTTAATTCATGCTTCAGATCCTTTGTGGGTCCATGGGACTCACTTCTGTCTTTCCTTCCTCATGTTGCTATATTCCAGCATCTGGATGGCAACTCTCAGAGAGCCCATTTCTCTGTTGCTTACCACTCATCTTGGTGCTCCCCTCCATTCTTATCTCTTAAAGTGATTTCTGTTCTCTTGTTACTAGAAAACTTTGTGTTCAATTTAATTTAATTTAATTTAATTTAATTTAATTAGTATCATTATAATGTATTAGTATATTTATATAGTATATGTTTATATTCCTTGAGAGAAATTAATACATGTACATAACACATCTTAATTCCTTTTTTAATTTCTATTCTCTTCCTTCCTCACTCTACCCTCTACCCATCCCTTGGAAAACTTTCTTATTTTCAAAAATTTAACCCAGAAAATAAAATAGTGATGTCTAACAAGATGATAATATATACAAAAAGTCACTGATCTGTGGGATGAAAATGAGGTGAAGAATTTTCAGGTCAGTCTAAAGTATGACAGTGTGATGACATTCTTGGGCACTTCCCAAAAGAACCACTTCTAAAATAATGGAACAATATAATATTATGACAATATTCTATAAGGATTAATTGCTATATTAAAAATTTTTGATATGGTTAGAGTGAAAAACATTGTCCCCCAAATTTGAAAGATGCTTTTAACATCTTCAGTCTTTGGCCTTCGTTACATAAATATACTAAAGCATTTACTAAGAGTATGTAAACTATTTTGACTAATATCCTATTAGTTTAACTAGTATCTTGATATCTTGATTATGTCTGGGGAGATAGAGTTCAAAGAAGTGACTGAACATACTTCTGAAGTGTTTAGTGGGATTGTATAATTTGTTTAGTTTATCTAATTGGTAAAATTGCTAATTATATGATGATGAACACAATATGTTTATGTTCTCCTTTTGAAAATTGAAACTCTTCTCTCTAAATTCATTTTTAAAGTATTACCTCTGGGACTGGAGTGTTGCTCCAGGCTACAGTATGTACTATGCAAGTCCCGAGGTTCATTACAGAGCACCTAAAAACCAAAAAAAAATTATATATCTATACCTTTCTCAGTATGTGTGCATATGTATCTAAACCTTTCTATATTCACTTTAAAAAGGATAATAGGAGGTGTCTTCTGGAAAGTTGTTCACATCCCATGTAGCTATTAATTGTTTTGTCTTGATGTATATCTCTCATCCATTGTTTTAATATGGAATGGTCTTTTGAAAAAAATGTATTCCTCAGGATCTGTAGGTGTCCAAATGAATTAGAGAACATTAATTTATAAATCAGCAGTTTAACTCTTAACATTGACAGCTTAAAAGTGAAGGAAGTAGGTAGTTAAGGGATGATTAAATTTAGAGGACTGATGTAATGGATATGAAAGAAAATAAAGAAATAAAACATCAACCTGCAGTTTAGAACAGTGAAGTTTATTCTTGGAAAAGAAGACTTTGCTTTTTTTACAATCTGAAATCTGAGAAACAGAAAATATGGACAGTAGGTTAAGAAAAACTGTTTTATGCACAAAAGAATAATAATTCAAATATCTGTATTTTTCCATTAGAAAACATGGAGTCTAAAAGACAGTATAACATCTTAAAAGCTCAAACAATAGATCAGTGAAAACATGAATTCTGTAATCAATGAAAGTGTCCTTCAGGAATGATGGCAAAATTAAGTTTATAAATATAAAACTAAAAGATATTTTCTTCAGCAGACCTGTACTGCAAGAAATGATAATGGAAATTCTTCATATGAAAAATGAATATTAATAGAAGAGTTGGATCTTCCAGAGCAAATGGAGGATATCAACAATGGTAAATATCTGGATAAAAATAAATGACTATTTCTTTCCTCTTTATTTTGTAACAAGATCTATGGATGTTTAAAGCAAAAATTATAACATTGTCCTTTAGAGATTTTAATGTATTTATTTCTAAAATGTCTAATAACACATCTGTAGAACTATGATAAAATATATAAAACAATGAGGAAAATGTAGTGTGTTAAGGGAGGTGATTAAAGACCTAAATATTATAATTAAGAGGTAATTTAAGAAGCAAAGTAGATATAAAAGACTAAACTACATTGGATATAACAGGTAGATTTAAGATATAAAAAAGCCAGGTACACTATTTTAAAAATAAATGAATAGACAAAATTAGCTGAAGGCATTTAAAAACAAGGAATGTCTGTATTAGTATCAAGTTAAATTGCTTTAATGGTGAGGGTATTATCAGAGATGAAGAATTGTATTTTGTTATGTCAGAGACTACATTTCAGGAAGACATAGTTATAAATGAGTAATGAGATTGGAAGATACCAAATATTTTTAAATGTAACAAAAAATTCGTAAATAAATCACAGGAGAAAAAGAAAAAAAATATGAAGGAAATATATTGACATGAGTTGTGGTTGCACACATCTGTAATGCCAGCACTTGAGAGGCTGAAGTAGGATGATCGCTGTAAACTTCAGCCTAGGCTACATCATGAGTTCAAGACCAGCCTTAATTACATAGCAAGGGCCTGTATCAAAGAACACAGAACAACTTTGAAGTGCATGGCAGTGAAACTAGGACATATAAAAAATTGGAAATGAAGATAAAGCAGCACTTATAAAGCAAATAGCTTTAAGTTTTTATTAGAAAACAAGAAGACTGGAGGTATAGCCATGGGTTCAATTCTCAAAGAAAGGAGGTGGTGACTTCTACAATAAATGACCTAGGATTCTACTGTAAGAAGCTAGGATAAGGCAAAGTAAGTAGTATAATAAAGAAATAAGAGATAAACAGACATCAGCCACACACACACACACACACACACACACACACACACATCAACAAAATCAACAAGTCAAAATCTAACTCTATGAAAAGATAAAATTGACATGTGTCTACCAAAATGATCAAGAAAAGGAAAGTATACAAATCATCAAAATAAAGAGTGAAAGAATATTTATCACTATGGTTTTATAGGCCTTAAAAGTATATAAGAATATTTTTTACTTAATGAAGTCAAATCCAGGAGCTTATGTAAGATGAATAAGTTCCTTTAGAAAACAAGCAACCAAAATTAATATAAGAAACAAAAGTCTAACAATGTTCACAAACATCTCAGAAAATAGAAGAAATAGTGACTGAGGATGTAGCTCAGCAGCAATAATGTCTTCCTGGTAAGCACAAACTCCTGAGTTTGATTCCCAGTACCAAAAAAAAGAAGAAATAGAAACACCATGAAGCCAAATATATTCAGGATAGACATTAGTACCAAAATCTAACACTTACTACTTTTTTTAAATACATATTACTGAAAAAAAATTTTAGACCAGTATTCCACATAAATATACATGCAAAAAATACTTTACAAAATAAGATATTAAATGAAGTAATGTATAAAATTGATAAATATTATGAATGAAGAAGACAGTTTAAAAATGAGCCTCAGTTAATCAATATTGTATTATTGTAATTCACTGCGTTAATGAAAAAATATAGTCATTTCAAAATCTGCAGGAAGAGCTGTTGGAAAAATTCAGTACACACTTATAAAGATCACATTTATAATAAACTGCATAATAGAGAACTTAATTTGATGAGTATCTACTTGAAAATCTCCAGTTAATATCATACTGAGTGGCAAAAGACTATTTTATTCCAAAGATTAGAAACATGGAAACAATGTGGATATGCACCATTTATATTTAATATTGTGTGAAATGCTGTTAATTTTTGCATTTAAGGCATAGTCATAATACATTAACAAAAATGTGCAGAAACCTCAAAGGAAGAAGTAGCATTGCTTCTCATTTCTTTTTTCTTTTCTTTCTTTCTTTTTTTTTTCTTTAATGTATTTGGTTGTTGTAGGGTCTCACTATGCAGCTCAGACTTGTGGTTATCCTCTTGCTTTCAGTCTCCCCAATACTGGGATTATAGGCCTATGCCATTATGCTCAGACTCTGGCTCAGCCTGCCCTGGGGACAGGGCTAGTGCAGCCTATGGTGCTGGGGATCAGGATCAAACTGCAGTTCTTGCGCTTGCCTAAGCAGGCACTTTAGTTCACTGAATTATCTCGCTGGCCTGCTTCTCATTTCAAATGATGCTATTTACCCGGAAAACCCAGAGCCTGCAATGAAACTGCTATACCAAATAAGTCCATTGAACAGTATTATAGGATATAACCTTAAAACATAAACCTCTCTGGAGTTTTTTGTTTGTTTTTTGAAACATGGTCTTGCTATGTAGCATAGGCTGGCCCTGAGCTTGTGTTGATCCTTCTGCCTCAACCTACAAGGGCTAGTGTTACAGGAATGTGCCAACACACATTATACCAATAGTAAATTCTGATTTTTTCTTTTCTTGGTGTTGGTGATTGAACCCAGAACCTCAACCAAGTTCAGTGTATGCTGCTGAGCTACATCCCCAATCCTGAAAATATGTTTGTTTTTTTTTTCTGAAGATATGCTTTAATTGTGCCAAATGAATAATAGGAGGAGATATTTAAAAAGTTATCATTCATCTCTACCTGGAAAACTTGAAAACACTGATGAGACAATTTTAAAATGGTGTGCTTTATTATTATTGTTTGAGGCAGGATCTTGTTATGCATTTCAAGTGGACCTTAACTCAAAGCTTGCCTTAGACTTGTGGCAGTCCTCTTTGCCTCAGTCTTCCAAGTGCTGTACTTACAGATGTGCACCACCACACCCAGCTACAGCGACTTAACTTAATACATATATATCATGTTCATGGACTTCAACACAGAACATTATTGAGATAATGCTTCTGACCAAATTGATCAATGTAGTCATTAAATTATGTTGAGAAGACATGATTAACTGATTCTAAAATCACTGTAGAAATTAAGAGCAAGACAAAACAAAGCAAAACACAAA
>NW_004524608.1:13590344-13591677 GCF_000260255.1 Octodon degus
CCCTGTCTTCAAGAGTTCCTCCTACTCTCTCTTCCAGGAGATTTAGTGTTTGTTTTAATATTTAGATCTTTAATCCATTTTGACTTTAGCTGAGTGCATGGTGATAGACCTGGGTCACGTTTTAGTTTTCAGCATGTAGAGAGCCAGTTTTTCCAGCACCATTTATTAAAGATGCTATCTTTCTTCCAGTGAGTATGTTTGGCCCCTTTGTCAAAGATAAGGTGGCCGAGTGTGTTCGTAGGGGCTTCAGAGTCTTCTAATCTATTCCATTGATCCTCAAGTCTATTTTGTTGCCAGTACCATGCTGACTTTATCACAATAGGCTTGTAGTATAATTTCAAGTCAGGAATTGTAATGCATCCTGCCTTATTTTTATTGTCAAGGATTGCCTTTGCTATTCTAGGACTTTTCTGGTTCCAAATAAATTTTAGGAATGATTTCTCTAGCTCTGTGAAGTATGTTGGTGGTAGTTTGATGGGTACAGCAATTTTTGAGTATGACCATCTTTACAATGTTGGTTCTTCCTATCCAGGAGCATGGAATATCTTTCCATTTTATGAAATTGTCTACGATCTCTTTTTTCAGGGCACTGTAATTTTCCTTGAAAAGATCTTTGACTTCTTTAATTAGATGAATTTCAAGGTATTTCATTTTCCTTGATGCTATTGTAAAAGGTATTGTTTCTATAATTTTCTTCTCAGTGTGTTTGTCATCTGTGTAGAGTAATGCTATTGACTTTTGGGTATTGACTTTACAACTTGCTATGCTACTCAATATCTGTATTAATTCTAGTAGCTTCTTAGTGGAGTTTTTTGGATCTTCCAAGTAAAGTATCATGTCATCTGTAAATAATGATAATTTAACTTCTTCTTTACCTATTATTGTTCCTTTTATTTCTTTTTCTTGTCTAATGGCTGTGGCTAATGATTCCAGAACTATATTGAATAGGAGTGGTGATAGAGGGCATCCTTGTCGTGTACCAGATCTGAAGGTAAAAGTTTTCAATTTTTCACCATTTAGAATTATGTTAGCCATTGGGTGTTCATAAACGGCTTTTACCAGATCGAAGTAGAGGCCATCTATTCCAATTTTCTATAAGACTTTGAACATGAATGAGTGTTGGACTTCGTCAAAAGCCTTTTCTGCATCAATGGAGATGATCATGTGGTTTTTAGTTTTTGCTCTATTGATTTAGTTTACATTTATAGATTTTCGAATATTGAACCATCCTTGCATTCATCCCTGGGATGAAGCCTACCTGATCATGGTGTATGATCTTCTTGATGATTTGCTGTATTTTATTTGCTAGTATTTTATTGAGGATTTTGGCATC
>NW_004524608.1:13592452-13593913 GCF_000260255.1 Octodon degus
TGAATTGTAGATATTGTTGAATTTCTTGTTTAATTTCATCTGTGACCCATTGGTTGCTAAGTAGGGTGTCATTTAATTTCCGTGCATTTAGGGATTTTTTCTGGTTTCTTTTGTCATTTATTTTCAGTTTCTTTACACTGTGGTCAGATAATATGCATTGAATAATTTCTGTTTTCTTGCCTATACTTAAGCCTGTCTTATGTACCAGTATGTGGTCTATTTTAGAAAATGACTCGTGTGCAGCTGAGAAAAATGTGTATTCAGCTGTGTTTGGGTGGAACACTCTGTATATGTCCACCAAGTCCATTTGTTTCAAGCTTTGGTTCAGTTCTGCTATTTCTTTGCTAAGTTTTTGTCTGGTTGACCTATCTTTTTGGAATAAGGGGGTGTTAAGGTCTCTTGTTAAAATTGTGGTATTGGATATTAGATTTTTCATGTCCATTAAGATTTGCTTTATATAGTTGGGTGCTCCTGTGTTCGGTGCATACATATTTATGAGTGTTACCTCTTCCTCTTGAATTTTTCCCCTAAGCTGTATATAGTGGCCTTCTTTATTTCACTTGATCATTGTTGGTTTGAAGTTGTGACTGTCTGAGAACAGGATTGCTACCCCTGCTTTTTCTGAGGTGCTGGGGCATGTAGTATTGTGTTCCATCCTTTGACTTTCAGCCCATGAATGTCTTTATGAGTTAAGTGTGTTTGTTGTATACACCATATTGTTGGATTTTGTTTCCTAATCCACTGAGCCAGTCTAAATTCTCTTACTTGGTCAATTAAGTCCATTTACATTGATGGTTATAATTGAGATGTATTGACTTAACGATTGACCTGTTGTATTTACCTGTTGTCGTTTACTCTTTTCTGCTGTGTTTAATTTATTGCCCTATTTAGTTGGTTGTTTCTGATCTCATTTGTGGAGTTCTGAACATTTTGGTCCCTCTCTAGAACATCTTTCAGTAGCCTGTGTAGGGTTGGCTTTGTCATCATGAAATTCTTTAGTTGTTGTCATAGAAGTATTTCACTTCTTCTTCAGACTTGAAAGGGAGTTTTTCAGGGTATAGTAGTCTGCGCTGGAATTTGTTTTCATAGAGGACTTGAAGTACTCTGCTCCATGCTCTTCTTGCCTTCATGGCTTGTGAAGAGAAGTTGGCCGTAAATCTGATGGGTTTTCCTTTGAATGTGATCTGCTTCTTTTCTCTAGCAGCTTTCAGTATATTATCTTTATTCTGAATTTCTGGGATCTTAACTATTATATGTCTTAGTGTGTTTTTAATTGGGTTGAGGTTACTTGGTATTCTTTTTTTTTTTTTTTTTTTTTTTTTCTGCAAAGCTTTATTCCGGGGGGGCTCAGTCCTTCTTGGCAGCTGCCTTCCTCATGGCGGCCAGCACGTTGCTCAGCTCCTCACGCTTCCTCTTGGCGCGGATGTGCGTCCCCACTCTTTTCTTGATGAACTTGAGGGC
>NW_004524608.1:13594013-13605251 GCF_000260255.1 Octodon degus
CAGAACTGTATTAAGTAGGAGTAGTAATAGTGGACACCCCTGTCTTGTTCCTGATTTTAGAGTGAAAGCTTTCAGTTTTTGACCAGTTAGCATAATGTTGGCTATTAGTTTATCATAGATGACTTTTATGAGAGTGAAGATATATAAAGACCATATGCTTCAATTTTTTGTAGGATTTTTTTTTTTTAATCATGAATGGGTGATGAACTTTTTCAAAAGCTTTGTCTTCATCTATTTAGATGATTATGTGATTTTTGTCATTGCCTCTCCAAAGCAGTAGTGATAAGAATGACATAGTATGGAAAGAAAATCTGACACCTGGAACATAATTTAAGACACAGAAATCTCACCAGACATATTCAACAATGTGATCTTTAACAAAGGGTGCAAAAGCATGTATGGTCTTCTAGTTCTGACAGTCTGTCTTCAGATGAGCCTCATCAGCAGCTCATACATTGATAGAATTGTTAATCTCCTTAATTTATATTTGGAATCTTTTACAAACTAATTCTTTTCTATGTTGGTCATTTCATTTTGCATTGTTTTGCTTAGCTCTGCCAGGTTTTTTTTTTTTATTATCATTAGTGTCTTCTGTGGATTTACTGATCATTTTGTTTATGTAGCACATTACCTGTGTACTTATATCTTGTGAGCTTATAGAAAAGCCTTATTGATCTCTTTTGTTATTTTCCCTGGTATTGTTTTCAGTAATTTGGTTGTGTGCCTGTTGGTTTCCTCCCTTTAATCCCCCATGGATCAGTATTGGGGTCTTTTCTGTTGCCTTCTCCTGGTTCTATTTTTTTTATTTGCTTTGTTTTGAGGCTTGTGAATTGATTATATTAGAAAGCTTTGTTTCTAATTTGGAGCCTCTTTAGTTAATGTGTACTTTTCACCAGTGACCTCTGAGCATAGTTGTTGGCTTTTACCTCTGTCCTAGTATTTATGAACCTCAATTTCTTTGGAATGGGAATTTGTATCATACTTGGCCCAGTACTTCATTCTCCAGAAATAGACTACAGTATTGTTAATGATCTGTGGCAGTCAACACTTATGGGTTCTGGTTACTCCCTATGAAGGGTAGGGCTGGTAACCTTCAATAACTGAGCTTACACTTCGCAGGGATTTTCTGTTTGGGTTCACTCACTCTCCCTTATAGCTTCCTGTGATTATTTTTCACTAATCCATTTTGGGAGTATAAAACTGGAGTCTCTGAAATTGCTGGTGAGATCCATAGTTTCTTCATGGGTCACTTGGCTTTCCAGACTTACCTTCTTTCCCCTGACATTTTCCTTTTCCAGGATCAGATTTGATAAGTAAAATGCACATACAAACTTGTTGGAGCTGATAGAGACTTTGTGACCTTTCACTGAGTCGGGGGTGGGGGGCCAGGAACATCCAACATGGGCCTGCTTGTTCATGTTGTGGGGGGCACTGCACTTTAAATGTATACAGTTTATTTTTTTGCAGGTTACAGGAAGTCGTCCTCACTTTGCCTGGTTCCAGTATACATGGGTTTTATACAACAACTCCATTCACCCATATTTAACACATTTCAAATTTAATTCACAATAGCGTATTCATGGCAAATAACTGAAAAAGTTAGGAATTTTGCCATTTGCTCCTTAGTCCACAAATCACGCCAGCTTTGATCAGCAAACACTCACATGACTTAATTTCAATTTCTTGGGTGATTTTTCTTTCTACATCTGTTGTTCAGTTTATACACAGACAATACAACATCTAATTTGTTGTCTCCTTTTAGTGATAAACCTTTTTGTGTTAGCTTTTAACTGGTGTGATAAATACCTGAGATAACAACTTAAAGGAGGAAAGATTTATTTTGGCTCAGCTTTAGAGGTTTCTTCAGAGGTTTTAACCTAGGTTTCTGTGGTCAGCTGGTTTCATACCTTTAGGGCTATAATAAGGGTGTAACAGCATGTCAGAAGGGCATGGTGGAAAAAAGCTGCTAATCTCTACACAACCAGTAACTGTGGAGGGCCCTAGTGCCAGAGAGAAAGCATCACTGATTTTGGAAATGAAAACTGAGGGAATCAGCATGAATTTATAGGTAGGAGCTTTAACTGGAAAGTAAATAGTAAAGGACTGTTGCTTCAGTAACAGAAAACTGAAGGGGCACAGTTCTGACAAAGATCAATTCTGTTCCTTATCTAAGGAAAATAAGAAAAAAATATAGGGAAGGGATGTCTTACTTAAAGAGCTGGAGGGGTACAGTTTTGAGAGAGAAGATACACTAACCTGTTGACAAAAGTTGCTTTTATGCCACCACTGGGGTGGGGGAGGAGTTGATAATTTTCCATTAGGTCAGATATCTGACAGTATTTTACTTTTACGTCAGGAGTCAGGGAATGTTTTTCTAGTGTAAAATATAGATCATTGACTGCTTTTGTCCTTGGAGGAGACATCATGGCTTCTCCCTGCTGTTACAGTGTTACAGTAAATTTATGTTCCTTAGGAAGTGTAGGAAATAAGGAAACAGTGCATTCTATACATTATTGGTAAGATAGAATAGGGCAAAAAACAGTTTAATAAGTAACAGGTTGTGAATTAAGGCTTAAGAATCCCTCTATGTCTTGTCCTCATGAAGATTCCTATTTTGTTTCAAGGTCATACCAATCTAATTCACTCCCTCTGGTGCGGTACTGCTTCCTAATATTGCCATTAAATTATGATCTTATTGCTGGATTAATTAAAGAAGTTAAAGCTCCTATGGTCAGATTATTTCTGAATATACTACAGACACACCCAGAAGTGTATTTTACTAATTTACTAGAAGTTTTTCAAGCCAATTAAGTTGACAGTTAAGATTAACCATCACGTGTGATATTTTAAATTAAAAAAGGGAATGTTTCTGACTGTAATGCTTATTTTTATGTATTAATTTGAATAAACCAAAGGTTGTACAAATATTTGGTTGGTCATTGCTCTGGGTGTGTTTGTGAGGATATTTTTAAAGAAGATTTACATTTTTAAATCAGATTTAATTCCTGCCTGAATTTTGCACTGGGACCTTTTCATTTTCCTTTCTTTTTTTTCCTGGGTGTTCAGAAACTGAAGCATCATCTCTTGTTGTCGTTCTTTGGTCCTAAACCTTTTTCTGGGCTTTAGGAAGCTATAGGTTCGTTCTCTCTCTCTCTCTCTCTCTCTCTCTCTCTCTCTCTCTCTCTCTCCTTTCTGTATTTTAGGGAAGGGTCTATATGGTGTTCAAGGTCTCATTACTAGATGGGATTCATAGTGATTCTCCTGTTTACAGCCTATCAAGTGCTGGGATTACAGGTGTACGCCACTACTCCCAGTCTTTTTTTTTTTTTTTTTTTATTTATTTATTTGTGTGTTTGTGTGTGTGTGTGTGTGTGTGTTGATGCTGGTCAGTCCACCGGGGGGCGGGGCTGGCTGGCATGTGGTGCTGGGGGATTGAACCGCGGTCCCTGTGCTTTGCCAAGCTTGTTCTAAGTAGGTGCTTTAGATAACTGAGCCATCTCACCAGCCCTCCCAGTCTTAATTGCTGTCTCAGCTTGCCCCAGGGACAGGGCTGGCATGGTAGCCCCCGGTATTAAACCCCCAGCCCCTGTGCCTGCTTGCAGGTGCTTTAATCCACTGAGCTATTTGGCTGGCCCTATTTCTAGAGTGGTGTCTTAGCCATTTTTTTCAATACTAAAATAAAATTCCTGACACCCAAAGTTAAAGGAGCAAAGGCTTATTTCAACTCACAGTTTATAGAAATTTCAGTCCATAGTCAGCTAGCTTCCAGGCACAGTGGCAGAGCCGAGGGCCATCATAAAGAAGAAACAATCCATGACAAAGCAGGGCAGACAGAAAGTAGTGAAGAGCAAAGTAGCAAATAATGTGCGACAGCAAAACAAAAAGCAGCAGCAGCAGTAGATCTGCCTCTCCCTTTTATTCCATCCAGCTTTTAGCTTGGTGCTTTAGTTCCAGCATCATACCTTTAATCCAGCATCACATCCAGCAAGTTTCAAAATTCTCCACCAATAACCACATGAGGCTTTGGGGGAGGAAGCATCTAAATAAAGCTGTAACAGGTGTTTTCTAGGTTCTTTCTGTATTGAACAGAGACTTGGTCAAAATGAGCGCAAAGATTAACAAGGTTTCACATTTATTAAAGGTAAAAAAATAAAAGAAATACTCTCCAGCATGAGCTCAGTCCAATAAAAGTAGGAAAAGAAGCACACACTACAAGGTGAGAATGGATCACTATGAAAAGCACAGTGGCCAGGAGCTAAATGGTGGTTATCTGTTGTATGGCCCATTCATCAGACTGCATCAAGTCTAGGCCATCATATGAGAAACCTATGGAGTTCTCACAAGAAAAAATGGAAGATGACATTCTCTGATTGCTTCCAGGTACAGACTTTTAGGAACTGTTCTGTGCATGTGTCTTGGAACTTTGTAATTGACAAGTCATACCCACTTCGCCAGCCAGTTTGCCACACTCTTAATTTCCTACCTCATTTCCCCTGACAGACATAAATGCCCTTAATTCTTTATGGATATTGAGGTTGTAAAGGTCTCTTATCTTTGAAGAGCTATTTTTTTTTTTTTTCTAAAAGGGGCTTATAAACCTTACTTAACAGGATTATATGCTCTCCAACTACCTCAGGATGTTTGTGGCTCACAGGTTGGGTTAAAAAAACAAAAAAACCTATCAGAAGACAATGGGAAAAGAGTGTGTTTATGTGAAGGGCTGTTAAACTGCCTTTTTAAATTTTTTTTTTTTTGTATTTTTTGGTGTTCAGGGTCTCACTACTAGATCAGACTCGTAGTGGTTCTCCTGTTTATAGCTTCCCAAGAGCTGAGATTACACGTGCACCACCATGCCCAGTTTCAATTGCCATCTCAGCGTGCCCGGGGGCGGGGCCAGCAGGGCAGGCCCTGGGATCAAACTCCTGGCCCCTGTGCCTGTTTGCAGGTGCTTTAATCTGCTGAGTTGATTAGCTGGCCCTTAAACTGCCTATTTGATGGGAGAAAATTTGAGGGTTTTTTCAGGAGCATAGATCTGCTATCTGTTTGGGGGTGTAGAACTCAAGTCATATTTCCACACTTCTTGTGGAGTAGAAAGTATGGCAAAGGGGTGTTAGATAAATTAAGAGCTTGAGAGAAGTGGCTTTACCAAGAGAATCCATATTATGGATCTAATTAAAAACAGGAAACTTAATACTGTCTTAATATGTAGTGAATTAAGCTGTAGTGACTCTACTTGTCTGCACCCAGAATAGTAATGGAGTCTTGCTTTTTTAAGAGGAGCTTCAGGTCTTCCAGAGGTTTATGAAAGTAGATTTCTTCTTTAGGATAATCATTTCCTTTAAAAAGTTCAGATAAGACTAGTTTTATCCTAGATAGGTAAGTCCACCTCTCTATTTTTGCCACCTTTACTGCAGTGGGTATGGTAAGGATCACTGATAAGGGGCCCTTTCATTTTGGTTTTAATTGGTCTACAGAAGTTTCTTTTCCCCACATTTTAATGAGCACTTGGTCTCCAGAGTAGACACTAGGTGGGCCCCTTGAGCTAGGAGCTGGCAGGATTTTGTCTCTATGCAGTTGGATAGCCTGTTATAATTGGCCTAGATTAATATGTTGTAAGAGTCTCATGGTCTTTGGGTCTTTTTCCATATCAGAAGATAGAAAAGGCCTCTCATATAACATCTCAAATGGACTCATATTTAGCCCAGTTCTTAGAGGTATTTTAAATCTTCATGAGGAGTATAGTCAATAATCAGCCAAATCTTAGAAGTCTCTTGGCTGTTTTTCTAGAGTTCACTTTGAGGTCTACTTGGCTCCTCAGTCTTTCCAGAGGATTGAGGTCTCTTTGTAGAATGGAGGTAATACCTTATTCCTACAATTAGTGCCACCCTTTGAGTTATTTAAATGCTAAAAGAAGGTCACTCTGAAGGCCCTGGGACAGTGCCAGCCAGCAAATGATTTCTTTGAGGAACTTCTTGATTACCTCTATAAGCTTTTTCTGAATGGCTGAGGAGGGTCTCAGTCCAACCTGTAAAGGTGTCGCTTAGGACCAATATTTGTTTAAGTCCTAGTGGCATATGGGTAAAGTCTGATTGCTGGTACTACCCAGGGTATGTCACTTTGTACAGGTTTTAGCAAAGGAGGTGGTTTGAGCTGCTTGGGTTATTGTAGGCACAGAGTAAGCAAGCTTTGCAGACCTGTCATATAGCAGTTCTAAATTCTATGAAAATTCAGGTGACCATTTCCCATCTCTTCCTATGAAAAAAAAATTGGGAAGACTTTTATAGATTTCCACTGAGGACAAGTTTGGTTTTTAAATAACACCAGAGCCCCTTTTATATCCTTTCTGTCTTAAGGTACATTTTTCCTAGGGTTTTTAATGGTTCCTCAGAAACTGGGAATAAGGGTAGGGTTTTGAGGAGCTTTAAGGCTATCCTTTTAGCCTCCCTGTCATCCTCCTGATTTCCCAAAAAGATTAAGCAATAGCAACTATCTTGGGAAAATAGACTGCCTCTAGGAGTTTCACAATTTCTTGCTTATGCTTTGCAGATGATGGTTATTAGTTAACAAACACCTTTCTTTCCAGATTGCTGCTTGGACATTTAACACCAGCAAGGCATATTTGGAGTCTGTATGGATATTTCACTTTTTGAATTTTTAAATAATATATCAATTCTTGCATAAGAACAATAGGCTCTGCTTTTTGAGCAGATGTCCCTGAAGAAGGGGTTTGAGTTCAGTGACCTATTGTGAAATGACAACTATATAACCTACTTTTCTTTCTTTCTTTTCTTTTTGATGTACTTTTAGTACAGTGTCTACAGCGTCTCACTACACAAATTGGACTCATAGTGATCCTCTTGTTTCCAGCCTCCCAAGTGCTGGGATTACAGGCGCACTCCACCTTATCCATTCCCCGGTTCCTGGGGGTGGGGCCAGCATGGCATGCTGGAAATCGAACCCTGGTCCCTGTGTCTGCCTAAGCAGGTGCTTTAATCTGCTGAGCTATCTGGCCAGCCCTATAACCTACTTTTAAATGTCTTTCTTGGACAAAGATATATGCATCCATGATCCGTATCTCCTTAGGGTGTTGAAGGGGCAGGTCACTAATGTCCTGCCTTCTTGCATAGGTTTGGAAAAGCACCTGTTCATAAGAGTGGTACCTGTAGGATAAGGCAGGATGAAGAGTACAGTAAATCTTCAATTGTGAACATTCAAGTTGTGAAATTCCACAGATGTACTGCATAAGACTCATTTTTTCAGCTTACAAATAAAGCCAATTTATAAAGAGTGCTTCTAGAATGGCACTCATTCAGAAATTGAAGACTCAGGGGTGTCCAAGAGTGTGGTTTGTTACTTGGTAAGCTGTTTTCTTGTCAACCACAAGTAACCTTTTGTCTCAAGAATACTGCTGATTTGATGCAGAGATAAGGACAGCTAGTTTTTGCCACAAAGTTAGTTTCATAGATTCTTATGTTAGCATAGCTATAGCTGCTACTCAGGCAGGTTGGCCATCCAGCAGCCACTGTAACTTTTGTGAAAAATGTGTCACTAGGAGGGGTTCTTGTCCCAGTCTTTGGTTTAAGCCACACAAAGCAATTTTTCCCTTTTTGGATGTGTAGAGAAAGAAAGGATTTCTGAAGTTAGGTATTCCCCATACAAGAGCGTAAGTAAGGGTATGTTTTATTTCTCAAAAGATATTGTCAGTGTCTTGTCTATTACAAGGACACAGGTTCAGAACTTTTCACAGCCTCATTAAGGACTTTACCATTAGTTGAAAATTATCTAACCAGATCCAACAGATGTTAGACATTCCCAGAAACAATACTGTTGTTAGGGGCAAGAAGCCTGAGATCATAGTCTGGATTTAGTGCCTAAATAGGTGTCAGAATGTATATCAAGCATTGAGTTTTCTAGAGAAATACATAAGAGTTTTTCTTTGAGCATTTTTTTTCTAAGCTGGAAAATTGAAGGCTAGGATAGTTGGATAACTCCCAAGTTATACTGTAGATTAGAATATCACCTACACACTGTAGATGAATGATTCATTGTTGAGTTCTAGATTCCTTAAGTCCTTTTCTAGTGCTTAAGCAAAAAGGTGAGAGCTATCTCTAAAAGCCTGTGGGAGAACTTTCCAGGTATTCTATTTTTCCTTTGAACTGGGATTTTTCACATTCAAAGCCAAATATGAACTGGTAAGCTGGTTGGAGGGAATAGAAAAGAAAGCATCTTTGAAATCTTAGAAGTGAAAATCAATTAGATTTCCTGGAATATGAGAGGGAACTGTACATGGATCTGCCGCTAGATGGTGGGTCAGGATTACAGCCTTGTTAAGGGAGAGGTTCTGTACCATTCAGGGTTTTGTACCTTGAAGGCTTTACTACAATACACGGAGAATAGGAGTATTGCAAGGGGAGTGACAAGGCTGCAAGAAGGCCATGTTTGAGAAACTTGCCTCTTCTTTAGTCTCTTTGAATACTGATTTTTGGCTGAGGCCTTCCAGTTTTATAACCATTGGCATTTCTGCATTTGTTCTACCAGGTATTCCATCATACCATGCAGTAGGATCTATTTGTTGACTAATTAGGTCAGGGAAGCCTGGTGTAGTTCTAGCAGGTAAATTCATTTTGACCTTTTCTGTATTTTGAGAACTGTACCCAATTTTTCTTGTAAATCCATCCCTAGAAAAATTCTTAGTAAGGGAGTAGGAAACTGTGGGACAATTAAAAACTCACTGACCATTTCACCTTCCAAGTGTCCTGTCAGAACAGGAGTAAAGAAGCTTTGAATAGGTTTTCTTTTGACCCCAGTTATGACTATAGATCTAGAGAAGGGATTTATAGAGAAGAAAGTTAAAACAGAAGCAAAATGAATTGAAATTGCCTGCCCAAAATATTGAGGGTTACCCAGGATACCTCACAGTAGAAAGATATCTAGAACAGGAATTGCAGGTTTCCCCAGCTCCTTCAGTCTTTCTCAAAGTAGAAAATGAGGGTTTTGTTTGGCCTAGTGTCTCTCTTGGAGGCCCTCTTTGGGAAAGTCAGTCCTCCTGTGCCACAAGTCTGGTACATGAGCTCTTAACACACAAAGTAGGTTCATTCAGTGGCTTGGTACACTTGTGTGCCCAGTATCCAGTGTGCAGGCTTTGATTGGCCCTTGTTTTTACCTTGGATAACTTGGGTGTGCTTAGAACATTGCCAATTGCAACAAATGTCATTTTAATAAATGTAATTTTAACCAAACGTAATTTTAATTTTTCTTATTCCTTTTCCTTTTATATCCTAATGTATATTCTGATTAGTAAACTTGACAAGGATATGTTCAGCATCTGGGCCATCAGGTTCAGAGGGCCCATCTGTAAACCTATCAGGATCTTTTGTAAATAGTGTGTCTCTTTGGGTACCAGCCCCTCAACAGATAGGTGAGAGAGCGAGAGAGTCCCAGAGACAAGTGGATGTCTGAGGGCAATATATAAATTTTCTTCTCCTTGAAGGCTTAAGTACTATCACCCTTGGGACCTTGTAGAGATAAAAAGTGATAAAAGCCTGAACGTAGGGGATTTCACACTACCTTCCCTGTCTTGCAGAAGCAATATAACTGAAAAGTAGTATAATAATTTTGACTTCCATCTTGTACCCATCTCTTGCCATTTCCTAGTTTATAAACACAATGGGATAGGCCTAGGGAGACAGCTCATAGAATAAGTGCTTGCCTGGCAAGCACAGGGTCCTGAGTTCAATCCCCCCACAAAAACAACAACAACAACAACAATAAAAATGGGATAGCTTCCCAGGCTCCATCTAGCTACTACCTAATGGTGAGTTGGCTACAATCTGCAGGGTAGTATCCTAGATCTTAACCATATCTAATTTAGATGCTAGTTAGACAAGACTTCACATGTTTTGTTTGATGCTGGAATGAGTTAAGTCTTTAGGCATGTATTTTTATATCTAAGAAAAATATAAACTTTGGGGTCCCGAGAGTGGAATGTTATAGGTAGGATTTTTATGTTTTTCTAAAACTTATACTTTGAAGCCCAAATCCTCAGTGTAACCATATTTGCAGATGGGGTCTCAAGGGAAATAATTATGTTCTCATTTTAGGCATAGGATGGGGTTTGACCTAATAATATCAGTATCCTTATAATAAAAGGCTATACAGCACTTACTTTCTAATGTGTGACTATAGAGAGATGGCTGGTTACTGTAAGCCAAGAGGCCTCAGAAAACCAAAACACATAGACACACACACTTACGCACATAGAAAAACCCAATGAGAAATCACCTTATACAAGTCAGAATGGCTATTATAAAATAAATACATACAAATTTTGTCAAGGCTATGTAGAAAAATAAATATTTTGGTACTGTTGGTGGGAATAACATTAGAATGGCTATTTGCCTATACCATTGATCAGGAAACTAAAAATCAAATCACCACATGATCAGCAAATCTTACTACTCGGTATTTACTCAAAATATTTGAAGCTAGTACATCAAAGAGGTGTTTTCATTTTTATGTTCATTCACAATAGCCATGTTATACAATCAACTTCTGTGCATCAGTGAATTAATGGATAAAGTTATCCTTTTTACTAGAGTCTTAGTTTGCATGGACTGCGGTAAGAAAATACTGTGAACGGGGTAGCCTATAAAATCAGCATTTCTTCCTCACAGCTCTAGGAGCTGGGAAGTATATAACCAAAGATACACATGTGACTCTGTTGTCCATTGTGGGTCTTGCTTCATCATTGGCATCTTTCCTATGGTCACATGGGCTGTGGTAGAATAAGTTCCCTTGGGCCTGTCCTCTATGGCACTAATTCTGTTCACGTGTGCTCTGCCTTTATGGCCTAAACAACTCCTAACAAGCCCCAACTGTTGATGTTATCATCTTGAAGAGAACTAAAATCCAATGTGAGTTTGAGCACATAAATATTTACACTATAGCAATTACCAATTAATACTAAGCACTCATTTATCCTTGTTTGGATTTTTCAGACGGTCTTTTTTTTTTCTTTTCTTCTTCTTCTTCTTTGTAATGTGTTGCTACAGGGGCTCACTACGCAGCACAGATTCATAGTGCTCCTCCTGTTTTAAGCCTTCCCATGGCTGGGATTACAGGTGTCCGAGAACACGCCCAGTCTCTCATAAGCTCTTTTTTAAAAAAATTTATTTTTATTTTATTTATTTATTTTTTCAAACCAAATTGGTAGGACAGTTTCAATAATTAACACATTGC
>NW_004524608.1:13612026-13623301 GCF_000260255.1 Octodon degus
AGCTCCATGGCGCGCCGCTCATAGGGGGCGAAGCCGCACACTTCCCGGATCATGTCCCGCATGAACTTGGTGTGTTTGGTGAGACGTCCGCGGCGGCGGCTGTGCCTCATTTTGCTCACATTCTTAGTCACCTTGTGGCCCTTGTTGAGGCCCACGGCCATGGGATAGCGGAGGGCCATGGCTACTCTTTTTCAATGGTTGCTGTGGCGGAAGCTACTTGGTATTCTGTATGCTTCAGTTACTTGAATGTCAGATTCTTTCCTCATATTTAGGAAGTTTTCTGCTATTACTTCTGCCCATATTTTTTAATGTTATTTGTATTGACTTCTTCTTTCTCATTGATGCCTGTTAGTCTCACATTGTTCATCTTTGCATGATCTTGCAGGTGATGGTTTTTTTTTTTTCCTGCATCCTAGTTGTTTTAAAGAGATCCTTTCTTCATATGAGAACTTGTACCGTAACGTCATGTAACTCAGTAGTGTCCCAAATTTTCTGATCAAGGAAATTGTGGGGCCAATCATGTAGAGTGTGCCTAAGGAGAGTTACATGGAGAGAAATCATTCTCCCAGAATTTCACAGAGAGCATATTGGCCAAGCCATGGCTGTGACTCATCCATATGGCTGACACTGACAAAAGTTCTACAATCTGAGGTACAGGATCTCAAGATAAATCCTGAGGGGATTTCACTGACCTTCTCAGACCCAAAAGCTACAACTCTTGTTGCATATGTCCGCTTTACCTTGGTCTTAACCATCCAGTAGAAAAGTATAAAAAGGAAATATAAGAATTAAAGCCATGCTGATGTGTTGAGCTGTCGTGAAATCAGATCAACAATTTCTGACCTTGCCGGTCAAGTGGAAAACCCAATACTATCATGGGCTACTGGACTCTTTTAGGGTATTTTGCTGCATTTACATGCCTATAATATTCAAATAACGGAACTTAATAAAAGAAGGGGATACAGATGAATGTCCATTTTGTATCTGTGTATTCAAAGTGGTTAGAATAAATATATAGTTACATTCTCTTAATGAATAGAGGGATTTGTTCTATTGGTGTTTGTATATAGGATATCATGTCCGTATCTTGTACAGCAATTAACCACTAGGAAGAATATATGTAATGTTTTAATTATTGAAACTGTCTTACCAATTTGGTTTGGAAGTGTCTCATTGCTATTTGTTTTTCAATAAAATGATGGAAAAAAATAAAGAATATCTGGTAAAAAAAAAAAAGAGAGATCCTTTCTTATCTTTTCATTAGCTGCACCAGCATCTTCAAGATCTGACCCTCTGCCTTCACTTTCACTTAAAAGGTTTTGCAAGCTCGTGAGTGAGATTTTAAGTTCCTCTATATCTCTTTGACTCTGCTTCATGCGATCTATTTCTTTCCTGTATTGCTCAGTCAAGGAATCCGCCATTTTTCTAATCTCTTCTATTTGTTTTATCAATGTCTTTTTTAGAATCAGTTATTAATTCTTTTACTGCAGTGTTTTTTTTTCAGATTGGGTTTCCTCTCTTTGTTTCTGTAGTTGATTCTTTACTTCAGATGCTATGAGTTCTGAGAATTCTTATTTCAGAAAATTCTGCTGTGAGTTCCGCTATAACTTTCTGCTGTTGCTTTTTTACTATCAACGCTATTAATTCGTACATTTGAGCTGAGCTAGTAGAAAAGAATTCAGCTCTCAGTTCCTGTATGACTTTCTGTTGTTGCTTATTTACTATCGCTACTATTAATTCATACATTTGAGCTGAGCTGATGTCCTCTGCACTTGTTCTTGGTGGACATTGGGTTTCCTCCATATGTTTCTGCATTTGATTCTTTACTGCAGATGTTATTAATTCATGGATTTATTTTTTCATTTGCAATCTGAGTTCCTCTATACCTTTCTGCAGCTGTTCCTTTATTTCAGAAGCCCTTGATTCATTGATTTCAGCTGTCTGATTCCCAATTTGTTCTGTGTTAGTGTCCTCTGCACTTATTATGGGTGGACTTGGGTTCTACGATTGCATTTTGCTCCTTCTTGTTGTCATGTTGTGTAGCACCGTCTTCTGACCTTTGTTGTAGTGCTTTGGTGCAGTTATAACCTTAGCACCTACTGAAGTTCAGGTGCAGATCTACAAAATTTGGATTTATCCAGCTGTGCCTGGCTTGGGTCTGGCTGCTGTGCTCAGCTCCTTCCTGCTGCTGCCCTTGGGAGTGAATCTGTTGTGCCCCCCTGGCATGATGTTCTGCTCCTTTACTAGCTGGGTGGTTCTGTTCCCTTCTCTTTCTGCAGGGTTTGCAGCTGCAGGGTTTCACCTCAGGCCTGTAGTCCAGGCCTGAGCTGAGTCTGGAAGGGACAAGGTAGAATAGCGGGGAGAGGCAGCTCTCCCACACACTCTCCGGGCCTGGGCTAGGACTGGGTCTGTGGGTCCCTAGAACTGGGCAGAAATTCTCAGGAGGTGGGGGGGGGGTGCTGTGGAGTGTTGGGGCGGGTCCCCAAGGGGGTGTAAGAGGGTCTCAGGCACACTGTTCCTGGGCTGGGACCAAGAGTTCCCGCTGGAGCAGGGTAGCAGAAAGCTCTCCCACACACTCACTGGACCTGGGCGAGGACTGGATCTGGGGGTCCTTAGAACACGGCATAAATTCTCACGCGGTGGGCCAGGTTGGGGGGGCTGCTGCGGAGTGGTGGTGGGGTCCCAAGAAGGTGGAAGAGGGTCTGGCCCACGCTGCACCTGGCCCAGGACCCGCAGGTCCCACAGGCGTGGGTAGCCCGAAGCTCTCCCACACACTCACTGGACCTGGGATAGGATTGGATCTGGGGGTCCCTTGAATGCGGCAGAAATTTTCACGTGGAGGGCGGGGTGGGGGTGTTCTGCGGAATGTTGGAAGGGTCCCAAGTGGGTGGAAGAGGGTCTCACCCACGCTGTGCCTGGGCTGGGACTGGCAGGTCCTCTCTCATAAGCTCTTATATGATCTGAATTCTTCAATTCTTACCCTAACATAGTCATATATTCTCCCTTCCTCCCACTCTTCACCCTTTCTTGCCTTCCTTCTTTGAACAGTGCTGGAGGTCAAACTTGTACATACTAGATAAATGCTTTACCACTGAGCAATAACCCCAACTGTACAGTCTATTATTTAAGAGAAAAAAAAAGAGAATAAAAAAATTAGAGATGATACAGAATTTCACTAAATAAAATAATAGGAATTCAACAGTGGTTGTTATTATGCAATGTATTAATTATTGAAACTGTCCTACTAATCAGTTTTGAAACTGTCTCATTGCTATTTCTCAATAAAATAATAAAGAATAAAGTAAAAAAATTATATATGATTAAAAGCAGCAAAAAACAATGGTTGTTATATTGCATATTGTTGTTTTCAAATTAGTTCTTCAGATTACCAGATGTAAACATGCAAAAGTGATAAAAAAGTTATATAACGTTTAAAAGGAAAGATAGGAAAATTAATGCATTAACTGCTGTACAGTCTATTCTTAACAATGAAATCAGAGAGAGCTTTCTCAAAGGTAAGTTAGATAATGTTATTTCTTTCCTCAAAATCTCTCAGTTGTTTCTTAGTTTAAGAAAAAAAAGGGAAAATTTAAAATCTATATAATGACTTCAAAGTCCTCATACAATCTGGCACTGTAATGAAACTTGCTGACCTCCTTTCTTCTGTTCTTGATCATTTTAGCCTATTTACTATATCCTGAATAAACTAAGTAAACTCCTGCTATACGAATTTTGTATGCCTTTTTTTTTTCTGCCTGGAAATCTATTCCCCCATATGTCTACATTTTCATTGAGTCTCATTCAAATGTAATCCTAACAGTAAGGC
This sequence comes from Octodon degus, assembly GCF_000260255.1. Taxonomy (NCBI): domain Eukaryota; kingdom Metazoa; phylum Chordata; class Mammalia; order Rodentia; family Octodontidae; genus Octodon; species Octodon degus. Next base: position 13,615,853 of record NW_004524608.1, read on the forward strand.
TCTTATCACTACCTATAGAACATTTACTGAACTTTTTTTTAATGTGTGTATGTCTTTTTGAGACAGGGTTTCACTATGCAGTTCAGGCTGGCTTTGAACTCACTTGGTAGCCCAGGTTGGTCTGGTACTCAAAGTGATCCTCCTGTCTCAGCCTCCCAAAGGCTGGTATTACAGGGATGTGCCACCATGCCCAGCCAACTCAACTTCATACGTAACAAATATGCAAACTACAACCAGAGGCTAAGAGCTTTATCTCTTACCTATTCTTGCAAATAAAATTATCTTGGAATATAGCTATGACCCCTTTTTTATATGCTGTATATTAATACTTTCTTACCATAATGACAGTTTTGAGTATTTACAACACATATGCAAAGTTCATAAATCATAAAATATTTACTCTGTGGCTCTTAACAGAAAAACCTTGTAGATCATGACATTTATATTTTATATATTTGTTTGTTATTTCCTGTTGCTGCATACAAAGGTTATGTCAGAGCTCTGAGTTATCTTTTTATATAGCTTTTTACTATTTGAAAAAATCAGCTTGTATAACCTTGTCATGTTTGTTTTTCAAAGATAATTTTTGAGAGAGAGACATTATACAAACTTATTTGAATTCATTCAGGCCATGAGTCATTGAATGTCTGTCTGTCTGTCTACCCAACAGTGGTACTGGGGATGCACTATTGTAGTTAGATCCCTACACCCTTTCTTCTCTCTGTCTCCATCTGTCTCTGTCTCTGTCTCTATGTCTGTCTCTGTCTCTGTGTCTATCTGTCTGTCTGTCTTTCTGTCTCTCTGTCTTTCTTTTTGAGACAAGGACTCACTGAGTTGCCCAGGCTAGGCTAAAATTTGCAGTCCTCTCATCTCAACCTCTCAAAGTTCTAGAATTACATATGTGTATCACCATACCCAACTCATTGATGTCCTTTTAAACCAAATCCAAGTGGCTTTCTATAAACTGTTTTAAGAGGTTCCAAAAATAAACACAAAATAATGTTTGTTAACATTTTTTCCTCCAAAGATGGAGAAGGTACTGAAGCTCAGAAAGTGAGCATGGTGGCACATGCCTGTAATCCCAGCACTTGGGAGGCTGAGGCAGAAGGATCACTATGAATTGGAGGCTCACCTCAGCTACATAATGAGTTCAAGGCCAGCTTGAACTTAATAATGAAGTTCTGTCTCAAAACAAATAAACAAAATAAAGTATAAATCAGTGTGTTGCTCTTATCAGAGTTAAAATAGATATAAAAACGCATGGTTGCTAAATTTATTAAATCAGCAGTAAAATAACTATTGTGTCTGATGTAAAGGCAGAATTCTCTTGGCTAAATTTTTAAACTCTTTATACTTTTGGAAACTTTAATATCAATGATATACAAGATGAAAGCAGTTTGATTCGTAATGTGTGGAAGTAATAGGTACTTATCTTTATTGCTTTATTCATTTTTATTTATTTATTTATTTTGCAGTACCGGTGATTGAACTCAGGACCCCACGCTTGCCAGGCAAGTGCTTATTCTACTGAGCTATCTCCCCAGCCCTTTTTTTTTTTGTCTGGCTCAGTCTGCCTTAAGTATGGGTCTGATAAGGCCTGAGGAATTGGGGATCCAACCAAAATATCCTGCCCCTGACTGTATTTGCATGAGCAGGCACTTAAATAACTGAGCTAATGGGCAGGCCCCCTAGCTTTATATTTGGATGCAATCCTATGTAGGTTTTATTTTTGTGCAGGGTCTCACTATGCAGCTCAGACTCATAACAATCCTCCTGTTTTCTGCCTCCTTAATGCTGGGATTACAGGCATGCATCACCATGCCCAGACTTGGATTCAATCCCATTTAAAAAGTATAAGTAAAACTTTGACATATGTGCATTTTACATAAGAGGGAGAAGTACCTCATACCTCTCTGTCTGGGTGTTTTTATTTTTTGGTGGTGCCAAGAAATGAACCCAGGGTCTTTCACATACTACATATATGCTATACCATAAAGCTATACCTCCAGTCCTTTGTTTTTTTTTGTGGTTGTTTTGTTTTATTATTATTTATTTATTTATTTATTTATTTATTTTGCAGTACCAGGGATTGAAATCAGGACCTTGCACTTGCCAGGCAAGTGCTTATTCTACTGAGCTACTGAGCTATCTCCCCTGCCCCTCCTTTGTTTATTTTGAATCACAGAAAATCCATTCAGAAAAAGGAGAAAAGATTTTAAAATTTGGTGTGTGATTCTTTTTCATGTCTGGAGGTTTCCTGAAAATAGTTTGTAGTTCCAACTGTAGGACAAAGAAGGACATCACATTAGTTAATAGTATTGCAATGAATGATAATTCTCACACAATTTCTAGAGCAAATTGTCTGTAAATAATATGAACTCTGGAAAAAAAACCAACAGCAATGTAAACTCTGATTTTGATTGACATGTTAAAATAGTGACAGTTGTATTCATGGTTGAATGTTGATCCTTGATGTGAAAATAAATGAGCAGTAGATATAAAATTCTGGTAGCCAACTCAGAATATTTTGGCTTTCAATAGGGAGGGTAGTCATGTGAAACTTAAACATCACATATGAGACAAACTGTGTAACTCTAAAACAGATAATTCCTGTAATTTAAGAGAGGATTGCTTAAATGGCTGTGTGAGTTCCTTTATGAGCTTGAAACTCTTCCTTATGTCTAAATTATTATGAATTTTAATGCCAAAGTTATATATGAGAGCAAACTATGAGCCAAAGAAAGTTTTAACTATAACTATAGGCTGTACTCTTAAAAAGTGGAGAATGTGCATTATTCTCCTTTCCCATTTCCATCCAGAATAGTCATCACTTCATCTGATGCGCAATTATTTACTTTGACTATCTTTATTGGTGTAAGTCAGCTACTTTGGGGTGTAAATGCTTCTTAGTCTGTGCACTACTAGTGAACGTACTTTTCTCATAAAGCTGTGCTGATAAATCTTTAAAAATAGTATTTCTGACATTAAAAATATATGCTTACATGTACAAATATAAGCTTATAAACTTTCCTGATATAATATCTATGTCACACAGTATACAAGTAAGATATATTGTACTTACTGTAAAATCCATATAGCCAATTTATTCTCGAGACTTCTTTGATTTTTTTAGCAGACCTTGTGTCTATTGTATCATGTGTAGGTAATCTGTGCTTTCAGTGTTTGAGTGAATATAGTTCTGACATGTTTACTGATGTTTCTGTTAAATGAGCAGGATGAACATGAAAAAACAAAATCTAAGTTAGAACCCCACATTTTTATCCATAATATGAATGGTTTCTTGATAAGTTGTTAAAAGTTATCAAATCCTAGAAGATCATTTCTTTATTTTTCTTCTATTGACAGTGTAGCACTGTTTAATTTACATTATTTACATTTTCCCCATCCTTTAAGTCTCGAGTTAGTAAAAAAAAAAAAAAAAAAAATTAAGTTATAGAGTAATTTGTCATAAAAGGATTTCCCTGGCGTAAATATTCCAAGCATGGCTGATTTCAGGCTACCAATATGGTATTAGTGAACACAGAGTTGGGAAGAATGGAGAGCAACACATCACTATATAGTTTTGTTTTGTTTTGGATTTTTTGAGGACATGCTATAATATAAGTAAATAACCTTAAGTGTATAGATAGTAAAGAGTTTTTTTTTTAAAAAGAAAGGATGATTTCTATGGATATGTTTTTAATACACTGTATAATTTAAGTTTGAAAATATATATTTTTTAGCAAGGGCAATCATTTTTAGTAATGACAGTCTGCTTGCATAATTCCTGAGAATTTAGTACTTGACTTTCCTTGGTTTTCATCAAGGATTGCTTTTGGAAAGATCATACAAATGATTATGCATCAGACTCTGTACCAAATAAATACATAAACAAAATAAATAAATAAATGACTATGCATCTGCTGTACTTCAGAAATTTTCTCTGAGGGTTATAGATGCAGTACTTTGCCTAGCATGATAGAGGCCTAGAGTTCAATCTCTAGCACCTGGAGTTCAATCCCCAGTACCAGGGAAGGGTGGGCAGAAGGGATGGATTTTTCTTTGAAAGCTGGGTGGGATGGCTTTCAAAGGGAGGCTGAAACAAGAGTATTACAAGATCAAGACAAGCCTGGGCAACATAACAAGATTTTGTCTCAACAAAACAAAACAGCTTTCTCTAATATGTTACCCAAATTTTTAAAAACTTTGTCTTAATGAATTGATTATCCTTCATATTTACCAGATAAGAATGGTATCATCTTAACCTCTTTTGGTCCTGCAACTCACAGGTTGAAACTAAGCAAATTTACCTGTAATTGTTACTATAGGCCAGTGATATTTTAAATTTTTTCTGCAATAATATTTTAAAATTTCTTTAAAAATCAAATCTATGTCAACATTTGATAGAAAATGTTTTCTTCACTTACTAGATTTCCAGATGAGTTGGGGCTGGGGATGAATGGTTTGCCTAGCATGCCTGTGATGCTTTAATCCCCATTGCTGCCAAGAGGAAATAAAATAATGAGTTGGTTCCTAGCATCATTCACAGATGAGCTAGTTTTTTAAAATGTATTTGTTATACTTCAATCTATTTGGCTTATTCTGAACAGTGTTCAAATTGTCTGATCTCTGATCAGTGGTAGCCACTTTATTTTGGCCTTTTCAAATTGTCTCCTAAATCCTTTTGTCATGACATCAATAACCTTTGATAGTTTCCATGTTCACTAATGTGACAGAGTAGTCACATTTCCTGTCCCACACCTAGAATCACCTACTGCTTCAGGGAATTCTTTTCACAAGGAAATGGTTTAGAGACCACAGTCAGGGATTTGTACTTGCTATTGCACTAGTTCCTATTGCTAGGTATTTCCATTTGATAGACTTAAGAAATATGCATTCTTAAATATAACATGTTTTACAGGTTCGTTCCTATACAGCTATTTCAGGGTAACACAGTTTTTATGTAACTTGTTGACTTTTCATATTTCTTGTTTTTGTCTGACACCAAAAATTTCCCCTAAAAACCGATTTATTCATTTGCTTTTCTTAGACCATGCATGCAGCAATATTATATTAAGAGTCAAGGTTGTAGCAGTGGCAGAATGATTGTCAAGCATGCATGAGTTCAAGCATACCTTAGGTTTGATCTCCAGCAAAGAAAAAACCAAAAGTAAAAAACCCCATGCTATAATAATGCCAGTAGTAGCAGAAAAATATGGTTACTGGTAACAGTTTCAGTTCCTGTTTTATTGTTGCTTTGAAATTCTTAGGACTTGTGTAAGTATGTATGTGTCTGATTATTTTTGGAGTGCTAGGGATTGACTTTAAGGCCTTAAGCATGCTAAGAAATGTACTCTGTCACTGAGCTATACCTCCAGCCCAAATTATTGTGATTTGAAATCACTAGAAATACTTATTTTCGGTATAGTTACACCACCAGTTCCATGTACAATTAATTTTATGTAGCTTTCATTTTAATGGCATTTTAAATTTTATAATAATCTGTTATTTTTAAATAGTTCCAAATGTAACATATTAAACAGATTTTATGAGAAACCCATATTCTATTTTTATTACCTTGCTCCTTCTTTATAGGTTGACATATTTTTTGTTTTAATTTGTCCAATTTATTTAAATGAAGAGGTAAATAATTGATGGCATACTGCACATTTTTCCCAAAGTTGTTAGCTGTTCCATCAGTATTTTTTTTCCAGCAGTATTTTGTGCAGTTCAGTTATATTTCATACCACATACATCACTTACTGCTTCTCAAAAACTGCATAGTAATCCATTGTGTGGCCATACCATGGTCAATTCAACCACTGCCCTTTGATGCACATTTGCCTTATTTCTAGACCTTTTCTATAATAAACAGTGCTTTAGCGAATAACTTCCATGTCTATTTTCATATTTTGTCAAGTTTGGTCAGATTCTTAAATGTGAGAGTTACTATACAAAAAAGTATAACTTTATTAGATACTGCTCAATTATCTCTTGATAGATTCTTCTTTTTTGTATTCTAACTAAAAAGGAGAGGGCTTTTTCATATCAAAGCCTAACAGGCTGTGTTGTAAAACTTCTGGATTTTTGCCAATCTGATGAATGAGAAATCTGTACTTGAGCAATTCTTAATTTGCATTTCTCTTATTATGAATAAGTTTGTGAATATTTTTAAGTGGTATTGTATTTTTTGGTAACATTTTTTTCTTAGGTTTTTGAGACAAGGTCTTACTTGGTAGCCTAGGCTGGCCTCAAACTCTGGGCAGTCCTGCCTTAGGCTCCACTGTGCTGGGATTACTGGCATGTAGTAAGACGCCTGGCTCTTTTTCAGTAAAATTCATGTTTAGATCTCTTGTCACTTTGCTGTCAGGTTGATCTTGCTCCTTTCTATTTTAGAAACTATATATAATGTTATTAAGCTGCCTCATATGGAAGTTACAGGTCTTTTTTTTTTTCATAGTTTGGTCATTTGTTTTTATATGTTGCTTGTAGGGTTTTTTTTGATAAAAGTTTTATATTTTATGTAGTGGGATTTACTTTTTTATTGTATTTGATTATGACTGTTGCTAGGAAAGTTTTCTCTATTGTCCAATTATTGAAAACTCAGGTACTACTTCTATTACTTATATCGTGTATTTTTATATTAAATATTTGATTTTGAAATCTTGTCTTTGTACAGATCCAGATACTTATAAAAAGTCTTTTTTCTCACTGCTTTGGGAGATCCTTTTACCTACACTAAATTTCTATGTCCACATAGGTCAATTTCTCAATTTTCTTTTGTTTTATTAGCCTTCTCCTCATGTTGGTTGTTAGCAGTTAAATTATAAGGGTTTTATAACAATTCAGTAGCTGATATTCCCAACTCTTCTTTTTCAAGATTTTTCCTATGCTTTGCTTTTCTTTTTTCTGTATTTTAGGAAAGGGTCTACGGGGTGTTCAGGGTCTAGTTACTAGATCGGACTTGTAGTGATTCTCCCGTTTGCAGCCTCCCAAGTGCTGGGATTGCAGGTACACTGCCACCACACCCAGTCTTAATCACCAGATCAGTGCGCCCTAGGGATGGGGTCAGTCCAGCAGGGCTGGGAGTTGAAAACCTGGCCCCTGTGCCTGCTTGCAGGTGCTTTAATCCGCTGAGCTATTTGGCCGCCCCCCACCCCATGCTTTTCTTAGTTTAGTTTTCCAGTGAATTTCTTTTCTTTTTTTTTTTCCCATAATTTTATTGATACACAAATAGCAATGAGACAGTTTCAAATTAAATTGCTAGGACAGTTTCAATAATTAACACACTGCATACATTCTTCTTAGTGGTTAATTGCTGTACAAGATACGGACTTGAGATCCTATTTGCAAACACCATTAGAACAAATCATTCTGTTCATCAAGAGAATGTAACTATATATGTATCCTAAACACTTTGAATACACAGATACAAAATGGACATTCATC
>NW_004524608.1:13623401-13624863 GCF_000260255.1 Octodon degus
AAAAAATTTATTTTTATTTTATTTATTTATTTTTTCAAACCAAATTGGTAGGACAGTTTCAATAATTAACACATTGCATACATTTTTCCTAGTGGTTAATTGTTGTACAAGATGTGGAAATGATATCCTATTTACAAACACTATTAGAAAAAAATCCTTCTATTCATTAAGAAAATGTAACTATATATCTATTCTAACCATTTTGAATACGCAGATACAAAATGGACATTCATCTGTATCCCCTTTTTTTGATTAGTCCCGTTATTTGAATATTATAGGTATGTTAACTCAGCAAAATATTCTAAAAGAGTCCAGTAGTCCATAATAGTATTGGGTCTGTTGCATCACTGGCAATGTCAGAAATTGTTGACCTGAGTCCCCTACAGCTCAAAGTAACAGCATGGGTTTAATTCTTATATTTCATTTTTATACTTTTCTGCTGGATGGATAAGACCAAGATAAAGCAAGACCTGTGCAACAAGAGTTGTAGCTTTTGGATCTGAGGTCAGTGAAATCCACTCAGGATTTATCCTGAGATCCTGTACCTCAGATTGTAGAACCTTTGTCAGTATCAGCCATGTGGATGAGTCACGGCCATTGCTTGGCCAGTGTGCTCTCTATGAAAGCCTGAGAGAATGTTTTCTCCCCATGTGACTCTCCTTAGGCAAACTACATCATCGATCACTTTCCTCTTTGGCACCATAATCTTGATTCGAAAATTTGGGACACTACTGAGTTATGTGACGTTACAGTACAAGTTCTCATATGTCCTGAATCTTAATTGACCTTGAAAGGTTAGGGCCAAAATGTTGGCTTTCCTTGTGGCCCTCTTTTTTCTCTAATTTTGGTCTGCAAACTTAGGTTGTTAAGCCTCCTGAAGAGAAGTTTATTGCTATTACCATACAAACTAGGCTGTTAAGCTTAACCTCACTATCTGTCTGAATATGAAACATTTTAGGCATAATACGGAACAGGTGTTTTTCATCAAGTATTGATATATAGAACTTTAAGTTCCTATAGAATATGATGAAAAAACATTTAAAAATTAGAATATATTTTAAAAATAGACATAAAGAATTATATAATTCTTATGTTTACACATAAGTCCAAAAATCTAACCACATACAACCTTGAAGTAGGGCAGACCCACAACATTCCTTTTCCTGTCTCCTGCCTTCTTTCACCACCCACTTCCTTTTGAACAATGATCTACCCACGAGACAGCACAGCAGCAACTGGCATGTCATGACAAGCAGCCCGTATTCAGAAGACCAGAGTGACAGGCTCTCCAAGGATGAACCTACTATTACAAATTGCCATCTTCAGTGCAATTGCTTAGTTCACAGATGTCAGTGTATATATTTAGTCAGGGTGAGAATCTTTCCAATTAACTGCTAGATTCAAAAATCTTCTGGAGATTCTCAGGATCATTGCCTTGCCCATCTTGTACATATAACTGTAT
>NW_004524608.1:13628489-13667424 GCF_000260255.1 Octodon degus
TCAGCCCACCAGGGGGCGGGGCTGGCTGGCATGTGGTGCTGGGGGATTGAACCGCGGTCCCTGTGCTTTGCCAAGCTTGTTCCAAGTAGGTGCTTTAGACTACTGAGCCATCTCTCCAGCCCTCCAATCATATTTTTAGAAAGGCCTATAAAACATGGTATGAAATCTAATCCCAGACTACCTCATGATGTGCTTTTTCTTATGTGTTATGGACCTTAGTTAAATGACTCCATCCAGCATTAACTCTGTATTCTAAATCTGAAATCCCTTTAGTTCTTCACTTGTTCTTTTCCTCAAAGGGTTTTCAGTTTGTCACCAAATTGAAATTTTGCATCAAAATACTTGGCTTTTCCTCTCCAACTCATGGATTGTTAAACAGTCTCTTCATATCACAGACTATCATTTGCATTTTCTATATAGTCATTGATTCTTCAAATTTAGGTCAGTCATGTTACTCTTTTGCCAACTTTTGTTGCCTCTGAGGATAAATTCAACTACTGTCCCATGGTACATTAGGCCATTCACACTCTGGTCCAAGTCTCCTTTTATGGCTTTATCCCTGTTATGACATCCCTCATACCCCTTCATCCTCATGCTGAAAGTCCTGTAATACTGAATTTATTACTAGTAGATAGACATAAGACCTACTAGCTTTTTATATTTATATTTGTGTCTTATTTCCTTAATTTATATTTGTGGTTTCATCCCCTCTCCAAATACACATTTTCATTTCCTGGTAAACTCTTAGTACTGAGATGCAGTTCAAATTATATTACTTTGATAAAAGCTTTTATAGTCTCCCAATCAGAATTAGTTGACTATTTTTATAGATCTTCTATATCCTTATATGTGATTTATATTAGTCTCTAATCTCTTAGAAATTTCACCCTTTTAATAACCAGAAAATGAGTTTTTCATGTTTTTTTTTTCAGCCTTAAACAGTATATAGCATGTAACAAGCACCCAAATGTTTATTAAATGAATGAGACAAATAGACTTCATTAGTCTATAGTGATGGAAACAAACAGGATATGACAGTGACCAGCTTAATACTATTGAGATCTTGTGTTTGTACTGTTTTGTAGTCAGACTTCTGAGACTTTGTTCTATATGGTAGTTCCTTATTCTTTGAGGAACTACTGACAATACCCATAGTGGTAGATAAGATATCTGTTCATCTCTGCTATCTACCTTGGTCCTAAAATCAGATGATGCTTCATAGATGAAAGTGCAATAATTCAGTCATTTTATAGTTGTAGCATATATAGTATATGTGGGATAGGTGTATTTCACGTATATAGAATTTCAAAATATCAAAATCACAAAATACCCACTTAATCATTAAATTATAACAGTACACATGATTACTCATGTAGGTGTCTTAGATATAAAACAAATACTACTTTAGCCAATTATTTTTTAACTAGTAATTATTTTTATTTTTTCTCAACTCTGATTATGTTCTAATCTTTGAAATAATCAAGTGTGATAACATTAAGAAAGCGAAGAAATAATATTAAAAAACAATTTAATGTTGAGTTCCTAGTAAGAGGGCCTTAAATACTTTGAAGTAATCTAGCTTAAAATTTCTAAGTACGCCATTTTTAAAAATCAGTTAAAAGTATAGACCAAGTTGCATAACTAATGTATGTGAATTACCGGGTAACACTAAATTATTTTGAAGCTGTATTTTAATATAAAATTAAACTTGTTGAATTATTAAAATAAAAAAATTCTATTATGAATTTTAGGTATCTGCATTTTTTGTTCACCAACTATTTTGTTAGGGCCGGGAAGATAGCTCAGTAGAATAAGTGCTTCCCTGGTAAGCGCAAGGCCTGAGTTCAATCCCCAGTTCCGCAAAAAAAAGTAAAATAAATAAATAAACTGTTTTGTTAATTATTCATTTCCATTTAATTTCATTTCATCTTTGAGAATGTCAAAAAAACATTTCCCAAACTATACAAAGAACCCTTGATGCTAATTTGGCTTTCTAATGTAAAAATACAGTAAAATCTTTACAGTCACCACTTTTACTCTTTGTTCCAACTTTTTTGTGATGGTAAGGCTTTATTTTGCTATGTTGTTTCATCTTACACTCAAGAAAACTATGTTGTAGCGTGCTTTAATTTAAAAATTGCAAATACACAATCTTGTAAATATGATGATTATAAAATCAACCCAGGAAACAATGAGTTTTTATATAGTAGCTACTCACTTTCATTATCTATGATTTTTCCTGGTTATTAACTGTATTTCCACAGCTTGAAATTATAAGTTTTATTGACAAATTTTTCCTCAGTTTTTTTTTTTTTTTTCTTTAAAAAATGGGCAGTTGTGCCTGGCTCAGTAATGCTAGTTATTTCAGAGGTTGAGCTCAGAGGATTGTAGTTCAGGCCTATCCTGAGCAATGTGGCAAGACCTTGGCTCAAAATAAAAAAAATAAAAAGAACTGGGATATAGTTCAGTGGTAGAGTACCACGGGGTTCAATTCCCAGGATTACAAAAGAAAACAAACAAACAAACTAGGCAATGTAAATTACATACACTTATAAATTGGATCATTTGGGAAACCAGTGTGTCATCTGTAAATCCAGTATTTTAAAAAATATTACTAGAACAAAAAATTGAACTGTATTTGTATAAAATAATACAATAAGGAAAATATATAGTCTTAGTTTTTAACATAATGTGTCACTTATTTTTATTTGAAGAGAAATGTATTGGAAGAAAATTATTGTTTTGGAAGTCAATTCTTTATGAAAATCAAGACACTTTTAAGCCAAACCTTTCTTATGCTTTCAAAATTAAATATCCACAGTAATGCCAATCGGGGACTGTAATAAAGATGAAAATATCAATATTGTAACATTTTATGTACAGAAATATTACTGAATTGTACTACTTCCAAATATTTAAAAATCTTGAGTAACCACTAATTATAGAATAATAGATGCTGCGTGTGACCTAGGATGAAGGTCTAAATGGTAGTATTTATACTTACATTTTAATCTATTTTTCTTCTGAAACATTATTAGTAAATTTTGAGATTGCAGAACTGTTGACCCAGTCACACATGTATGGAGCTTGGCCTCTGAGTTAATTAAATATGAGTTAATAATATATTATAAGGAAATTATTATCCTTATTACAGTTATTAGGTAGTTACACAAATTATAGCTTGAAAGGAATGCAGAGCATAGAAAACTCAGGATTAAATTATGCATTTGAACCTTGGGCCAGCTTTTACTGTAGAGATAGTTTGCTGCTAAAAGAGAAATTGTACGTCGTTGAAATTAAATGCTTTTCTGGGGATAGAAGATTTCAGTTTTTAATGAAATTACTGAGTGTGGTGTAGTGAAATGATTAAAATCTGTATTCTGGGAAAGTGGCAGGGAAAAAAAATCAATAAATGCTAGCACAGCTTTGCTGCTCAATGTGAATCCTGAGAATGAAATAAACTACCACAAAAATAATAATTAAAAACATATCAGCACATTAATTTATTTAGCATCAGTCTCCTGAGACATCCTCTTCACTAATTTTTAGCATTCATTTTACTATGTAATGAGCAGCTTCTTTTCAGTTCTTCCCGCTAGACAGGCAGTGTTCCTGCCCTTCCCCCAGCGCTCCTGCGTCGCAATCATTGTACTTGCACTTATTATGTTACAAATGACCGAGGTAAGGCTGACATTCTCAGCACATGCAGAAAGACCTAGTCTGCCAGCTTTTTTTTTCCCCTAATGAAGCAGCTTTGTGAAATCTCCCCATGTGTTAATACTAATGAAGATCCTCCAGTACAATTAAAATCACAGCCAGTGGTTGAGGAGGAAACAAAACAATAGCATCTTTTAAGATACATTTACTCACATATTTATGTTAAATATAACGTGTATGGTCAAATTATTCTCCTATAGCTTAATTTTCACTCTGAAAATTATGCATTATGTACTTTATATAAACTTTGAAACATTAATGTGCTCTTAAGGAAAAAACTAAAATGAAATTTTTAAAAGTTGCATGTCTTCATAGGTAATAGTGTTACCAGGGTTGTCTTTTTTAAAATTTATTTTTGGAGAACTGGAGTGAGACATGGATGGGAATAGGGTACACTTTACCTTCGTTTAACTTGATTGGTTACAGGATATGGGAATTAGAGGGGAGAGTGGAAGGTTAAAAAAAGTTGTAAGAGACGCTGGGGGTCAAATACATAACGCATGTATAGTTTAAAGAGGGAATTAATGGGCTACTAGTTTTACTCAATTTGATTTAAAAAAATATTCTGACCCTACAATTGGCTATTCTTAAAAAAGAAAATAACTCTCAGAAACTGGAAAACAAAACGACTGACTACTGATTAGTTTATGAATTTATTTGAAACCGATTTGCTATTATAACGTCCTTTATTTAATTTTATTTTAGCTCAGTGCATACACATTACAGCTAGTTTAACTTATCACATGGGAAGGCAATGCATTTTACCCTGGGACTATCTCGCAACCTGTTTTTTACTCTTCATATCCATACATTCTTGGCATATTAATTTAGTTGGTTTGTAGACTAGAACAGAATTGAGTTTGCAAACATAAAAAGTTGAAGTGGAAATGGTTAACTAAACATGGCTATTAGTCCGTTTTACGTTTTAACGATTAAGTTTGAACCTTATTTTCTGACCTCTTTTAAAAGCAAAACAAAACATTTAAGTTTCTTAACTTTTTCCTGGGACAAGGAACAGTGCAAACTCAAAGCTACAGTATTCTTGGAAGGAAGAAGCAACCCCCTCCCTTAGCTTCTTTAGGAGCTGATAGGTCATTTATTATTGGAACTGAAATGGTATAAACAATTCTCTCTCTTTTTTCCCTTGTTAACAGCAACTTTCATTGTTAGAGGAGAGAGAGAGAAGCCTTGTTGGTTGACGTCACTTGGTTCATGAAGCCTTCGCCTAGAAGTGAAGCTGCTGAACAAACCTTGAGAAGAATCATCTCCTGCTTCAATCTGCTGCTGGATAGGAACTAATCAGAGAGAGGCGGAAGACGGAGGAGGGAGTCAAGGGCTTTCCCGATCACAGATTTCACCTTCCCTCCAACTCTCTTTATACTTTTCTTGTAGAAATTATAACTGAAATAAGGAGGTGGTGGGGAGTCCAAAGCTTAACCTTCAACCATCTGGGGAAGGCAAAAATCCCATCTACCGCAACTCTCAGTTGGAAAGTAAAGGTGAGTTAAAAATCCTCGGGCGTGTGGGGAGCGGGTGAAGATGCAAAATTCCGAATGTTATGAAGCCGGTAGAAAGAAAAGGAGAAACTACGCTGCCGCTAGCAGGGACTCCGGAGTTGCTCTCCGAGGCGCTCGCCCAGCCGCTCTGCTCGCCCTGCCGCCGCTGTTTACCCTCTCCGGTCGGTGTCTCTTTGTTGTGCTGGCCAGAAGGCAGAGGTGGCTCTCGGGGTCCCGAGTGGAGTTTAGGGGAGGAGGACGCGGAGAAGTGCGGGCCTGCGTGGGAAGTGGGGAGTGCGGTCGCAGGAGGACGTAAACTTTATGCCTAGCAGCGGGTGTGGGACTTCGGTCTAGCAGGGCCGCGGCCCGCTCCCCGACCGGGCGGCCGCCGCGCGTCCGCCTCCTTTGTGCGGGCCGCTGTCCTCGGCCGCCGGGCTTCGCGGCGCCGTCCTTCTCCTCTCGGACTCCCGGCGCTCCGGTCGCCGCCACAGTTCTGCTTCTTAACAACGACCCCCGGCAGCGTCGCGGTCGCCGTTCCTACCCCGGAATATCCGCCGCCAGCCCCACTCTCCGCCCGGGTAGTTTCGAGATTACCCTTCACCCCCACCCCGCCACCCCCACCCCCACCCCCACCCGTCCGCCTACTGCTACCCTTTTTGCCTCCGCCCCCTCTTCCCTCTAGGACTGCCGAGCTGCGTGTCCCCCGCCCCCCATTCGGGCCTCTTTTCTTGCCTTGTGAAGCTTGAGGATCTGGAGTTTACGAAAATGAGCGGAGGTGGATGTGGGGGTAGGGCAGGTGGGACTGAGGAAAGACCTGGGTACCTCGGAAGGTCTGTCCTAACGCAGGAGGTGTGAGCTTTGCTTTCCTACAGTAAAGTCTCAGATCTAGCAGTTCTTCCCCAGGAACGGCTGCCAGCTCTCAACTCTTCTGGTTCCGTCTTTTAATCTTGTTCCTCCCCTCCCCCTTTTGCTTTCTCGGCTTCTCTCCCTTTAAAGTAATTCCACGAACCGCAGAACTGGGATTTGGAAAAGGAAGTGTTTGAGGACTCAGAGCTGGCCCTGCTCTTGGGGAGATTTTCTCTTCTTTTCTCTCTTCCTCAGTATTTATCTTTTGTGTTTTGCTTCCTTATAAAGAGAGAAGCAGCTGCAATCCTTGGCCGAGTCGTTGAAATTTATCCCTTTGTGTATATTACAATATCCTCCATTTTTTCCTCTGCCCTCTAAACAACAAGCGTTTCGCCATCTTGGGCAATTTTTATTCCCAGGTCTCCTTATTTTATTTTTTTGGGAAGAGAAAAAAGCCATAGAAAGCCAGAAAGCGTTTATGGATAAGGCCTGAAGTTTAGAAAATGTTCAGGCACCCAGTGACGTCATGTAAACTACGGAGAAATTTTCTCAAAAGTAGTATTTTTTTGCTCAGTTTTCCCCTTTTTAAAGGATCGTGAAACTTACAGCTTGATGCTTAGGTCTGTGGCATATTTTTGTTTATTTTTCAAATGAACAGGCAAAATACATATATTTTATGTTCCGTAACAGGTGGATGATTATGTGCAAAATTGATATAAACTTTTATTGTCATTTGCTATTCACTTAGATTTTGTATGCTATTTTTTTTAAAGATTTCAAATATATTTGTAATCAGAATATTCTCTTTGCTGTTTGCTCATCTATGAGTTTTTAATGAACCTAGTTAATATTTACATGTATATTACTTAGCACCCTTTTTATAATTAGGCAGTCTATTTTTGTATATTTACCTCTTGAAAGTTAGAAGTATCTAGAAAGACAGATATACCTTAAGGTACTATATACTTAAGAATTTTCGTAGCAGATGCTATTAAATAATTGGCAAAATGTAGCCTAGTGTATAAAAGGGAGATGTACTTTAAAAGATAATTTATAATGTTTAGCTATATTATAAAAAATGCAATAAAATTAGTGTTTTAAGTTGCTGTGTAAAATAGTTTTTCATCTCACAAAAGTTGGGCTGGTCACATGATCAAACTTAATGATACACTTACTAGTATATAAATAAGAGGCACTGTAAATTAAATGGCAAAGTGGAATTCTGTTTTCTGTAGTCGTTTTCAGTCAGCATATTTACATCTCTTCTAACAAGGACATGAAACTGTATTTAATTTGCATTCTCTTTGTCTTCTGGATTCAGGAGGAAAACATTGACTACAATTAGCTAAAAGAAAAACTCGTAGAAACCATTCTTAATACATTGGGAAGGCTTGTCAGACATGTAAAACTTACCTTGTAAAGGGTATGTTTTTAATTTCTGTAGCAGTCTTTTTTGATGTTATATGCTATTTACCCAGAAATTTGCTTTTATGTAAAATGCTATATTGAAAGCTTGAGTGAATTGAATGTCTGCCATTTATGTGAATTGTGGTAGGTAAAAATGTTTAAATAGTTAAGAGCACATAGAACAGATGGTTCTAAATTATACATGCAACAAAGGACTAGAAGATTTGGCAGATTATAAATGGCAAGCAACAGAGGATAAGCAGTTTAAGAAAATGGTAGTTAAGTACATTTGATGTTTCACACCTATTGTAAACACTGTACACATTATTGTCACTGTGCTGCATAGTTAATAATTTAGAACATTAAGGCACTTGTATGTTTGAGATGTAAAAATAAGATTTTACAAATATTTGAAACAAGTGGTTGAAGGTAAAATTATTTTAAGTTTATGACAGTCTTTCTCAGAGAATCAGATTGCATGCTTTAAAAACAGGAAATTATGAAAATTTAATACTGTTGTGTCCATTTAGAAAGAGAAATAGGAATAGGTATGTATTCTAAAATGCAGATAATAGTTCCTTTACTGTTGTCATAGGTTAAATTAGTAAGGAATTATAGAACATTTACTCTTTCAAGCACTGGTGAAAAAGTATTTTTGGGCTGTTCAGCATCAGACATGCAGTTCTTGACAATATTGTTGACACTGACATGAAAGGAGAATGTATTTTAATTTTATATATAACATACTGCTTTTTCTTGATGAATACAGTTTATTGTGAATTTTAAAAATATAGTTCTTGCCTCTATAGAAAAACCTGGGTTTTCAATTACATTTAGCATTTTCTAAGAAAATAAAAGTATTGAACTTTGTAGAAATTGAAAAGAAAATTAATAAGTCATCCATTTAAAATCCCTATAAGATTGTAATGGAAACCTTGGAATTTTAATTCTGTTGCCCTTGCTCTTATTTCTTTGTTTGCATGTTTATTATAGAACTGCAGTGTAAAGGAGCAGATGTTTTGTCAAACATCCTGATGTGTTGCTTTTTCTTATGGGAGTGCATAACTGTTCTTCTGATGCATCAACTTGACAGCTGGTTGATTTCATGGAGCTGCTAAGAAGCCATTAGTGGTGTCATTGAATTGAAACAGAACAGTCACTCCCAGCTTGAACTGCAATTGTTAATGTCTTTGTTGCTACTTTTGTGTTACTACACAAGATGTAGGATATTACAGCTGTAGAAAAGTTCACTGATTTCTGTCTTATCTTCTTGAATTAGTGAAAGTGTATGTTAGAACTTGATTACTTGTAAGTTTCAAGATTTCTCAATGAAATGGATTTTAAGTTATAGTTTCTGAGTTTTTGAAATTAGTCCTAGTTGAAACTACCAAAGGAAGAATATGATTTCACTCAAAGTAATATGGTAATTTTGACCCCTAAATGAAATTATATCATTAAGGCTTAATATATTTGGATTCCAGAGTGATTGATCAAATTACCTAGTTGGGTATTTTAAGAAGTTTTTGATTACATACACTTAAATTTTTTATGCCATAAATTCTTTAAAATATTGTGCTTCATTTAATAAATGTTCCCTATTTGATTTAATGTTTCTGTAAACTTTTGTTGTAGGAGATAATCAGAAGAAAAACATAACTATTGGATAAGTAGGCAGTTTTCTTTTATAGCAAGGCCAAAATGTTAAAAATTCATTCAAGCTCTAAATTATTCCACTAGTTGCCATTTAATAATTTTTAAAATTAAAATTGTATTTTACTCCTGTAACTATTATTGCTAGTTTTTAACTATCATATTGTGATATTAAGATGGTATAAAATCATTGTCCCATTGGTACCTATACCCAAATGTTTGGTAGTTTTTCTTAATAATTTGCATCATTTTGTTGCTAATAGGGGAGATGGGAAGGAGCAAAGAGAAAGAGTACAAAGTACCAATCCCATTACCCAAGAAGTTTTTAAAAATTGTATAAAAATATTTGTGATGATAAATCTGATATCATACTGTAGTTTATTACTACATTTAGCCTCTTTCCAGTCCCTACATTTATTAATTTTTAATATCTTCACATTGTTAAGTAATTAGATATTTAACAGTTCTTCAAGGAGCATAAAGTTTAAATGAGTTTGCTTTTTTAAAAAATACTTAAAGTTACATTGATGGTTAGAACATATAATTTGCTGAGGCAGTTCCTATTGAAAGGACTTAACTGTATAATGTAAACAAATATTTAACACATAACTCTGAGTGATGCCAGAATTATATCTTAAAATTATATTTATGAAGACATTTTCCTTTTAAATAGGTCATATGTTACTGTAATTAAAACTAAGATTTATTTTCAGGTCATATGCTTTCTGAAACATTTTTATGCATAGCTGTGAAACTCCTTAAAAATTCTTTGGTTACCTTAGACTTTGACTCATTTTGAAGAAATATATTTACTCATTTAATAGTTATATCAAGGCCGATAATCATAAAAAGCCAAATGTGATAAATTGAATTATATATTAAATATAAACTATATTTAAAGGACTCTCAATTCTTAGTTTATGATAGAGATGTTGTGTTAATAAGCATCCTGCAGGTTAAGTGGAAATTGTCAGCACTGAGTTTTTTAAAGGAAAGTAATTCTGAATAGAAAAGTCATAAAGTTTATACTTTGATTCATACACTTTTCTCTTGAACATGACTTTTGAAATTATGAGTAGTGAATCATTTAATTCATTTACAGCTATATATGGAGTTATAAAATATTGAAAGTGGGGAAAATTAAATGAGTTTTACATGATTTTTAAGTGTTTTTTGAGTGCTACTTGATTTATGGCAAGTTATAATAGAATTTTTGATGTAAAATATTTAATAGTCCAGATATTTATAAGTCAAATATTGAGCTTTTTTAAAAAAATTGAGCTTTTAAAATGAATAGGCTTAAAAAATTTTAAAAATAAAATAAAATGAATAGGCTTTTATAAGAATATGAATTGAAAATGTTTTTATCCTGCCTAAATTTTTGCTATATAATTTCAATATGCTTTTTAAGATATAATATTTTAAAATAATTCTATAAATTAAACGCTTGATTTATATCTTAGCTTTTGAATTCCTTTCATTCCAATAAAAATGATTTGAATATTGGGACAATAGTGAATTTAATTATATAAATAAAAAAACCTTTACTAATTTTATTCAGATGCGTACAAATGTATATACACACAACAGAATGGTTTGAAAACAATTATTAGTACTTCAGCGATGTGTAGACATAATTGTGTTTTTTTCTGTTTTCTCTTAACACTTTTCTACAAACATGCACTCATTAATCAAAGACGGTGCACTCCTGCTGAGGGTAGAGAGGTTCATCAAATTGGCAGTCAGTTTGGTGTAAAGAACGGTGTACTGAAGCTCTTAACTCGCTGGGACATAAATAAATCTAAGGTCTTTGTATGCAAACCCTGGAGGTTAATACTGTATAATCCAGTGTCCTGTCTTTGTTTTTATGATTGATGTTTTTAAATATTTCAAGCTTGGTGCAAGTCTTTAAGTAGGTCAGGTCTGACGATCTGATTGGCTATAGTAAAAAAGCTTTAGGTTGCCAGAACTTTGAGTATGCTGCAGAATTTTTTTTTTCTTCATACAAGATCATTGTCATATTGCCTGAGCTGTTATAGGAATGTACCAGTGATTGACATTCCCTGCTGTGATAATGGACCTAGTGCATGAAATGCCAATAGTTTGGTCCTATTTGTTCTGAAGCTTACTGCTATTTGTATCCTTAACAGAGCTAACATGTAGAACAAGCAAAACTACTGGGATTTCTCTGTAGAAATAGTGCTGGGATTTGGCTTTAACGTGAATTGGTTGCATATTCATAATTTAAGAACAGCTGGTTACAGCAAGCACATAATCATTTGCAAGCTATTATAAACCATTCCAATCACACATGGAGTCTGTGCTTGGTGATTTTTTTTTCTTTTTTATTGATCTACCTGCATTTAAAATCTGGTCACTGCTACTTGTTCTTCATGTTAGCTGTGTTTGCAACACAGAACAGCTTCAATTTTAAATATTTAATTTAAACTAAATTCTGAATAAAATTAGGAACCTTTGAAGAAAACAACTACAAAAGGTCATATCTTACCTGTCATACATTTACTCTTCACTAAAATCAACCAACCCAGTAAACCAACCTAGATTATACAACAATTGTTGTTTTTAGAAAATATTTTATTACTTTGTTTGTAGATAAGTAACTGAATTGCCTTTGATTTGAAAATATTTTTAATTATATCTTACTAGTTATGTATAGTCTGGGAAGCAACATTAACAATAGATCATGATTAATTAGTCTGTAAAATAATGTCCTTTAATATGTAGAAAAATGATAGTACTTTCAACTTATGATTGGTATAAAGCAGTGTCAAAGGGAAAATCGACAAGACTTTATAATTAGGCTGATGCTAATACTAAGACTGTAAAGCTACTCTTAATTTTTAAGAAGGTATCTAGTGAGCATTTTCGCCTTTTTAATGCAGTTACAGTACTTCAAATGAATATGTAAGTTAGTACAGCTATTATAATTTCTTGCATGTTGTCAGTGACTACAAGGAAAGAGGAAAGACCTTTATATCCTAAGCTTTCAATGTAAGTGGGAGGAAAAATGTTAAATAGTATTTCAAATATAATTTCAGGAATCACAAGGAGCTATGCTTGATTTGTGTATGTTAAAATAAATGGGTATTCCAGTGATTTACAGTGATGCATTTATGCTGAGCTTTCTGCAAGGAAAGCAACAAGGCATTAGGTTCACATGTGCATGCATCTGTTCGTCCCATCCTGGATGATGAAGTAGCTCTCAGCACTTCAAGGTTGAAACCCAGTCTTAACAGTGCTTTTTACTCTTGGCTTCGCAAATGACTATGTTGGTAATATAACAGAATATTTGGTCAGTTTAACCTAGCTGATTGTAGGCTGTACTTTTTTCTAAATAGTAAATTAAAAGGTTGTTGAAGGATATGTTGTATTTTAATTTTGAATTGATAACAGCATACATTTATATTTTCAATTTGCTATTATTAGAGATTACTCTTAGGTATTTTGTTGTTCTGTGCCTTTTTTTTTTCTTTTGACAATTGTCCTTTCAGCTGTATTCTGTTTTTCCCCTCTCATTACTGAATAAGCAAAGGGAATCAAAGGAAGTAAAATTTAAATAAATCCAGCTTTCCCTACTTCCTTATAGATCAATTAGAGAACTGCTCTTTGTTTTTTGGTAAAATAAAAACTTTAGGATTTTATTTGTCAGCCTTTCATGGTTTCATTATTATATATAATTATATTTAGAAAAGCGTATGGATAAATGAATGGACTGAAAATTTTAATATATTAGGAACTCAGCAAAACAGAAAACTTAGTAGTTGTTTGAAAAATGAATGTACCAACCACAGGAGAATTCCAAGTATTTGGTCAACTTTTATTGTTTTAGAATTAATAATAGGGATAAGAGAGGACAATTGTGGGTATCAAGTTTATTTTTTTTCCATAATTTTATTGAGAGACAAATAGCAATGAGACAGTTTCAAACCAAATTGGTAGGACAGTTTCAATAATTAACACATTGCATACTCTCTTCCTAGTGGTTATTTGCTGTACAAATGCAGATATGATATCCTATTTACAAACACTATTAGAACAAATCCCTCTATTCGTTAAGAGAATGTAATTATATATCTATCCTAACCATTTTGAATACACAGTTACAAAATGGAGATTCATCTGTATCACCTTTTTTGTTTAGTTCCATCATTTGAATATTATAAGTGTGTTAACTCAGCAAAATATTCTAAAAGAGTCCAGTAGTCCATAATACTATTGGGTTTTCTGCTTCACTGGCAATGTCAGAAATTGTTGACCTGAGTCCCCTACAGCTCAACATAACAGCATGGCTTTCCTTCTTATACTTTATTTTTATACTTTTCTGCTAGATGGTTAAGACCAAGATAAAGCAAGACCTATGCAACAAGAGTTGTAGCTTTTGGGTCTGATAAGGTCAGTGAAATCCCCTCAGGATTTATCTTGAGATCCTGTACCTCAGATTGTAGATCCTTTGTCAGTGTCAGTGTCAGCCATGTGGATGAGTCACGGACATTGCTTGGCCAGTGTGCTCTCTGTGAAAGCCAGAGAGAATGTTTTCTCTCTATGTGACTCTCCTTAGGCACACTCTGCGTCATCGATCATTTTCTTCTTTGGCTCCATAATCTCCTTGATCAGAAAATTTGGGACACAACTGAGTTACGTGATGTTGCAGTACAAGTTCTCATATGTCCTGAGTCTTAATTGACTTTGGAAGGCTAGGGCCAACATGTTGGCTTTCCTTGCGGCCCTCCTTTTTCTCTAATTTTGGTCTGCAAACTTAGGTTGTTAACCCTCCAGAAGAGAAGTTTATTGTTATTACCATACAACTTAGGCTGTTAAGCTTAATCTCACTATCTGTCTGAATATCAAACATTTTAGGCATAACATGGAACAGATATTTTTTGTCAAGTATTGATATGTTGAACTTTAAGTCCCTACAGAATATGATGAAAAAACATTTAAAAATTAAAATACATTTTAAAAATAGGCATAAAGATTTATATAATTATTATTATTATTATTTTTTATTTTTGTGGAACGGGGGATTGAACTCAGGCCCTTGCACTTGCCAGGGAAGCGCTTATTCTTGAGCCATCTCCCTGGCCCAAGAATTATATCATTCTTATGTTTGCACAGAAGTCCAGAAATCTAACTATATGCGACCTTGTAGCAGGACAGACCCACAATATTCCTTTTCCTGTCTCCTGCCTTAATTCACCACCCTCTTCTTTTTGAACAGTCATCTATATGAGAGACAGCATGGCAGCAACTGGCATGTCATGACAAACGGCTTGTATTCAGAAGACCAGAATGACAGGCACTCTAAGCATGAACCTACGATTACAAATTACCATCTTCAGTGCAGTTGCTTAGTTCACAGGTGTCTGTATATATAGTTAGGCAGGGTGAGAATCATTCCAGTTAACTGCTTGATTAAAAAAAATCTTCTGGAGATTCTCAGGATCATTGCCTTACCCATCTTCTACATAAAACTATGGCTTGCCCCTGTCATGTTTCCTAGCTCTTCTCCTTGCTCTCTTTTCATTGTCTAGTCCTCAAGTTCTTGCTTTCCTTTTCATTGTATTATACCTTTCTATTTGTATTTTTTCTTTTGAGTTCTTGTACTAGGGAAACTATACTATATTTCCACATGTGTGTCTAGTTTATTTCACTTATGAGTATATCGTCAAGTGGCATCCACTTCAATATAAAGGCTTCGAGTTTATCATTCTTTATAACTGAGTAATATTCTATTGTATAAAAATACCACATTGTTTTTATCCACTCCTCAGGTGATGGGCATCTTGGTTGTTTCCAAGATTTGGCTATCACAAATTGTGCTGCTATAAACATAGACACACATATATCACTATGATATGAATTTTTCAGTTCCTCCGGGAAAATTCCCAGTAGAGGAATAGCTGGTTTAAAGGGGATTTCCAGTCCAAGTTTTCTGAGGAGTCTCCACACTGATTTCCATAACGGTTGCACCAGTCTATGTTCCCACCAGCAATGGAGGAAGGTTCCTTTTTCATCCGTTCCTCAGTTGATGGGCATCTTGGTTGTTTCCAAGATTTGGTTATCACAAATTGTGCTGCTGTAAACATAGGCACACATATATTGCTATAAGGTTATCAAGTTTATAGTGAGTATTGTCTCAGAGTATACCTTTGGACATTTATGGGTAAAAGTTTATGAAAATTCAGAATAAGGAAAATACAGCTTTTGGTTGGAATAATTAAAATGTATCATTGGGTTAGATAGCATTGAACTAGATCAAGAAGAATGAATAAACTGAATATTCAGAAATCAGAAAAAATGATCCAACTAAAGGAGGAATGTATGAACTCTCTTAAGAACAAGTACATTAAAGGTGCTCTGTTGGGCACCTGAGGTAATTCTGTAAGCTTCTGTAGGTCATCTCAACCAACTCTTCTGTTAGAAGGAAGAGAAAAATACTATGGGACTCTGCCTCTATTTCAAAATTGCTTGGCTTTTTCTAAGAAGGTAGGTTAATGAGTTTCAAATTATGTATTTCAATGATAGGATTGTTTGTGGGAACCAGATTAAATCCAACAGAACTGCCCTTTCTGGTTAGAATCATTCAAATCACCTGTTTTTTTTTTTGTTGTTGTTGTTGTTTTGTATTTTGTTTTTTGTTTTTATGACTAACTACATTAACTAGAACTCTCTTCTTGGTTCTTGTCCTATAGTATGCTTTATGAATTTTTTTCTTGAAACCTACTATAAGACCATACTATTAAAAACATTGAGCATTGGAATATCATCTTATTGCCTGTCTCTTTTTGCCCCATGAGTATTGAGCAGATATAGCTTTCCAAAGGTAACGGATGACGTTGACTTAAAACAATATTTATTTTAGGCAAATTAACTGGATTGCCAGTAATAGGCATAACGGTGAGAACCAAAATTGTAGCCCTTACTTTCAATAATACCAATATTAAATTTCAGTAAAAATGGAAATCTCAATAAAGATAGTTGAATAAAGGTAATATTTCAGAAAATTTCAAGCATAAAAATATAAAAGGATCTTATGCATAATAATGTTTTGGCCAAGGATAATAAATTTCAGTGGAGAGGCTTTTCCCAACTTCATTATCTCCACAAAATAATTATATTATTTATTATTGTTTAGCTAGGGAAGGTGGCACATACTTTCCTCTACACTACTGGGGAGATTGAGACAGGGAAGATTGCTTGAGCCCAGGGATTCTGGGCTGTACTGGGTAACACAGACTCCCATCTCTGAAACAAAATAATCCCCTGACAAAACCCTCTGCTTTTTAAATCAGATGTATAGCTCATACCTACACCCTCAGCAGTTAAAAGGCTGAGACAGGAGTTCAAGCTATCTTTGGCTACTTATCAAGATCCTGTCTCAAAAAGAATGAAAAAAAAAAAAAAACATCTTTTACATGATAAATTCTTATGTTACACAGCAATAAGTTTTGGGAGAAGCCATACTCATTGTATTTTGGTTTTTGTGATGACATAGTTATTGAAATATACTTCTGATCTTAGAACAAGCACAATTATTAACAAATCATGACAGGGAAGAGGCTGCAAAACCTACCTTGAACATCTGAAAACCTTTAAGGCACAGATGATATTTTTTTCCTTTTATGGGTTGTTAGTACTGGATGCCAAATAGGTTCTGTGAGTAACTGATAAGAGTTAGCGGGTCAAAACCCTGTCTTTAAAGGGATACTAGTTAAGTGTGCTGCAGGGGTATGATCGTAGAAATTTTGAGGGTAGGACAGAAGGATGATAAGTTTGAGACCATCCTGGGCTATGCATAGCAGGTTTAAGACCAATGTGGATTATATAGGGAGACCCTGTCTCAAAAAAAAAAAAAAAAAAAGAAAAAAGTTATAGGAGAGCTTTTATTCTCAACATTAAAGTAAGTTAAAGTTCCGTGCATCATCAATATTTTCAGCAGCTTGTTTTGAAAATAACATATCTATAATCTGTACCTTGGGTAGTTGGAAAAGTTGTAGGGAAGAGGGCAAACCATAAACAGTTGGTCCAGGACAAGAACATGTAATAACTTTTGACAGGTGAAAGTTCTCGTCCCTTTCAGAAACTGTTCGTGGGTATATTTTCAAAAACTTACACACAAAAAATTAGATTTGCTTTAGAGAATATGTTTGTGTAATATAAGTGAAATGGAAGGATAGGACAGGCATACATATGGAGGAAGAAAAATCTTACATAGACTGTGAAAGTTTTACTTTTTATCACCCTGCCTGTAGGAATTGGACTGAAGCCTTCTGCTACATTTCCAGCCCATTTTTTATTTTGAGACAAGGCCATGCTAAATCCCTAAATTATTCAAACTTGGACTTTCTGACTCAGTCTCCCAGAGTGCTATGATTAAAAGTTTGCATCACCATGCCTGGCTAAGAGTTCACTATTTTTAAGTATTTTAAGACTCTGGACTTGAATTTGACCTTTTTCATTTTAATATGAGGCATTTGTGAGATAGATCTTTTTTTTTTTTTTTTTTTTTTTTTTGCAACTTTTGCAGTTATTCTGTTCTTTCTTGATAGAGTATAATATATTGCAGTTAAAGTCCAGTAGGTACAAACTAAATTAATTATATGCAGTATACCTGGGGGGAGAGCATGTTTGTTTCTGTATTTTTAATCTTAGAGTGCTTTACAAGTAAGCTAAAAATAATCCTGTAGTTACCTGTGGAACCATTAAAAACATTTGTCAGTTTCTTATCTTTAGTACTATTAGAATATGCTACCACTGTCTTAGGAAGTAGTAATTAAAGAATTGATCGTTATATTGAGAGCAAGAATCAGGTCACCATTGTTAATAATGAGAAATAATTCTAGTACCCAGAAATGATATATACCTCATATGCTGGAAAAGTTCATACTTTACTTGGGGAAAAATAATGTAGAGTAGTCTCATATTTTGAGCTCATGGAACTTACATGTTTTAGAAGAGACATGGGTGAAAATGAAAAGCAGCTTCAATAGACATCATTTACTTAGTAAACTTGAGCCACAGAAAGGACATATGAGTTAGGTAATCTTATGTTTCTGAGAATGAAAAGGATCCAACTCTGTGTTTTGTAATGTGTATTTTGAAGGCATTTGAGAATCAACAGATGCAGGAAAAAGCATCCTTGAACTTTCCCTTACCTGACTAAAAGCAAAATTCCTGAGAAACGAGGACTGCTGTAAATCCCATCAAAATCAAAATTTTATGAGTATGAAGACAGCACCAAGATGAAGCTATGAAACAGTACTACTAACATAACTCCTATTAGTTTCTCCATATTGCTTACCTTCCTACAATTTACTGAATTTAGGCCTCCCATGTCACCCTTTCCTTGTCTTTTCACAATTTATCCCCATTTTTAAAAATGGCTTATGATCCTCAGACTCTGAATTGCTTGAGGGTTCACCTCTTTTCTCTATAGTCCCATGCATATAAAATTATTAACATCAGTAATAGAACCATATCTTTTCTCCTGTTAATTCTTTTTGTTGTTAGCTTAATTGTCAGGCCCTAGGTATTGAACATTAGCATACAAAAGAAAAGTTTTTCTCTTGCAATTTCTCTCACAGCATAAACATATTATTCTAAGTGTTGTGTTGGAGTCATAATATATTTTTGTATATATTATTTAATAGTAGGACTCTTAAATGCGAACCAACAATGAGTTTTAGGGCCCAACTATATAAGTGACATTTGATATCTATTTTATTAATTGTGTCAAATATACAAAGCATTCTAAAATACATTTTACTTGATAAAAAGTTATCAACCTAGTAACGTTCTAACCTATTACCATTAAGATAAGGCTATTTGAGAATATAACTTGAGGCTTTAAAAAATAAATTATTTAATGTTTGTATTATTTGCTTATGATAAAAGCATATATATGCTTTTTTTGTTTTGTATTTTTAGTACAGGGTTGACAGTTCTCACTACACAGATCCGACTTGTAGTGATTCTCCTGTTTTCAGCCTCCCAAGTGCTGGGATTACAGGCACACCCCACCATGCTCAGTCTCAATTACTGTCTCAATGCGCCCCAGGGGCGGGGCCGGCACAGCATGTCACACTGGGATCAAACCGGCTCCTGTGTCTGCCTAACTAGGTGCTTCAATCACTAAAGCATATGTGTACTTCTACAACTTCCATTTAATTATTCCTTCTTACAATTAATTATGGTCATTTTCTTTGACTTTTTAAAAAAAATTTAAGGTGTTTTTTCAGTATAAAATATATTTATAAAATTTGAAATATACAGAAAAGCATTAAGATAAAAATCTCAGATGTCCCAAATTCTAGTATTCGTAGCATATACTTTACTATACTTTTATGTTGAAGTATATTTATTGAAATGTAAGTATTCATGATTGAAGCAACAAGTTAATTTCATATATCTCCCCCTGCTACAAATGAAAATGAGTCAGGCATGGTGTTGCATGCCTCTCATCCTAGAACTCAGGAGGCTGAGATATAAGCAAAGTTCTAGACATATCTGGGCTACATAGTGAGTTCAAGGCTGGCCTGAGCTACATAGCAAGACCCTGTCTCAAAAACAGACAAATGAAAATGAAGGAAATAATTGTGGACTGAAATACTTCTCTGATATCCAATAAGAATGAAGGAAAGTAATCCACTGGGTTGTATGAAAAGACATTTTAGTTTCAGTAGACATCTATGTTTGATTGTTTTTAAGAAAGAAAGGAAATTGAACAGTCTGGGAAGGAAATGTGAATTTGAGGAGGACTTTCTTAAACATGACAATAGAGCTGGAGAGGTAGCTCAGTGATGGAGCCTCTAGCATGCTCAAGGCTGTGGGTTTGGTCCCCAGCATGGCAGTGGGGGCACAAAGAGGGATAGAGGATCTAATTTAGAGAGTCTGCGATAAGTGCAAAGAAACTGGCCCAGAAATTTTAAGAAGTGGTAAATTTTACAAAATGAATTGCTTTTAGTACACATTGCACTGATTGACATGAACTTAGAGGAGGAACACTTTTTTTTAGTGTTAGAGAAAAATGAGAAAATGTGGTGTGCATACTGGTGAAAACAGAGCTTTGATAGAAATAGAGATTGTACAACCAGAAATGGCTCTTAATTGCCTTTTTTTTTGCTAAAGGGTCTTGTCCTGATTTTCCTACCTCAGATTTCCAAGTTCTGGCATTAGAATCTTGAGTACCATCCACGACTTTGTTGTTACTTGAACAAAATAACTTATTTGCCAGTTTTTTCTATGTAACTATATTTAAAAAAAACAAAATTAGTTATATAGTTTTCTTATATTATTTTTGTTAATTTTTAATCATTTGGATTATATCCTGAGCATTTCTGCTTTTTCCATAATATTAACTATTTTGAACAGTATACCAAATTTTGTGACATTTAAGGCTTTTTTGTGTATGTGTGTGTATTTTTAGGCAAGGGTCTACGGGGTGCTCAGGGTCTCACTACTAGATTGGACTTATAGTGATCTGCCTGTTTACAGTCTCCCAAGAGCTGAGATTGCAAGTATGCACCACCACACCCAGTCTCAATTGACATCTGAGTGCGGGGTTGGGGGGGGGGTGGACGTCAGGCCCGGGAATTGAACCTCTGGCCCCTGTGCCTGCTTGCAGGTGCTTTAATCTGCTGAGCTATTTGGCTGGCCCTCTAAGTGGTATTTTGAAAATTACTAAAGGGCTTTAATGTGAGGCAAAGAGCCTTGATTTGTTATCTGTTGTTGTTTTTGTTTTTTTCAGTATTAAGGATTGATTCTTGTACCTCACATAGGCTTGGAAAGTGTACATAAGCTAGGCAAATGGTGTACCACGGAACTACCTGCCTAACCATTTGTATTTTGATATAGTCTTGCAAAGTTGGAGGGGTTCATATTGAGTTTTTAATTGTCTTGACTCAGTTTTTCCAGTTGTTGGTATTATAGGCACATACTACCACATCTATCAAGTGTTTATTGATTTTTTTGTATAAACATTCCATATATTTTCTATTTTAGTCTAGTAAAGTAAGGCCACTGAGGTTGAGAAGTGTAATTGGACAATAAGTATGTGTTGACCATGTAGCAAATCCCCAGCTTATGAACCAGCTCTGTGCTGGAACAACATTCATTAAGTTGGATTCATTTATAAGTCAGACAAAGTGAGTCTCATATACCTTTGACACAAACATACAATGTGGTTATCGTTGCACTTCTTAGCAGTCCCCTCTATATCACTACTGCTTTTCCTCTTGCTTCTAGACATTCTGGACTCTAATTGAGCACTGTACTCCTACTGCACACCATCACAGTGTACAGTAAGTGCACAGCTATACAACTGTGACAGTGTTTGGCATACATATGAACTACTGTGATTTTTTTCTTATCTACAAATGTGTGTAAGGCAAGGTTAATTGGTATGTATGAAAGTTTTCAACTTGAATGTTCTTAAGCTGGGGACTTGCTGTAATGAGTTCTTGTTTTGGTTCTGGAAATCAAACTCAGGGACTTATGCTTGCCTGGCAGGTGCTATACTGCTGAACAACATTCCCAGCCCCTGTAATGATATAATAGATAAAAACTAGCCTCACAACATAGATAATAATAAAATGTGATAAAATAATTAGGACATGTTGACATTTAAATTTTTATTACCTTATTTTTAAAAATATTTGTATAATTCTGTCTTGGTAAGTAGAAGACAGATTCTTAATACATCTATGCAAATATCTCTGTTGATAGATTATCTTAAAATATCTTAATTTTGAAAGTTTGTGAAAGTACAACATTAAATGTTTCATTTTGGTTTATAAAAGCAGCGTTTACTAGATTATTGTGGTTATTGGTAGCTTAACAAGAAAGAAAAAGGAGATGGGGAGATAGCTCAGTAGAATAAGTGCTTGCCTGGCAAGCGCAAGGGCCTAGGGCCTGAGTTCAATCCCTACTTCTGCCAAAAAAAAAAAAAAAAAAGAAGAAGAAGAAAGAAAATAGGACCTTCAGCTGGTGTTAAGTGGTAAAAAGGCCTCTGGTCTCAGCTACTCAGGAGACTGAGTAAGGCTTTTGGAGCCCATAGCTTTGAGACCAGGTTTGGCAACAAGTGAGACTGTGCCCTAAAAAACAAAATAAAACCAACAAACAAAAAACAGAGCTAAAGGAATAACTTAGTGGTCGAATCCTTGCTGAACAAGCAATAGTCCCTGGATGAAATCCCAGCAACACAGAAATAAATATATGAACAATATCACAGTCAAATGAACTTTCCATCATCAAATCATGTATTTTGTTCCTCATTAGTGCTGGAGCTCCTACTGCTATGAACAAAAAATAGTCCTGCTTATACCAGCTCAGTCTAAAGGTGGTCTGAAAATTTGAGAGATCTCACTTTAAAAGATATGGAACCAGCAGAGGTGTGTCCATTAATAGATAAGTGGTAAAAGAAAATGCTTTTTTTTTTTTTTTTTTTTTTTTTGTGGTACTAGGGATTGAACTCAGGACCCTGCGCTTACAAGGCAGGAACTTATGCTGCTCAGTTATCTCCCCAGCCCAAGGAAATGTATTATATATCCACGGTGGAATATTCTTCAACTGCAAAGAACAAAATTATATCTGTTGCAGGAAGATGGATGAAACTGAAAATGGAAATATTATGTAAAATAAAGCCAGGCTTAGAAAAATAATTATTTCAGCTTTCTTTAATATGTGAACTCTACAAAAGATGACATGAAAGAAGAGATACTGTATTAAGACAAGAAAAGGGAAGTGGCATGAGGGTAAATATTATAGTCATGTATGAAAATACACATTGAAACCCACTGTCCTATAGAATTAAAAGGCACCAATAAACTATAATTAAATTACTATTGCTATTATTTTTTGTTTGTTTGTCGAAGTAGGTTCTGTAGCTCAGGCTGGTCTCAAACTCCCTATGTATCCCAGGCTGGTGTTGAACTCATGGTAGTCCTCCAGCCTCAGCCTTCCACATGCTGAGATTATAGGCATATACCACCATACCCAGCTACTAATAAACATGTATTTTAAGGATTTTTCCAAAAAAGAAAAGATGCCTATTCTTAATATTTTATTTTTTGAAGTGTTGAAATTGTACTTTGTTGAAGAGCTTTTGAGAAATCATCAGAGTAGAACATAGTAGCTAACTGTGGAAAATAGACAATGGATATGAATTTGTTACTCTTAATTCGTAATATCAGGCAAGTGATACACACACACACACATATATATATATATACACACAAAACATAACATGAATATATATCTATATGTATAGATTAGATATATATAGATATATATTGGTGTATAATAACTGTTTCTTCAGATTTGTGATCAGAATTTCCTCTGAGGGGAGAATATATTGGGTATGAAGGCATTGATATATCCTCAGGGATTTCTCATAAAGCATAGAATTTTTGAAATATTTCTATCAAGTAGCATGTTACCATTACAGACTTAACCTAGGAAAAGATAAGTGTTTCTTTTGATTTGACAGCTTTTCCCATTCATGTCTTAAAAGAATAATACATCAAACAAACTTAATTCTCCTCTTTTTATGAGGGAAAAGATCTGAGGTTTACTTTTACTGAGGCACTTTTGGAAATCTTAAGGATAGTAGAAAGTGTTTCTTGTATTGTGAAAGTTGTGTTTTCTATGTATGTAGTATGTGATTTAGAGGAATGCTATATAGAGAATTGTCAGAAGGTATCTAGAGCTGATAGATTACTAGGTGGCTGAGAAACAGTATTACCTATTTAATCAAAGTAACAAAGATGAACATAAAAGGTAACACTTCAGCTATATTGTAACTGAGGAGAATTTTTTTTTTTTCTCTTCCATTTTGATGTGGGGTCTGGCTGTGTTGCCTAAGCTTGCTTAGAGCTCTTGAGCTCGGGTGATCGTTCTACTTCACTCTCCCTAGACTGGGACTCTTTAAGCATGTGCCAGTGTGCACATACTTTGTAAGAGGGATTACATATAGATGTGGGAATAAATAGAAGAACATTACAGATTAGTAAAAATAAGATTCAAAAATTTAGCTAAACTTTACATGTTTACAATGGAAAATAGTGATAAAGGTAGAAGTATTTTAGAAGTACCTTTTGTTTTCTTGATAGTACAGGTTAGCACATTATATATTTTATTAAGTGGACATGTTCTCTTTTTTGTTGTGTCAGTTGTCCTACAGAGTTATGGGCTTAAAGTTTTGTTTTTTGTCAGCAATAAAGCTAGTGAAATTGCTGAGTTTTGGGCAACGTTCACCACAAATCTTAATGCTTTCTTCATTGTGTACTTATTAAGCATCTATACAAGGCAAGAATATCAGAGGAGAGAAATAAAAAAAGAATAAGATACTTTATTAATTCCTGAACTCTGTTTATTTAAAAACTTTAAGAGGTAGCAACTTTATGTACATACTGTTTCAATTTCCATGGTTCAGGAGTTTTGTAGTGTCTTAGGTAGTTTTGATGTAGAGTTCCAGTTGTAACAGTAGACATTAACAAGACTCCACTGAGTTTATGGATCTTTTTCCAAATTCATATGGTTATTGGCAGAAGGTATCTAGAGCTTAATTCAGATGGATTACTAGGTGGCTGAGAAACAGTATTATTGCCTATTTAATCAAAGTAACAAAGATGAACATAAAAGGTAACACTTCAGCTATATTGTAACTGAGGAGAATTTTTTTCTTTTTTCCATTTTGACATGGAGTCTGGCAGTGTTGTTCCTTATTGGCTCTTGGTTGGAAGCTTTAGTTTCTTGTCACATGATCATTTCCATAGTTCAGCTTCTGATAGGTCAGCTTCTCCCCCCCCCCACCCCCAACTGAGGATAAGGGGTGAGAGAGAAAAAGAGATGAAGATCCTTTGGAATGAGAAATGCTGTGAGGAAGAAAAATCTAAACATAAAGTAACTTGAAAAGAATGAACATTTTTTACAGGCTCTTTTAAAGCCATAGAATTAGATACAGACCTAACATGACCCAAGAAATGCTTAGTACTTTAAATCTACTGAGGGGGCCGGGGAGATGGCTCAGTAGAATAAGCTCTTGCCTGGCAAGAGCAAAGGCCTGAGTTCAATCCCTGCTTCTGAAAAAAAAAAAAAAAAAAAAATCTACTGAGAAAATTTTCACTCCAGAAACATTATGTGTAATTCACTGGTATGAGGTATATGAAAGTTTGGTATTGGTATTAGCAGAGGTTTTTTTTCATTCTTTAAAGTTTGCTCAGCCTGAGAGATTATACTAAGATCAACTATTTCATTCAAGTCAAAATTTAAAATCATTATTAGTATCACAAAATACAAGAAAATATTTTAAAATTTTACTTTTAGTATTGTGGTTTTTACTAGAAATTGAATCTGATCATTTGGTGACTTTTATTTTGTTTTGTCAACCAACGGTGAGAGTGAATCAAAATTCGGAAAAGTAGGGCTAGTAATTTAAATCAGTGGTAGAGTGCTTATTGCTCATATGTGAGGCCCTATGTTCAATCCCCAACACCATACGAACACACACACACACACACACACACACACACACACACACCACAGAGTTGTAAATAACTTCTAGATACTTTCCTCATAAAAATTAAAGAAAGTACATTGGAATGTCAGAGTTATTCTTCCTTTAAATATCTTCAACACCATATGAATCACTTTAAATTATTTTTTAAAAATTAAATTGCTGTCTGTCATTTAATACACAGTATTTTCTCATTTAGATATTGTTTATAAGTGTTTTCTTCCATTTTTCTGACTCTACCTTTGTTGCCATAGAAACAAAAGAATACTAAGGAACTGGTAAGGCATCCTGCACCTAAGTTAAGTGAGCATATTTAACTCTTTACCTGTAGCTACCATGTCCTTTTGCAATTCTTGTTTTGTTTTCATTTTTTCCCTGCTCAGTACTGGGGTTTGAACATAAGGGCTTTGAACTGAGCCGAATTACCATCCTTTATATTTTTAATTTTTAAATTTTGAGTCAGGATGTCCCTAAATTGCCTACATTGGGCCCAAATTTGTGACCCTTCTGCCTCAGCCACCCAGGGTTCTGGAATTACAGGTTAGGGACACCACACCTAGCTTTAACAACTTCTATTTTAATGGATATAAGCAATGTAAAAGACTGGTCAGTCACACACACACACACACACACACACACACACACACTTGGAACAATTTTCATTTGTTTTATAGTTGTCTATTTGTCTAGAAACTATTAGGAAAGATTATTGTTCTAATAATTAGAAAAAGCTTTTCTTTCCTGTAAATGGTTAGTTTATTATCCATTCTCTATGGTTGTATCTTTAAATGCTTACAATGTGGTTTTCATCCATAGATATTAAAATAGTACATTAGCCAGGCATGAGGTGCACTCCTATAATCACAGAATTGTGGGAGGCTGAAGCAGGAAGATTGCAAGTTTGAGCCCAAACTGGACAATTTAATGATTTAATGAGATCTGTCTCAAAATAAAAAGGAAAAAATGGGCTGGAGTCATAGCTTAGGGAGAAGGCTCTGGTTCAATTCACAGTAACAACCCCCTAAATGTCTTACAGGGAATAAGATTTTGATGTTATTTCATGCAACTTTCTTTCTTTCTTTCTTTTTTTTTTGGTGGAACCAGGGATTGAACTCAAGCCCTTGTGCTTGCCAGGCAAGCACTTACTGTGCTGAGCTATCTTCCCAGCCCCTCATAAAACTTTATACACCCTCAATTTTTCATATATTGTAATACAAATTCTGAAAAATACATGTACCTCTTATACTCTGAGAAGAACGAATTAAAATATCAGAAATGTGAGCAGATTTATTATGTTCTCAATAAAAAACATTTTTCCCTTCATTTGGTATCACTGGATTTGGAGTCACAACTGCAGTCTTATATCAAGAAATAAGTGGTTTAGAATAATAAAAATGTTAACTGTGCTGGAAGTGCTGCCGTGTGGTATAGCTTCTGCGTAGTATGTGGGATGCCCTGGGTTCAAGTCTCAGCCTCAAAACAGAAAAGAAAAATTACAATGGCCTCTCTTTATAGAGCAGGTGGATTTTTTTTTTTTTTTCTTTTCAAGGACTGCATTGAAGGGTTTGTTATATCAAGATTGTAAATAGAGCTATCGGAGTGATTGTCCTTTGTTCCATTTTTTTCTCTTTCTTTACAACTAAGAAGCAATATTTGGGGGGCGGTATTTGCTTTAAGATCTTCAATTAAAGCTTTCTCTTGTTTGTTGTCTTTAAAAATTTCATATTCAATCTATTCTCCAACAGACAGCATTTTGTCTCTATAAAGGGCTTTTTTTGATTTTTTAAGTACATGATTAATAATGGGTATCTTAGGTATTACTATCCTTAAATATGGTTCACTATAAAGGTTAGAAGATTCCTATTTAGGCCTTTTTCCAAGATAGCACTGAAGGCGAAGAAGGAAGCGCCTGCCCCTCCCAAAGTTGAAAACAAAGCAAAAACTTTTGAAGGCCAAGAAGGCCATGCTGAAAGGCATCCACAGCCACAAAAAGAAGAAGACACCAACATCACCCACCTTCCGCCATCCCAAGACACTGTGGCTCCAGAGGCAGCCCAAATACCCTGGGAAGAGCTCCCCCAGGAGAAATGAGCTTGCCCACTATGCCATCATCAAGCTCCCCC
This sequence comes from Octodon degus, assembly GCF_000260255.1. Classification (NCBI taxonomy): domain Eukaryota; kingdom Metazoa; phylum Chordata; class Mammalia; order Rodentia; family Octodontidae; genus Octodon; species Octodon degus. The sequence goes on from NW_004524608.1 coordinate 13,656,263, forward strand.
TGACCACAGAGTCAGCGATGAAGACGATCGAGGACAACAACACATTCATGTTCATTTGGATGTCAAAGCCAATAAGCACCAAATCAAACAAACTGTAAAGAAGCTCTATGACATCAGTGTTGACAAGGTCAATACCTAATCAGGCCTGACAGAGAGAAGAAGGCACATGTTCGACTGGCTCCTTATTATGATTCATTGGATGTTGGCAACAAAATTGGGATCTAAACTGAGTCCAGCTGGCTAATTCTAAATATATACTTTTTCCCCCAGTTTAAAAAAAAAAAAAATAGGGGCTGGGGAGATAGCTGAGTAGAATCTGGCAAGCTGCAAGGTCCTGAGTTCAAGCCCCAGTTCTGCAAAAAGGAGGAAGAGGTAGAGGAGGATTCCTTTTTAGAATGAATTATCTTCATTATTTGATTTGTTTTTGTTGCTGAGACTTAAACTCAGCATCTTGCACATGCTAAATATGTGTTCTCTTGAGCTGCATCCTGAACCTACATTACTTTTAGACTCAAATATACTTTTTTTTGTTTAAATATATTTAGTACGTGGTCTACAGGGTCTACATAGGTCAGGCTCGTAGTGATTCTCCTGTTTCCAGCCTCCCAAGCGCTGAGATTACAGGCGGGCGCCACCACGCCCATTCTCAATCTCTGTCTTAGCGCGCCCAAGGGTCAGGGCCGGTGGGCACACCGGGGATAAGAAAGTGAACCACTGCACTCTGCCTTAGCAGGTGTTTTAGTCTGCTGAGCTATCTGGCCAGCCCTCAAATATACTATTTTTTTTTTTTTTTGGCATCCCTCAAATATACTGTTAATAGTGATCTTTGAACTATTTTGGCTATGTTTCCGTTACTAAAACTGTTTTGGAGCATAGATCATCAATATCACTATATTTGTTTATGAATTACATAAATTTACTAATATTTAGCACATTTGTATAGGATATACAATAATATAAATTATATGATGAGAGAGTGATGATATAAATAATATTCTAATTTTTTTAATTTGAAAGCTTTACATTATTAATATGTCAAAGTATATTGAATACTTAGGGTGATGTTAATAATAAATGGTGTAAAATAATTTTTAATTCATAATTTTGAGGGGGCAGAGGTCATTTTTGTCCCTTACATTGTGACTGATAACTATAAGTAGAAGCAGCAGCTGTGCCATTTTTTGAGATACTATTAACTAGTAGTATGTTTAATCTTTTTTTAAAGCAAATCTTTAAAAACTTCATTTTCATGAAAGTTGGTTTAAAATAATGCAATTTAAAAATCCATATCATTATAGAGTCTATAAATTATGAGTTTGGACATTATTCAGATGGGTATGGAAACCTCTGGAGTTTCTTTACACCATGGAATTCCTGTTTTTCCCACGTATCCCAACTTGAGATATATGCAATCTGTGAAATGCCAAATATTAAGCCCCATTGGTAGCAGCATCTCACCTTGAGTATGAAATAGGAAAAATTTTCTCTTTATCTTAATAAAAAATTGACTTCTTGATTTCTTACACTAAAAACAATCATATCAATGATTAGATTTTTTAAGAAATTTTGTTCAAATTTTGCATCTGTACATAGACTCTATAGATTCTCACAAACATTTCCTTTCTGAGCTCTATTACTTCAACTTTAGCCTGCCTTTAGTTTTTCTATTTGTGTTGTTTTTGTTTGTTCATTGAGAAAGGATCTTTCTATGTAGTCCACACTGGCTATGAATTCACTATGTAGCCTAGGCTACTCTTACTCTCACAATCCTCCTGCTAGGATTACAGGCATGTGTCATCCATGCCCTGCTAATCTTTTTTGCTTTTGTGTATTTCCATGAGGTAAAGTGGCTAGTTGTATTAAATTTGTTCTTAGTATTTTAAGAAGTGATTTCATATTGAAAATTTTGTTTTATAAATATTTTTATTCAAGCTGTAGAGATATGTGTAGAGACTATTCTGTGTGGAATGTTATTTGTAAATAAAATTGAGCAAAGCCACAGAGCTAAACAATGGTTCTCATCTTAACAATTGACTATTCACAGAGAGAGCATTTCCAAATATGTGTTCATTTTTTGTGACAAAAGAGATCTACTGAGAGTGAGAAAGCTAAGCAATGCTAAACATCTGCAAAGTTAGGGGCTTTCTTAACCCAATGAAATTGTCTTGTCCAGTATATTTGTAAAACCTGTAAAACTAAATTTATATTTTGGAGTTATACTTTGCTAAGATGACTTATGTATAAGTACATATTTATAAGTATACTTATTTATATTTACTTATAAGTATATATTTCTATATTAAAGTCTTAAGTGTGCTTATAGAAAGGCAAGGTATTGCTATAAAAGACATTTTTCTTTCACTTAGGTTTTTTTCTCTTTAGTCATACTGTGGTGAGTACAATTGATACTATTGGTATTGAGACTAAGGAGATGAATAACAATTTTCTGTTCACAGGTGGGGGAAATATTTAAATTATAATATTAAATAATTTCTATAGAATATGATAAGTACTTCAGAATTAGATATAATTCAAAGATGGGCCTGAGAAGAATAAGTTTTTAGGAGAAAGTCATCAGGTTATTAAACTCTCCTAAGGGCACTTCATCTTTTTATCTAAAAGATAAAATATGTGACTTTTATCTAAAAGTCACATATTTGCAACAGACAACACTGGGTCTTAAATTTGATAATGTACTCAATAAATACTAGTTGATTAACCAAGTTGATATTTGTAGTGGATTTCTAACTGATGATCAACTTATCACACTCAGCTGAATTAAACTAGTGTGAGGCTGGGTGCAGGAGGCCCACCTGAGGGTTGTTGACAGCAGCAAAAAAGGCAGAACAGGAGAAGCTGCAAAAAACACTGTCAGGGATGTTTGGAGAAAGTGTTGGAGCTATTGGGAGCTGCTAGTTCTCTTGGGCTGTTCTGCTGTGGGATCTTATGCTGGCATTGCCGATGAACTTTCAGGACCGCTGGTCCTCATCTTGAGCATCACTTCCTGGCTCCAGAGGAGAAGATGATGCACTGCTCAGCCTCATGAAACAGCCTGTCACACATTGGCTTTCCTGATGGGAACCTCATTTCTCTTATCACAGGAGGAACTTGGGACCTCACTGTTGCTGAGGATGGTTGTGGTACTTTTGGGGAACTCTGGTACTTATCTTGGGCATTGCTTCCTAGCTCCAGTTCAGATCCCTTAGCTTGCTAACACAGATCTCTCATCCCTGTGTCATAGACTTCCTAGCTTCCACCACTGACCTTTGGACCTTTCCAGCATAGATCAGTGAAGGGGACCTGTACTTTTTTGTGGATTCTTAAGCCTCCAGTTGGACTTCTGGGAGGCATTATTATGAGCTCTAGGTCCTCAGCTGGATTCTTTAGTATTTAATATATGAATAAGTTAGGTTTCCTGCACTTGTATATAATTCTTTGGGTGATTCATCATAAAATAATATAAACTGTGTCCTGTATTGCATTGTTGTTCTTGCAAGAACCTCAAATCATGATAATATTTTAGCAAATTTTTGAAGTATAAATTGAAGTATGCCCAGACTGGCACAGTGAGAAAGGACAGGAAGATTACAATTTAGGTATTATAGAAAGTACTAGCAAATAATGTGGAAAGATGAAGCTTAGGGTAGTGATGACGAAACTTGCAGGTGATGGGATATCATTAACATTTTGTATTTAAATATTAAGTTGTTCAGGGGAGAGACATGATTAGATTCAGCTCATTAATTCTCTGGGAAGAAAGATATCTTCCCTGTGGTAGAATTCCTAGCGTGTATCATGTCCTGGGTTTAATCCCCAGTACCAGTGGAGGCAAATGGTGCCTCTGTTATGGAGGAAGTATTTGAAGGACAAGACATTATCTTTTGTTAGTGAACTTCAGAGGTGTAAGACCTTGTGGGATCAGAATATTAATGGAAAATCTAAGTTTATGCTTTTACACATTATTTTAATTTTAGAGTTTGTATTACGCAAGCCTGAATATATTCTGTACTAAATAATTTGAATTTTTCAATACATCTGTAGCCATTCTTTAATGATATTGGATTAAATATTTTATGTTCAGTTTGACAAAGTCATTTATGCTAGTAGTGATTTTTGCAGAATAAGGAAAATTAGTAGTCTTAATTTTTAATAAGAAATTTATAAGCTAAAAAAAAGAGAGAAAGAAATTTACAAGCCTAAAGCTGATCAACTGGTTCTATTGAAGATTAGTTGATAACTCTCTTAAGGTAGGTTGATAGCAAACTGTAATTTGCAAGACCATTTGAGTTGTATATAGAATACTTGATTACTTCTACTGAGCAGATTTGTATAGATAGCTTAACTCTTCCTTCCCACTCCTAACAAAACCCCAACAAGTACAGCAAAATAAACAATTTCACAAAAATGGAAGCCAACTTTTTGTTTTTGTTTTTGACCATGCAAGGGCTCTTCCACTGAGCTACATCCCCAGCCCTATGAGAGTGCATGTTTGTAAGGGTTAAGTAATATTTATGCTTGAGAAACTTTTAAATACTTTTTTGCTGCATCAGATACAAAATTCTAATATTATTACAAAATATGGATTATTAATACATTAATAATTAAACACCAGTGAGTTTTTAGGTACAATGTGAAGTTTTAGTGTAAAAGCTAAAATTGTAAAATTTATCATTGTTAAAATAATCTGCACCTTTAGCACATATAAAATAACTTATGAAAACACTAACATTGTGAGTATTAAATTTGTTTACTCATTTTTAAAGTTTCTGAATTAGTAATGCAACAGTTACTGTTTTTTAAAAAATATGGCATAAGTAGACAAATCAAAAAATTATTGAAGCCACTGTGTTGAAAATCTTAGTTTTAAAACTTTAACATGTAAAAAAAATAATAAAACTTTAACATGTAGGCAGAAGCAGAAACTTTAACAATTAGATCTGAGCTGACTAGACTCCTAAAAAGAAAGGAAACTAAAAACTTGAAAGCATTCTGGCTGATGCCATTTAACATAGGGACAAAGTCCTAGTGATTTAATGAGGCCATCATATCATAAAATTAATGCATATGAAATGCAGATGATTTTACTAGATGATTTTGAGTGTTAGAAAGTTATAGGTCCTTATTTAAGGAGAAATATAAATATGTTAACTAATTTATTGAGGATATTAACTGTATAGATGCTTAAAATTTTTTAAATGACTTCTGGCCATTATTTACAAATTGTACAGGAAAGACCTTATCTAATGCAGTTGAGCTGACAGCTAGTCATTTAATCAAAGTACTAAAATGTGAAACTGTAAAAAATACATACCCAGTGTAGTTATAAATATAAACACTTAATAAACTTTCATATTCATTTGCCCTTTTGTGATGTGGCTGCTGCAGGACAGTTGGTATTTTACTGTTTTTCTTTTTCTTTCTTTCTTTTTTTTTTCTTTCTCATTAAACATTTTATTCATGTGACCCTGGAACCCGGCCCGCCCGGCGACCCTCTTGGTGGCCTGGCCCAGGGTGAAGCACTGGCTGCAGGATGGCTGCGGCCACGTGGCATCCAGGCTGGACAGGTGCCTTGCTCACACAGCGTTTCCTGTTTTTCTTGCACATGCATCTCCATAAGTTTTATGACCACTGAAATAGATGTATTCTAATTAAAACTTTTTTATTTATATTGGTACAGAGAATTAAATTTAGGAGTGCTGAGCTATATCCTCATCCCTTCTTACTTTATTTTCTTATTTTGAGACAGATTTTGTTTTCTGATCACCCAGGCTAGCCTTTGACTTGATCCTCTTACCTCACTACCCTTTTTTTTCCTCAGTAGCTGGGATACAAGTGTGCACCACAATGCCTCGTCCTTTATGGAAGATTCTTTTAAGTGAAACAAGGTCCTAGTTACTTATAAAACTTGATGGAGTCTTTATATATTTTTATTATGTTTTCTGTTGGTATTTTGTCTGATGTCTGATTTAACAGTAACTTTAATGAAAAAATCTGCTGTTATTAAACTTTTCAGAAGCGTTTAATTTTCAGGGAAATCTTTTTGTTTTAATTTCATTAGTTTATGTAATAAATTATATAATTGAAATATTGCTAGATTTGAAAACAAACATGACTTCATAGGCATGCAAATCAAGCAGTGGGAATAGAAATATAACGACCCACTGGAAAGGAAGAGAAGTATATAATTAGTGTCACGATTTTTGCCTTTGAACTTCTTTGTTGTGATTATCTACAAGGATCATTGTCATCATTTAATCAAATCAGATTTGGGAGGTATCTCAAAGAGATTTGCCATCATATACTGACCTCTGTTTTCCAATCTGAAGTTTTATTGGACAAATATCATCCCTTTTCCAGTTACTCCATATTACATTATCCTAGATTATTATGAATTGTTCCTCTATTTTACATTTTGTCCTTAATGATTATTTTCCCTTTCTTATTTTTCCACATACTAGGAAAGTAATTTTTTACTCACCCTATATTCCCCTTACTGCTGTACCATTTCTTGTTTTCATTCAGAATTATATTGCTGCTTCTACTTCCTCTTTACCATTCTTTCATGCTTCTGCTTCATATCAGCTCTACTGAAACTATTATCATTACCCCTGGCTTGTATCTAATTTCAATCCCATGATCAGTTCTCATTCTTGTCTTTCTTACCAAAACTATCAACATGTGACATTATTTGTCCTCTTTTTTTTTGTTTGTTTGTTTTTATTTTTTAGTTTGTCTTCTTTGAAATATTCTTTTTCCTTTTGCTTCCAGAAAATGTGGGAGTATTTTTTTTCTTCTCTTAGTTTTATGTTTGTTTGAGAGAGGGCCTCACTATGTAGTTCTAGCTGGGCTTGAACTCACTAGCTTCAAATTTATGGCAATCCTCCTACTTCAACCTTCAGAGTTCTGAAATTATAGATGTGTGTCACCATGCCCGAGTCCTCTTAGTTTTTTAATCTACCTTCCCACTTTTTTTTTGGGGGGGGGGCTGGGCTTCTCTTATATTGTTGTCCATGACTGTCTTTGGAAAGCTTATGTCTTTTATAGCAATAACTGCTTTAGTGAAATAATTTAGTCTCCTCAATTTAGATAGCATCTAAATACTGATTATTGATTTTACTTAAGATTTTGCTTTAATGGAAGAAATTTATGTGCCTAGGTTTTCTTCTCTTTGACTCAGAATTTTTTACTTCTATACCTACCTGTCTACTAAATATCTCAAATTTAATATCATCAGTGATAGACTTTTGACTTTGCTCTCCCATATCTGTCCTTTCAAGTCTCTTCTGTCTTGGTCAGTTGCAACTTATTCCTATTACTTATATAAAGAAGAGTTCATCGTTGAGTCTTTTTCCTCATTTATGAACTGTTTGATTATGGTACTGGGGATCTAAAGAATCTAGTCTACCACTGAGGTACATCCCCATCATTTTTCCTGTTCTTGACTCATCTTGTCCATATCTTGCAATCCAGCATTGAACAATATTGACTTTTTCTAAAATATATTCAAATTCTCATCCTTTTTTATCACTTTCAGTGCTCCACACCTAGGTTACTATCATCTCACATTATTTGTAGTAGCCTTCCAAACAGTATCCTCTTCTCCCAGACATCTAATTGAGCACAGCAGCCTAAGTGAACTTTTAAAACACAAATCGGATCAATGTTCAACCTTCCACTGTATGATTTAGAGACCTTTCAGTGACCTTCAGGGTACTGCATAATCCCTTTCACATCAACTTACTCTTACCCATTGCATGCCTGTGTGCTACTGGGGATTGAACCCAGGCACTTTTGCATGCTAGGCACATGCTCTGTAATTTAGTTACAACCCCAGCCCTTCACACCATTTCTTAGTATACTTCCTTTAGTTTGCCAGCTATGCTAGCCTCCGTGCTATTCTTGTATGCATTTCAGATAGATACACTTTTGCACTAGGATATTTACATGTTATTCTTTCAGAAAACTTTATAGCTTATTTTTTCCTCTTTCAGATTGTTGTTCAAAAGTATCCTTAAACATGATTATTTCCTTAATACTAATCAGAATTGCCTACCCTGAACTTCTGTCGTTTTTCTGCTTTATCTTTTTCCATGGCATTTACAGTCTTCAAATGTGCTGCATATGTTTATCTATATGTGTATATGCCTATGAATATACAATAATATATAAATATTATGTATGAATATTATATGTGTGTGCTGCTAGAATCCTGCCCAGATCCTTGTGCATACTGGACAACCTCTCTTTCTCAATCCCTCTCTATTATTTTAGTATGTTTCCTTTTATCAAGAAGGCAAGAATTTTGTGTTCTTTTTTTGGTTCACCATCGAGTAGCAAGATTCCAGACAAAACTGGCATATGGTAGTTCTTAAATATACTTTTAGGAAATAGAAGAATTCCTCATTATACTAAAATAATAGATATGTTTACCTTTAGTCCACTTGATGCTAAATTTCTTGAGGGCAAAGGCTTTTATTTCTTATAGTGTCTTTCTTCAGTGTTTAGCACACAGTTTGCATTAAACTTATTTAATTCATAAAATAATTCAACTTTTCTTTTCAGAACTTTTTGCTGCTATGCATTTTATAAACAATCATACACTGCTTTGTTGATTAGCTTTCAGATAATGTAGGCAACTTTTAGACAAATTAGGTACTGGAAAATTCTCTTGGGTTGATTTCTATTAACTTTCTTTTTAATTATTTTGATTTTCCAACTTGTGTTTGGGGTGTAGTTTGAGATAAGTTCTTTCTGTGCAATCTAAGCTGGCCTTAAACTTACTGTGGAGACCAGGCTGGCCTGAAAAGAAATCTTCCTGTCTCAGCCTCCCAAGTGCTGGAATTACAGACTCATGCTACCCTGCATTTTCACAGATTAAAAACACAATGAACTTTAAGGAAGTTTTTTAATACATTAACCTGAGGATCAGCCTATTATAAGAAATGTATTAGAGGCTGCTTCCACAAAGCTGTCAGCCTCAAGTGTCTGGAGTTCGAACCTCACTACTCTCCCGCTGGCCAACGTGCCCTGAAGGCATGTGAGGACAAAAGAAAAAAAAGAAATGTATTAGATTTAATGCTTATAGTGACAGTATATTTCTGCTGTGAAAGTATTTAATGTAGGGTTTTGGATATAGCTCAATGGTAGAATCCCTGCTTCACATGAGAAGGGACCTTGGATTCTATCCCCAGTAGTGTGCAATTAAAGGAATAAACAAACAATAATTTGTTGTGTATCCTTTAAGACCTTTTTTTGTAGGTAAATGTGTGACATATTAAAAATATAGTTAGTGTATGTTTTGTCCCCCAGTTTATCTTTTCTGTTTGCATAATAAGAATTTACCATTTCAATATATGAAATGTCTTTTTGATAAAGGTTTCACTATGATATGTAATCATTTTAATCACTTCCTTATTGAAGACCATTAATTTGTCTTCAGTTTTGGAAATCAGTGAGTTATATTGTACAGGTTTAAATGTTTTCTACAGTATAGCACATTATGAATCTCTATATTGGACATCATATACTGATGCTCCCTTAAAAGTTTCTGGTACTCCACAATGTTATTTTACATATAAGGAAATTTTCTCCTGTGTTAGGAGAAAATTGGAACCACAGTCTTATTTTCTTTATTCTCTTCTTGATTGTTCTCTTTTCACTTTGAATTTGATCTTCATTTAGCATTTTTTTTCCAAAATTGAAATAGGAAATTTAAGCAGTACAATTTTTATAAGGAAAAAAATATTTTCATGTTTGATTCTATGAAAAAAATAGCTTTTAGTTTTTTTTGTCAGCTGCAGTATTTTAGATATTAATATTTGCAGTATTTAGATAATAACAAGTGAAAACAAGTTTCAGTTATGTTGATATAGCTAAAAACACCTAAGTTCCCTAATATAAATCAATCACTTTTCTCGTGTATTACTATACTATTACTATACTATTACTATTAAAAAAAAAAAGTCATTTAAAAGCAGTATTAAGTTTGAAAGTGCCTAGTAAATTTCTAAGCTATTCATTTCACCTTTTTTCTCATTCAGGAACATATTTTTATTTCTTGTAGAATATGGAAGAACTCCAGTAATTGTTGCAGATATGTTTTAAGATAGAGCTATTATTGAATCTTTTCACATAATTAGTTCTACTTTTCTGGGGTGTTAGATTCTTCTACTCTTGGTATACATTCAAAGTATGATTCTTTTTCTCATACAGTTGCTTGGATCAGTAGTTTTGTGTAGTGTGAGTAATCACTAGGCTAGGAATTGGTATTCCTTTTTCAGGTTTTAAAATTTAAAGAAATAAAAATTGTATTTTTATGATTATTAAGGTAACATATACTCATACAAAACTTTAAGTAATAAAGAATTTAAGCAAGTTAAATATCTTAAAATCTTATCACCTGGAGGTAAAATGCTTTTTTCTGTAAATATATATATGTATTTATAAGCATTGCTCTTCTCTGTAAACATAAATGCATTGAAATAAGACCCTGCTCTATTGGTTTATAATTTTTTGCTTTATTTAATAATCTTTTGGAATACTTTTTCATTAATATAGAGAATATAAATTCTTTATACAGATGACAGAAAACTCAAAAGATAGACTTTCAGAAATGGCAAAGGAGATAATCAGGAAAAAAGAAGGGGGGAAACTATCAAAATATGTTATATTTTATACCAGTATACCAAAGAAACTCTGACCAGGGAAATAACTTAGTGGCTTAAGTGCCTGCCTGGCAAGTGCAAGGTCCCAAGTTCGATGCCCAGTACAAAAGAAAAAAAAAAAAAAAAAAAGCATGAATCTTACTGTTTTGCATTACTAACATGCAGTGATAAAAATTTAGTTCATAATGACTGCAAGATCATTTTATGCCTAGACTGTAATTTAATGAATACCCATTAAAAGATATTTGGCTTATTTTTAAGTTTTCCAAATTATGAATAATTCTATGTTGAACATTTTTTGTAGATACAACTTTACATACCTTTATAGTTACCTTCACAGGAGAAATTCTTAGAAGTTCCTGGGTCAAGATTATGTTTTAAGGGGGCCAGGGAGATAGCTCAACATAATAAGTGCTTGCCTGGCAAGTGCAAGGGCCTGTGTTCAATCCCCAGTTCCAATAAATAAATAAATAAATAAATAAATAAATAAATAAATAA